>NC_064852.1:69736005-70466005 GCF_024139225.1 Suncus etruscus | reverse complement strand
GTTCATTTTTGTTTTTGGAGTTTTAGGAGTTCTTTATAAATATATTTGGATATAATGTTTGACCAGACATATTATTTACAAATAGATTATCCAGTTGTAGCCTATAATTGCTCTGTTGGTAGTCTGTTTATATAACAAAGTTTAAAGACAATTTTTCACATTTTTCTTTGTGTGTGTATGCATTTTGGTGCAACAGTTAAAAAAATATGGCTAAACTCAATATCATGAAGCATGCAGAGCCAGGAATATTCCCTAAAAACCACATTATGTGACCCAAATAGTTTAAACAAACAGAAGAAAAATCAGTGGCATGAAGCTCTTACTCCATGCTTTTTTCTAGAAATTTTATTAATGTTACTTAAATTTTTGTGATATTACAGCATATTAAGATATAGTTCCATGGAATACTGTGGATAGAACACCTACTTTTCATACAGCCAACCTGGGTTCAATCTCTGGCATTTAGTATGCTCCCCAGAGCCAGCTAGCAGTGACCCCACAGTGCTGAGACAGGAGTAAGCCCTGAGCAACATTGGGTGTGTCCCACACCCCACCATCCAATAAAAGGTTCAGTTCCATTCTTTTTTATGTGGACAGCCAATTTTTCCAACCCATTGTATTGGAAAGACTGTTTTCTCCAGTGAAGACCTTTAACCTACCATGACTAGCCTAAAATTCTCACCAAGAGTCATTTGACTAAATATAGGGCTCCTTCTTACTTTGCTCCCTCCCTCACTTTCTCCCTCCCGCTCTTCCTCCCATCCTTCCTCCTATCCTCCCTCCCTCCCAAGGTAAGTGGTCAGGGACCATGAATATACCTGCCCATTGGTATTGTCCTGATGGTTAACTGTATGGTTCCAGCCATTTTGTGTTTCTAGGAGAGGTGACAGTGTCCATAATGGCTTTACCCAGAGGTACAGTGTATAATGGGAGGGGACATGCAATACTAAAGAACAAAATCCAATAACATGAACTTCACTTTATCCACTCTCCTAAAGTGGATATGGGGTCTCTATTCTGTTTCATTTATGTCTTTCATATTTATGCCATTTCACATTGTTTTTGATTACTTTGTTCCCTATTAAGCGGTTAGCTTTATACCTACACCTTTATTCATCTTAAATACTGCTTTGCTTATTCTAAATATTTGATATGAATTTTTCAATTCTGCAGAAATATAATTTAGAAAGTGAAGGATTATATTTAAACTGATATTTCTTTGGATAGTATTGAGATCTTATTAAATATTAAGTTGTAATGATTATGATATATATTTAATTTGTTATCATTTTTTTCATAGAAATGTTTCATAGTTTTCCTGTAAAGATCTATTTCCCTTAGGTAAAATTATTCCTATTTATTATTTTTTTGTTCATTTAAAAATTCATTTTGTAATTTTTTTGTTAATTTATAGAGGCAGAACTAAGTTTCATATATTATTTTTTTCTTACAACTCGATTGCATTTCTTTATTCATTGTAACAAGATTTTTTGGTGGAATCTCAGGGAGTTTTTATAGATAGCATCAAGTGGTCTGCAGAGAGTAGAATTTCATGTCTGTTTCCAAAATAAACGTCCTTTGTTTATTTTTATTGCTTATTTGTTTTTTTTTTTCAATACTTGTAATACTATGCTTACTTATCAAAAGCAGGAAGCATGGTTACCTTTGTCTTGTTTCACATTTGGAGGGTTTTTAAGTTATTGAAGCAGGAAAAATAGTTATCTCTGTCTCATTCTACATTTTGAAAGTTTTTAAGTGTGTGACTGATAAAGTAAACAATCAATCATATTCAGGATAACAAATGTGGGAGAGTATAAAGTGGAAAACTCATATTTCCCAATTTCAAAATTTGTCACAAAGCTACAGAAATGGAAGCATTTATACTGGCTTAATGAAAGATATATAAACTATGTAAGTTCTGTGTTGATTACTCTGGTATTGAATGGAGATGAGCTAGGAGAAGACTGGAGGCAAAAACATGAGGAATGAGCTTTCAGTGGTGCTTGTAAGGGACAGTACAATGAAAAGTGATGACATCTATGTCCTTGTACAGATTTAAGGAAGTTTAATGTTTAATGGTCTAAATAACCATTACTACTGTTAGAATAGTTTTGGGGTTGAATCACACTACATTTTCCACTATACTTTTTCATATTCAGGAGCTCTTTGAATTAAAGTCAAAATCAAGGACACTTGACATGCATATTTGAGAGAAATTCCCTGAAATCAAATATTCAAATCTATGGTTTCTGAGGAGGCTGTGCTGATTTTATATAACACATAGAAACAAAGCAGTAAAGAAAACAAACAAACCTTTTCAACACACCCAAACTCTCACCTTTTCTATTCCTCTCAGCAGCAACACCTATAGACTGTAGAAAAACAAAGCTTAGTGAAGCTTTTGATCTCTGGAGTACAAGAAGCAAGTATCTGGAGCAGGAGGCAGGCCTGAGTCTGGTGCAAAAAAATAACATAGTGAATATGCTGAAACAAACATCTGGAATCAGGAACCAGGACTAAAAACAAAACATCCTGGATTGTGGGCATTTGACAACCATTTCCAAAACATAGAGCAAAATAGAAATGCACTTCACAGTTGCCCGTTATTACAGTAGTCTGTAGTCCAAATTTTTAAAGCAAATCTTTCTAGCATAAAAGCCCACATGATTCTGATTCTCCTTCTTTGTTCTATTTATTTTTGTGTTTACTTGCCTGGTTTTATTTATCAGTAGCACATTTTCTATGATGATATATATAATTGTTAATGATATCCACCTCACATGGCTCAGGAAATGGTTCAAAGGGCTGAAGTGCATGCTTTGAGTGTAACAGGTCTGGGTGGAATCCATGGCTCTACAAGCACTTCCAGTAGCAACCCCTGGCAGAGAGCCAGTAGAAGCACCAAAGCACAGACCCCAAACAAAACCAAAAATAATTCCACTATATAATAAGTATGTAATTTATAGTATGTTTTATACTAACTGGCATACTTGGGATGAATTTGACATATATTATGTATCTCAGGAATAGCTTTGTTTTACTTGTGAGTACTATGATCACAGTTGTCTAACTATTACTGTTCTTTCTCTACACTATGGCAATAAGAGTAAAATTTTCACTGAATATAAAATCAATGACCCTTACTAAGCTCTAATCAACTAGTTAATACCACAGATGTTGTGTTGTTGCTATTACTGTATCTTCAGACAGGGATGATCTGAACATCCTGTACAGCAGCTACTGTTCTGTCAGGAGAGCCACACTAGAACTGCACATTGAGAGGGAGATTTTCAAATGAGCCACCTGGAGAATAAGGATTGGAAAGCAGATGAACAAGGTAGAATATGAAGAAAATCGTTACAGAAACTCTAAAAATGGGGAAATTGATTCTTTGGTGATGGTGGAAAGGACTGAAAATTCTTATTATAGAATCATACTTAGATCTTTCCTGGTCACTAAATCTACAAAGGCAACATGGATACTGAAAATGAAAACAGCAATGGGTGGAAATTTTTAGAAATAAGAAATTTTGGACAATTGTGATGATTTTAGAACTATGGATGAGTACCTTCTAACAACAGTGGAGAATTTTTAAAGTACTTACTGTGCTCCCAGGCTCACCACAGGGATCATGTTGATTATAGCATTTAGTCTCAGAAAAATGCAGAGAAGGAACTAGTCTTAAAAAGATGGATTTTAACTTTTGCTTAATATTTACAGGTCCTTGCTATGCTTACTTTAAGATAATATTTTTTGCTTTACAGATACTTATCTGAAAGCAAAACATAGAAGACTGAAATGGCTTGGAAGGACTTATTTACTATCAGGCACCTTCAGATACCTTATTAGCCGGTATGTGTCAAAATTAGTGTTTTTCATAAGATGTTCATATCCTCAGTGTAACTTCAGTACCTACCTAGTGATGTTTATATCTGTGATACAGGGGTTTGATTTCACTTAGTAACCAAGTATCCTGATAGCTTACTGTTAGCATTATGATACAGCGTGAACATGCCCACCTTCAAAAGTGATTTGAAATTATGGTTGCTTGCCACCTAGAATGATAATTCTGGTGTAACCAGGAGCAGGAAATATAAAATAGACCCCTTTGGGGAACATCTGTTTTAAAAGGGGCACAAGTTAATAGAATTTGCTGACCTGATAAAAATTTTAAAACATTATTAAGAAAAGTCAGCAGAATTCCCTTCAACCAAAATTATTTTTAAAAATAATAAAGGCCTTTTTATCCAATGGGGTCATGTGAATTTTTATTCCTTCTAGAATAAAGTGAACAGGAGAAATTTTAGCACCTTTTAATCTGTCACTCAGATATCATATGTCAAGGGGCTGGTGCTGAAAAGTGAATTACATAATGAGTGAGCAGAAGAGTTTTTTTCTGATATAAGTATGCCTTAAATTACATATTGTTCATCTGGGTTTTAAAATATGGAGGGTTTATTTTTTTTGTGGTTGTCAAATATGTCTTAGAAAGCCTATAATTTGTCAGTAAGGATCAGAAGAACTTTTCTACCTAACAAAGTGGAAGTGACTTTTTGATTCTTAAAGTATTGTTATTCAGAGATCAGTGAGGATCATTTGTATTTCATTAGTCATTATTGCTTGAAGTTGAATAATAGCAATAATAAGGATGATAATAATATTCTGTGTCACTCCTATTTTCTTATTTAAAAGGTGTCAAAAAGTGGATGGACTTTGTATACTGAAACCTTATATTTTAATGCACTGTATGCCTAGGTGGAGGAGATGGACTCTAAAATCCATTTGTTTTTTTTTCAGGGGGAACTGCTATATAGTACTCAAGAGATGGGAAGCTCAATGCAGTGATTTTAAGTAATATAATGTTGGGCAGTGGCATAATGTGAAGGCATAAGGATGCAGTGTTGCTTGGATCTTGAGGTGCTCAGGATAACCTGGGTACTCCTGCGGAACATGAAAAGGAGTTGTGGGATATTCTTCAGGGATACACATGGAGGGGTCAGCTTCATGAAAGTCATGAACAGTAACTCTTGGATTATTTCTCTAGCCCCTTGAAGACAACTTATACTCACACACAGTGAAGATTGTACTCCAAAAGTTCCTTTATGGGAAGCATATTGAAAAAAAATAAAAGAAAAGAACATAGACTTGTACCAGGTAGTCCAGAAGCATTTATAATATTCCTACTATAATCAGAGTAATGAAAAGGTACATGAAGAGTCTGTGTTTTATAACCTAACATACCATTCTTTTAGGCTGAAGATGTTATGTGGATACTATGAACTCAGAGGCCTTGGTCATGTGGACAATATGCAACAGAACTTCAATTGGAGTGTAGTCTCTCTCACCTGTCATCTCTCTCAGGTCAGGCTCATAACTTTCACTCAAGAAAGTCTTTTCAGGAGTGATAGCAAAGTGGTAGAGTGTTTGCCTTGCACGCTGATGACCTGGGACCGACCTGGGTTCAATCCATATTGACCATATGGTTTCCCCCCAAAAAAACCTGCCAGGAGTGATTTATGAGTGCAGAGCCAGGAGTAACCTCCGAGGGCCACTGGGTGTGACTCAAAAATCAAAAAAAAGAAAAAGAAAAAAAAGAAAGTTTGTTCTAGTGAACTTTACAGAAACGAATAATGTTATGTATGTTCACCAGCAGCAAACACTGGATTTTACTTGGTTCCAATTGATGCTAAATAAAGAGAACTTTGCCTTCATGTAAAACCTACTACACAGTATTAAGATGTAAAAATATGAACAAAATGAACTTTGGTATAGTCTCATATATATTATTAGCTTTTACTTAAAAGTTTATTCAAATACATGAAAAAATATTAGGCACCTCAAAAATCACAAATAGTAGAGAACACATCTTAATGTGATGACTAGTTGTTTGTTTTACTTGAAGCTCTGAGGGACACTTCTACAGATAGCTCAATGGTTTCAGGCCATGGCCTTTGTGCTCAAACCATTGATTCTGTGCTGTGTGGGCTGCCATGATATACTACTGGGACTATGACTAGAAGTGTTCTGAGAATATAACGTCTATACCTTGTGATTATTATGAAATAAGGTTATGTTAGGCATGCACTCTAGTTCTTTGAGCTGTCTCTTTGGCCCCATGACTAACACCATTACCTCGACATCAGTATCTTTCTTCTTTCTCAGTCTATTTTTATTGCTTAAATAATTCTGATTTTCAAAATCAAATTAAAAGTGCCAAGTTCTCGTTAGTAACTTAAATAATTCTGATTTTCAAAATCAAATTAAAAGTGCCAAGTTCTCGTTAGTAACTTATTTTTAATCTTGGGTTATTTAAACCAATCTCAAAGCATAGAAAATTTAGAAGAATAGTAATAATCACTCATTTCAATGTTGATATTTATGTAATAGTTGCTATCATTGTGATACCAGAGATCAAATACAAGGTCTTTCCCAAGTGAGATCTATCTTGTCCCTCTTAGCTTTATCACCTAAATTATTGCCTAAATATCTCTAATAATATACTTTATTCATAGTTATTTCTATTGATTTATTTTATTGCTTTGGAAGAAGAAATTTAAAAACAATGTAAATTTTAATAAATTCAGTTAAATAAAGCATCTGACTTCTCACTGTTCTCTTCCCTACAATATCTCAAGTATGACTACTCTTTTCTACATTCTAGGTGGATGGCACATTGTTATATTTGAGCTCATTCATAACATTGTTTGCTGCTGTAAGTATACAGTTATGCAGTGGACTGCCTTTGTATTCTATAGCATGCACTGTCATCTGTTTTACTGGCTGTTGCATGATTGACAGCCTCATATGAATGAGAATGGCACAGATTAGTTTTAGAAAAGATGTCAATAGACAAGCAGCTTGGCTTTTAAATAAATTTCACTACTGAGTGGATTCTATCCTGATTGGTAATTGAATTTCAACAAGTTCAGATATATGGTTTGGAATGATAAGAGGAACTTTAACAAACTGAAGTTAACTCAGTTGCCATATAAGCAAGTTGTACACTTCACTGTGTAAAATGTTAGATGTTAATGCTTACTTACCTCTGGTTGCAGTCTTGGTTACATACAGAAATATTTCAGGGGCTAGAAAGATAGTATAGTAGGTAGGATGTTTGCCTTGCATATGGCTAACACGGGTCAGTTCTCGGCATTCCATATGGTTTCCTGAGTACCACCTGAAGTGATTTCTGAGTGCAGAGTCAGGAATAATTAATCCCTGAGATGACTGGATATTGCCCCCAAATGGAAAAACAAGTACAAACAAAAAGGATTTTCAGTGGAGTGAGACTTGGAATGCACAAAAAAGATCAGTATATTAGGCTTTGAAGAATGAATAGGAAAGATACAATGTACCACAGTTGTCCAGACCATTTGCTTCTTTTCTGAGTAGAAGCAGGGTTGTGAAATATGCTTTGTATATACTAGTAGACTCCAGTCCAGGGGAATTACTTTGAGACAATTTTATACATTTTGTTAATTCATTGTTGGTCACAGAAGGAATTGGAAAACTGTCCTTTATCTATTTCCTAACCTTAAGAGTTAAAGATCCATCTAATAAACAAACCTTGAGTTGAAAGAGCGATGAGAAAATAGAAGACTAGGCCCCAACCATGTACCTAGGAAATGCAACTAGGACAATGAGATATTACTTCACACCTGTGAGAAAAGTCCATATGACTAAAACCAGAAATAGTAAAGATGCAGTATAACAGGACTTTCATTCATTGTTGGTGGGACTGTAGTATAGTTTAACATTTCTGGAAAATGGCATGAAGACAACTAAAACATGGTAATAATAATAAAAAAAAAAAGAGCTGACACTCATTGGTGTTCCAGCAGTATTAAGGTTGTCCCGGATGGGGTTTGTTTCCTGCAGCTGTTGTGAAGAACTGTGCTGTTTCTGTGACTGGGATCCAGGGTTCAAGGCTGGACGGATGGGATCTAATCTCCTGAGGTCTAAGTTGATTCCGCATGACATATTTTCAAGGTAGGAGTTATCCCTATATTGTAAACAACTATGAGTTCCTATCTCTAGTAGATAAGAGCTCTTTTATATGTGTAAGATTTCCCCTTTTTTTAGTGTGCCTTTGAAGAGAGAAATGGTGCTACGTTATATTGTTGGTGCATTTGGGGGTGGACAGAGAGGAAAACAGAAACAGGTCACATACCCAAAAAAGATTTAAAAAAATAGAATTAAAAATGTATGTGCTCACATATGTATAAGTAGAACAGACAATTAAAAAATGAATTAACGAAGTATTTAAAGGACCAAAGTGATACAGAAGACTACCTTACATTTGGGGAAAGGCAGGTAAAGAGGTGGTGTAATACAGGTCTTATGTTTATGTTGGGAGTACATGTTTTTCCATTGTCTTTTGGTTTTTCTTGTAGTGTGTGGGTTCCCAGGCACCTTTCCATCACACCCCCTGACCTTCTTCAGATTGGCAAAAGATTTGCGGCAGGGAGGTCTTGGAAGAGTTCTTGTATTGGGACTACTTTTGGAACTAAGTCCGGTTTCAAGTAACAGTCTACATTAGGGGAAGATGGTAGGGAGGGCCGCGCAGCATGGGTCCGCAGGGGAGTTAGCTGCCTTTTCTTGCAGGAGACGAAGTGTGGGTTTGACTGGGTGTCTCTTCGTTTGGGTACTGGGTACTGGTTCATTGGGGTAGGAGGTCAATCTTGATGCCTAATAGATTAAGGACTGAGGGTGAAGAGTTTTAATACGATGGGAAGTCTGGATGGGAATGAGGGGTGAGGGGGAGTTGGATTTCCAAAGGGGGAAAAGGGAAAGGTATATGGTAGGGGTAGGAAGGGAGAAAAGAGAAAATACATTAGAAAGAAAGGGAAAAGAGAAAAAAAAGTAGAGAGAAGAGTAGAAAAGAGATGATAAAAAAGTAGTGAGAAGAGAGGAGAGAATAGTGAGGGAATGTTAGTTTGCTTGAATGTGTTCGATGAGTAGAGTCTGTAGTTTAAGTCTGTATGTCACGGTTACTGCTTCGGTGGTCTGACTGGTCATGTGCTTCAATTCCTAAAAGAAGGTATAACCTTGAAATAAAGTGTATGTTAAAGAGTTTTCTCGGGACCATCTCGTAGTGCCAGCTAGGTATGGTATCTCGTGTGGTATCCCCAGCTGCCATCTTGGTTTGTCCACCCTTTGTATCCAAGAATGCCTGTGGACAGCAAAGCTGAGAGGTTATTTTAAATATAGTAAGATAAAACATTAAAACATGATGTTATGGGATGTTTCCATTGTAGTCAGTGATTTCCCGTGGTATTCTTTACCTGTGATCCTGTATACGATCTCCAAGGGATTAATGTGGGCCTTTGTTGTAGAAGGCCTGTATCCCAGCCAGTGGTTCCCAGAGCATTTTTGCACAGTGAGGCTTGGGGAATCGCAAACTGGAGATTGAAAAAGTGAAGCCCAAAGTTGGGGAGTCAAGGGATCATCCAGGGCCTGGGATGTAGGGAGAACAGGCACCTGTAAGGGGATGGGAATGGGTTAGACTTGGCCCCAGCTCAGTGCAGCCCAGTTCAGTCCAGTCCAGCCCAGCCCAGCGTCACTTCAGATACGATATCCTGACAATGAGGAAAATGGGAAGAACATGACCTAAGAACAGGTTATCCTACCTTACCAGCCATCGATAAGTCAAAATCAGAAGACTTGTCACCCGTTGGTAGGTCCAAAAACCAAGATCACGATCTACAGATGACTGGCTGCTAGAACCATGACCAGATTGTATATATCTTGGGACCAATAAAAAAGCCCTACTCTAGGGTGTGAACTATGACCTGCACAACAACCATGATCCTCAGTTCCAAAGGTCTGGCAGAGACAACTGTAACGGAATGGGGCTTCTGGAAACACAAGGAAAGGCGTTATCCTAGGTGCCATCCCAGGTTTAGTGCCAAGACCAAGACCACCAACCACAGAAGATGGATTAAAATGACACTGAGGGAACGAAACTTCTAGAACCACAAAGACTGACTTCATCATAAGTCCCATCCCTGGAACTGTGCAGATACTGAGATCGATAGATACAGAGGTCTGATTGTATCACCTAGGACGAAACAGAAGTCTTCCAAACAACACAAAAACACCACCGGGCGAGTAAAGGAACCTGAACAGAGGCTATAGTTGATCCCGTGACAATATACTCCAAGGGCAGAGAAACCCCATATCTCTTAGGCCAAGTGAATTCCTTTTGGAATGACCCCAATATTTACTGTGCCAGGGCAGAAAGGAAAGAAACAAAACACAAAATATTATTTATCTTTTTATATATGTTATTTTTATCTTTATTTATTATCATTATTATTATATTTAACTATCTATTTTTGGTTGATTTTTGTGTTTTGCTGTGGTTATTGAAGCTGTGCCCCCATTTACACTTTTTCTTTTCTTTTCTTTTCTTTTCTTTCATTATATGCTCTGCCATGTTTCTTATCTCAAGACTATGGCGGTTTCTTTTTTTCTTTTTTGTTTTTGTTTTTGTTTTTGTTGTTGTGCTTAGCGTTATTGTTGGAGTCCTCACTGGATATTTGACACTTCTTTTTGAACTGGTGAAGTGTTTCACCTTTTTCTCCTTCGTCTCTCTAACTGAGGATGAGACCCTCTAGAAGAATTCCGCTTATTTTCTGTGTATTAGACCTTTACCCCAGTTTACTACTATTCCCTTCTTCAAACAAAACCACGTAACTTGAACCAGCTAGTCCTGCCCCCCCAGTTAGAGGGGGAAATAAGGGAGGCACCAGGACCAAACAGGTGCAAGACTACTAAGTATTAGGCTAGATACAGAGGGAACAACATATTCTGGCAGCCCTAGGGGTGAGGGAAGAGCATATGGGAGGTAGGACAAAAACGGAGTTGTAGGGAGGACAAATTGGTGATGGAAACCCCCCCTGATTTTATGTAAATATGTACCTAAATTATTATTGTCAACAATATGTGAGCCACTATGATCAAAATAAAAATTAAATTAATAAAAAGAGCTACTATATTGTTCGGTTATTCTATGCCTCAGAATCTATCCCAAGGAAAAAATATAAAAAAGAATACACACCTATGTTCATCACAAACTATTTACAATAGCCATGATATCTGGAAACAACCCAAGTGCCCAACAAAAAAAGAGTGGAAAATAATAACCACAATTATATATACACTTAAGTATAAATATATAATAAAATATATTTATTAGTTTATATTAGACATGGATAATTTTTAGAATATAATACAAATAAATAACATTTATTTATACATAACACATACAATATTTATATAAATATATACATTAATAAAATATAGTAGGATAAGTAGGATACTATCAACTTTCAGATACATATCAGACGAAAACTTTCAGTATACTATTAGACACTATCAGCTAAAATTTTGTAATCTGTTATAATTGGAAGATGTTATACTAAGTGAGATAAGAAAAAAGTTAAAGATAAATATCAAATAATCTCCCTCATATGTGTAGTTTAAAGGATAATTTTCTCCAAAGCACAAACAATTAGATCAACTGATAAAGAAGTAGTAATATAAAGTATATTTTAAGAAGTATATATTGAGATCTCAGTGTGCCTCTAAGGATACCACAGGCCAACATGGGGGATGTCCCAAGTTTGATTTCTAGTATCAGAAAAGAAGTAAATATTGCAGGAATATCCATATTGAAGCAAACCATTGTTGCTACTCTCCCAAATTTTATGTTTTGAGATGGTTTAAATCACCAAAGATCAAATTACTAATAGTAATTTAGCATTTTTGACAATTTTAGAAGTGCAATTAAATGAAATCTATGATCCCTCGCTGCTTCTCTTCTTTATTACATCTCAAATATGGTCATTCTTTTGTTTTATATTCTAGGTGGATGACACATTTTTATTTTCAAGTTCATTCATCACATTGTTTGTTGCTGTAAGTACCATTATACCATAGTTCACTTTGTAGTCTATAGCATGCACTATCAACCATTTTTACTGGCTGTTTCATGACTGACAGCCACTTCATGAGTGAACAGGGCACAGATTTAGCTTTAAAAATTGGGAGGGACTTCAGAGCATAAAAACCGGCTAACCTTTGCAAAAGCTGGCTCCCTGTGTGTGACACCAGGCGGGGAAAATCCGCAAAAGTACACCGGCCCAGTGGGGCTCAGCTGTGAAAGACTGTGAGTGTGACCTGTCTATGTCTGTCTACTGTCCTCTTGCGTGAAACTCTTGCGAGTGGGGCAAAAAGAGCCTCCAGAAACCTCGCTCGCCCAGATGCCATTTTCAGGGAGGGACTTCAGAGCATAAAAACCGGCTAACCTTTGCAAAAGCTGGCTCCCTGTGTGTGACACCAGGCGGGGAAAATCCGCGAAAGTACACCGGCCCAGTGGGGCTCAGCTGTGAAAGACTGTGAGTGTGACCTGTCTATGTCTGTCTACTGTCCTCTTGCGTGAAACTCTTGCGAGTGGGGCAAAAAGAGGCTCAGAGGAGCACAGCCGCTCCGCTTCGCTACGCGGCTGTGCACTCTTTCTAAGGAAAGAACTCCATTGCAACAAGAAGGAAAAATCACACTAAGAACGGCGCTATATCACAGAAGCAAACATTTCTCTCTGGACTGTCTTCTCTGTTGCATGCTCGGGCCTAAGATTTGACCCAGTGTGAGGCTTCATCCACGGAGGACTCCCCTCCCTTAGAGGCAAGTCAGCCCATCCAGAAAGGGAGGAGCCAGAGGAGTGTGCTGCGCCTACATCATATAGACAATGAATACCACTACAACACGTAGAAAAACCCACAATACAAGTGTGACAATGGGGAAACAACGCAGGCCAGCATCAGACATAGAGAATGAAGATGACAATTCTGAGGACCAGATAATGACTGAACAACTAATCAACCTCTCAGATAAGGACTTTAGACTAGCAATATGGAAGGTGCTCAACAGGCTCCAAGAAACCATGGATCGAGTTGAACAGAACACTAATAAGAACCAAGAAAATATGAAGGCAGAAATGACAAAACTCCAAACTGAAATAACATGTCAACTAACAGGACTGAAAAAGTCAGTAAACGAAGTGAATGACAAAATAGATAAGCTCTGGGACAGGGTATCTGAAGCTGAGAATAGACTTGGTGCTGTGGAAGATGAGATACATAACAATTCCATACAGCAGGAGAGATTGGACAAAAAACTTAAAGCAAATGAGCAGACAATGGAAAAATTAGTCAAAGAATGGGAACAGACGAAAATAGAAGTCTATGATAAGATCAACAGAAACAACTTAAGAATCATTGGAGTCCCAGAGACCCAGGAAGAAAATTTCCAGGAAGAATCAATGGTCAAGAACATCATTAAAGAGAAACTCCCAGAGCTAAAGAATATATGTGATCAAATCCTGCATGCCCGAAGAGTACCAACCAAAAGAGACCCCAGAAAAACCACCCCAAGACACATCCTAGTCACAATGACAAATCCCACAGATAGAGACAGAATTCTGAAAACAGCAAGATCAAAAGGGGAAATCATGTTCAAGCAAGCTTCCCTGAGATTTACAGCAGACCTGTCACCAGAAACGCTCAATGCTAGAAAGCAGTGGTGGGATATTGTGACAAGACTGAATGAAATGAATGCTTCACCCAGAATACTATACCCAGCAAAACTCACTTTCCGGTTTGACGGAAGAATACATGGCTTCACAGACAAAAAACAGCTCAGAAACTTCACAGACACAAAACCAGTCTTAAGAGAAAAACTGAAAGACCTAATCTAAGACAAGACTACCCAAAAGACACACCAAATTTTGAAATAAAGATGGCGTTAAATCCCAGGACAATTCTTTCTCTCAACGTCAATGGACTAAATGCACCAGTTAAGAGACACAGAGTGGCTAAATGGATCAAAAAACTCAATCCAACCTTCTGCTGCCTACAAGAAACGCACCTGAATAGTCAGAACAAACATAGACTCAAAATAAAAGGCTGGAGAAAAGTTATCCAAGCAAACAACACCCATAAAAAAGCTGGAGTGGCCATACTAACATCAGATAATGCAAACTTTATACTCAGGAAGGTGGTAAGGGACAAAGACGGACATTTTATATTAATCAAGGGGTACGTAGAGCAGGAAGAATTCACTCTCCTAAACATATATGCACCGAATGAGGGGCCAGCAAAATATTTAATACAACTGTTGACAAATCTGAAAAATAATATCAACAACAACACAATAATTGTGGGGGACCTTAACACGGCTTTGTCAACACTGGACAGGTCAACCAGACTGAAACCCAACAAGAATATACTAGACCTGAGGAGAGAAATGGAAGAAAGAGGCCTAGTGGATATATATAGGACACTCCATCCCCAGAAACCTGGATACACATTCTTCTCCAATGTACATGGGACATTCTCCAGGATAGACTACATGCTGGCACATAAAACATACCTCCATAAGATCAAGAGGATAGAAATTTTGCAGACTACCTTCGCTGACCACAAGGCTCTGAAATTATTTGTGAACTCCAAAGGGACTCAGTAGAAACACTTTAAGACCTGGAAGTTAAACAGCCTCATGCTCAATAACCAGTGGGTCCGAGATGAAAGCAAGGAGGAAATAAAAAGGTTCCTAGAAACAAATGACAATAAAGACACAAACTATCAGAACTTATGGGACACAGCAAAAGCAGTACTGAGAGGAAAATTTATAGCTTTGCAAGCACACATCAGGAAGGAAGAAGGAGCTTACCTGAGTAGCTTAATGACACAGCTAATAGAACTAGAAAATGCTCAACAAAAGGACCCAAGAATAGGAAGACAGAAGGAAATAACAAAGCTGAGAGCAGAAATCAACGAAGTGGAAACTCAAAAAACAATCCGAAAGATCAACGAAAGCAGAAGTTGGTTCTTTGAAAAAATAAACAAGATTGATAGACCACTGGCAAACCTAACAAAGAAAGAGAGAGAGAGAAACTTGATAACTCGTATCAGGAATGAAAAAGGAGAGATCACTACTGATATGACAGAGATTCAAAGGGTAATCAGAAACTACTTTGAAAAACTCTACGCCACTAAAAATGAGAACCTGGAAGAAATGGATAAATTCTTGGACTCTTATAATCTTCCACGGTTGAAGGAAGAGGATGTAGCATATCTAAACACCCCCATCACCATTGATGAAATTAAAACAGTAATCAAATGTCTGCCGAAAAACAAAAGCCCAGGTCCAGATGGATTCACTAATGAATTCTATCAAACTTTCCAAGAGGAACTACTGCCAATCTTGGCAAGACTCTTTCATGAAATTGAACAAACAGAAACACTTCCAAATAGCTTTTATGAAGCCAACATCACCTTGATACCTAAACCAGACAGAGACGCTACCAAAAAAGAAAATTACAGACCAATATCACTGATGAATGCAGATGCAAAGATCCTCAACAAAATCCTGGCAAATAGGATTCAATGCCTCGTTAAGAAGATCATCCACTACGATCAAGTAGGTTTCATCCCAGGAATGCAAGGCTGGTTTAACATCCGTAAATCTATCAACATAATACACAACATCAATAACAAGAAAAATAAAAACCACATGATCATATCAATAGATGCAGAGAAAGCATTTGATAAGGTCCAACACCCATTCTTGATCAAAACTCTCAGCAAGATGGGAATGGAGGGAACCTTTCTCAATATAGTGAAGGCCATCTACCACAAGCCAGTGGCAAATATTATCCTCAATGGAGAAAAACTGAAAGCCTTCCCTCTAAATTCTGGCACAAGACAAGGCTGTCCTCTCTCACCACTCCTATTCAACATAGCACTGGAAGTACTTGCTATAGCGATTAGGCAAGAAAAGGATATCAAGGGAATCCAGATAGGAAAGGAAGAAGTCAAGCTCTCACTCTTTGCAGATGACATGATACTCTACTTAGAAAACCCTAAAGACTCTATCCAAAAGCTTCTAGAAACAATAGACTCATATAGCAAGGTGGCAGGCTACAAAATTAACACACAAAAATCAATGGCCTTTCTATATACCAATAGTAATAAGGATGAAATGGACATTAAGAAAACAACCCCATTCACAATAGTACCACACAAACTCAAATATCTTGGAATCAACTTGACTAAATATGTGAAGGACCTATACAAAGAAAACTATAAAACTCTGCTCCAAGAAATAAGAGAGGACACACGGAAATGGAAACACATACCCTGCTCATGGATTGGCAGGATTAACATCATCAAAATGTCAATACTCCCCAAGGCATTATACAGATTTAATGCCATCCCTCTAAAGATACCCATGACATTCTTCAAAGAAGTGGATCAGACACTTTTGAAATTCATTTGGAACAATAAACACCCTCGAATAGCTAAAGCAATCATTGGGAAAAAGAATATGGGAGGAATTACTTTTCCCAACTTTAAACTGTACTACAAAGCAACAGTTATCAAAACAGCATGGTATTGGAATAAGGATAGGTCCTCAGATCAGTGGAATAGGCTTGAATACTCAGAAAATGTTCTCCAGAGATACAACCATCTAATTTTTGATAAAGGAGCAGGAAATCCTAAATGGAGCAGGGAAAGCCTCTTCAACAAGTGGTGTTGGCACAATTGGATAGCCACTTGCAAAAAATTAAACTTAGACCCCCAGCTAACATCATGTACAAAGGTAAAATCCAAATGGATTAAAGACCTCGATATCAGCCCCAAAACCATAAGATATATAGAACAGCACATAGGCAAAACACTACAGGACATTACAGGCATCTTCAGGGAGGAAACTGCACTCTCCAAGCAAGTGAAAGCAGAGATTAACAGATGGGAATATATTAAGCTGAGAAGCTTCTGCACCTCAAAGGAAATAGTGCCCAGGATACAAGAGCCACCCACTGAGTGGGAGAAACTATTCACCCAATACCCATCAGATAAGGGGCTAATCTCCAAAATATACAAGGCACTGACAGAACTTTACAAGAAAAAAACATCTAACCCCATCAAAAAATGGGGAGAAGAAATGAACAGACACTTTGACAAAGAAGAAATACGCATGGCCAAAAGACACATGAAAAAATGTTCCACATCACTAATCATCAGGGAGATGCAAATCAAAACAACGATGAGATACCACCTCACACCCCAGAGAATGGCACACATCACAAAGAATGAGAATAAACAGTGTTGGCGGGGATGTGGAGAGAAAGAACTCTTATCCACTGCTGGTGGGAATGCTGTCTAGTTCAACCTTTATGGAAAGAGATATGGAGATTCCTCCAAAAACTGGAAATCGAGCTCCCATACGATCCAGCTATACCACTCCTAGGAATATACCCTAGGAACACAAAAATACAATACAAAAACCCCTTCCTTACACCTATATTCATTGCAGCTCTATTTACCATAGCAAGACTCTGGAAACAACCAAGATGCCCTTCAACAGACGAATGGCTAAAGAAACTGTGGTACATATACACAATGGAATATTATGCAGGTGTCAGGAGAGATGAAGTCATGAAATTTTCCTATACATGGATGTACATGGAATCTATTATGCTGAGTGAAATAAGTCAGAGAGAGAGAGAAAAATGCAGAATGGTCTCACTCATCTATGGGTTTTAAGAAAAATGAAAGACACCCTTGTAATAATAATTTTCAGACACAAAAGAGAAAAGAGCTGGAAGTTCCAGCTCACCTCAGGAAGCTCACCACAAAGAGTGATGAGTTTAGTTAGAGAAATAACTACATTTTGAACTGTCCTAATATTGAGAATGTACGAGGGAAATGTAGAGCCTGTTTAGGGTACAGGCGGGGGTTGGGTGGGGAGGAGGGAGATTTGGGACTTGGGTGATGGGAATGTTGCACTGGTGATGGGTGGTGTTCCTTTTATGACTGAAACCCAAACACAATCATGTATGTAATCAAGGTGTTTAAATAAAAAAAAAAAATCTTATTTCACAGTTTATAAAAAAAAAAAAATTGACAGTAGACAGCAATTTAGATTTGAAATAATCCCCACTATAGGAGGAGGAATCTTAAAATACTGGTGGAGGTCTTGATGTAATGTTCCGCACCATAAAATAATATTGTAATTTTTTATTTTCAATAAAAAATTAATTTTAAAGACAAACAAATTAACAAACAAAATATACTCTCTTCGTTCTGTTTGTAGGGGATCCACATCTATAAAATCACTGCCAAAGGGCACAAAATGACCCTTGGGCATCATTTGGATCATTCCTGTACACTGTCAGGTAGCACCTGAGCACTGCAAGGTGCAGCTCAACCCCCCTCCCCCCAAAACAACAACAACAACAACAACAAAGTAAGACTTCCAATTTTTGCTTTGCTTTGTTTAGAGACTATACCTGGCAATGCTCAGGGATTACTCTGGGTTCTGTATGCAGAAATTACTCTTGGTGGTGCTTCTGGGACCATATGTGATGGTCCATATTGATCCAGTTAGGCCATGTGCAAGGCAAGTACCCTACTGAGTGTACTATAGATCCAGCCATAGAACTTTAATTTAATTAAATTTTTGTTTGAAGTCTCAGGAATGCCATCTATTCTTTGCCATTATCCCACTCCCTTAACCCTGACCACTACCAGGATCAGGTCAACATTCCTTGTAGTCCTAACAACCACATACAAGTGTCTATCTCTGTTCATTGTTCACAACTTTGCCTTTCTTAAGGATTAACTATCAGGCTGCATGCAACATGTTTCTCACTGCTTCCTTAAATTTGGCTCTACTTAATCTGTCTTCCAACTTTATTAAATCTAGTCTTACTGAGTTTTAAAATTCTAAGCCCTAGTCCCTCCCCTCACCCAACTCATTCATCATTTGAAAATATGTTGAGAATGTTTTGGCCCCATATGACCAATTTTTTTTATTATATGTATATATATATATATTGTGTGCCTTTGAACATGTGGGTTTGATTGGCCTGGTCCACGTGAATTTTTTCTAGATAAAGATTATATATGGATTTTTTTTTTATTCTGAGAATTTTCTGTGGGAAAGTTTGTCGTCTTCTGCAAAAACAAATTTTATTGCTTTGTTTTGTTTTGTGGTCACATCTGATAGTACTCAAGGATACCTAGACAAATTTTGTTTTGTTTTGTGGTCACACCCTACAGTACTCAAGGATACCTGGAAAAATTATGTTTTGTTTTGTTTTGTGGTCACACCTGACAGTACTCAAGGATACCTGGGATTGAACCCAGTTGGCCCTGTGCAAGACAAGCACCATACTCTCTGTACTATCATTCTCAGCAATTGGGGTGGATGTTGGGCCATACCTGGTGATGCTCAGAGGTTAAAACTGGCTATGCACTCAGAAATTTCTCCTGGCTTGGGGATCATATGGGATGCTAGGAAATCGAACCACAGTCCACCTTATGTCAGTCGTGTGCAAGGCAAACACCCTACCACTGCGCCACCGCTCCATCCTCAAGCAGAAAAATTTTAAGGCAAAAGAATTCTTCATTTTTATTGGTTTCTTACTTTCATTGTAGTCAGGTGCTTTACAAGTATCTCTTTTATTGTTTTGTACTTAAAGATCTGCTTTGTCATCCTCAAGTAGAACTTGAAGTTCTGCTAGCACTGGAGTATCAGTTACCCTCAACCACTGTCAAAGCCCCTTCCTCCATGCCCCTTGCTTACCTTAGAAGGCTGCTTGCTGGCTTAGTCTAAAGTCTCAGGGGCTCTCTGATCCTTGGCTTTGTTTCTTTCTATTCTACACAGGAGCAGGATCCAATGATAGTTATTTTTTTACTTTTTGATTCTTCATTCTTTTTTCTCCTTTCATTTATTTTTTTGATATCTTTATATAAACACCTTGATTACAATTATGATTGTAGTTGGGTGTCAGTCATGTAAAGAACACCCCCCCCTTCACCAGTGCAGCATTCCCATCACCAATGTCACAAGTGTCCCTCCTCCCGACCCCACCCTGGCCTGTGCTCTAGACAGGCTTTCTTCTTCCCTCATTCATTCACATCATTATGATAGTTCTCAGTGTAATTATTTCTCTAACTGCACTCATCACTTTGTGGGATTTTCTAATAGATAAAGATTCTACATTCATAAGTGTGATCAACTGTGGATGTAAACGAGTTGAATCTTGGATGTAAAATGTACACATAAGGACAGTTTAAGTTATGCTGAGACCTTTGACTGCTGTTAGGATCCATAACTCTGCACTATTCAAAGGTAAACTGTATTTAATAAACAGTATGAATGCAAATCTTTCCACAAAGCTCTGTTGTTAAAGTATGAGAAGATTAGAGGTTAGAGGTTAGTATGATGGGGAATGGGAAGGGAAATGTGGAACTGGAATGGTGATTGAAGGGTGATTTGTCCAATTATGAGGAGTAGATAAGATGTAGTGTCTAGGGTTTCTGTGGATGATACTAAGAAAAAAGTATAGGATGCTGAAACAGGATCTTGTTCTTTGCCTTCCATCCCTTCTAAGAAAAATGGAATTCTGAATGAGTTGCTTCCTGAGGGTTGACATATCCCTGAGTCTGGAACAGGATACTGATGGCAGAGTTCCAGTGCAATCTGCTGCCTTAATTGTCCTTTACACTGTAGCTAACCACACTGTACAAACACCCTCCTAGTAGAAATGACAAAGCGTGTTCTATACACACACATTGAAGAATTCCAACAGTAATTTGTGATAGCACATCTGGTGTTATCAGCTCTGCACCTGCATTGGAAACATAGCAGGAGATTGTTTGCAAATATGTAATATCTTGTCAGAGGATGCCTTGTGCAGAAGTAACAAGAGAACAGCTTTCAGGATGTGCTGCTGTGGCTATAACAGGTAGTATTAGTTATCTAAAATTATCAGATGTATTTTGTCAGAGAATTATCATGGCATAATGGTATAAAATGCAAATACCCTTCAACTACCAGATAGTTAAGTCTAAAAAAAATAGGATCATACACCTATGACAGGCAGAGTTGGGATTTGAACTCACTTCTACCTAAATCCTCTTTATCTGTTCCCCTTCATGTTCTGTACTAGTGTTCATGCTAGTATCTCTATTAGTCTTGCTTCTAGCAGTAGGGGTCCTGAAACTGATAGTCTCAGAGAAAATCAGGGCCTAGTCAAGAGAGTTATCTTTGTGTCTCAGAGACTTGGGGAACTTCCTGAGGGGAACTAACTCTCAGAGTCTTAGTGATAGGTACAGATCTTCAGTCTCATTCCCAACACTTTACTACAGAGAAGGAAGGATCTAACAGATTTCTATGTAAGACATAATGAGAAATGAAATCTCCAGGTACTGGAATCTTGTAAGATTGTAAAAGGTCATGAAATATGTATTTTTAGCAGGAGAAAAACAAACATTTTTTTCATTTCATTGCTAAATTTTAAAAAATAGTAATTTATTTTAAAATAATTAAAATATTAATTTATTAAGGCACCATGTTTCACAAAACTATTAATAATTGAGTTTTTGGCTACTCTATTTCAGCATCCATCCTACCACTATTTTTTTAACAATTTTTTATATAATTTTTACTTTAATCATTGTAGCTTACATATCATTAACAATAATATTTTAGGTACGTATTAACATAAAATTAGGGGAATTCCCATCACCGAATTGTCCTCCTTCCACCTCCGTTTCTGTCCTGCCTCCCATATCCTCCCCCCTCATCCCCAGGGCTGCTAGAATGAGTGGTCCCCTCTGTACCTAGCTTACACCTATTTGGTCTTGGTACCTCCCTTATTACCCCCTCAAATTGGGAGGCGGGACTAGATAGTTCAAGTTATGTGGTTTTGATTGAAGAAAAGAAAAGTAATAATCTGGGGTAAAAATCAATTATGCCGAAAATGGGCGGAGTCCTTCTAGAGGCTCTCTTCCTTGGTTTGAGAGACGAAGGGGAAAAGGAATGTGAAACACCACAACAGTACGAAAAAGAAGTGTCAAATAAAATATTCAGTGAGCACTCCAACAATAAAGATAAATACCACATAAAAGCCATGGTTTTGAGATAAAAAATATGTCAGTGCATAAAGGAAGAAGAGAAAAGAAGAAAAATAAAATAAATAAATAAATAAAAAATGGAGACAACAACTTCAATAATCACACCAAACCAGAGACATTGACAAATACTATATATATATATATATATATATATATATATATATATATATATATATATATATATATATATATATAAAATAAAACATGTTTTGTGCTTTTTGCCTTTTTTTTCCCTCCTGCTCAGGCACAGTAAATATTGGGGTCATTTGAAAAGGAATTCCCTTGGCCTAAGAGATACTGTGTTTCTCCCCCCTTTGAAGTATGTTGTCATGGACTCAACTATAGACTACTTTCAGGTTCATTTACTCTCCCCTTGGTGTTTTTGTGGTGTATGGAAGACTTCTGCTCTATCCTGGGTGATAAAGTCAGACCTCTATATCTAGAGATTTCGGTATCTGCACAGGTCAAGGAGTGGAACTTATGATGAAGTCTTTCTTTGTGGTTCTAGAAGTTCTGTTCCCTCAGTGTCATTTTAATCTGTCTTCTGTAGTTGGTGGTCTTGGTCTTTGCGCTGATCCTAGGATGGAGCCTGGGATAGCCTCTTTCGTTATGTTACCAGAAGACCCATTCTGTTGCTATTGTCTCAGTCAGACCTCTGGAATTAGAGATCATGGTTGTTGTGAAGCTCGTAGATCAAATCCTAGACTAGGTTTTTGTTTTTGTTTTTGTTTTTGTTTTTTCCGTCCCAGGATACATACTGCCCGGTCATGGTTCTATCAGCCAGTCATCTGTAGATCACGATCTCGGCTTTTGCACAGACCAAAGGGTGACAAGTCTTCTGATTTTGTCTTATCGTTAGCTGGTGAGGTAGGATGATCTGCTCTTAGGTCAAGTTGTTCCCAATTTCCTCATTGTCAGGATATCATATTAGAGCTGTCTCTTGTTGGTGTCCAAACAGTGTTAACATCCTACCACTATTGTTAACTTGTTTATACGTGTTCCCAGGTGCCTTCCAACCCCTCCTCAGATTACCTCTTTCATAGGCTCATTTTTTGGGGGTCACACTTGACTATGCTCAGGGTTTACTCCTGGGTCTGCACTCAGAAATTAGTCTTCACATCGCATATGGGATGCCTAGGATAGAATTTGAGTTGGCCATGTTCAAGGCAAATGCCTAACTTACTGTACTATTGCTCTAGTCTTCTAACAGGCACAATTTTAAGTTTGGTGCAGAAATTCCCCATGTCATTTTGGTATATAGCTGTACCACTCATACACCATGAAAATAACTGAGACTGTTGACCCTTCTTGTCCATTACTTCTAATTTAATTCTTGCTATCCACTTTGATTCCTTTCCCTTTCTATTATCTTTCCTACTTTCTGGGGTCATTGATACAGAGTTATCCTCTCAGAATAACTTGAATTCTGCCCCTAGTTATTCTGTATTCCACAAATAAGTGATATCCTGCATTTGTCTTTCTTTTGACATAATTCACTTCACATGTTATTCACTAGTTCCATCCAAATTTAACACAACACTGTTGATCTATTTTACATTTTCCTTTACAATAATTTTCAATAATTGTCTTTGAAGGAAAGAAGCTATTTTATAGACTTATCTTAGGGTGAATAGTAAGAGGCAGAATTTATAAAGTACAGTTCAAGCTTGCAATTTGGGTTTAAATCCATTTTCCCACATTTGCTCAATGTTTGAGAGACCTAAAGCCATGTTCAAAAACAGTACCATACAGACTTTGAAATTATGGTCATAATGTGGGTCACTACTGCATTCCTATCTGAAACACAATCTGAAGAGTCCTAGAAACAGTGGGATAAGCCATGGAAGAAGATATGAGTAAGGGGCTACTTATTTTCTTCTAGTGCCTAATATTCCTTCTCTTCAACTGAGATCTATATCTGGACTAGGATGATGAGCAGAGAAAGTGGAGGGGGAGTCTATTAGGGACATACTAGGCTTGGATGATATGAGAAATTTTCAGATGAGTATTTAGTGAGCAAAGAGAAGGAATGATAAAAAAGGAAGAAGGCTATGGAGCCTAGAAATGAATGAATCTTCTTGCACTGACTAGTTTTGGGACCTTAGGTCTAAGATTGACATAGTTTAAGGACTTGTCTGACTTGAAGCTTTTCAGAGAACTGCAGAAGATAATAAAAAAAAAGTTCTATTACTCTCACAAATCACAGACAGTGTTTGTGAGTTGTAAATAAAGATCAAATGTATTAAGCCCCTTAGGTCTAGACTGACTCAGGCCATGACCCCAACTCAATCATCCATTTTTTTTTCTGGAAAGTGCTAGAGGAGACTATCTCTGGGTTGGAATTTCCATTGAATTGCCACAGACTAATCCAGTTCAAAAGTGTTAGGATTAACATGGCCACTAAATCAAGAAGCTAGCAACCATAGAAGACAAATCTGGGAAAAATAATAACTCCACTGCAGTCATGGATACTTGTAGAGTCCCTGAGAAATTTACATTCCATTCTACTAGCAATGAAGTGATTGACAAAGTGAAAGCTCTATGCAAGTCATTCATTCAGTTCTTCAATTTGAATTATTTACTGATAAAATATCCATGGAAATTCTACTCTATATCAGACCCCTGTCAAAGAGTACCGAGAACATGAAGTTAAAGATCATCATTCCAAACATGATTTATGATACTTTAAAGCTTTATGGTCAATAAGGGTGAGATAGAGAGCTAATAGAAACAATGAAAAGCATGTAGTACTAAGGAGAAGTGGAATGCTGGTTCATGTGTAGCTAGGACTGGATTGCAGAGGAACAGACCAATGTAATAAAGGAATCAGGGCTGACTTCTCAAATAAAGAACCCAACCCTGAGTTGTGGCAATATTATATGTTTTTGCACTTGACATAGCTCCTGTTATATAAAAAATAAATTAATGAGGTCTGGAAAGATAGCACAGCAGTAGGGCATTTGCCATGCATGCAGCCAATCCAGGACAGACGGTGGTTCGAATTGTGGTATCTGTGCCTGCCAGGAGCAATTTCTGAGCAAAGTCAGAAGTAAACCTTGAGTGCCACTAGGTGTGCCCCCAAAAAACAAACAAACAAAAAATTAATGAAGAAATGAATGAAATAAGTATGCTTTTGTCAATAGGTATATCCAGAAGCAGGAAAAGTACATTCAGGGAGTGTATGTGTGTGTGTGTGTGTGTGTGTGTGTGTGTGTGTGTGTGTGTGTGTGTGTGTGTGTGTGTGTATTTAGAGATTTTGGTTAGATGGTGTATTAAGTATATGGATTGAATTCTATACATTTGTCTCAAAACAGAAGGATGGAACTGGTGACATTTTCTTTTTTTCTGGATTACAGTGCACAAACATTATAGAGTCTAGTAAGCTTTTTGAGACACTTTTTTGACTCTTGATATAAATACCCAAACTTGTAACTTACAAATGCTCATATGAAGTCAAGGTGTCATTTCTGATGAAAATACTTATTGAAAGAAATGCATGCCAAGTATATTATTTCCCATAGATAGAAAATTTGACCTTTTTAAATGCCACTTATCTTCATCAGTTTGATAGTGAAAAAGCTTGCTTCATATGAAGTATCATCTTTGTTTCTGACCTATTTTTCTTTTCTTTTGAAAGCAAAACACAAAAATAGAAAAAAAACATTGCTTTTATTTTAATCTTCCAGTATATAATCAAATAGTCAATTTGGTAACTTAGAAAGTTTCTCAATCATTGTCAGTTAACCATGTCAAGCAGTAATTTCTGACCCAGAATAAGTCTTTTGACAGATACAATCAATATTCTAAAGTAGCAGATGTGGAAATTTACAGTACATTTTGAAATTTAATTGATTTATAAAACCACATTCATGGATTGCCAAGGAAATCAATTTTAGTAATTTTTAGTTTGGTCTTCTGAGAATAGCCTATGGATGACTAAGAGCCTTGTTTAGAGAAATGATACAGAAATGATCCAAATTCTAGATCAGACTTTGTGATTCTGTGATATAGAAACTCAGCCCTGGTTCCCTGAAGATTCATCTGTTAATAGTAGGTCTTTGAGTATGATTATAAGAGCCCAAAGACAATAAAATAAAGACTAAGAGTACTATTCCATGACTAAAGCTTGCCACAAGGAGTTGGAAATGACCACTCTAAATGAGAAATGGGTGCAGAAAAGAGATAAAGTGATATGCATGAAACCCTTTTAGTAATTGTATTGCAAACCACTCTGCCTAAAAGGAAAAAGGAAAAAGAGTGAGGGTGATAGAGAGATTAAGAGAAAGAGAGGGAAAGAAGAAAATGCCTGCCACAGAGACAGGCTGCTGCTGGTGGTGGGGCAAAGGGAAGACTGGGGACATTGATGGTAGAAAATGTTTCAATGGTGAAGGGATGAGTCTTAGAAAATTGATATGACTAAAAATCAATCATGAACACCTTTGTGACTAACAGTGAATTAAGAAAACAATTTAAGAAAAAAAGAATAGGGACAGAGCCATGGCACAGTAGTAGGGCATTTGCCTTGCATGCAATTGACCTAGGATGGACCGTGGTTCGATCCCTTGGCATCTCATATGGTTCCCCAAGCTAGATCGATTTCTGAGTGCATAGCCAGGAGTAACCCCTGAGTGTCACCGGGTATGGCTCCCCCCCTCAAAAAAAAAAAAAAAAGAATAGGTCTTTGGCACAATTAGTTGAAGCTTAATATACACTGGGAAAATATGTACCCGTATCTTAATTACTTTTATTCACCCACTATGATTTTATATTTCACAGTATCCCAATTTGTAGTAATAAGAAACAAAAATATAGAAAAATTTGTGAACAGAGTTATGCTCAGGTACATGGTTCTTTGGCATAAACAATGTCTCTGGATACTATTCCAGAAATAATTTCTACATAGTAGCTCTATCAAAGTATGTAGTGTAGAACCTCTTTATAGGAAGAGGAAAAATCAGGCCTAAGGGTTTGAAAGATAGTTAATTTTGATAACAAAATCAATTTTTTAACTTAAAGGCAGCTCTGAAATTCTCCAAGTCTCAAATGTTCAAAATCACCCACATTGACATCTTTTACAGGCAAATATTTGCTTCTAGCAGAAAGGGATTTTCTTAGTCAAAACAAAACAAAGTAAAAAAAAAATAACTCATTTAGTCATTAACTTTGGGTATTTTCTAATTGATTTTATTATAGGAGAAAACCTAATATAAAATTTAAATAACATACAATTGACTCATAAAAGGAACTTTTATGATTTTTACTGTATTGCAGGATTCATGCAAACTTTTCTAAAAAATTCAGAAAAATTTTTTTATCAACTTCAGCTTAGAAAGGGGCATTATCAATCACTCAAAGTTTTCACTATCCCTAGATGATTATGAATCAAAGTTTGGTCTATCATTATTTGCAAAATCTGGATAGTTTATATATGTAGATTCACACAGTTTGTTGTTTTTTTGTATCTGGCTTTATTTAGCAAAATATTTTCAAAATGTATCTATTTTGTAGCATTTATTTAGCTTCATGTCTTTCTGCTGACAAGTAATAATCCATTGGATAAATATACTACATTTTATTTTTTATTTTGCAGCCATACCTGGTTCTGCTCAGGGTTTACTTTTACCTCTGCATTCAGGAATTACTCCTGGCAGTACTTGGATATGATATTCATTGCTAGAGACTGATTGTGGGCAAGACAAGAACTTTACATGCTGTACTTATCTCTTCAGCCTCTAGATATATTTCATTTTACTTAAACATTTATCAGTTGCTTTTATTTATGTATTATCATGAACAAAGGTGCTATAAACATATATGCTCACATTTTTTAGTCTCTTAATTTATTTTATAGAATGCCTAGAAATTGCTTTTTTTGGGTCAAATAATAGCTCTTGAACTTTCTAAGTAAATATCACACTTGACAAAGCAGTTGCTCTTAACATTCTTACCAGCATTATTACAAGATTCTGATTTCTTCATGTCTGACAAAATATGTACTATATTTTATTATAAGCATTATATTAAATATAAAGTTGAATTTCATTGTGGTTTTGATTTTTATTTCCCTAATGGCCAAAGATGTTGATTTCCTTCTTATGCACTTATTAAAGCTTTTGTTTGTGAACTTTAGAAAATGATTTTCTAAATCCTTTGCCAATTGCTAAATTTTATTTTGCTTTTTATTGAGCAAAGCATGATAATATACAAGTGTCAGGTTGCATCATTTTAATCACATTGTTATTTGTCCTTTAAAAATATTTTAAGAGTTCTTTTTCTATTCTAATACGCTTGAAACTTCTCCCTCACTCTGTTACTACTATAAAAATAAATGTGATCATTAAGATAACCACAGTATACTTTTCAAACACTTTTTGTCATAGCTTACAGATATCCCAAACCTTGGAATTTTAAAATATTAGGTGTATTCAAGTTGTCTTTTATAATGTTAATGAGCTGACATATTTTATGTTATTGCTTATTTGTTTGTTTTTGAGTCTACCCAGAGTTGCTCAAGATTACTCCTGGCTCTGCTCTTAGGGCTTACTCCTGGCATGCTCAGGAGACCATATGGAGTGCTGGAGGTTGTACCTGGTTGGTTATTTGCAAAGCAAACATACCATCTGTACCATCTCTTGGGGCCCTGAACTGATTTCTTGAAGGGAAAGAATCTAGAAATTACTATTGTGTATGTCATATACTTTTAAAAATTATGTGAATAAAACATTTGCTCTTACCATACACTTTCCCCTATGCTTAACATTGCCAGTTTGATTAAAGGAAGATGTGTACTTTCTAGAGTGAACAGAACAAATTGAAGGTCTGTTTCTACTTAATGGTTTGAATGAATGAAGATTAATTTATATTTATGTTAATTTACTTACTTTAAAGGAATATAGAACTCATTAAAAATGGTTTGCCAAATTACGGAAATGAGATTTTGGAGATTTCTCATAGTTTGGGTAGTAAATTTCAGTGTGAAAAAAGAATTTTGCACTGGTGATGGGTGGTGTTCTTTACATGACTGAAACCCAAACACAATCATGTATGTAATCAAGGTGTTTAAATAAAATATTAAAAAAATAATGTAATAATAATTACTTGGAGAAACAAAGGGCACATGCAAAAGTCTATTGTAGGTGTTTCATTGCACAACCCTTGCTAAGGTGTCAACCAATTTGCAACATCAGCTACCAAATATAAAAAAAAATATGTCTCTAGGGGCAGGCCAGGTGGCGCTAGAGGTAAGGTGTCTGCCTTGCAAGCTCTAGGCAAGGAAGGACCGCGGTTCGATCCCCCAGCTTCTCATATGATCCCCCCAAGCCAGGGGCAATTTTTGAGCGCGTAGCCTAGAGTAAGCCCTGAGCATCAAATGGGTGTGGCCCGAAAAACCAAAAAAAAATGTCTCTAGATAATTAAGTACCATAGTTGTTGAGTGATTTAAACTAAGGGTTGATAGTGTTTGAGAAGTCATTTTGCCATATACTGTTTTCATTTTTTATTTTTTGGAATGACACCTGGAAGTGCACAGGGTTTACTCCTGGTCCAGGGACCAATCCTGGTGGTGCTTGGAAGACTATACATGATGCTACCTCATCATTCTGTTATATTTTTTGTTTCTGAACATTAGTAGGTGGTATCTAAATTGGTTTCCATGGGGAAAACAGCAATTAAAAATGGAAATTGTTGTGCTTTCAGTAAAGTGGCTATATAGCTCAGAAATTACAAGCACTATTTCTGATACTGCAGCTTTTTGGGGGCATGTGTTTTCTGCCATTGGAGAAATGGCTTTTTTTGGGTACAGCAGGTGTGGTTTCAGTAGGGTGGGATTTTGAACCTCCTGAGATTGCCAATAGCTCTGTGGCAGGTGTACTTGTGGTTATCTTTGGCTTGGTTTATATCTTTTTTTTTCTATTTTTGAGAACAGAGTGAGTCTACGGAGCTGACCAAATGCAGACATTGCAACTGCCTGCCTGGTACTCTTCTTGAATTCTTAACCAACAGATTTCATGAGAATATGTAGTTCTAAAAATTAAATACTTCAACTAATTATATTGCTATAATACTAAGTAACATATTTAAGCCAGAAAATTTTATTGGTTGTAGGGAACGTGAAGCATTATGAGAAAAAGTTTCTAGCCTTTTTTCTGTCCTTTGTGCACAAAACTCTGATAGGTGCTTGTCTGCAATGAAGGATCTCTAAGAGGTTGCACTAAAGAGTAGAATAAACAGACAGGAGCTATGAGAGGAAGATTTTATGAAAGAGAGGGCAAAGTAACCTCTATTTCTTTGACTGGATGAAATCACATTGAATGAATAACTTTATTTATTTGTTTGTTTATTTATTTTTGAACCACACTTGTGGTGCTCAGAAGTTACTCATGGCTCTGCTCTCAGAAATTGCTCCTGGAAGGGTCAAAGGATCATATGGGATGCCAGGAATAAAACCCTAGTCCTTTTCAGGTCAGCAGCTGCAAGGCAAAAGCCCTATCACTAAGCAATCTCTCCAGCCCTACTTTATTTATTTATTTATCTATTTATTTATCTATTTATTTATTTATTTATAAGATTGAGGCAGGCAGAAGGAAAAGGGAAGATCTGGGAGGGAAGTTTTTTTGTTTATTAGGTGAGAGACCTTTGTTTTGTTGTGAGGACCTTATAAGGCTCAAAATTGTCAGAGAAGTAGGACTTTGTAGGTCTTACATTATACCCCTGAGACTGATTTATCAAAAGAGTTTATGTTTGGTATGTTGGTTGAGGGCTGAGAGCAGAGAGAGATTACTTTGTTGGAAATCATATTGATTAATTTTGCTTCATGATTGTTCACAGTTTCAAATGTGTATTTGTTTAGAATGAGATCTGTAATTGTAAGTAATTATACTTATATGGCTTATATGAGGGCAAAGTAAACTAATATATAACAGCAAACAAACTTAAGTGAATAATACTTATTATTTGACATATCATTTTTGTTAGATATTACATTATCATTACAACTACTACTATTTCAATAAACAATATAGTGAGTTTATCAAATATAGAAATCATCAAGTCATCAAAATCACCATTTGCATTAAAAAATAGATACAAGATCTACTATATAAAAATCAAAGGTTTAGAAGACATTGACAAAGCAGATGACTACCTGCCTTCTCAATGGCCATTTGCAGTTACAACCAGTTTAGTGATTGTGAGATCTAGGGGAAAAATAGCAACAGGATGAAACCTAAGTCATGGGGAAGGTTGACTGTAAAGTTAACTGTCAGAGTCATGGTGCTGGTGTTGATCTTAAGTATTGAGGTCCCCTTTACAATGTTTGGAACATGTCTAGTAGAACTAAAACTTGATCTGAGGAGTAGGGAGAAGGTAAATAATAAACAATAGCACACTCACTTCTGCTTAACAACTACCCAGCAGGGACTGCACTAATGACATAGTACCCTGGGATGTCACCCAACAAACCACTAAAGAGTTTTATTCCTAGCTCCCAGTGAAAGGATATTTTAATGTCACTATTTTATACTATTTATACATACTTACTAATATAATGCTAGTAAAATATGTTCATTTTCACCAAATATTTACTGAGTGCTGAGTGAGTTTAAGGAAATTCTGGGGAAATAAAAAAAGAATGTCCATGTTCTCATGGTGTTTATATTCCAGAGGCAACTTAGAAATGAAATTATACTTGCACTTTGAGAACCCTGGTGGAGGGAATGGCTCTGATTCACTGTATGTTTGAAATCTAACTATGAAGGGCTCTATAGATCTCAATAGTTTAAAAAAAATAAAATTTAAAAATCAAAGGATAAAAAAGAATGAAAATTAACTTATATTAAAGTACACAGTTTGGTAAATGGTCATTTTCAAGGCTATATTCTAACTTTGTTTTTGTTTTGTTTTGTTTTTTTGGGCCACACCCGGCGGTGCTCAGGGGTTACTCCTGGCTGTCTGCTCAGAAATAGCTCCTGGCAGGCACGGGGGACCATATGGGACACCGGGATTCAAACCAACCACCTTTGGTTCTGGATCGGCTGCTTGCGAGGCAAACACCGCTGTGCTATCTCTCCGGGCCCCTATATTCTAACTTTGTAAAGATTCTATTCCCCTTAAGAATAATAGTTCTAACTCGTCATTTCAACTTTGAGTTCTCTCTCTGGTGTATCCCATCTACCTTTTCTCACCTTGGTCTTATGTAGTGTGTATCTTTGAATGCTTTCTACAGATGCTGACTGAAAAATCACTCCACCCCCAAGGATTAACAAAGAGAAGTCTCTGCATTGGCTCCTCAGATAATTCCTTAATGGATTAAAATACACAACCACAAATTGCGTAGTTATGCCTGTTCCCTGAGACAAGCAAGTCACATTAGGAATTTAGGTTATCAAAATCACTATTATTGAGGTTAGGTAAGCAAGATGGCAGAAAAATAAGCAAAAATTGTTTTTCTTATTTAGCACTATTCTAGTACCTATTAGTTTACAACTAATATCTAGGAAGCCAAATTTATGTTATTACTGTTTCCATTGAGATATCAGTTTCTAGAGTAGCATACTATTGCTGGTTCTGTGAAGTCACTCCCTATTGACTTCTATAAGTGAATAGATATGGGCAGGAATAGGTTTAGGAAACCTACCCTGATTTTTCTGATGACTAAATCCTTTCTTTTGTATGCAAAATATATGTCAATGCATTATTATTTAACTGATAATATTACATTACATTTTTATATGCTGTGGCAAGTAATCTCTTTGATTAGAAAGTTCTGGAGAATATTTTATAAGTGCACAGTGAAAATAGCTCAGTTCCTGGAACAGAGCTTGACACTTAATAATTGTTCAATAAATTCTTACCTAATTGAATTGGTACCAAGTTCCTAGTTCACAGACAGGCATTTAAGCAAAGAGGCTTTAAAATAGAATCATTAAAATAAAAATAATGCTACATTTTTATGAGCACAGGGTGGCTGTTACAATGAAAGGTACTTTGTTGATTTACTTAGAGAAATGAGTGCTTTTCTAATAACTACATCATCTTTTATGTTATAAACTACTTAAAAAAGAATATTCATTTTATTTAGCTATTAAAATACTTGGTAGAGAGAGAAAGCTCAAAAATCATAAATTTTTAGAGGTTTATTTTTGGCCCATACTCTATGGTGCTCAGAGTTTTCTCTTATCTCTGAACTCAGGAATTATTCCCAACTGGTTTGGGAGACTATTCAGCATGCAAGTGATGGAACCCGGGTTAGTAGAGTAGCGAGGCAAATGCCCTACCTATTATACTATCACTCCAGCTCCTTTACAAACCAGATTATACATATAGAAACTTTTTAATAACCTATAGAACTAGAGCAATAACACATCCAGTAAGGTGATTGCCTTGCATGGGATCGACTCAGGTTTGATCCCCAGCATCTTATAGTCGGTACTTCAAGCCTCCCAGGAATGATTTCTGAGTGCAAAATTATTTTTATTTATTATTTTTAAATTTAGTCTCAATAAAATGTAAAGTTATTTGTGATTGGTGTAGTATTAAAAAGTCCTGAATGGGGCTGGATGATGGTGAAATGGATGGAGGGGCCTTAGTCTGATGGCCTGGACCATGCTCTTCCAACTCCCTCCAGCTGGTGTGTCTGAGGGTTCAGGATAGCCATGAGGAAATGATCCACAGGAGACATAAGCTTTATTCAGGCCCTAGCCACTACATGTGGCTCCTAAGATTTAAAACCCTTTCGCTGGTTCCATAGTCAGCCCTGTCATCTCAACCTCTTTCTGCCATCTCTCCTGCTGCTCCTTCCTCCATCTCCCACTGAATCCCTGAATCAATCCCTTTCCTGTCCCTCAGAATACCTACCAAAGACCCCTCCCAGAAATGGACAAGTCTTACCATCAGGTAAAGTTACACAGGAAGAATAGAATGGGGTGACATCTCCCCTTCCCTGAATAATTAATGAAGCATAATAAGCTTTTGTATTCCTGACTTCCACCAGCCAAAGGTGGTAACTTTAATTTTCTCTAAAGCATAAAGTCCAAAGTATAAAATTAAAATATCAGCCTTTTCCATAAACATAACTTTTCTGCAAAATACACCTGTAACTTAAAATTTCTTAATGCTTATTTACCAAGCACTATCCTAGAATTTCCTTGCTCCTATTCTGGTTAATGCTATTTAACCAAACATTTTTTCCTAGAACTTTCTTGTTCCTATTAACCTTTCCCTAAACAAAATTACAAGAACCTTTATACAGAAAGTACATTTTGAAAACAGGCTACTATATTAAAATACACAGTAAAACATTATGCAATTGAAAACATTAATTATGGAAAACTATAAAGCCCATTTAAGTCAGCAAGAAAATGACTGAGATCAAGAACTTAGATCAAGAGATACTCCAGAAACAAAGTTAGATGCAGGCAGTTTTAGATAAAAATTTTCAGTTGGGTTTAGATGTTTTCTCCCTATTTTTAAAATCCCATCACCAGCACCAAGTTGTCCAAATGTGAAAAGTCTATGGGGTCCCCCATTCATTCCATCACCAAATAGTGCAGAGGCTGAATTCTCCCAGGCCACTCACCATGTGGCTTTATTTCCATGGAATCTTGGCCCCACAGCTGCTCTGGGGCTGGGTCTGCTTGCTTTTCCACTTGCCTAGACTGGAGGGCGGGTCCCAGTAGGAGCTGTGCTCGTTTGCTGCCTCTGGCCTGCTTGCGAGCTTTTCTGCTGCTTCTTGCCTACTGAGGCTCTCAGACGTGCATCTCAGTCAGCCGCTTCTCTGGTCTGCCCGGCAGCAGGACCAGAGCCAAAGCAGACTGAATCAGGATGGAGTGAGCAGTCCAGTACTCTTCATTGAGAGAATGATCCGGTGCCCACTGCCACTGCTGCTGCCACTGCTGCTCGGGCAGCCGCTGCAGGTGTGATCTGGGTGTTCAAATTTCAAAGTGGTCCAAGCTGAGAGTTTGAAATTTTTAAAAGCAGAATCTTTGTCTGGGCTGAGGTTGTCATCCAGAAAATCAGTCCGCTATCAATAAAATCTTTTCTTTTTGGCCTTTTCCCAAGTGGCCCTCTGTAAGTCTCTGCAAATTGGGAGGCCTTGGTCCTTGGAAAAAGGACTTTTTGGAGAAAAATCTCAATCCCAGGCCTTGGATGGGGGTGTTCCAAGCTTTCACCTTCTCTCCTTCTCTGGCCCATCTGCCCCCAGAAGGGAACTCTGCCATCTTTAAAAATGGCTCCACGTGGCCCAAGGTTTTGGGCTCACTCCAACTGAATAGAGCCAAAATTAAACACAAGAACAAGAATCTCACCAATATAGTCGACTTCTCGATCCAGGGTTCAAATCCACGTCCGGGAGCCATTATGTTGTATTTAAAAGTCCTGGATGAAGGTGGATGATGGTGAGATGGATGGATGGGCCTTTCTCCTCCAGCCTGGGCCATGTGCCTGCAACTATCTCCAGCAGGCATGTCTGAAGGTTCAGGGTAGCCCCAAGGAAAAGACTCACAGCAACTAGGTTTCAGGAGACATCAGTTTTATTCAAGGCCTTAGCCACCTGAGTTAACCTTTTAAGCAAACTTCATAAGTAGCCCTGCACTTAACTTGTCTCATAACTCTCCATCCTGCCAGCACTCCTCCTACTCCTTCTTCCTCCATCTCTCTTGCTGAATCCTTCGAATTCCCTTTCCTGCCCCTCAGGCAATTCTTTTGTTACCTTCCAAAGACCCCTTCCAGAAATGCGCTGCTCTTACCATCAGGTAAGGTTATGCAGTAGATGGGGGTGGGGTGGCAATTGAATTTCATACATATGTTTCAACATTAATCCCTTCACTAGTGTCCACTTTCTTCATCAATGCCCTGTCCCTTTTGCCTCCAACTAATCAGTCTGCTTGTTTGAGAGGTACTTTACATATATATGTTTGAGTGTGTTTGTGTTTTTCTGTGCAAAAACATTTTAGTCTGACATAGTTCCATTTACTCATTTTTGAAGTTGTTCCCCTTGTCATTAAATTTACTTTCAAAGATATCTTTAGGCCAATGCTGAATTTTCATATCTTATGTGCAAGCCATTAATCTATTTTGAATAAATAATTTTTGGTTGGTTTTGGGCCACACCCAGTGACACTCAGGGGTAACTCCTGGCTCTGGGCTCAGAAATCTCTTCTAGCTGGGGGACCATATGGGACTTTGGGGGATTGAACCGCAGTCCATCCTAGGTCAGCTGTGTGCAAGGCAAACACCCTACCACTGCGCCACTGGTCCCCATATTTTGAATAAAGGTTTTATTATACTCAAGTCATTCCTTATTATTTTTATGTGGCTTATATTTTTTTTATCATTACATTTTCAGGAGACTTACCTTGTTTTGTTGTTTAATCTTAATTTCTGTAGGCAGTGTTTCTTGAGTCACAAATTTTTTTTTTAATTTTAATTTTGATCATAGTGGCTTACATATCTTTCACATTAGTATTTTAGGTACATATTAACATTGAATCAGGGGAATACCCACCACCAAATTTGTCCTCCCCCCTTTCCTGTTCCATTTCTGCAACCCATATCCCCCACAATCACCCCCCAGGCTGCTAGAGTAGGTGGTCCCCTCTTTGTCTAGCTTACTATCAGTGATCATACATCTGTTTGGTCTTGGTGCCCTCCCTTGTTCCTCCCTCTATTTGAGAGGCTAAGCTAGATAAATCGAGTTATGTGGTTTTGTTTGAGGGAAAGAAAGGCAATAAAATGCGGTAAAGATTAAGCAAAAATTTTTTTAAAAAATTAATTAAAAATATGCTGAAAATTATATTGCTGGTGGATTTGAGGTGAAGAGAGAAGAAAACAGACCCATGACAAAAACTAAAAATATATATGCTCAGATATATCTAAAGAAAAAAGAGTTTCTTAAAAGAAAAAAAGGATTAAATAAAAGACATAATTAAAGGAATAAAGTGGGACCAGGAGGGATAGCATGGAGGCAAGGCATCTGTCCTTCCTGTAGAAGGACGGTAGCTCACATCCTGGCATCCCACATGGTCCCCCATGCCCACCAGGGGCAACTTCCAAGCACAGAGCCAGGAGCACACTCCGAGCTCTGCCAGTTGTGACCCCAAAAGAAGCACAAAACAAATCAAATCAAAAAACAAAAAGTAGAACAAAACAAAACAAAAACGAAAAAGAAAAAAAAAAGAAAAAAACGAACAAGGGGGGAAAAACAAAACAAAAAAAGGAAGAAAAAGGGAGAAAGTGATATAGGAGATTACATTTGGGGAGAAACAGTATAAGAGGTAGTGTTATATAGGTCTATACTTATGATGATAGTATAGGTTTCCCCATTGTCTTTTGAGATTTCCTCTTGAGAGGTCCTGGGTAGAGTTCTTGCAATGGGAGTCCTTTTGGAGCTTATCCAGTATTAAGCCACAATCCACAATAGGGAAAGGTGATAAGGAGGGCCATACTGCATGAGTCAGTCGGGGTGTTGGTTGTATTTTCTTGCCAGGAACGAGATGTGAGCTTGAGTGGGTGTCTCTTCACTTGGGAACTGGGTACTGCTTCATTGGTGTAGGAGGTTGGTCTTGATGCCTAGTGGGTTAAGAACTGAGGGTGAAGAGTTATAACATGGTGGGTATATCGGGGATTGGATTAAGGTGTGAAGGGATAGGCAGGCTTCTGAGGGGGGAGAGTGGATAGTACATGGTAGGGGTTATATAGGGTATAGGTATGGAATTTTTGTGGTTTAGGTTTGTCTCTTAAGGAGGATTCCTATCTCTGTGTGCTCCTGCCCCCATATAAACATATAGAAGTTAGCTTTGGTATATATTAATGTAGAGAGGTGGGGAGGGCAAGACATATGCTGAGTACAGAAAGATAGGTAGGTATAGTACTTGTAAGGAAAGGAAACTAATAGATCAACTTTTGATATGTATAGGTTTCATGTCTCGAGTACTAACCATTGTTAGTGAGGTCTATCTATATAGGTGTTTACCCTTAGCAGTGTTGTCTGCAGCACCCTTTATATCAGCTTTCTTTCCTTTCCTATAGAGGAGGTAACCATGTGGTTTTTATTTGACCTGGATTGAATTGATGGTAATGAGGAGAAGAAGGTGGAAGAAGAGGGAGACAAGAAGAGAGAAAAGGGAAAACAAAACAGAACAAATCAAACCAACAATAAAACAACAACAACAAAAATATGAAGTAATGAGAAGAGAGGGTAAAAGAGCAAGGGCATGTTAGTTTGCTTGAACGTGTTCGATGCTTAGGCCCTGTAGTAAAAAAATCTGTAGGTCATGGTTGTTGCTTCAGTGGTCTGGCTGGTCATGCCTTCAGGTCCTAAAAGAAGGCATAATCTAGAGACAAAGAGTATTTTAAAGAGTTATATCCAGACATTTTCATGATGCAAGCTGAGTATGGTGCCTCATGTGACTCAGCACCGAGGTACCACCATAGGATGTTCACCCTTTGTATCCAGGAACCCCTATGGGCAGAAAAACTGAGAGGTTATTTTTAAATATGTTAAAGTTAAGGCATTGAACCATAATGTTTTGAAATGTTTCCGTTGGAGTCAATAATTTCCCATCATAATCTTTACCTGTATTCCTGTATAAGATCTCTAGTAAATTATTATGGGCCTTTGTAGAAAAACGATAATTACATACCTGTTCTCTCTACGCTGCTGTTTCTGCTGTTTCTGGTTTCTTTATGATATAATGTGTCGTCAGGCTTCGTGTTGTTTCTCTTCCCTTTGTTTTGGACTCTACTTCCCAGTATATGGTGATTATTACAGTGTTTACAATTTCTGTCCTGTTACACCCTGGATTTAATTGTGGGGTTTTGGTTATATATCAGGTGCCTATTCTAGATACTTCAGAATAGTGCTATCATTCTGTGTTTATCTTTCATCTTCTGACTTGTGTAGTTTAACATAATATGTTCTAGGTCCATCCATGTTGCTGCAAAGTCTGTGATCGTATCATTTCTGACTGCCATGTAGTATTCCATTGTGTATAGATACAACATCTTAATGATCCACTCATCTGTTGTTGGACATTGAGGTTGGTTCCAAGACTTGGCTATTATACTGAGTGCTGCAATAAATAGTGGGGTGCACAAATACTTTAGGATGAATGTCCTTCCGACTTGGGGGTAGATACCTAGGAGAGCAATTGCTGGATCAAATGGCAGCTCAATTCTGAGTTCTTTGAGCACTCTCCAGACTGTTCTCCATAGGTGTTGGACTAGGGGGCATTCCCAACAGAAGTGGATGAGAGTGCCTTTCATACCACAACTCTGCCAACAGAGATTGTTTCCATTATTTTTGATGTGAGCCATCCTTACTGGTATAAGGTGGTACCACATTGTTGTCTTGATTTGGATTTCCCTAATGATGAGTGAAGGTGAGCATGTTTTCATGTGTTTGTTGGCCATCCTTCGGTCTTCTTCAGAGAAGTGTTTATTCATTTTGTCTTCCCATTTATATGGCTTTATTTGGTTTTTGGGGACTCAGCATTCTGAGTGCTTTGTATATTCTGGATATCAGCCCTTTATCTGATATGTTGAGTGAAAATATTTTTCCCAGTCAATTAACTGTCTTCTTGTGTTAATAGGGGTTTATTTTGCCATGCAGAAGGTTTTAGTTTGATATAGTCCCATTTGTTTATGTTTGACACTAAAGTTCTTGCCCTTGATGCTCCATCCTCGAAGACCTTTTTGATATATAGGTCTTCGAGTGTTCTGCCTATTTTATTCTCAATAAACTTTATAGATTCGGGTCTGATTTCAAGGTCTTTGATCCATTTTGAATTGACTTTTGTATAAGGAGTGAGGTATGGGTCAATTTTCAATTTTTTACATGTGGTTTTCCAGTTGTTCCAACACCATTTGTTAAAGAGACTTTCTTTGCTCCATTTCAAGTTCTTGGCTCTTTTGTCAAAAATTAGTTGGCTGTATATCTGGGGGTTTATGTCTGGGAATTTTGTTCTGACCCATTGGTCTGAGGTCCTATCTTTGTTCCAGTACCATGCTGTTTTGATCACTATGGCTTTATAGTATGGTTGCAGGTTAAGTACAGAGATGCCACCCAGCTTTTTGTTTTTCAATATGTGTTTGGCTATCCTGGGTCTTTTGTGGTTCCAGATGAATCTTGTGTTTGATTGCTCTAATTCTTTAAAGAATGATGTCTGAATTTGGATAGGAATTGCATTAAATCTATATAGTAGTTTCGGTAGGATAGTCATTTGACTATGTTGATTTTACCTACCCATGAGCATGGGATGTTTTTCCATTTTCTTAGATTCTCTTCAATTTCTTTCTGAAGAGTTTTGAAGTTTCCCTGGTATAGCTCCTTCACTTCCCTTGTAAGGTTGATTCCTAGGTACCTGATATTTTTGGATACTATTTTAAATGGAATTACATTTTTAATCTCTTTTTCTTCAGTTTCGTTATTTCTATAGAGAAATACTACTGTCTTTTGTGTATTGACTTTGTAGCCAGCCACTTTGGTTATTTGTTTCTAGGAGTTTTATTGTTGACTATTTAGGGTTTTCGATATATATCATCATATCGTCTGCAAAAAGAATAGTTTGAGTTCCTCTTTTCCAATTAGGATTCCTTTGATTCCCTTCTCTTGCCGGATTGCTATTGCTAGGAATTCTAAGATTATATTGAATAAGAGTGGAGAGAGTGGACAGCCTTGCCTAGTTCCTGACCTTAATGGAAATGCTTCTACTTTTTCAACATTAACGATAATGTTGGTTATGGGCTTTTCATAGCTGTAACTATCTTGAGGAAGGTTCCTTCTAACCCTATTTTACTGAGTGTCTTCAACATTAAAGGATGTTGGATTTTGTCAAATGCCTTCTCTGCATTGATTGATATGATCATGTGGTTTTTGTCTGTCATGTTGTTGATGTGATGTATGATGTGATTGATTTGCTTATGTTGAACCAACCTTGCATTCCTGGGATAAAACCCACTTGATCATGGTGTATGATCTTTCTGATGAAGTTCTGGATTCGGTTTGCTAAGATTTTGTTGAGTATCTTTGCATTTATGTTCATTAGTGAGATTGGTCTGTAGTTTTCTTTCTTGGTGGTGTCTTTGCCATCTTTGGGAATGAGTGTGATAGTAGCCTCATAAAAGAAGTTGGGGGAGGATTCCTGTTTTTTTCGATGGTTGGGAAGAGCCTGTGGAAAAGTGGTAGTAAGTCTTCTTGGAATGTTTGATAGAATTCACCTGTAAATCCATCTGGGCCTGGACTCTTATTATTAGGGAGTTTCTTAATTACATCTTCAATTTCCTCTGAAGTGATTGGTCTGTTTAGGCTTTCTAGGTCTTCCTTTTTTAGTTTTGGAAGATGGTATTTTTCCAGGAATCTGTCGATTTCTACTGGGTTCTCTAGCCTAACTGAGTATAGTTGTTCATAATATGACTTCATGATATGTTGTATTTCTTGGGGTTCTGTTGTAATCTCTCCCCTTTCATTTGTGATCCTACTGATTTGGGTGTTTTCCCTCTTTTTTTGGTGAGTTTTGCCAGCGGTTTGTCTATCTTGTTTATTTTTTCAAAAAACCAACTCCTAGTCTCATTGATTTTTTGTATTGTTTTCTTATTTTTCATGCTGTTTATTTCTGCTCTGGTTTTTATTATTTCTTGCCTTCTGGTTGTGGTTGGATTTCTTTGCAGCTGTTTTCCAATGATCCTTACACTTATGGTCTTATATAGGTTAGATTTGTATCCTAATACATGGTCTATTCTGGAGAAGGTTTCATGAGGGCTTGAGAAGAATGTATATTCTGTTTTCTGGGGGTGGAGGGCCCTATATATGTCTATTAACCCTAGATATTCTAATTTGTTATTTAGGGCTCTAATTTCTTTGCTATTTTTCTGTTTGGTGGATCTGTCCAGTGATGATAGTGGAGTATTAAGGTCTCCTACTATTATCACATTTCCCTTCATGTGTTTCTCCAGGTTAGTGAGCAACTGCCTCAGATATTTTTCTGACTCTACATTAGGTGCATAAATATTGATCAGGGTTAGTACCTCTTGATCTAGTGTACCCCTGATTAGTATGTAATGACCCTCTTTGTCTCTGATCACTTTCTTGAGGTTGAATGGAATTTGGTCTGATATAAGAATGCCTGTCCCTGCTCTTTTTTTCCATTGGCCTGAAAGATTGATTTCCATCCTTTTATTCTAAGCCTATGCCTGTCGTGTACTTGTAAGTGTGTTTCTTGCAGGCAGCAGAAGTCCGGTTTATGTTTTCTAATCTAGTTCTCTACTATGTGTCTTTTAATGGGAGAGTTTAGTCTATTAACATTTAGGGAGATTATCGACAGAGAGGGCTATTGTGCAGTTGTGTTCTGTAGGGTGGTTGTTGTTACAATCGGGGGTTTGGATTGTGTAGTTCGAGTCTGAGTAGGTCATTTAGAATCGGTTTTGTTTGCACAAATAATGCAAGATCATTTTTGTTTGTGAATGTTTTTAGGCTACCATCCCATACGAATGAGAGTTTTGCTGGGTATTATACCCTAGGCTAGAAATTTCTTTCATTCAGTCGTTTAAATATTTCATTCCACTGTGTTCTTGCTTGAATTGCTTCAAATGGGAGATCTGGTTTGTTTCTTATGTCCCTTCCTTTGTACTTGAGGTTCCTTTTATTCCCTTATTGCTTTAAAGAATTCATCTTTCTTTCTTCTTTCTTCTTTCTTTATTCTTTCTTTTTTTTTCTTTCTTTCTTTCTTTCTTTCTTTCTTTCTTTCTTTCTTTCTTTCTTTCTTCTTTCTTTCTTTCTTTCTTTCTTTCTTTCTTTCTTTCTTTATTTCTTTCTTTCTTTCTTTATTTCTTTATTCTTTTTTCTTTTTTTTGCCATTTTGATTATTATATGTCTTGGTGTTGGTTTATTAGGGTCTATTTTATTAGGGACTCTTTTCACTTCCTGGATTTGCAGGGAGTCTTCTTTCCAAAGGGTGGGAAAGTTTTCTGCTATTATTTCCCTAACTACTTGTTCTTCCCCTTTCCCTGTTTTCTCCTCTTCTGGTATACCTACTGTTGCAAGTCAGCCCCTGAAGAGGTTGACTGATGGAGGGATGGAGGATGAGGCCTTTCAGCACCTACAATTCTTAGATTATTTCTTTTGTCTTTGTTCATTAAGTACTGGACGTTTCCTTCCAGTGCCTTGCCTCTTAATTCCTTGTTGGTTTCCTGGTCATTTTTGGTTTGCAGTTTTCCTTCAAGTACTACTATGTGCTTCTCCATCTCTGTGATTCTTCTTGTCTGGCTTTTTACGGTGTCTGTTAAATCCTTTAATTGGTTTTGTATGGAGTCTCTCATATTCTATATCAGATCTTCTTTAATTTGGCTAATTTGTTCCTCCATGGATTTCTTGTACTCGGTGGCTAGTGACTCTCTCATTTCCTGTACCAGGGCTTGCATTTCCTTTCTCATGGATGCTTTTAAATCTTCATCTCTTGGATCTGTGCGTTTTGGTGAACTTGGGAACTTAGTAGGAGTTCTCTCTGTATCTCCAGCTGTTAGGGTCCTCCTCAGTCTGCCCATGCTTTTTTGCATTTATTAATGTGGCTCGGAGAGCAGTGCCTTCCTCTTTTGGCCTGTTTTTGCTCCCTTTGGTGTGGGGCTGGGTCCCTTCTCTGGATTGCAGCTCTGGGTGGGGCTGTTGGTTGGGCTGGCTGAGGTTTGGCCTCTAGCGGAGCCTGATTAGTTGCTGCCTCCTCTTGTTGCCAACCAGTGCTGTCCACAGCTGGCCACAATGGTGGAGGGCGCTGCTGAGTCTGGCTCCCTTGTCCTCCTCCCCTATGTGGAAGTCAGTGAGCTCCGCCCCCTCCAAGCCTCTGCTGGAAGCCCCTCCCACCTGTAGTTCCTATCCCGTCCCAGGGGCACAGAGATGCGGTGGGGCAGGGGCGAAGATAGAGGAAGGTTCCCTACTGTCTGCCAGCCTGGAAATCTCAGGGATGCGGGATGCAATGGGGGAGGGGCGGAGGCGGGGGAGGGGCCCCCACCTCAGCAGCTGCCAGAAGCCTCAGAGTCGCGATCAGGGGTGAGGCAAAGACGGAGGAAAGTCCCCCTACCATCAGCAGCCACTGGAAGCCTCAGGGAGTCACAAATTTTTTAATGAAAATGTTAATAGTTTCCCTTTTATTTCTGACAGTAGTTATAGGCACTGTGCTTTTCTCAAATAGCATAAAATATAGATGTGATTATGGTAGTTTATAAGCAGAGCCCCAGGTTCCAAAACACGGATCTGGTGAGACACAGGTCTGGAAGCAAACTTTGATTCAGGAAATAATTCACATAGTGAAAAGGTACAATAATAGGTTCAGGAAATCCAGCCCTCAAGTAAGGAATCACACCACACAAGCCTTTTGCTCCTAAGAAGTAAAGGGCTTAGTGGAGAAAGACAGAATGAGTGCCTGAATTCCTCAGATCTCTGCTTTTATTAATAAGAACCAGGCCACACCTTAGGGTGGGAGAGGAATACTAAGTAGGGAATAATCCAATAATCCCACCACCAGAGCCCACCAAAGGTGGAGTATGAATATTGATTAGAGTGGGACCAGTAATCCAAAAGTAGTTTATTGTTATTTTAATATTTTTATTTGAAGAAGCAATAATGCTTTGCTGTTCTGTGTTAAAGCACGGATTTCATTTACTTGATCAATTAAATAAATTTTACTTAATACTCTTTTAAAGAAACTGGGTTTTATGAATTTTTTAATTTAATTTATTTTTAAAGATTTTTATCAGTTCTTTGTATAGACTCAATTTTATTATATACTAACATGATTTATTTTATATTCTACTGTACTTTTTCCACTGATATTTTTCTTTCTGAGATGATTTTCCTTATAATTATTTTAATTCGTATTCATTTTCCAATACCACTTCACAACAGTTTATGTTTTATTGAATATTTTATTTAAATATGTTTTTATTTAGTAACTATGAAATTATCCATGATTGAGTTTCAATTGCACTATATTTCAACACCAATACCTCCACCAATGTCCACTTCTGCCCCAAAATTTCCCTCACCCTGTTTGCCTTCCATTCACCATCTACCTCTAAAATAGGAGTGGGTTATATTAATGTTCTCTCTTTTTTTTGCACTATAATTTTAAAATTCTGTTGCTCATAAACCATAGTCTTTGTCCCCTTTTTGTCCTATCCTTCATTCCACCAAGTGGCATGTTTCCTGCTGATTACCAGTTATCATTTTCTTTGTTTCCATTGCTCTCCTCATTCCACTATTTTATTTCTTTTTATCTCCCATATGTGGATTCATTTTGTGTCAATCTTTCTCCTTCTGCCAAAGCTCAGCACGATACTCTGTAGGTCCTTTCATGTAGCAGGAAATTACAAGATTTTTACTTTTATTTTTTGGCCAAGTAATATTTCATTGTGCATATGTGCCATAGTTTCTTTTTGAGTATTCTGTTGATAGTTTTTCTGGGTTAGATATATTCTTTCTTAAAGTACAAGCTTTACTAAATCATTGCATAGTTTCTTCTTTAGCTATAGTATTTCTTCAAGTAACATTCCATTGGTCGGAGTGATAGGTCAGTGGGGAGGACACTTGCCTTGCACACTGTTCATCTGGGTTCAATCTGCCAAGCTTAATTCCCTAGTAAATAGTGAGGAGTAGCCACTGAAAACTACTGAGTATGTTTCAAAAAGCAGAGCAAAACAAAACAATACCAAACAAACAAACAAACACAAAAATCAAATAAGCCAAAATCACAACAACCAAAAAAAACTTCAGTTAACATTCCAGTGGCTATAAGGAGCATATTTGTGATTATATGTGTGCATGTGCTATATTTCTTCTAGAGTTTTGTGCTATTTTTAGCTATTTATAGTAATGTACAGAGAAAATGACATTTACAGTGAATAGCAATACCACTATTCTTAAATTTCTGAGATATTAAAATTATTTCTAAATAAATTATTTTTCTTAGAAACTTTATTAATGAGATTTTAAAGTTTGATAGGTGATATATTTCTAATTTCTGAAACTTTGTTTATTTCTTGTAATTCTCGACATTTTTACATAAAAAGGATTATGATTTTTCAGTTGTGTTACACAGGAGAGTGGTAAAGGTACAGCCAGCAATGTTGAGGGCTTATTCATTGCTGTGTTTTAAGGGATCATTCTTGGTAGGGATCACATGTGGTGCTGGTTATAAAACCTGGGGCAATGTGCAAGGCAGCACATTATGAGAGATATTTTATCTTTCAGGCTCAGGAGTAGCATCCCTAGATCAATTTACTTAGCTTTTTGTACTGATATTGATGTGTGTCCATGAATATATGTGTGTGTATGTGGGAGATTTTGGGCCCATGCCCATGGGCCTAGGACTTATTCCTAGGTGTTCGATCAAGGATTACTCCCTAGTTAGCTGTGTGCAAGATTTAAATTGGGAGGAATTTTGTGTACAAAAAAAATTTCTTTTTGTAAATTGCTTTAATTTTTTTGTCTATGCCTGGTGGTGCCAGGATTTATTCCTGCTTCCATGTTCATGAGTCATTTCAAGTGAATTTGGAAAGCCATATGAGTTGCCATGGGTAAAGCTGGGTTTGTTGTATGCCAGGGAAACACCCTACTTAATCTATTATTACTCTTGCCTCTGATAATCCAATAATGTTGTAAGTACACTTTATGAATTTATATTTGTGAAAATATGGAAGTAATTTTTACTTCTCAAGTGAAAAAAATTTTTGACAGAAGTGCATGAGATAATATATGTAAAGTTTCTTGTAGAGTTGTCAGTAGCTTGAAAATAAGCAATACTTTACAGATATTATACTCAGGCTTTCAATTAAGGCCCCTGGTTAATCTTTATCAGATTTAGTCAGATTTTTTTTTGTCAATACTAATAACATATAACATTATCTCTAATTATAGTGTTGGTAACAGAACACATTTATTTTTTGTATTTTATGTGTTTTATGGTTATTGAGAAAACTGGTCATCAGAGATTCAGATTCTAGTGTCCTTCCTGATAGTGTTTATACATACACTGTTTATTTAAATGTATAATAACAATACAGTATCAAAACTTTCCTAAAGATAAATTGTTTAAAAGTAGTAAACTGAGTGCTATATTATTATGCTGCCTAGATCACCTTTTTTTTGATCCTGCCTTCTAGAGATTCATTAAATAGTAAATATATTAAAAAAAGTTTTGGTTTTTCCCAAAGTTTAAAAATCATTTTGAATATAAAACTATTTTTTCTCATGAAATAACTAGTAAAATTTTAAGGAAGGGTTATTTTATGAATAACACACCAGGAAATGATTCACTAAAACATGTTAAATGTGCCTAATGGCGAGTAATGCATAATATGAGTAGTGCATAATAAGAGTCAAAAGCTGGGTAGTATGCTTGTGGGTAGTGTCTACCACAAGTCAATATGTTCAGTACCATGGGAGAGCCTGCCACTCTTGATATACATATGTTTTGATATCTTGCTTTTCAAGAAGATTGATGTGTAAAATGATTCTACATTATTGTGCATTAGCAAAGTTATTTCTTAGTTCCACTGGGCATCCATGAAAAATTCAATTTGAAGTTGTCACTAATTTCTGGGTTCCCCTTCTCTCCTATATTTATTAACAGCGTTAATGGAATCATTCATTTTATTTTCAGTGGTGAGAATGTGATATTCAAATGTTTGGCTACAATAATATTGCTGTTACTATTTATTTTCAGATATGTTAGTGGCTGCTGTTCACATTTTGTTGCTCTTTTATTCGGTACAAGGCAATAAGTATTGTTTTTCTGAAGAATTTTTTTTTATCATATTACAAGGGACATTTCTGTCTTTTACAAACTATTTTTAGTTTGAAGCCAATGGTTTCAATAGAAGTATAGCTGCTCAGACTTTCTATAACTGTTTTTCAGTCTTTTATTCTGAGTCTGTATCAAGGAAGGTCATGAGCATCTCTTGCAAGGAGCAGAAGACTGAGTTCAGTTTTCTGATTCATCTGTCTATCAATTCTGTGCATTTTGATTGATGAGTTGAGGACATTGACACTAGAAAATACTTGGCATTTTATCTCTATATTTAGCTTTTGATATTTTAATCTTAATGTGTTTGGTGATTTTTGTTTGGAACCTTTTTATGCTTCCTGATCTGGGACTATAGGCTTATCTTCATATTGAGCATTTTTCAATTATTTTTTTCTGCTGAAACTGCCTCCACATTTTTATTCCACTACTTCAATGACTGACATTTTATGTAATTTATGTTTTTCATATAATTCATAACTTTTTCCCTATATCTCATTGCTCTTCTTCTTTCATACATTTTGTTTTTTCTTGCTTTCTTGTCCTCAGCTCACCAATTCAATCTTCTACTTCATGAATGTGCAGCTTGTTGCCTCCATTCTGCTCTTTAGTTCTGCTTTGCTTTTCAGTTTGGTAGCTTCTGATTCAAGTGTCCTTAAATCTTGTCAAGCCTCTCTGACTATTCTCTATTGATTTCTTCAATTGAATGAACAGCCTAACCCTTGTCATTTTCAATTCCTCATCAAAAAAGCAATAATTTTTGTGTGCTTGTGGATATTTCTGGGTCTTTAGTTAGGCTCCTGTCCTCCCTCATTGAGCTTGATGCTCTGAGAATGGTAACAGCAAGAGAACAATTTTATATTAGCTTTTTGTGGTGTATGTTGGTTTCATTTGCCGCTTATTTCTGGAATAGGGTATTGGTGGGGTTTTGCTATTTCAAAGTTACTGACACAATAAAGACTCCTTTTGGTGTTCTGAGCTTCTTTCTTCTTTCTTCTTCCACAAGTCAGCTGAGGTGAGAAGTGTTAATATGTAGAAGGGCAAGTAGAGTCACCCATTTAATTCCTGAAGTCAGGACTGAAGACAGTTTCTAGCCAAACTCACTCACTTTTATTAGTTTGAAGAATCTGTTTCTGAGGTGATTGTGGGTAGAAAGCACCAAGTGAAGTTCAGTTAGGTAATTTTTGATTGCTACAATTTTTAGATTATAATTTTCTCTTTTTATTGATTATCTGTCTGGCTCATTTCTACCTATACAAAACTCAGGTGATCCTTTTTTCTAGAAGAACCTAAAAGGTTAATGAAGAAAAGTTTACAGTCTGTCATATTTCGACTCATTTCTAATTGTTCTGTTGTCTTAGGTTATTTTATAATTACTAATGACAATAAAATATATCATATACTCAAGGAACTATTTTCATGTTGGAAAAGGAGCACATGCTTTTTAATTCCCTTTGCCTTTTTGCCTTTAATGTGTGTGTATGTGTGCATGTGTGATTAGAGGGTGTTGATTGTGTATATTTTGAGCACACAAAATCTAGTTAGGAGATGCTGCATTTAAATTTTTTTTTTTTTGCTGTAGTTATCATTTGTACTCTTGTGATTTCAAATTATGCTTGTAAGATTTTGTTTTAATGTGTGGACACAACATTTTTCTACATTCCTTATCATTTTGGTTCAGCCTAGGTGAGTATCTACTCTAGTGGGATCATTTGCTCTCCTTCCTAAGCACAGAGAACTTGTGTTGAATGTGTTGACAACTTTTTCTCCCTCTTCTCCCAGAAGCAATGGTGGCCATGAAATGCATCCAAGTTTCTCTTTAGTGGGTAGTTTATTTTACTGTTCGCTTGTTTTAGCCATTGTAAGATTTTCTTCAATGCTCTGGGGCTTCTATTTCTGCTGCCTTTTATCCTGTAAAGTTTCTTATGTTCTGTAGGGAATATAGGGACGTAGGTATAGGCAGATCTCAGTATTGTCAATTCAGCATCTGCCAGCAAGCTCCATGGATAAGCATTCTCGGAATTCTCCCTGATCTTATACGTAAATCCTAGTGGAGTCTAGAAGAAAAGTCTTTAAAAGGTATAAACTTTTCCTTCTGTGGCAGACTGGAGCTTCCTGCTTCACACTTGGCCACAGCAAGATTTTAGTATTTCATTTGTATATATTTGCTCTATATCTTACTTAATCTTTGTTTTCATCTTTGTCAGATCCTCATTCTCTCTGGAGGTGAAGGTAATTCATATTATGGTGCATAATTTGAGTCCCTCAACATGCAAAATTTACCTTATTGTTTAATTTAATCTTAACAAGTTTTATCATTGACAGCTTATTATTTGGTGTCATTATCACGTCATTATTGTGTACATTTTTTAACAGGGGTCTCAAACTTGCGACCTGTGGGCCACAAATGGCCCTCCATACAACATTTTGTGTCCCTGCCCTAGAGGAATCTTTTTTTGTTTTGTTTTGTTTTAGTTGTTTGGGTCACACCCCCCAATGTTCAAGGCTTACTACTGACTTTGTACTCAAGGATCACCCTGACTTTGCCTCCTGTGGCCTCCAGGTAAATTGAGTTTGAGACCCCATTAAACCCTCAGTCATTTTTGTTCTTCCTTTGAATTTTTTCTTATAATATCTAAAACAATAATATGAGGGATGGTCTCCTGACTTTTTTGGTGCTGTTATATAGAGTAATTACCAGAATCTTTACCATACAGTGTGAAGGATAATCACTTGAGTAAATTTGTGAAATATAGACCCTAGACACAGATATTATAATCAATGATCTATAGTTTTCTTTAAGACCACCAAAAGACTGTCAAATGATAGGGTCTATTTATCCAGCAACTCTTAATTTCATTTATTTGATGTCTAAGATCAACATGAGTATATTGAAAAGGTGTCAGTGGACAAATACCCTAATGCTATCTACCTGGGTCCTAATGCTTCCTACTTGCTTTCTAATTGGGACCATTTTAGGAATTTTGTTTCTTCCTTAGAAACATGGCCTTAGAACTAGCCCCAAACTATATTGTTTTCTGTCACTCTTATAAACTGCATTATTTTATCTGCTGTTTTCCATCCCCATCCTTATCTTTATGGCAATATTTCTTTCTTAACTTTATAAAGTCTTGTTGCATTACACAAAATCAATTTTAGAGTTGGGATAATATTACCAGGTCTGGGCATACATTTGTAATTCTCATAACAATGCTTATATGATGATAAATGTATCAATGATCAGTTTAAAAAGATTTGCAGTTAGAACAGTGGCCATTTTTTACTGAGAAAACACTGCCTTTTTTACATCTTCACAAAAGCAGTGTCAGTTGATGGTGTCCCTGATTATTACATGAGGTTGATTCTTGTTAAGAAAGTACTGTGTAGGGGCCAGAGCGGTGGCACAAATGGTAAGGCATCTGCCTTGGAGAGCTAGCCTAGGATGGACCATGGCTTGATCCCTCGGCATTCCACATGATCCTCCAAGCCAGGAGCGATTTCTGAGCACAGAGCCAGGAGTAACCCGTGAGCGTCACTGCGTCTGGCTGAAACTCCTCTCCACCCAGAAAAGAATGTACTGTGTAGAGAAAGAAGCCTTTTTCTCTTTGCGACAAAAATTTCTAGTAAGCCTTTTGCTTATCTTCCTCTTGTATTTCTGTGGTTCTTCTTTCCTGTGCTTGGATTTGCTTGGATCCTGCTTCATTTCTTCCTCCTCTGCCTAAGCCAGCCACTCCACCACACACAAGCATATATAGAAAACCTTGCTTTTCTTTTCCATCTCTATTTCAATTCTGCTGGTGTTCTGAAACCAATCCTGATACCTGCACCTGCTTAGTAAATTAAAATGTCTAATCTTTTTTGGCTGTTGCTTTGCAGCTAGGCCAAACTGACAATCTGCTAACTACAGACCCAGAGCTAAAATAACAGAATGTTTTGCAATCAGGGCTTGAATCACAGGTGGTGAATTCTTTCTTAGTTTTCCAAAGCCAATGAAACTGAAGAAAAAAATAACACATCTCTCTTGCCTTTCCATTCCCTGATGACTTTTCCATTAAACGTTCTGAAGAAAGTTTCTCTGTGGAACTGACTCTAGCCTAGTATCCTTTGTCAGAAGTCAGGACCTAGATGTGGCTTATCTTGTCATGCACCATATTTCCTTTCACATTTGTTTCTGTAGACTATCTCACACCTCCTGAGATAGAGAGTATGCTCTGCTATCAAGTGCATTTATTTTTATTCTAAACCAGTGTGCCAGGAGATTGTGGGACTTAGAGGTAGAAATACTTACCTACTGTAGTTCAGGAGACTTGGAGTCATTTAGTGTTCTTACAGAAGCTGAATTCTTTGAGTGAGATTTATTCCACAAAGATTGGGTCTTTTTCTAGGAATAATCTTGAACATTGAGACAGGACTAAGCCCTGAGCATTCCTGGGTATACCATAAATAAACAAATGGAGAAAAAATTTAAATAAATGAATTTTTGAATAATCCTTTTTTTCTCTCCTTTTATTTGGTTTTATTTTGGGGCACATCAAATGGTGCTTAGGGTTTTCTCCTCACTCTGCACTCAGGAATCACTTCTGGTGGTGCTCTGAGGACCGTATGGATTGCTCAGTATTCATCTCCAGGTGGCTAGCCTACATGGAAAGTACCTTACCCACTAAACTATCTTTACAGTCCCTGGAATTATCTCTCAAAGGTATCTGACAGGCCCTCAGAACTAAGGACAAAGAGATTCTTGATATCTTAGATCATCATCATTATCAGAAGAATTTAAAATTTCAAGGTAGCTCTCTGAATATGCCAATCACTTCCCTTCTGTGGGTTTTGCTGTTTTCTCTGCTTAAAACTTTTATCCTTGGGATCTGTGCACAACTCACTCCCACACCTATTTCTGTTATTTTCTTTCCTGCCACTTTATGACCATACTGTGACTCTGCTTACATCACTTTATATTTTTATGGCACTTACTATTTTATTTATTATTTTCTCATCTACTTTTTGGTTAACCTCTCTAGCTTCTAAAGGGTCAGATTATTATTAAAAAAATCTTTACAGCATTGCCAGCTATCATAACACTGCTTGGAATATGTAAATGCTCTGTTAAAATCTATTAAAAATCATGAAGTAAGGCATATTTTAAGTAGGTTTAATTCTTATTTTGGTATTTTGTATATTGAGTTCATATTCTAGTCAATTTTCTGTGAACTAGGAGGATAGTTCAAGAGGTAGGGCACATACCCAGAGTCCTAGAGGATCTGAGTTCTAGTCCTAACACTGTATGGCTTCTGAATATGGTCCATGTGGTTCTGTTGGCCCTTGAATACTTCTGGATTCAAGAAGTACTGTATTGTGGAGAAAATAATTCAGTTATCAGACCATAACACAAGGCTGAGCATTGCAGAATTGTCCAGTGTCTCTCAAAGTAGGTGGTGGCTTCTCATATTAAACACCATTATGTTAACAAATGTGTTTATGGTCTCTTTAGGCTTTATAGACAAAATAACCTTTTCATAACATTTGGGAAATTAAATTGCTTACTCAGAGGTTTAATTTATTTTTTAAACTAATTTATCTAGTTTGCTTTTTTGGGTCATATCCACTGGTTCTTAGTGCTTACAACTGACTCACGCTACATTCAGGAATTAATCCTGGTTGTGCATGGAGGAAACCATGTGGTATGCTGTTTATCAAACCTTATTGTCCATGTGTAATGAAAGTGTGCCCTACCAGCTGTAATTTTGTTCTAGCCCAGGAGGTTGATTTCTGACCTGTCTGACTTCAGAAACAGTATTCATTTTACCAATGTTCATTGTCTTCTGAACACTGATAAGTACTTTTTCTCCTCTTCTTTGTCCTCATCCATTTCTCATTCTGTGACTGGGAACAATTTTAGTTCTAGTATTCAAACAAGAGTTTCTTCAGTTCTTTCTTATCTGAAACTATTCATATCTGACATTTTTTTTATATTAGGAGACCCAAAGATTTTTTCCTGTTTTTCTTATAACACTCTGATAAAGTCTTGTTTTCCTGATACACAGCCTCAGGAGATAGCCATAATTTAGTGGTACATAAAACAAATTTTACTTAAAGAATTCCACTCTACACACACACACACACACACACACACACACACACACACACACACACACGCACACATTATCCTTAACGTTTGTTTTGTTCCTTGGCAGACTTGCATCTTTCTAAAGCTTAAATATACAAAGAGAACTAATGTCCCAAACATGTTAAAAATATTTCTCCTTTCAATCTTGGTGCTTTAAAGCCAACTAAGAAACCTAAATAGCTAAGTGACCTAACTATACACTTCCAGGCATCTTCATACTACAAGTGTGTACCCTAGTATTACTATAATTCTTCTGTCCTTGCTGGCACTGAATGTAGGAGACTTGTCCACATCTTTTCTGCATGTTGATTACCATTCATTCTAACATTCTTTCTATGCAAGAATCTCATATAAGAGCTATGTACCTGTCTTTTTTCCCCCACTTCATATTTATCCTATTCTCAGTTATCAGGCTTCTAGCCTACTTAGCCTTTGGACTCTGTGCCTCAGATTGTGGCTTTCAAATTTAATTCTGTGTACTGTCTTTCTGCTTCTTTGAGTTTCTTCTCAGACCAGCTACTTTGTCTGAATGTGATCTAGATTATCATCTTTCACTTTGTTTCCTGTAGCAGTCTCTTCCTCTGATTTTTTCTTGACCCTGAGCAGGAAAAGGACCTAATTTTTAAAATTTTCAAAATGACATTGATTTTGGGTGGTAGACACTTTATTGTGTTGCAATGTAAACATAAGATTTTTGGATGGCATTGAGAGAGACTTTTCAAGTAGTGGTAAGGAGATCCAGGTAATCCATTAGTGAGTCTCAGCCATTCATTCTATAGGTTCTATACTAGAGCCCATAGATACCACACTGCTTGTTTGCAGTGACTCTGGGGATACCCGGACCACATAGCACCAATTAGAGCTCCAAGGTCACATCCAGCCTGAGATAACAGGCCTTCAAGGCTGAAGTTGGCAATGCTTGTGGATACTAGGAATTATACCAAGCAAAGCATGTGCCTTAACTGTTCAATCTTCCAGCCCTGCAGAAAGGAAATTTTTAAGTCAACATTGGTTTGAGGAAGTTTCAGTGACAAACAGAGAAGAGTTTTGGAACTGATATTAGATAGAGCCACATCTGGCCTCAGTGACATTAAACAACATTTAGTGCACATACTATTCAGGGTAGGACTTGGTGTCCCATCTCTTCACAGTATAGTGTCTTTTTTTTTTTTTTTTACCTTCTGCACACCTGTATTTATTGCAGCACTATTTACAATAGCCAGCATCTGGAAACAACCAAAATGCCCTTCAATAGGTGAACAGCTAAAGAAACTTTGGTATGTATAAACAATGGAATACTAAGCAGCATCAGGAGAGATGAAGTCATGAAATTTTCCTATATATGAATGGACATTGAAACTATTATACTGAGTAAAATAAGTCAGAGGAAGAGAGATAGATGCAGAATAGTCTCACTCATCTATGAGTATTAAGAAAAATAAAAGACATTATTGTAATAATACTCAGAGACAATAGAGATGAGGTATGGAAGAACCAGCTCACTGTATGAAGCTTACCATGAAGAGTGTTGAGTTTAGTTACATAACTACACTAACAATTATCATGACAATGGTAATAAGTGAGAGAAATAGAATGACATGATTTATAAAATTATTGCTAGTTGAACTTTAGGTATATAATATTTAACACTAACATGTTCCCATAGTCTATCAATTTACCCCATCATCAATCTCTATGATCCTGCCTTCCACTTTACAGGTAAATTACAAACATAGTATAGGGTCTTTCTAACTCATCAGACTGTCCTTTTCCTGCATTTCACTTGCTCTTTAAAAAAAAAATAAACTGTTTCATCCTTTTGAAAAGGAATCAATGCAATCCCTACCCTCAATCCTTAAGTGACTTTCTGGTTCTTTGGAATCAAGCCCAAAATTGATTCCTAAAGCATTGATTCAATTTCTGCTTCTGAACTCACTTCTTCCTCTTGACTCACATTGTTTTAGCCATCTGAGGATTCATTGTACACCAAATCATTCTTGCACCAGAATCTTCGATAATACTTCCTCTCTGTTTGAAAATTCTTTCTTCTAAGGCTAATTCCCATTTGGTCAGTTCCTAGTTTAAAAAGTTTTCTCTTACCTCCTTTCTCTTATTAATACATTCTTTCTTCAACAGTATAGTACCTAAATATTTTTTCCTTGAGTACTTGTGAGATATACAAGCATCTTTTGTACATATGATAGTCATAACTATGTATGTGGTTAGAGTCCTTTGGTCTGAAAACAGTCTACAATTAAAATGGTTATTGATGGTATAAACCAGTGTAAACCAATAAGCACTTTGGTAAATGAAGAACATGTCTAAATGCACTAATTCATAAGGTTGGTATGATTATTCTGTCTAAAATAGATTATTGCTTCTAGTAGGATTCTCATTTCCCCCGTGTTTATTTCTTGGTATTTCTAAATACATATCAATTGTCAAGTAAAGACTGCTTTTCCTCGAAGTTGTTACAGAAAAAGTTATGGTGTAAAGGGTATTGGTTTATTTTCTTACTTTTTCATTAAAAGGTGTTCTTTATTTATTTGTTTATAAATGCAGATATAAGAATATGACCTCTCCAAAAGCAAGTAAAACAAAGAGTAAAATCTATGAACAGGTACAAAGCTCTGATTATTATTTATATTAATGAATGTAGACAGTACAAAAAGCAATATGAATAAGTCGTTGGAAATGGTTTTAGAGTTTAAAATGAAATGTATTTAAGGTAGAAAGAACACTTTAATCAGGCTTGGAATGAGCAATCACTGGAACATTTATAGGATGGGTTAAGTTGACTGGTTCTGAATACATAGTTTGGTATTTTGTCCTTATTTTATATCACTCTGTTTTCTAAACTATAATCTTTTCTTGTGCTACATCCAAAACTTGGTAAGAACAAGAACTGTTTGGAATGAAATAATGTGAAGCACTCCCCTGACTCTCAGGTCTTGATGATGTACTATTTTTAAACTGTCTTATTCACATTTTTGGTAGTGCTAGTATATAGTTCATGGTTTGAAATTCTGAATTTTTTTTGGTTTTGGTTTTGATGATGAATAGACATTTGAACAGATTTCAGTGCCAGGTAGGGAAGAGTCATTGAGATAGAAGAAGCAGAGAGCAAAGTCTTAATGTGAATGTAAGTGGATGAAGTCTATTACTCAAGTGTGTGATACAGGATGAACAGTGATGAGATTTTCTGCTCTTATGAAGCAGAAGCAGAATAAGCATATTAAAGGTGTGTGGGAAAGGGAAGTAGGCCATTTTACCTTCTGTCTAGGTCAGAAAAATTATATCTTGTCTCATGTAGCATGTGCCAGCCCCATCCACCCTGATTCTCTGCTAGAGAATTTCTAGAATTTATCCTAGAATTCATACTGATGGAAAAATGCTTTTTTACTCAGTCCACAGTTCTCCATAAATAAGGTATTTTTTCAGACTTTCCAGGAACATGCAGCTGTTTAAATGGCCACATGATATACCATCCTTCATATCTTGAGTGTTATGAATTGTATTTAACTTTTACATTTATTTATGTTTAATAGTCTTCCATAACACAATTTATGAATGCGTTTCTTACATTTATGTAAAATCTTTTAAATAATAATTTATAAACTAATTGTTCAAAACCTACATATCAAACATATCTTTTGAAATCTCTTCATTTTTTCTCCATTATAGTCAGAGAAAGTGTGGCTTGTATATTTCTAATGGCTTTGCAAACCTCACACAATTAAGATGAATTGCATTTAATGAGAAGAGCCTAATTTTTTTTTGGTCTGATATCAAGGAAAAAGTGGCTCTGAACTTGTTTTAATGTACAAATTTACAAAAAAAAATTATAGGGAAAGACATTATTTGCATGGAAAACAGCTTGAGCTAAAGTGTTGGAGCAAGAATGAAAATTGAGATTTTAGGGTGCCTTTTGAAGACATTCTGCCTGCCTGAACTAGAGAACACATGCATTTTTATAGGTTATCTAACTCTTTTAATTATTTGAAAAATAATTAAGGAGATATCATTGATAATGATAACGATATTAAGCACCTTATCCCTACCTTAGTATTGTCTGTAGTGCTTTCTTTAGTACTAAACTCTCAAATGATAACTATCATTTTAATTATAACTCAAATTTGACTAACAGAATACTGAATATTCAGATGAATATACATTGAAAACTTGACGTCAAATAAAATACATTCTTATGAATGTCTCCTTGGGGTTACATCACAAAAAATTCACTTATTCTTGGGCCTGAGCGGTGAAGCAAGGGGTAAGGCATCTTCCTTGCCTGTGCTAGCCTATGACGAACCGCAGTTTGATCTCCCAGTGTCCCATATGGTCCTCCAAGCCAGGAGTGATTTCTGAGCTCATAGCCAGCAGTAACCCCTGAGTGTTATCGGGTGTGGCCCAAAAATAAAAAAATTTTTTTCACTTATTCTAATAGCATAAAAAGTTTTAATAGGGATTTTTCTTTTTTTGAGCAACCTTAATAGAATATTTACACAGAGAAAAATGGGACACTAACCCCTGACTTCTGGATATTAGACACAAGAATCATGCTTTGCAAGCATGTGTGAGCTCACACACAGAGACATAAACATAGAAGGCTTTCTGGAAGAAGTGCAAAACTTCAGTATGAGAAACAACTTCCTAAAAACCCTAATAGTGACATTTGAAATCTTCCAAATTATTGCTTCTTTAACTATTTAGGTTTAGCTCTTAGCACCTTCCTTTCATAGCCACAGACTGCAATCATAACACATTTTTGTAGTTCTTGGAATTGTTTCTTATTATACTTTAAACTTTCAGTCCATAAACATGATTATTTTTCTATCTGATGTACTATTGTTCTCTCACCTGAAGATAATATCGCCTTAGAGTAAAAAGTACATATTGAAATCTCAAAGTTTAGGGTACATATTGAAAGAAAATGACTTTTCCTTTCACTGCGAGAGTAAAGATGGTTGGGATTCTTCTTATTTTACTCTGATCTTATACCAAGTTTTATGAAGCTTATCTCACATTATTGTTTATTATTTCATAAGATATTCTGTATGTAATTTAGAATGTGATTCTAGAGTTAGGACTGTCTATTCCATATATTACTAAAGACTAAATCAAATGTCAAATGGTTGATACCAATGACTTGGTAAGTAAATTAATGACTAATTTAAGATTGTTGGTTAAAGAGCCCAGGATGCAGGTAGCTGGACCAAATTGGATGCCAATACATTTGGTTTCAAAGATTAGAAGTTGAAAGCTTAGGGCTGTGTGACTAGCTCTTTCAGGTAAAAGGACATGCTTCTTTTCTTCTGCTCTGCTGTCAACTAGCTCCCTCTGGTGGCTGTACACTGGCTGCCAAGAGTGCCTACAAATTTTTTTTTTTTTTTTTTTTTTTTGTGGTTTTTGGGTCACTCCCGGCAGTGCTCAGGGGTTACTCCTGGCTCCATGCTCAGAAATTGCTCCTGGCAGGCACGGGGGACCATATGGGACGCTGGGATTCGAACCGATGACCTCTTGCATGAAAGGCAAACGCCTTACCTCCATGCTATCTCTCCTACAATTTAAGAGAGAGGGAGTCTCTGAAAATGGAAGGAAAAGGATTTATTTTGCCCATAAGACTGTGATAATTTTTCTTGCATATTTGCCCAAATTTTATTTGGAGGTTATTCCTGAACAAGTCTTTAGGAATGTGCAATGATAGTTACAGAGGGATTATTATATGGATTGTCTTAGAAGTAGATGAAATTGACCTTAAGAAAAGCATGAAAGAAAACATGAAAATATTTTAAAGAGAAAAAGCATCATTTGGTGATGGTAAGTACCATAGTTACATTGGAATGGAAAGGGCATATTAAAAGTCCATTTATGTGGTCTGTGTTGACCTTAGACTTCAATACCTAATAGGAATTTGTTATCCTTTCTCCTGTAACATTAAACTCAAGATTTATTAAATTTTGGGGGGACAGACCTAGCTAAGCTCTGGGCTTCTGCTCAGTGTTCACACCTAGTGGGGTTATACAGATTGAGCCAGGGTTTGCCATATGCAAGGTGAAGAATCTTTGTGATGTACAACATGCTCCAACCCTCACAATTTATTAAAAAAAAATTAACAGTGAAAGAGGGATGTGTATGAGTGTGTGGATATATGTGTGTGGATATGATTTCTAAAGTGACATTTGCCATCTTATTTGTATCTATCAGGCAAAACAAAGGTACAGAGACCAGAGACCAGTATCTGCCTGTATCTATTAGAATATGTTCAGTTAGAATGTAGAATTCTGGCTTCAGAGAAGACACTGGGAAGTTATCTGGGTATCAATTTAGGAACATAATGGAAAATACCTCGACAGGTGGCTATCATGTAACTTTCTATTGGAAAGTCAAAGGGAGAGAGAAAATACTGGCATTCTTTTAACCCTTTCTATAGCAACTGCTTCAGTAAAAAAAAAAAAAAAAACCTTGATTTTTTAAGTCCCTTCCTAAAATTCCTTCCTTTTGGTTTGTTTGTTTATGGGCCATGTCTGCATAGCTCAGAACTTGCTTTTGGCTCTGAGCTCAGGGATCATTCATGAATGGGGCTTAGCAGACCATCTGGGATGCCAAGGATTGAACCAGGGTGGGATACAGGAAAGGTAGTTCCTTACATTCTCTCTCCCTGTTGTCTCAGCTGCTCCTTTATAATGCTTCTGATCGAAAAGTTGTCAGCTTTGCTTGAGAACAGCTGCATTGTTCGTTAATCCAATTCTGGACCACGAAAATTTAGACAGTTTTCTTATTGCAGTAATAGTTCACATCTTCTGACATGGCATATTTCTAGAGAACCCCCTTTTGACTATGTCTCTATATTTCCTATTTTAGGTTCTGTTTCATTAACATCTATTTAGTCTAAGCTAACCCTCATAAAGCAGCCCTTTCTTTTTACCCACATTCTCCTATTTCAAACCACACAAGCCTAATTCAAAAAGCTGTCTCTTTAAGTGCACTCCATGTAGAGTCAGTTTGGTTTTTTGGAATCTAGAATCACACAGTAATCAATCAAAGAAACAAGTTAGTTAAATACTGACTTAATTTACTCCAGAAAATAACTTTGAATTTGAATTTGTTTATTCCTCTATAAAGCTTCATTAAATCTCTTGAGCATGAGTTTTTATACACGAGTACTTAAAGGAGTGATCAACAAATTTTTAGCTATTACTGTTATCATAGTTACTGTTCTGAAAGTTTGAATGTGGTACTACACTATTATGAGTATTGTCATTATGAAATGACAGGTTTCTCATTGCATAATGCTGCATCACGTGCCCATAGTCTTCATTGTCTTTTTTTTTATCTTTTTTATTATGGATATCATTCATAACAGTTGGGTGGCTGAAAGACACACACACATCTCATCACTCTCATTCTAGTCATAACATCTTTCTTGCTTTTCCCTAGATACCTCAAATAGAGCCCATCTCCAGATATTTGTCTTTGTATTTTCTTTTCTAGTGACATTTTTTTTCTTCAAGATAACTGCATAACTGAACACTTTATTTTATTTAGGTCTGTGCTCAAATATCAGCTCCTCAGAGACCTACCCTGACTTTGCAAGCTAAGAATAACTTTACCTGTTCTTTTTCACATCCCTGCTTTGTTTCTCCTGACACTAGTCATTTCTGACATGATATTTTGCATTTAATTTTCCTTATTTTTATATTAATTTGTATATTTAATTTAAGTTTCACTGAGATAAGTTCTCTGTTCAGTATTTATAATTTCTAGAAGAGTGGTTATTATATGTTCAATATACATGTACTATTTGTTCTACAGATTAAATGTGTTTCCTTGCATTGTATTCTAATAATTTTAATACTTTATTAGGAAATAAAATACTAGAGGATAGAGCCCACTATTTCTGCCTTTTCAGTTACTCATTTAGTACACTGAAGAATAAACTTTATATTCTACAATCAATGAAAACATCTAGAATTTAATTATTTTTATATATCATCAGTATTTTAATTGAGAAGCTACATTTACTCAAAGTTAACTTGTACATAGTTCTATGCTTATTATTTAGGAATTAAAATGGTTATAATGTCATCCTTCTTTCAAAGAGCTAAAAGTAAATTAAGAGAAGCAAAATTGCTAAAGAGAGAACAGGCAATTCATTGTGGTTTAGTTCATTGTATATAAATAAATAAGCATACAAAGTGGCAAAATATTTTGGAGTGCCAATATTCTTTGTTATTACCTTCTTTATATTCTTCAAAAGTGCTGGAGATTTTCTGAAATGTCAATGAGTTTTAGCTCACAACTTAAGAAACACTACAGTACAATTAATTTTTCCTCGTTATATAGGAAATTATTATTGCTTGATATCCATATTTTCACGATATATCATATATGTATATTCTCAAATGTAATGGATTCATGACCATAATAGCATCACTGCTCTTACTACTAACAAAATCTTACTGTATACCATAGTTCTCAACACATGCATAAATTGTTTTGTTAAATATTTATAACAAGACTCATAGGTTATATCTCTTGTTAGTCTCATCTATCATATGTTGGGAAAGGAGCCATAGAGATTATAAAATCATATAATCTAAAATAACATAGCTGTAAGCTAGAATCTCTCTTTGAACTATGGTCCTAACCTCCACATATTGATTCTCTTTAGTCTCTCAATTTGAAGAACAACCATAGCTATTTTTTATTCATTGTCACCTTTGCTTTAAGTCCTCATTTTCCTCTCTGTACTCTTTTTCTCTCTTAGTAAAGTCATCTCTCCATTTTATAGAGAAAAGAGATGACTTCACTAAAATACATGAGTATATTGAACATATATAAACAATATTTTTGTTCGTTGTCTGCTTCCTGGCCCAGAGAATTGAAAAATTTCGAATAAGTTTCAGGAATGTTTGTCTGTTATGCTAAGGAGGTGACTTATAGTGGAACCATAACTTCTGGGTTGATCATGAGAATGAACTACTTTGTAGTTGGAGATTAGAACTTTTAGACAACCCTTTTCAGAGCAGGGAGAGAGAGCTTGGGGATTGACTTGTGAGACCAATTTTTTGATTAATCAAGACTATGTAATGAGACACAATAAAAACTCTGGAGACCCAAATCATGAAACTTCAGTGATAAACACTTTGATGAATCACTTTGCATCATGTTATATATTTTTCATTTGACTGTATCTGATCTCTATTCTTCATAATGAAACTTCAATATTAGATATTTTCTTTTTAGTGTGTTCTGTGGATCATTCTAATTAATTATCAATCTTAGAGGCTTGCTACTTTTGGATTTATTGCTATTGGATTTATTGCTTAGAAGTATGGATGTCCTCTAAGATGTATGGATGTCCTCTGTACAGCATCCAAGGTGGGGGTGGTTTTGTGAAGAATTGAGCTTCTGATGTAAACTTTGAGCGACTAGCATTGAAAGTAAATTGCAGTCTACCAATCAGGTTGGAATTGGAAGATTTTGGAATTTGAAGGTAAAGAATGTGGATGGATAAGGAGAGGGAAACAGAAAACAATACACTGCATCTGGAGATTAAAATGTGAAAATGTGAAAGATGTTGCCCTTCTACACTCTATACTAACTCTGGGTGGTGAGACTTAGAATTGAATTGAGTTTTGGGACATTTAAATTGATTTGCAGAATTATTATCAGAACACTTGTAGAAATCCATAGGATCTGTGTGCTTTTATAGACCCTCACAAATTAATATGATCTATCAATGGAGAATCATTTTTAAAAAGCAGTAATTATTAATGGGATTTACATTATGAATACCACACAACCACAGAGAAATTACTGTTAAAAAAGAAATTTACTGTGGAAAAACCATATTTTTTTCTACAACGTGTCAGGCATCAGTTATTCAGTTAGTTATTGTTTGAGAAGGGCAGTTTTTGCCAAGGCCTGTCAAATCAAGCTATGTAGACACCAAGAAAAAGGTGAAATATTTGAATTGAAACACATCTGAACAAGTGTTCTGACTTTTACACGTTTAGTACTCTGAACTGGGAAAGTGTTTTAACCATTCTAGCCCTCCGTCTCTCTCATTAAAACCCAATACTGATCACACAAGTTTTAATAAGTTTCCTCATGTTTTAGTTTAAAGAATTGTGGCCAGCTTGGAAGCTATACATTACTTGTCAAGAACTCTTGAGTTTATCCAATATATGGGTCAGGGAATCTGACCACAAGAGTATATTAAAACATTGATGTAATTGAACATAAATTCAGGGACTTTCCCATGACCCCAGAAACTTTCTATTTTGTCTTTGATGAAGAGGTATTGCAGTGCTGTTTTCTAAAACTCCTCATTCTCAGATGCTTCTGTGTCATTCTCAGGAATTTCTCTCACTCACACATCTCTATGGCTGCCTCTAATCTACATATACAAAAATTAGCTACTTATTTGTAAGCTTAGTACTCAAGGGCACTGAATCTTTATGGTTGTTTAATGAATTAGAAATGAATTCCCTTGCTTTACACTGCAATTTTTTCCCTCCACTACCCCAAATGAGGGCATTTTTCTGCCTCTGCACTAGCAGAATATCTGTTCAATCCTGTATTCTCAATACTTTATTGCTCTCTACTAAATTCTAAAGCCTTTTTTATGAAGCCTAATATTCTATGTGGCCATAAGATTTCTATTTATTCTTATTTTATCTCATTTTATATTGACAACAAATGTGAAATATTGACATTTATTTTTTGCACAAACAGTTAAAGGTAAAATAAAAAATCACTTGTGAAATGCAACTTATTGTCAAGATTTCATCATATTATTTGTGTTCTTTACTCACAGAAGCTGGCATGTGTATAGCTCTGGTGCAGTTTAAGTGCAGTGGAAATTTCTAGGTTAATAATGATTGACACAGGTCTTTCCTATTGGGGCTGCATTTTGGATCCTCACCAACATGTTAAATCTCAGAAAACAAAAACAAAAACAAAAATTCCTACTTCTTAGTATGGAATGGGATTTTCAGTACTCTTGTTTTGGAAGAGTTCACTTCAGAGATTTTTTCCTCTGGAACCTTGAATTCTCAGTTGATCTTGCTTGAGAACAACTTTGTCCTCTTTTGTTTTCAGAGAAGAAAAGTAGTGATTGCACTGGTTTAGTTCTACAACAGAAAATGCCATTTCAAAAATATTGAGGTACATTCCCTCTAACCTCTGCATTATTGTTAGATGTCTGTGTGGAGAGATTGAGTAAAAGTTTAGGAGCTTACTTGTTTCAACCTACACCCAGCCCACAAATGGCTGTGATCAAGATGGATATTAATCCTTTTTAATATTTTCTTATTGTATTTGTTTTTTGGAGCCACACCTGAAAATTCTCATTGCTTACTACTGATTTTTTGCCCCAGGGGCACTCTTTATGAAGATTCGGTGACCATGTGTGATATTGTGAATTCAACCCAAGTCAGCTGTGTGCAAGGAAAGCATCCTACCTATTGTACTCTGGCCCAAATCTTTTATTTCTTAGAAAGTCCTTGTTACCACTAAAGCAAGTTCAGAAGACCTCTGAAATCCAGTTTTGGGTTTTATGCGTTGGATATCCAGGGACATCTCTTTAGGACCACTGGAGTGAAAGAATTCCTAAATTAAACCACAGCAAGTGGCAGAATTAGGATTAGAAATAAAGGATCTAGAATACAGTGTCAGAGTAACAAGATATCTTAAAAGACCAAAATGCTTTGTTTTTTCTAGAAACTTTGTTTTTTCACACTTTGAACCTTCTTGGACCACAGAGGAAATTGTAACATGCTTCCCAACTCTTCAATCAGAATTATCTGGATTTAAAAGGCCATTAAAGGATCTACTTATAGGGGAGGTATCAGTCCAGGCTTGTGACCTTCAATATAGTAACCGAACCAGCACTTTCACACTTATGTTTTAATAACACAAATGTCATATAATGATCATGCAGCTTAGGACAGTGTTTCTTGCATATAGAGTCTTATCTGGGGCATCATATATCTACAAATAAAACCTGATAAGTCTTCTTTTCCAAAAGGAGGTCCTGGGATAATTATGAGATGAAAATGAAGATGGAGGCATAAAAATTAAGTTTTATGATAGGCCTGCTTTCCTGGTTTCCTGTATGAGTCAGCCAAGACGACGACAGAAAACACAATCTCTTCAGGGTCCAGTACAGAGTAAGCTGACTCTTCCCAATAAGGGTGAAGGCTGATTCCTGCTGTTTGTTTAGGCAGAAGAGAGCCATTATGAATGGCTGCTGCCTCACTTCCTGCCTGCTTTCCTGCATCGTCCTCAAAGATGATACCGAACATATATCTTCAGGGTCCAGCACAGGGTAAGCTGTCTCCACCCAATAAGGAGTGGAGGAGCGGCTCCACTTAGCTCTGCAGCCACTCTTCTTCACCTTCTTCTTCCTACTCTACTTCCTCCTCTTCTTTTTCTTCTTTCTTTTCATCTTCCCCTTCTTCTTTTTACTCTTCTTCACATTATTCTTCTTACTCTTCTTCACCTTATTCTTTTTACTCTTCTCACTCTTCCTCCAATTCCTCTTATTATTATTCTCTTCCTGGGTCTCTGGGACTTCAATGATTCCTATGTTGTTTCTGTTCTGAGTTCATCAAAGACTTCTATTTTCATCTGTTTACATTCTTTGAGTAGTTTAGACATTGTCTGATAATTTTCTTTAAGTTTCTATTCCAATCTATTCTGCTGTATCTAGTTGTTTTGTATCTCATCCTCTGACTCACTGAACCTGTTTGCAGCTGCCATTACTCCAGTGAAGAGGTTTTCCATTGAGGTTTTCAATTCATAAACTGAGTTTTTCAGACCTATTATTTCAGTATGAAGTTTTCTAATTTCAATCTTCATATCCTCTTGATTCATATTTGTGTTCTATTCAAGTCTATCTATGCTTTTATCTTTTGAGCTCCATGAACATCCTCCATAATTTATCTCTAAAGACTTTATCTGAGAGGATACCTAGTTGTTTGGTAGTTTTCAGGTCATCAGGACAGCCATCTTCATTCTCTGTACATGGGGTTGTCCTTCATTCTTTCCCCATTGTGATGCTTGGTTTTTACTATGTGCTGAGGTATGGGGTTTTGAGACCGTGCTTCTCTGGCTCCATCCAAAAACAGGCAGAGAGAAGGGCAGCAGTTCTTTATACTGGCTCTCTGGTGCCCAATCACATGGCAGGAATCAGCCCCCAAGTTGGTTGGATAGGGACATCTTACTGGGTTTGGGTCCTGGAGAGATTATGTTCTTTGGTATCTTCTGGGCTGCCTCCTGCAGAAAGAAGGCTTTTGGTCATCTTGAAACAAATGTATTATGATCAGTTATGTCACTATGTTGACATAATGCATTTTCTTTAAATACATTTATTTAAAATAGAAGTTAGGTTTGGTACTGATATAGACACTGGTTTTGAAATCTGGAAAGTTAAACTGTGGTCTATATTTCTTGGAATATTAGATATTTAAACTGGTTTATTTTCCTAAAAGAGTGATTAAGTTTTCTAAGTGATAAGTAGTATGTGTTGACCTTTGCTAACAGTTAATAGAGTTTAGTGTTTGTAGGGTCTTCTAATCCTTATTACCTCCTACACAGTTACTTTATTTCCTTAGCACTCTCTGGCTCCATTCTTCTACTTCAATACCACTTTCACTTAGCTGATTATGGAGTTGATTGTGATTTAAGTTCCAACATAAAACTCTTATTATTTTCATATTTTATGAAGATTATTTAATAGTATTAGTCTCTGTCCTCAAGGGAGTTTAGCTGTGAAGATGTGATTTTGAAAAGGACAATTATTGAATGTGAGTTAACTAGAAGCGAATGCAGTCAGCTTTATGAATACAGGTTGTAATTGATCCCATTAGGGTTGGCAGGTTAGATGAGGAGGACTGCCAACCTTTCTAGAGAAAAGTTAAACATGGAAAATAAGCAAAAATGTGCCTGGTGGAAAGTAAGATTGTGTATTCCAACACTAAAAATAACAGTTTGTGAAAGCAAGACACACTGCTATATGTGCACAAAAAACAGGCAATTGTCCCTGGAATGGGATGTACAGGAGATTTGGAAGAGGTATTGATATTATTATCAACTTCACATGAAAAAATGTGAAAGAAGGAGTAGGATTTGACAGGATGTCTAGGCAGCCTCCCAGTAGACTATAGTACTAATTCCATGGGTAAATTAGATCTAAAACACTCATGGGCAAGGGTAGTTAATGGCAATAGAAAGTTTTGGGATATAGTTGAACACAGACCCATGAAGACAACACATATCAGCTTTTGTGACCTTAGTAGTGAAGGTACCTTCAAAGTGTGGAGCTTGAACAAAAAACTGAATTGACTTCTGTCCTTTGGTGGGAAAACAGGCTGAGTCCTAACAGTTTTCTGTTTCAGCCTCCAACAGGAAAGGTAAAAAAGTATAGTTAACCATGAACCATCTCTTATGCATTTCTGGAATGAGATGCTTATTTAGAAGAGAAAGCATGCTATTCAATATAAGATTAAAGGTTTGCACTGTTAACTCTGAATAAACAAAAGAGACGGAGACAAGTTCTGCATAAACTGTTATTAAATGAAGCAAATTTGACAGAGCCTGGCTGAAAGCAATGATTAGGGGGAAAATTACATGTTTGGACCCTATTAACTTTAGATTTCTTAGTAGGCTACTTCTACAAGGTTGAACTTACACAAGATTTAAATAAATCCAAGGGATTTGTTCAAATGACTGTTCTTTGGATCTTGGAATGAGCAGTGGCTAGGAGCAACAGTGGGAAGCACAAGGGACACGGCCCTAGGGAGGGAGACTAATTAGAGCAATGACATTTACTCATCAGCAGTAAGTAGCCACAAGACACAAAACAGCTCACTCAAAGGTGGGATCTTTCTTTATTTGGTTAAATATGGCAGTACTCAAGTAATTGTTTCTAGTTATTCACACAGGAATCAATTCAGGTGGGCTCAAGTGACCATATGGGATGCTTGGGAATCAAACCTGAGTCAACCTTTTGCAAGGCACTATACCCACTGTCTTATTGCTCTGCCAAAGGTGGGACCTTGATAAACATTGACAATAAATAAGGAAGACATGGAAAAGCAGCCTAAGACAGGCAATGATGTTATGGGATGCCATAGTCACTCTGTCCACCTAGAGGTTAAAATATAAGATTTTTCATGTGTACATGAAAAATGCATGCCAGTGATATACCCACAGAGACTGGATATATATATATATAGCTATTATGTTTTTCCTTATTCATAATTATTATATATTTCTGCAGAATCACCAAGAATTGGAAAACTTTATAACAGATTAACTTACTTTTAGTTTAATGCAATTATCTAAATTCATAAATCCAAGCCTGCTTCAAGCTCATGAATTTTTATTACTCCTGCTTGGTCGACAAGGCTTTCTTTCCTTTTCTTTCCTTCCTCCGCCCCTTACTTGGTAACCTATTCTGCTCTGCCTTCACAGTCTGCCTGCATTCTGAGCCTCCATCAGACAATTCACCAACCAGGAGATAAACTCTTCTAGAGAGCTAGGTAAAATATATTTATAGCATGTCTCTGCAAATACTCTTCTTTAGTCATAAATGAGTATAAATGAAGCATGACAAGCAATTTGCTGCATGGGAGGTGATATTAATGACTTGACATATTTATACCTACTGATATGATCATAATTTTTGTCAGCAACAGGCATACTTTGATCAAAAGTATTTCATATTATAAACAACATTTTTCTCATATTATGTCAAAGATATCATTCCATGTTCCTATATTCTCATACGGATTCTTATGAAGTTATTTCCTTACATGATATCAAGATTTAGTGTGAAAAAAATTTTTTTTGCCTTTTTTTTGGCCACACCTAGCAGTGCTCAGGCCCTGGCTATGCATTCAGAGATTACTGTTGGTGGTGTTCATGGGGCTATATGGGGTACTCAGGGATAAAATTCAGTACTATAATATATCTTAAAATATGTTTAAACTATATTTTAATTATTATAAAAAGTTTTATACAATTTTATTTAATGTGAATTTAATTATTATCAAAACTATATAATTTGGAAAAATATTGATAATATTTTCAAAGATAAAATGTAGATCATAGAAACCAATAATTAACAAAAATAAATTATAATTGGAAAATTAATCAAATAAATTTCTGTTTTTATTTTAAGATTTAATTTTTTATTAAAATATCACTTTAGGGAGTCTCTTCCAGCATGGGGTTCGGCAGTCCCCTGCTATGCCAAAGGCCTTCTTAACCAGGCCTAGGGGGGTTGCGGGACTTGGGTGACCCCAGCACCCCTCTATTGCCTTGCTCCAGATCTCCAGGGCTTCCCCGGGCCACATGCCTGGGCAAGCCAGCGAGGTGGGTCCCTTGGCGGAGCTTGAAGGTTATTCTAGGCTTAACTTGTGGGTTGCACTAAAGCAGTCACTGGTAATCTCTTACCAGTCCATATTTTCAAAACCGCGAGGGGGCGCTAGCCCCCGTGCACACAAGATACTTTAATATTAGTCACTATCATTGAATTATGTTTTTGTTTATGCAGAATATCCATTTTGTACTCTGCCCTTTCGCACACCCCTAAAAAAGATCATTTTTCTCTTTAACTCTCTCACCCCATCATCATTGCTCCACATTTACCCTTTTTAACTTAAGTTCTGTAGAGTCCTAAGTCACAGACCAAAGTGGTGCCCTGGAGTTAACACCCCCCAACTATTCCAAAAGGCATAAAATGGACACATATGTCTTTTCAGCATTTTATGTGTGTTTTCTTTGACAGCTATAACTCTTGCTGAATATTTTCTTATATACTGACAATCCCCCCCCCCTTTTTTTTTATCTTTTCTTCTCTTTGTGAACTGATCAGTAGGGAATTTGGTGAAAGAATCCCTCAGTTTAATGTTTATGTTTGAACCAGGTCATGGATATTGTTGGACGTGTTCTTATGCCCCCATATACTACAATAACACCACATGGCTTTATTTCTTGTTTGCATAAGCACATTACAACGGAAAAATACTATACATACAAATAAGTTCTTATCTAATAGAGATGGGAACACACAAATCTTCTAGTGCAATGGAACCTTACACCCTGAACATTGACATAATGACCTGGCACAGGCCTCAGAAGAATGGGCAGTCTCCATTCATCCCTGATCTAGGGAAGACATCTACAAACATCCAAGGTTGTCTATAACATGACCTGTAGGCAATCCTCTACCAGGGAAGACCTTACCGCTGCTCTGACATTAACCTACTCAAAAGAGACTTCCCTTAACACTGAGAAGACTTAACAAGAACAATGACCTGCTTACTGGACAGGGCTTTCTGTATTGTCCCTTAATTGTGAGGTGAAAGTAGAGGATACTCCACACCAGCCTGACTTCAATGTAGGATGTGCAGATTTCAGGATCTTTAATACAGAAACCTGATGCCAACAATAGAGACTGTGTGAAAAATAAAACTATTGGCACTACAGACAATGACTTGGATTGAACAAACTAGTTTGCCTGGAGCCTAGAGTTGGTCTTATGCCAGGAAACTTCAGGGGTAGAGGTCTCCTTATATTTAGACCAAGGCTTTTCCTTTCCATGTCCCACATATTTTGGTGGGTCTATGCACACACTATTTGCCACTCTAACACCGTTTTTACTGTGCTCCTTTGATTCTAACCCTTAAAAAAAACCTCTTAAACTTTTGATGTTAACTTAAACTAATATGCATGTGCATGAAAATATAAAAAATACTATGCCTTCAATGTTTAAGGAGTCACATAAATTTCATGGTTTTAGATTGCTTTGTGTACTGCTAAAAATGTTATAATGTACTACAATCTGGAGACTTGTGGACAAAGTAATTGTACATGGGTTCTGCCTTATTTTTCTTAATGTTCTTTAACTGTAAGTTCTATATTTAGGCATCAGCAAGGGGATTTCTTATGAGAACTTTGTTTATGGTTGATTGTCCTTCCACTGTAAATTTACCTTGTCCTCTTTGCATCATTGTTCTCATAATTAAAAATAAAAAATGTAGTTAAAAAAGAAAAAATATATCACTTTAATTAAAAAATTTGATTTTTAGGTCACACTTGATGTTGCTTGGGGTTACTCCTTGTTTTGCACTCAGAAATAATTCCTGGCAGGCTCAGAGACCCTATGAAATTCTGGGAATTGAACCCAGGTCTGCTTTATGCAAGCAAACACCCTACCCTCTGTATTATTGCTCCAGACTCACATATAATTTTATTATTTAGAAATTCAAACATATTAACTATTTAATCTATTTTTCTAATAATTTTGAAAGCATGTTATATAGGGAAGACAGGTTTTTAATTTACCGGTTTAATAAAAATTTTCTTATGTAACTGCTTCAGTTAGACATTGGGGCGTATTTGCTAAACCAGGACTCAATTGGTCCTACAGGTCAGGCAGAATAGACTATTAAAAGGAGAGAAATAGCTAGTAGTAGTATTAAGCCTGTATTGAACACAATTAATTTCTTGTCAAAGGCTACTTTGATGCAGTTTTGTCATGGGAAGTACTCAGAACTCCCCTGGAATTGATGCAGAATACGAGGACCATGCCATGGAATAAAATAGAACAAAAGTTTGGGACATTTAGACATTAATCAGACCATTTTGCTCATTCTATGGCTGCCCTCTTAGAGCAAAAGAAAATTGTCCCAAGTCATCCTCTTGAGGTCATTAGTTTAGAAGACTAAAGAAATGATGACAAGCCAGAAAGCATTTGAAAGTCATTTTATGTCATGTGTTCACCTCCATTGATTTCAGCAGGATGGGGTGGTAAGGACAGAGATGAATGGAAGCAATGTGAGTCCTGCCCTTGGTATATCCTCCTCTATGAATCAGGGACAGACTAGATAGAATCACCTGGAATTAGGTAGTTGAGAGACACCCTGCGTTGTCTCAGTTTGCTAACCTTATGCTTTCCATCAGAGATGGTCAGAGTGGGGGAATGGTATTAGAATACAGAAGCAGTTCAGATTCCCTTTGCATTCCCTTTGAAAATCAAAGTTATTTTAAATATTGGGGAGGAATAATGCAGGGTTGATTTTTGTATTTGAGACTGGTGATATAGAAACAGTGAAAAACTATTAGTACCACTAATTAATTAAATGCCTTAGGCTTAACCAGGGTTTGGTGGGCAGGTATAATTACTTTGCAATACAAAGACCAGTAGGTCTGTGTCAGAGAAAAGATGAGCAAAAGGAAGAATCAGTTATGACAAGCAGATTACAATTGGGTTTTTAAATGATGTGAAATTTCTATTTTTCTCCAAATCATTTTTCTTTCACTCACCTCATGCTGTATTTCTTCTGTAACTTATTAGCTGCTTTACTGGAATGATATACCTTATGAATTAAAATATAGTAAAGATGCCCCAGGGACCCCGGCGGGCCAGCTGGAGGAGTGAGTGAGGGAATTTCTGTCTCTTTGCGCCGGTGTCTGGGTCGGACCCTTTCCCCAGGGACCCCGGCTGGCCGGCTGGAGGAGTGAGTGAGGGAATTTCTGTCTCTTTGCGCCGGTGTCTGGGTCGGACCCTTTCCCCAGGGACCCCGGCTGGCCGGCTGGAGGAGTGAGTGAGGGAATTTCTGTCTCTTTGCGCCGGTGTCTGGGTCAGACCCTTTCCCCAGGGACCCCGGCGGGCCGGCTGGAGGAGTGAGTGAGGGAATTTCTGTCTCTTTGCGCCGGTGTCTGGGTCGGACCCTTTGGCGGGCCGGCTGGAGGAGTGAGTGAGGGAATTTCTGTCTCTTTGCGCGCGGCATTTGGGACGGACCCTTCCCCAAGGAACCCCTGCGTGCCAGCCAGAGAGGGTTGAGTGACTCCCTTCCCCCAGGTGGGTGACTAGAAAGTCAAGTTGAGCGACCCGAACAGACGGGAGAGATAGGGCCAGCCATCTGGACTCGCAGGGGAACTAGAGCAGTCCACCTCCCTGGACCCTGGAGTGGACCAGGGACTCCCCAAGGGTGAGGACAGAGCCTGAAGGGTTGAACTGAGGGAACCCTTCAAGGGAGGCGTGGAGGGGGCGGAGCTCCATTGACTCCCAGAGAAAGGAGGGGGGACTGAGAGCTAGGCTCAACAGCGCCAGTAACCATTGTGGCCAGGAGTAGAACTGCACCGCCGACAGAAATAAGGAGCAGAAAGGGACAAGACCCACAGCAGGAAGGCTGCACTCTAGGTAGCAAAGGGGAGGAAAAAGGGCTAGGCCCAACAAACTCACCCAACAGGCCCCTCTAGAAACACCTTCAGGAAGGGGACCAAAGCAGGCCAAAATTAGAAGCCACAGCACTCCAAAATACACCATTAAATACAAAGAACAATGCGTAAAGCAAGGAAATCGCTAATAACTGGAGACACCATGACAAACCCTATCAAATTTCCAAGTCCACCAAAGCGCACAGATCCACGGAAAGAAGACCTAAAAGCAACCATGAGGAAGGAAATGCAAGAATTACTAAAAGAATTAAAAGAAACCCTAACAACCGAATATAAAAAATCCATGGACGAACGAATCAGCCAAATTAAAGAAGAAATGTCAAAGAACATGAGAGAGTCCATACAAAAAGAAGTGAAGGAATTAAAAGACAAGGTAACAAGCCTTACGAGCAGAAACACAGAGTTGGAGAAGCACATAGAAGAACTCGAAGGAAAACTGCAATCAAAAAATGATCAAGAAACCAACAAAGAAATAAAAGGCAAAGCACTGGAAGGAAAAATCCAATATCTAATCAACAAGGACAAAAGAAACAATCTAAGAATTGTGGGTATACCAGAAGGGGAGGAAATAGGGAAGGGGGTAGAACAGGTAGTCGGGGAGATAATAACAGAGAACTTTCCCACCCTCTGGAAAGACAATTCAGGACAAATCCAAGAAGTCAAGAGAGTCCCTAATAAAGTAGACCCCAATAAACCCACACCAAGACACATAATAATCCAAATGGCAAAAAACAAAGAGAAAGAGGAACTCCTGAAAGCAATAAGGGAGAAAAAAAACCTCAAGTACAAAGGAAAGGACATAAGAATCAAACCAGATCTCCCATTTGAAATAATTCAAGCAAGAAGACAGTGGAATGACATATTTAAACGACTGAATGAAAGAAATTTCCAACCCAGGGTCCAATACCCAGCAAAACTATCATTCATATGTGAGGGCAGACTAAAAACTTTCTCAAACATGAATGAACTTGAACTATTTGTGCAAACTAAGCCGATCCTAAGCGACTTACTCAGAGAAGAATTACACAATCCAAACCCCCGATTGTAACAACAACCACTCCACACAATACAACTGCACAACAGTCCTCTCTATCAATAATTTCCCTAAATGTAAACGGACTAAACTCTCCAATTAAAAGACACATAGTAGAGAACTGGGTTAGGAAAAATAAACCGGACTTCTGCTGTCTGCAAGAAACACACCTACAGCTACAGGATAAGCACAGGCTTAGAATAAAAGGATGGAAAGTAATTATTCAGGCCAATGGAAAACAAAAAAGAGCAGGGACAGCCATTCTTATATCAGACCAAATTGTATTCAACCTCAAGAAAGTGATCAGAGACAAAGAGGGTCACTACTTACTGGTCAGGGGAACATTAGATCAAGAAACACTAACCCTGGTCAATATCTATGCACCTAATGTAGAGTCACCAAAATATGTGAGGCAACTACTGGCAAACCTGGAGAAACACATGAAGGGAATTGTGATAATAGTAGGGGACCTCAATACTCCACTATCACCACTGGACAGATCCTCCAAGCAGAAAAATAGCAAAGAAATAAGAGCTCTAAATGAAAAATTAGAAGATTTAGGGCTAACAGACTTATATAGAGCCCTCCATCCCCAGAAAGCAGAATACACATTCTTCTCAAACCCACATGGAACCTTCTCCAGAATAGACCATGTCTTAGGATACAAAGCCAACCTATGTAAGATCACAAAGGTAAGGATAATTAGAAGTACCATTTCAGATCACTATGCAACAGAGCTTAAAATTGATGTCAAGAAGAAGCAATGGAGGAAAACTAATACCTGGAGACTAAACAACATGCTGCTTAACAACAGCTGGATCAAAGAACAACTCAAGGAAGAAATAAAAAGATTCCTTGAGACAAATGACAATGAAGAGACAACATGTCAAAATCTATGGGACACAGCAAAAGCAGTAATTAGGGGGAAACTCATAGCAATACAGGCCTATGTCAAGAAACAGGAAAACAACAAAACCAACAGTTTAAAAGATCACCTCAAAGAATTGGAACAACAGCAACAGAGAAATCCAACCACAAACAGAAGGCAAGAAATAATAAAAACCAGAGCAGAAATAAACAATATCGAAACTAAGAAAACAATACAAAAAATCAATGAGACCAGGAGTTGGTTTTTCGAAAAAATAAACAAGATAGACAAACCATTGGCGAGACTCACCAAAAAAAAGAGGGAAAACACCCAAATCACTAGGATCACAAATGAAAGGGGAGAGATTACAACAGAACCCCAAGAAATACAACATATCATGAGATCATATTATGAACAACTATACTCAAGTAGGCTAGAGAACCCAGTAGAAATCGACAGATTCTTGGACAAACACCCTCCTCCAAGACTGGAAAAGGAAGATCTAGAAAGTCTAAACAGACCAATCACTTCAGAGGAAATTGAAGAGGTAATTAAAAAACTCCCTAAGAACAAATGCCCAGGCCCAGATGGATTTACAGGTGAATTCTATCAAACATTTAAAGAAGACCTATTACCACTGTTCCAAAGGCTTTTCCAAACCATAGAAAAAACAGGAATCCTCCCCAACTCCTTTTATGAGGCTAATATCACACTCATTCCCAAAGAAGGCAAAGACACCACCAAAAAAGAAAACTACAGACCAATCTCACTAATGAACATAGATGCAAAGATACTCAACAAAATCCTAGCAAACCGAATCCAACACTTCATCAAAAAGATCATACATCACGACCAAGTGGGTTTCATACCAGGAATGCAAGGTTGGTTCAACATACGCAAATCAATAAACATGATACATCACATCAACAACATGAAAGACAAAAACCACATGATCATATCAATTGATGCCGAGAAGGCATTTGACAAAATCCAACATCCTTTCATGTTAAAGACACTCAGCAAAATAGGGTTAGAAGGAACCTTCCTCAAGATAGTTACAGCTATATATGAAAAGCCTACAGCCAACATTATACTTAATGGTGAGAAACTAGAAGCATTCCCACTAAGGTCAGGAACTAGGCAAGGCTGTCCACTCTCTCCACTCTTATTCAATATAACCTTAGAAGTGCTAGCAATAGCAATCCGACAAGAGAAGGGAATCAAAGGAATTCAAGTAGGGAAAGATGAACACAAGCTAGCTCTATTTGCCGACGATATGATGATATACATCAAAAACCCTAAAGAGTCCACAGTAAAACTCCTAGAAACAATCAACCAATACAGCAAAGTGGCTGGATACAAAGTCAATACACAAAAGACAGTAGCGTTTCTATATACAAACAATGAAGTTGAGGAGAGAGAGATTAAAAATACAATCCCATTTAAGATAGTATCAAAAAATATCAAGTATCTAGGAATAAACCTTACAAGAGAAGTGAAAGACCTTTACCAGGGAAACTTCAAAACACTTCAGAAAGAAATTGAAGAAGATCTAAAGAAATGGAAGAACATCCCATGCTCATGGATAGGTAGAATTAACATAGTCAAAATGACTATCTTACCCAAACTTCTATATAGATTTAATGCAATCCCTATCCAAATTCAGACACAATTCTTTAAAGAAATAGAACAATCAATCACAAAATTCATCTGGAACCACAAAAGATCCAGGATAGCCAAACACATACTGAAAAACAAGAAGCTGGGAGGCATCTCCTTACCTAACTTGAAGCTATACTATAAAGCCATAGTAATTAAAACAGCATGGTACTGGAACAGAGACAGGAGCTCAGACCAGTGGATCAGAACAGAATTCCCAGACATAAACCCCCAGATATACAGCCAACTAATATTTGATAAAAGAGGCAAGAATCTGAAATGGAACAAAGAAAGCCTATTCAACAAATGGTGTTGGTACAACTGGAAAACCACATGTACGAAAGTGAAAATTGACCCATACCTCACTCCTTATACAAAAGTCAACTCAAAATGGATCAAAGACCTTGAAATCAGACCTGAATCTATAAAGTTTATCGAGAATAAAATAGGCAGAACACTCGAAGACCTATATATCAAAAAGGTCTTTGAGAACGGAGCACCAATGGCAAGAACGTTAGCATCAAATATAAACAAATGGGACTACATCAAACTAAAAAGCTTCTGCATGGCAAAAGAAACCCTACTTAATGCAAGAAGACAGCTAACAGAATGGGAAAAAATCTTTTCACTTGACATATCAGATAAAGGGCTGATATCTAGAACATACAAAGCACTCAGAAAGCTGAGCCCCTCAAAACCAAATAAAGCCATAGAAAAATGGGGAGATGAAATGAATAGACACTTCTCTGAGGAAGACAGAAGGATGGCCAACAAACACATGAAAACATGCTCACCTTCACTCATCATCAGGGAGATCCAAATCAAGACAACAATGAGATACCACCTTACACCAGTGAGGTTGGCTCACATCAAAAATAATGGAAACAACCTTTGTTGGCGAGGATGCGGTATGAAAGGAACTCTCATCCACTGCTGGTGGGAATGCCCCCTAGTCCAACATCTATGGAGAAAAGTCTGGAGAGTGCTCAAAGAACTCAGAATTGATCTGCCATTTGACCCAGCAATTGCTCTACTAGGCATATACCCACAAGATGGAAGGACATTCATTCCAAAATATATATGCACCCCACTATTTATTGCAGCACTCAGTATAATAGCCAAATCTTGGAACCAACCTCGATGTCCAACAACAGATGAATGGATCATTAAGATGTGGTATCTATACACAATGGAATATTACATGGCAGTCAGAAACGATACAATCACAGACTTTGCAGCAACATGGATGGACCTAGATCATGTTATGTTAAACGAAGTAAGTCAGAAGACAAAAGATAAACACAGAATGGTAGCACTATTCTGAAACACCTAGAACACATAGTTTATACACAACTAAATCCTATCAAATAACAGGGTAGAAACTCCGAACACTGTAATAGTCAGCATAGACGTGGGAGCAGTGTCCAAAATACATGAAAAAGGAACAACGCAAACTCTTGACTACACATTATACCACAAAGAAAACAGCAACAACAGAAACGGCAGCATAGAGAGAACAGGTATGTAATCAGACTTCTACAACAAAGGTCCACAATAATCCCTGAGACTTCATATACAGGAACACAAGTATAGAACACCAAGGGAAATCACGGACTACAATGGCAACATACCATAACACTACCTTTTAATGCCTTTATCTTACTATACTTTAAATAACCTCTCAGCTTTTCTGCCCACAGGTGCCCTTGGATACAAAGGGCGGACAAACTAAGGTGGCAACTCGGGATACCACACGGGATACCATACCTTGCTTGCACTACGAGATGGCCACAAGAAAACTCTTTAACATACACTTTATCTTTAGGTAATACCTTCATTTAGGAATTGAAGCACGTGACCAGTCAGACCACTGAAGCAGTACCTGAGACGTACAGACTTAAACTACAGGCTCTATTCTTCGAACACATTCAATCAAACCAGCATTCCCTTGCTATTCTCTCCCCTCTCCTCACTACTTTTTTTTTTCTTTTTCTTCTTCTATTCTGCTCATTACTTTTCTCCCTTTCTCCCCCCCTTTTCTCTCTAAGGTATTTTCTCTTTTCTCTCCCTTCAAACCCTTCCCATACACCTTCCCCTTTCCCCCCTCCGGAAATCCAACTATCCCCTCACCCCTCAATCCCATCCAGATCTCCCACCATATTAAAACTCCTCTCCCCCAGTCCTTATTCTATTAGGCATCAAGATCGACCTCCTACCCAATGAACCAGTACCCAGCACCCAGGTGAGAGGACACCCAGATAAAACCACACCTCGTCTCCTGAAAGAAAAGACAGCCAACTCCCCTATGGACTCATGCTGCGAGGCCCTCCCGACCAACTCCCCCTAACGCGAACTGCTCCTTGAAACCGGGCCTAGATCCAAAAGTATCCCCAATGCAAGAACTCTTCCAAGACCCCCCTGCCGCAAATATTTACCAATCTGAAGAAGGTCAGGGGGTGGGTTAGGAAGACGCCTGGGAACCCACACACCACAAGAAAAACCCAAAAGACAATGGGAAAAACTGTACTTCCAACATAGGCATAAGACCTGTAATACACCACCTCTTTACCTTCCCTCCCCCAAATGTAAGGTAGTCTTTTGCACCACTTTGGTCCCATAAAAATTTCGCTAACTCATTTTATTTCTTTTTTTTTTAAATTTATTTATTTATCTTTTTTTTTAAATGTTTGTCCTTCATATATATTTGTGAGCACATAGTTTCAATCCCCCCCCCCTTTTTTTTTCTTCGTTTTTTGGTAGGTGACCTGTGGCTGTTATCCCATCAGTCCACCCACGAATACACAGACATTATAATGTAGCACCACTTCCCCCTACAAAGGCACACTAAGTAAAGGGGAAATTTTACATTTAAAAAAAAAAAATAAAAGAGAGCTCTTATCTACTAGAGATAGGAACTCATAGTTATTTAAAATATAGGGATATCTCCTGCCTTGAAAATATGTCATGTGGAATCAAATTAGACCTCAGGTGATTAGATACCATTCATCCAGCCTTGAACCCTGGATCTCCGACATAGAAATGGCACAGCTCTCCACAACAGCTGCAGGAAACAAACTCCATCCAGGACGGCCTTAATACGACGAGACCAACAACAAGGCCCAGCTCTAACATGATATCCTGACAACGGGGAAAATGCGATCATTTTGACCTTAGAGCAGATTAGCCTACCTTACCAACTAACGACAAGACAAAACCAGAAGTCTTGGCTCCCTTTGGTAGGACAAAAACCCAAGATCGGGATTTACAGATGACTGGCTGCTTGATTCACGACCAGACTGTATACATCTTGGGACCAATAAATAAGCCCTAGTTTAGGGTTTGAACTATGACCTGCACAAGAATCATGATCCCCAGCCCCAAAGATCCTGCAGAGACAATTGTAACGGAATGGGGCTTTTGGGAGCACAAAGAAAGACGCTATCCTAGGTGCCACCCTAGGCTCAGTGCAAAGACCAAGATCATCAACCACAGAAGATGGGTTAAAATGACACTGAGGTAACAGAACCTCTAGAACCACAAAGACTGACTTCATCATAAGTCCCACCTCAGGATCTGTACAGATACTGAGACCTCTAAACACAGAGCAGAAGTCTTCCACACACCAAAGGAAAAAAAAAAAGAAAGAAAAAAAAAAAAAACACCACCGGGAAAGTAAAGGATCCTGAGCAATGTCTAAAGTGGATCCCATGACAGTATGCTCCAAGGACGGAGAAATCCCATATCTCTTAGGCCAAGTGAATTCTTTTTCGAATGACCCCAATATTTACTGTGCCAGTGCAGGAGGGAAAAAAACAAAAATACAAAAAGCACAAAACCTTGGTTATTTTTTTGATATAAATATATATAGTACCTTCATTTATTATTATTTTTGATTTACCAATCTATTTTGGTCGATTTCTCTGTTTGGGTGTGATTATTGAAAGTGTAGTCCCCAATTATACTTATTTTTTTATTTTTTTTTCTCTTCCTTTCTTCTCTTTCGTTATGTGCTATGCCATGTTTCTTAATTCAAGACCATGGCGTGATTTTTGTTTGTCTGTTTTTGTTTTATTTTTTTTCTACTTGTTTGTTTGTTTGTTTTGTCTGCTCTGTGTGGTGCTTATCGAAATAGCTGGAGCCCTCACTGGATATTTGACACTTCTTTTGGTACTAGTGGAGTGTTTCACCTACTTTTTCTCCATCTCCCAGAGTGATGATGAGAGCCTTTAGAAGGACTCCGCCCATTTTCGGGGTATTAGACTCTTACCCCAGTTTATTGCTTTTTTCTCCTTCAAACAAAACCACGCAACTTGAACTAGCTAGTCCTGACTCCAGATAGAGGGGGAAATAAGGGAGGCATCAGGACCAAACAGGTGCAAGACTACTAAGTAGTGGGTTAGATACAGAGGGGACCACATATTCTAGCCGCCCTGGGGTGAGGGAAAAGGAAAAGGGAGGTAGGATAGAAACGGAGGCGTAGGGATGACAATTTGGCGATGGGAATCCCCCCTGATTTTATGTAAATATGTACCTAAAATATTATTGTCAACAATATGTAAGCCATTATGATCAAAATAAAAATTTATATTAAAAAAAATAAAAAAAAAAACATTTACTTAATGAAGAAAATATTTCTCATGATATACAGCTTTTGCAATAAGAAAGTTTTGATACTTTCTTTCATAATTAAAATCCTCTCTGGCATCTATCTACTTGGAAGCATAATGGATGGTATCATTGGCCTTAATCTATTAAAAATCTACCATTTATGATAAAAAAAATATAGTAAAGATGTTTGAACTTGACTTTCTATAATTCTGTGATAAAAAATTTCAAATTGTTAGCTTTGGACTTGGGGGCTTGAGGATTTCATATGAGATGACAAAAATTCACATAAATTATTATTTTGTAGATAAATTCCCACCTTCTAGTTATTTTGTAACATTTAGGTGATGGAATGAGGCCTCTCATAATAAAACTTCTCTTGAGAAGATGAAAAATAAACTTAACTCCTTCTTTTAGAATAAGAAAACATAATGGAATTTTTTTTTGGCTGGGGGAATTAGAGGCAGCTCTAATTTTTTTTTCAAATTCAGAAACTTGATTTACTTTAACAGCATTTGTCAATGCCCTTCTTGCATAAAGAATGGCCTAGTGATGACAGCAGTGAGCCTTGTGGGGAGAGAAGGTTTCCTACTGCTGTGGACATATGCCTCATCAGCTGGTTTCTTGTTGAAGGCAGTATTATAGATGATGGTAATAACAGGCTACAAAAGAGGTACTTGGACTTATTTTTGGAGAATAACATGCTATGATAAATTGTATTTTATCTTTGTATTTATAAAGTCAAATCTGATAGAAATACCTAGATATGTTTTTATCTACCAGTGAGAATTCTCAGTGACTGTACTCTTCATGGTTAATTACAATAGAATTTATCATAAATTCTCTCATGTGTTTCTCAATATGAACTTTGGAGAATTTTTTGTTTATCCAGATTTATGAAGATTATTTATTTTAAAACCATTTATCTTATTTTGCAATTACTTATGTTGATGCTTTATTACTATACTAGATGGGAAATTTAGGTGAGCAAATGTCAAAGTGTATTTATATTTTCTTTCCTTTGTGGCATCTGAAGTATTATAAAACACAACATCTAGTCATCTGGATCAGAGATTGAGATTTAGAGAAGGATGATACTCTTCTAGCACTTTTGTGAATACTTTTGAATATATGAGGATAAATGGGCTTGGAGGGATTATACAGCAGATGGGCACATGCTTTGCATGTGGCTGATGTCAGTTTGATCTTCAACATCCCATATGGTCCTCTGAGCACTACTTGAGTGATTCCTTAGTTTAGAGCTGGAAGAAACTCCAGGACATTGCTGGATATTTTTCCAAAATAAAAAGTGTGATGAGGATAACAATCTCAAATACAACTGGAAATTATAATGAAATGAAATGGTGTATCAAGGAAACAATAAGTTGGTATTTTGATCTTAATTGATTAAAGGCAGAGATTGCTAAACTGGACATTTCATTTTCTAAGTATTAAATATTTAAGTATCACTAGGAATGAAATGATCATGAGAAATAGATATGAAACTAAAGATTGGAAGACTATGGATCAGATCTCTAATTTGAATTTGTTCCTTTCTGCTTGTTATTAATCAGAATTGTTTATCTTCACTCATAACACAAGAACAGACACTCAATAGTGTAAAGAAACTTTCTACAAAAGAAGATATTACATGGGTAATTACATACTCCAGTTCCATATGCTTATTATAACACTTCTATAATTTGTAAAATTTTAAGCTTACTTTTTTGAGGGAAGTTGAGCATTATATGTTGTGGTGCTCAGAGCTTACACATGTCAGTATATTCAGGGATCAAACCATAGTCAGACACATTCAAAGCATATTCCTTAAGCTCTGTACTATGGCTCTGGTGCTAGCTTACTTTTGATTTGAATCTTCTCTATACATATGTAACTATATGTAGAAACATATGACATATATGTGATATATGAAAGATGTATATATAATTAGAAAGTGTTTTGAAATTACTACATTTATTCTGCTTAGTTGACTTCTATGTACCCAGCATATATAACACTACCTTAGCTGTTCAGTATAAAATGAGTGAATAATATGGTTTTCATATAATCATAGTAGTTTCTTATAACAATAAAGCAGCTTGGATTAGTTATTGTTGAGCTGATGAAATTTAAAAAACACTTAAATGTCTGATGTGACCACCTTTTATAGTTGAGTAAATTCAATACCTGAGGCATCTCTTCCAGATTATGTCAAAACGGCTAGTTTCCTGGCAGATAGACAAGGCTCATAAATCTGCTCTGTGCATTCTTTCTCTCTTTAATAACAACAAAAATTCATTTTGAGGTAAAATGTCCTGAAGGAACCTTCAGTAATATGCATCACAGAAACTGAGAGGGTCAAACATGTCACCTCAGTATTGGGAGGCATATTTCATAGTTAGTTAGTGTCAAATGTTATCTCATTTGTCAACAAAACAGTGGGAGAAATAAATACCACTAGGCAGGCATTGTAGAATAGGCATTCTTTTTTAACCAGTGGAGATGGTTAAAGAAAGAATGCGATGATTCTTAGAAATGGGTGTGTTTATTACTTCTTGTCAATGAAAATTCGATAGGACATGTGTTTGGACCTTGCCTGAGATGTCACAAAACCAACAGCTAATTAGTATGCTCTTCCTAGTGATTAAAAACAAGTTACACTTTAATTACTCCCAAACACATGCCACAATAAACACTGAAACCGGGCATTTTCAAAAAGGTTTTATCGTCCTTGACTCAAAGATCACTAAAGAAAAGAACAACTATGAATTATTCTGGGAAATGTAGTACTGACCTTATTTTACTAAAGAGTTCAATAAGGTCAGAGAGAATAACTACAACATTTATTGAATAAGTATTTGTTTTTAGAAAAGAGAAGATAAGCAGGTAAAATAAGTTCATTTACTTTTTCATTAAAAAGTTGTCATTATATACTGTTTTGTAATAAAGTTAGAAATAAAACTCCATATTGAGTTTTCAGATATTCTTTGACTTAATTTGTAGATTTAATTTGGATAATATATTACAGTTATATTAATTCTAGTATTTTATAATTGCCTTTTCAAAATTTGATCCACAAAGATACTTTTTTTTTTCTTTGGTTTTTGGGTCACACCCGGTGACAGCGCTCAGGGATTACAGGAGTTACTCCTGGCTCTACGCTTAGAAATCGCTCCTGGCAGACTTGGGGACCATATGGGATGCCGGGATTTGAGCCACCGCCCTTCTGCATGCAAGGCAAATGCCTTACCTCCATGTTATCTCTCCAGCCCCACAAAGATACTTTTCTAATTGAAAATATTCAAACACTGCTTTACAAGTTTTTTTCATAATACTGTTGTTTTTTCAGTCACAAAGTTGTTCATGACTAGAAGTTTAGTCATACATGAACAACACTCTTGACCACTACATTTTTCCTGCAACCAAAGTCCCCAGTTTGCCTCCCTGCCCTGCAGTTTCCATTGACTGCTTCTATGGCAGACATTTTTCTTTTGTCTCTTTCTTTCTCTCTTTATTTTTTCCCCTTTAACACAATGTCATTTGCAATATTGTTACTGAAGAGGTACCATGCTTATCACTTTGTCTCCTTTTAGCACCCAGGTTTTGTACAGAGTGGTCATTTCTAATTATCATTGATGTAGTAATCCCTTCTCTGCCCTACCTGCACTGCTCCACTATTTGTGAAAAAGATTTCTTACAATGGACTGATCCTCTTGGCACTCATCTTTATTGTCTAGATATTATTACAATATCGGTTTTTTTTATATTCCACAAATGAGTGTGATCATTTTATGATAATTCCTCTCCCTCAAACTCATTTCACTCAGCACAATAATCTTTATATCATTCCATGTATAAGCAAATTTGGCGACTTCATTTTTGCTAACATCTGTGTAGTATTCCATTGGGTAGATATACCACTCATCTGTTCTAATGCACTTGGCTTGTTTTGAGATACTGGCAATTGTGAATAGTGCTGTGATGAACATAGGAGTGAAGAGAACTTTTCTGTACTGTGCCTTTAGGTTCCTAGAATATATTTTTAGGAGTGGTAATGTTGGGTCATATGAAGCAAAATTTCTAGTTTCTTGAGAAATATCCATATTTTTTTCCAAATAGGCTAGACCTGATGACATTTCCACAAGCAGTGAATAAGATTCCCTTTCTCCCCACATCCTCACTGCACAAGTTCTTTTCTTTTTAATGTGTGCTAATCTCTGTGGGATGAGATGATACCTCATTGTTGTTTTGATTTTTATCTCCATAATGATTAATGTTGGGAACCATTTATTCGTGTGCCTTTTGGACATCTGTATTTCTTCTTTGAGGATTAGATATCTTGTTAAGCTCTACCAGTGCCTGATATATCTTAGATATTAACTGCTTATCAGGTGGTTATTAATTAAGAGACTCTCCCATTCCATTCTTTCTATCTTAGTCATCATTTCCTTTGAGGTGCAGAAGCTTTTCAACACCACATATTGAGGAACTTTACTTGCTTCACTGTCTCTTTCCCTCTTTATCAAAGATAATTTGATTATATATCTGAGGGCCAGTCTCTGAATATTCAACTCTCTTCCTTGATCTGAAGGTCTGTCTTTATTCCAATATTTTCTATTTTAATGACTACTGTTTTGTAGTACATATTAAAGTTGGGGAAATTATTTCTCCCATCTTTTTTTCCCCTCAAGGATTGTGTTAGCTATTTGTGGAGAGTTATTAGACCATATGAATTTCAGGAATGTTTGTCTAATTCTTTGAAGTGTCATAGATATCCTGTCAGGATTGAATTAAATTTGTACAATACTTTAGAAAGTATTGCCATTTTAGTGAGCTAATACTCCTACTCCATGAGCAGGATATGTGTTTTCATTTCCTTGTGTCCTCTTATTTCTTGAAGAAGTGTTTTATAGTTTTCTTTATATAGATATTCAACCTTTTTAGTGAAGCTGACTCCAAGGTATTTGATTTTCTGAGGCACAATCATGAATGGGATTGCTTTTTTAAGTATCTCATTCTTCTCTTTCATTGTTCGTATGTAAAAAGCTATGAATTTTTTAATATTAATTTTGTAGTCTGTGACATTTTACTATAGAAATCTATTGTTTCTAGAAGCTTTCTTGTATAGTTTTTAGGATTTTCTAAATATAGTTATATCATTTGCAGACTGTGAGAGCTTGACTTCTTCCTTTCATATCTGAATGCCCTTGATATCCTTTTCTTGCTATGGGAGTTCGAGTATTATATTGAATAGAAGTGGCAAGAATAGGCAACTTTGTCTTGTGCCAGATCTTAAAGGAATGACTTTAAATTTTCTCTCTGGGAATATAATATTTACTACAGGCATGTGGCAAATGGTTTTGACTATATGAAATCCTTTTATACAAATAATTAAATTAGAATGAATCACCCAATAATTTCTAGAGGGTAAAATATTTGTTCAAATACCATTTAGTGATTAACCTTCCCATTCTTAACTGGTTTTATCTAACATAATTTCTTACAATAAAATATAAATTATTTTGAAACTATTTTTTCATTTTAGAGGTTTTTTTATCATGTGCCATATAAAATTTACAAGGATAATTTTATATTATTTGTAGCATTAGTATTTGTAGCAATTCTTTGGAAACCTTCTGTATGCTACAGATTTGTGTATACTTTTTCATATAAACTTTTCAACTGCCTACATTATCTCACTTTTCTTTCTGAAGTGGCAAGTTCATATAAAGATACATTCATATATTTATAGGTCAGGTTTAATGACCTTAAAACCCTTATATGGTTTAATTATAATTTGTGAAATATTCATATCTTCATAGCATTGGCATTTTCTCTTCAAATTATATTGATATGAAAACAATCCAATGATCAGGTCAACAACAAATGCAATATATTTTTTAAAATTTTTGAGCCACACCTGACAGTACTCAGGGTTTATTCCTGGAGAAGCACAGGAATCATATGGGATTCAGGAATCAAACCATGGTTGGCCATGTCCAAGACAAACACCTTACCTGCTGTGCTGTAGCTCCATTCCCCACAACAAATTTTTGTTTGTTTTGATTTTTGAGCAACAGTCAGTGGTGCTTAGGGGTTTCTCCTGGCTCTGTTCTCAGGAAGCAAACTGGTTGGGGCTCAGTATCAGATGTGGTTGTCATGGATTGATTCTGAGGCAAATATATTCAAATCAGGCACCTTATCTACTGTTCTATCTCTCCAATCCCATGACCAACAACAGATAAATGGATATGCATTTATATATATACACATATGTACATATATGCAAGAATATATATTCAACTGAAATAAAAGATGAAATAATGCAATTTATTACAGTGTAGAAGGAACTGGTGAGTATTAGGGTAAAACAAAATATTCAAAAGAAAAAAAGATCATCTCATTCATCTGGGGATATATATCTATGTATGCATACATACATACAGTTTTATATAGATAAGGAAATGGACAATACTGAATAATAATGAACTTAGATTATTAAATTTAGATTGTAAAGCAGTTTTGGGAGTGAAGAGGTGGACAATAAAGAACAAGAAAATTGGGGGAACATTTTGGGCACACTGATGGTGCTAGAGTGCATTAACTTAGCTTATCAATCACATGAACATTAACAATATAAACTATGATAAAAATTCAAAAAAATTAAAAAGACAATAAAAAACAGAACTGGATCAAAGATGTAGTACAGGAGATACAGCATTTGCCTTACAGGAGAAAAGCATTGGTTCAATTTTGGGCACTGCAGTTGGTTTCCAGAACAAAGCCATGTAACTGCAGAGCATAGAGTTAGAAATAAGCCTTGTGCACCACTAGATATGGATCAACCCTCCCATGCTCTCCCAACAGCAGCAGCAGCAGCAGCAGCAACAACAACAAATTCTAAGTATGTCTCTTCGCTTAAATGATTTATGTCCTTACATTTCTCACTAGCACTTATACTTCTTTATAGTGTTAATTTATTTCTTTTAGAGCTTATATTTCTATTATGTAGAGCTATTATAGCTACCATTTCTTTCTCATGATGTTTCTAAGTGGCTGATCCTTTCATATATTGGTTTTATGATCAATCACTTTACCAGATTCTCTTTTAGTTTTTAAATGTGCTCAACTCAGTCTTTTTTTTTGTCTATGTTTCCTTACATTTAGCAAATGTCAATAATTTTGAGTTCTTTCTAATTGCATGTATCATACTTAATTCTTATGCCTAGGGTCTCCAAAATAATAATGCAAATGGTTGGGAAGAGGACTTGTTTATTTTTACTTTATATTTTTTAATGTTTGTAAAACAACTTAAGAGGGAATATTTATTATAAAAAAAGTACCTCCTACTTTTATAGACGTGTGAAAGATCCATATCATCAATGAATTGGAAACTCAAGAGAGTTAATGGCATAGTTCTAGTTTAAGTTTGAAATCCTGAGAAGCCAAACAACTGACTATATTTTCAGTCATAAAGCAGGTGGACTTGTAACAAGAACCCATGTTTCAATTCTTGTCCCCAGGCAGGAAGAGTATACTTCATCCTGTCAAGAGGACTTCCACTATACTTTCATTCTATTCAGGTCTGAAACTCATTAGAAGGCCAGCTATATCAGAAATGGCAACCTGCTTTACTCAGGGTACTCAAGTTAATTTTACTTGCTCTAAGGTCACTTATATGCTCTGGGGACCATATGACTTCCAAGGGTCAAATGAAGGTGAGCAACTTGCAAGGCACACATGTCCTAACACCTTTACTATATTTGCATCCCTACATGTGTTAATGTAACAACAATGCATATTTATGTTTTATTTTTAAGGGATTCTTCTACTGTGCTGTATTTGCACCAATTTATTGTTTTACACTGAAAACTTTATTTTCCTTTTAAATTCGTGAAGGAGAAATGAGTTAGAATGAATACAATTTTTATAGTTGGTATAGCTGCTATTGATTTTTTCTGCTACTCTTAACTATAATAAATATTGTGCAAGGGATTTGGTGATCTTATATACCTACATTGATGCCTTAAAGGATTACTTGTTTATACATTATTTAGAATACTTACACCACATCAGTCAATTTTTTTATGCCATTGTTCCACTGTTACTCTTTCTTCAAATACTTTTATGACAGTTTTATAACTATGATTTTTGAGGACTGTAGTTATAGTTTGAGCAAATTATACAAGATTTTGCTGGTCTATTAGCTAAAAGATGAATGGAATTAGTCTGGCAAACATTAGGACTGGTATTTATCATTTTTTTATCACTTGCATTTGTTATAAATTTACACTTAAATCTAGAAATTGTAAATTTTATATTTAACCTTATTTATACCTGATTGCTTCTTAGTGAGTTATAGGAGATTTCTATTAGGAATGGTCTGTTATTTTTTTTACACTTATTTACTATTACTAGTAACAATCTTTTTCAGTTCTATTACATCTTAGAGGATTGACATATGTATGCTATAACTTTTTCACTGTATATAAGAGAAAATACTTTTATAAAAATTTTTTGATTAATATTTATTTCAAGGTATGTTTACATATTAAATGAAGTATAAATAATAGTTGTTTTCTTTTAAGATGTTAATTTTGAAAATTTAAGTTATTAAACAATAAGTTGTACTTTGATTTGTTCTATTGTAACTTTTATATTTTTATTTTCTGATATATTGGTCATGAAATCCATTGCAGTTATAAAATCAATGGATTTTTCATATAGGCTTTAGGAATTTGCTAAATTTTATTATTGATTCTTTCCGACATTGATCTAATAGAAGTTGATATTTATTTTGATTCATTGTGGGAAAACCTTTATGGTTCAATTTTATTCATTTATTTTGCCTCATGTTAGTAATCTATAATATTTTTATCAAAGGACTCCTGGTTTATCACAATAGAAAAGTACTTGTTGAGAAGTCTCTGAGCATACTACAAATAGATCAATCAATATTTGTAGAGTCTTCATTTGCAGAGTAAAGTAATCTTAAACTCCTCTGCTAATTTATAGTATTTAACTTCTAATTGTGGATCATCATAAACTTGATTTGATAAATTTTATAACATATACAATTTCATAAAGTGAATATTTTGGACCTCTTTGGAGTGCTTCAATATCCCAAAACTCAGCCTGACTTTTTGACTAACATGGTTTGCTACTTCACCTCGGTAAGAGGATATTTCTTAGTTTTGATAGTGCCAAGGCCACCAATTAACTTTATAGTACTAAGGAGATAGCAGGGTTATACCTAGCAATGTAGCGTAGGCCATAGTATGCTGAGTGCAGTTAGGACCACTGCATGTAAAGAAGCATGTGGTCTTTACTCTTTGAGTTATCTCTTAAGCTCATAGTGACAATATTAATATTACTGACAAGGCATTTTAATGTGTGTATGATAATTTTTCAAATATTGTTAGAATATATTATACTAATAAGAAAATTCAAAAATTTTTGTGTGATAACATTTTTATTTACCTTTCATCTTCTGAAATTCAGATTATGTATAATTTTTTGGCTCCTATCTTATGGAACAATAAATTTATTTCGCTCATTTATGGTCTTCAAAATTTCTGCTGAAAAGATCATTTATTACTTTTAAAATTTTTATTTGTGGCACATTAATTTTCAACTACTGCTCCATGAATTTATCTTTATCATTAATAATTTGATTGAAATGTCTTATTTTGGAATGAAATAGGTGTTTTTGTTTTCTATGATCTGTTTATTCCCTTGTCCAGGTTTATGACCTTTTTAGTTATTGTTTACTTAAAATAGTTTATTATATTTTCATTCTGTTTCTCTTTAGGTACTCCAATAATGCTGTAAGATGGTATTCTATAAGTCTTCTATCCTTTCTCCAGCTTTTACTCTTTCTTTTTATAATATATTTTTAATAAATAGCTGCTATGCTGTTAAGTTAATTCCATATAAAATGGTTTGTTGATAGTTGTCTGCTTTATTCATTACCCAGATACTTCACTCATTCATTCTAGTCTACTGTAAACTCTTCTATTAAATTTTTAAGTTTAATTGCTAAATTAATCAATTTAATAATTTCTATCTGGTATATTTTGTTAAATTATTTTTGTTAAAATTTTCAAAATTTTATTTAAACACCACATTTTACAAATAACCTCTAAGAAGTTTTTTCTGGCATTCAGTGTTCCAACATTAATTCCACAACCAGTATAACATTCTTTTCATTATTGTCCCCAGTTTCCCACCCACCCACAAGTCTGCTTTTTGGCAAATAATAGATAATTTATCTAATACAGCTTGCTATAACTAAATGGCAATGGAATAATTAAAAAAATCTACTTCATTGAAAGAAAATTTGTGAAAATTGTCATATCTTGAAGTGGGGATACTGAAGTGTCTTTGAGAATCTGTGGTGCTGAGCCCAGGAACTGATATAGTGGTGATTGTAGATCATGGGCTTGGGTGCTGGGGCTTCTGAAAGTATTAAATTGTGGGGAGAAGTGGCCTACCCTGACTCTAAAAAGACCCAAAGGTCTCAACTCCCAAACTTTTATACTTCAAGTTTTTGTCTTTTAGGTGTCTTGCAGAGAATAGTGAAGAAGTGATGAAGTAGAACTATTGGCATGGAGGAAATAATGGGATGGATGTGCAGCCACCAAGGCTTTCAGTATAGTCATGAGTTTTGAAGCTTGGCTTGCCACCGTTTCAAGAGTTAAAAGAGTCTATGGTACTGGTTGATGGGAAGACATTCTTTGTTAACATTTTTACTTTGTACATGGATTTGTATTAAATTCTCATTGATACTTATTAAAATCAGTGAACATTCTATGCCCATGACTTTGAATTCTCTGTTGGATAACTAATTTACCTCAATTCCATTCATGTTGCTACGTTTTTTTTCTTTAAATTTTGGTGTTTTATTTATTTTTAATTTTTTGTTTTGTTTTTGTGTCAGATCCAGTTATGCTCAGAGTGTAGTCCTGTCCCTACACTCAAGAATCACTCATGGCATGCTAACAGAACCATATGGGATACAGGGTTTCAACCTAGGTTGGCTTCTTTCATGCTAAGTACCTTATCTACAGTAGTAACTCTATGACCTCCACTACTATATATTTAAATTTTTTTAAAAATATAATTCCCTTTCTTCAAGTGTCATTGCCATATGTCTCATATACTACAAAAATTTAGCAGCAATGTTTGTTTTTTAGAACAAGCCCCTTGAAAGAAAATTTGCTTACTTGAATTCAATAATTAAATTAAAAAAACTCAAAAAGAATTTAAAGCAGAACAAAATATTACAGAAGACAAAAAATTTGTTAGTTTAAGATTTTTATATCACTCAAAGTTTTGTACTTATGAAACATTCAATTTGTTTTGTTTGCCCCACACTTATGATGACATACCAAGTCTCTTGTCTTAGAGAGAGAATTTTTTGGGGGGAACACACCCAGTGACACTCAGGGGTTACTCCTGGCTATGCACTCAAAATCGATCCTGGCTTGGGATCAAACCATGATTTGTCCTAGGTTAGCACGTGCAAGGCAAACACCCTACTTCTTGTGCCACTGCTTTGGGCCCTAGAGAGATGATTAAAATCTATTTGCTCTTGTAGACTTTTGGAGGGCTATTAATTGTCTGCCTCACTAAAACATTGATGTATATTAATGGTAAAACAACAATCATGGTATATTAATACAGACACTTGAAAAGCAGAAACTAGAAATGGCATCTACTCCTTTCTTTCAAAGATGAGGCAGGAAAGTTTTGCCTACTAACTAAAGAATAAGCCAGAGGAAATAAATGTGGGAAATGCTTAGCAAAACTTCAAACCACCGCTCTCAGATAATGTAAAGCTACCATTATTTGCTGATGCATTATTATAAATATAGAGAGCCATAAAGATTCCACTAAAAGTGATTAGAAGCTATAAGCACAGCGAAACAGCACATATAAAATCAATATTAAAATAAGCTTTAATTTTATATATAATAAAATAGAAGAAAGAGAAATTAAGAAAATAATCCCATATAAAATTTTATCAGAAATAAATAAGCTTAACAAACAGTGAAAGAACTTTCTGCTAAAAACCATACTGTGTTAAAGAGATAGACTATATTAAAAATTGGCAAATAATTTGTGCTTATGAATTAGAAGAATTAACATCACTTAAATGACCATTCTACTAATACATTTTAATGTAACCTGTATTTTTCTTAAAAATTTAACAAACACCACTAAAACTTACATGTACCTAAGAAAAAAGCAGGATAACCAAAGCATAATGAGAATAAAGGAAAAATATCAATCTACAATATATCTATAATACAAAACATTAGTAATGTAAACAATGATACTGAATAAAAACTAATATGTAAATAAATATAATAACTATACATACAGAAAAATTACCCAATTATATATGCAGTTACTTATAACAAAAGTATCAAAGAATCAAAAAGAAGAGAGAAAATTCTCTTCACAAATGGTGTATGAAAATTTAGACATTCATTTACAACAGACTGAAACAGATACCTATATAGCTCAACAGATAAATTTCACTAAACAAAGACCAAATTTATGATATAATGCCATAAAATACATAAAAAAACAACACTTAATATGTTACAGATTTGCTAGCAATATATCCCTTTATTTTTTGTTGATCTTGTGTCTTATTTTTTTTTTTTTTTTTTTTTTGACTTCTTTTTTTTTTTTTTTTTTTTTTATTTAAACACCTTGATTACATACATGATTGTGTTTGGGTTTCAGTCATAAAAGGAACACCACCCATCACCAGTGCAACATTCCCATCACCCAAGTCCCAAATCACCCTCCTCCCCACCCAACCCCCGCCTGTACCCTAAACAGGCTCTACATTTCCCTCATACATTCTCAATATTAGGACAGTTCAAAATGTAGTTATTTCTCTAACTAAACTCATCACTCTTTGTGGTGAGCTTCCTGAGGTGAGCTGGAACTTCCAGCTCTTTTCTCTTTTGTGTCTGAAAATTATTATTACAAGGGTGTCTTTCATTTTTCTTAAAACCCATAGATGAGTGAGACCATTCTGCGTTTTTCTCTCTCTCTCTGACTTATTTCACTCAGCATAATAGATTCCATGTACATCCATGTATAGGAAAATTTCATGACTTCATCTCTCCTGACAGCTGCATAATATTCCATTGTGTATATGTACCACAGTTTCTTTAGCCATTCATCTGTTGAAGGGCATCTTGGTTGTTTCCAGAGTCTTGCTATGGTAAATAGAGCTGCAATGAATATAGGTGTAAGGAAGGGGTTTTTGTATTGTATTTTTGTGTTCCTAGGGTATATTCCTAGGAGTGGTATAGCTGGATCGTATGGGAGCTCGATTTCCAGTTTATGGAGGAATCTCCATATCGCTTTCCATAAAGGTTGAACTAGACAGCATTCCCACCAGCAGTGGATAAGAGTTCCTTTCTCTCCACATCCCCGCCAACACTGTTTATTCTCATTCTTTGTGATGTGTGCCATTCTCTGGGGTGTGAGGTGGTATCTCATCGTTGTTTTGATTTGCATCTCCCTGATGATTAGTGATGTGGAACATTTTTTCATGTGTCTTTTGGCCATGCGTATTTCTTCTTTGTCAAAGTGTCTGTTCATTTCTTCTCCCCATTTTTTGATGGGGTTAGATGTTTTTTTCTTGTAAAGTTCTGTCAGTGCCTTGTATATTTTGGAGATTAGCCCCTTATCTGATGGGTATTGGGTGAATAGTTTCTCCCACTCAGTGGGTGGCTCTTGTATCCTGGGCACTATTTCCTTTGAGGTGCAGAAGCTTCTCAGCTTAATATATTCCCATCTGTTAATCTCTGCTTTCACTTGCTTGGAGAGTGCAGTTTCCTCCTTGAAGATGCCTGTAATGTCCTGTAGTGTTTTGCCTATGTGCTGTTCTATATATCTTATGGTTTTGGGGCTGATATCGAGGTCTTTAATCCATTTGGATTTTACCTTTGTACATGATGTTAGCTGGGGGTCTAAGTTTAATTTTTTGCAAGTGGCTATCCAATTGTGCCAACACCACTTGTTGAAGAGGCTTTCCCTGCTCCATTTAGGATTTCCTGCTCCTTTATCAAAAATTAGATGGTTGTATCTCTGGGGAACATTTTCTGAGTATTCAAGCCTATTCCACTGATCTGAGGACCTATCCTTATTCCAATACCATGCTGTTTTGATAACTGTTGCTTTGTAGTACAGTTTAAAGTTGGGAAAAGTAATTCCTCCCATATTCTTTTTCCCAATGATTGCTTTAGCTATTCGAGGGTGTTTATTGTTCCAAATGAATTTCAAAAGTGTCTGATCCACTTCTTTGAAGAATGTCATGGGTATCTTTAGAGGGATGGCATTAAATCTGTATAATGCCTTGGGGAGTATTGACATTTTGATGATGTTAATCCTGCCAATCCATGAGCAGGGTATGTGTTTCCATTTCCGTGTGTCCTCTCTTATTTCTTGGAGCAGAGTTTTATAGTTTTCTTTGTATAGGTCCTTCACATATTTAGTCAAGTTGATTCCAAGATATTTGAGTTTGTGTGGTACTATTGTGAATGGGGTTGTTTTCTTAATGTCCATTTCTTCTTTATTACTGTTGGTGTATAGAAAGGCCATTGATTTTTGTGTGTTAATTTTGTAGCCTGCCACCTTGCTATATGAGTCTATTGTTTCTAGAAGCTTTTTGATAGAGTCTTTAGGGTTTTCTAAGTAGAGTATCATGTCATCTGCAAACAGTGAGAGCTTGACTTCTTCCTTTCCTATCTGGATTCCCTTGATATCCTTTTCTTGCCTAATCGCTATAGCAAGTACTTCCAGTGCTATGTTGAATAGGAGTGGTGAGAGTGGACAGCCTTGTCTTGTGCCAGAATTTAGAGGGAAGGCTTTCAGTTTTTCTCCATTGAGGATAATATTTGCCACTGGCTTGTGGTAGATGGCCTTCACTATATTGAGAAAGGTTCCCTCCATTCCCATCTTGCTGAGAGTTTTGATCAAGAATGGGTGTTGGACCTTATCAAATGCTTTCTCTGCATCTATTGATATGATCATGTGGTTTTTATTTTTCTTGTTATTGATGTTGTGTATTATGTTGATAGATTTACGGATGTTAAACCAGCCTTGCATTCCTGGGATGAAACCTACTTGATCGTAGTGGATGATCTTCTTAATGAGGCATTGAATCCTATTTGCCAGGATTTTGTTGAGGATCTTTGCATCTGCATTCATCAGTGATATTGGTCTGTAATTTTCTTTTTTGGTAGCGTCTCTGTCTGGTTTAGGTATCAAGGTGATGTTGGCTTCATAAAAGCTATTTGGAAGTGTTTCTGTTTGTTCAATTTCATGAAAGAGTCTTGCCAAGATTGGCAGTAGTTCCTCTTGGAAAGTTTGATAGAATTCATTAGTGAATCCATCTGGACCTGGGCTTTTGTTTTTCGGCAGACATTTGATTACTGTTTTAATTTCATCAATGGTGATGGGGGTGTTTAGATATGCTACATCCTCTTCCTTCAACCGTGGAAGATTATAAGAGTCCAAGAATTTATCCATTTCTTCCAGGTTCTCATTTTTAGTGGCGTAGAGTTTTTCAAAGTAGTTTCTGATTACCCTTTGAATCTCTGTCATATCAGTAGTGATCTCTCCTTTTTCATTCCTGATACGAGTTATCAAGTTTCTCTCTCTCTCTTTCTTTGTTAGGTTTGCCAGTGGTCTATCAATCTTGTTTATTTTTTCAAAGAACCAACTTCTGCTTTCGTTGATCTTTCGGATTGTTTTTTGAGTTTCCACTTCGTTGATTTCTGCTCTCAGCTTTGTTATTTCCTTCTGTCTTCCTGTTCTTGGGTCCTTTTGTTGAGCATTTTCTAGTTCTATTAGCTGTGTCATTAAGCTACTCAGGTAAGCTCCTTCTTCCTTCCTGATGTGTGCTTGCAAAGCTATAAATTTTCCTCTCAGTACTGCTTTTGCTGTGTCCCATAAGTTCTGAGAGTTTGTGTCTTTATTGTCATTTGTTTCCAGGAACCTTTTTATTTCCTCCTTGATTTCATCTCGGACCCACTGGTTATTGAGCATGAGGCTGTTTAACTTCCAGGTGTTAAAGTGTTTCTTCTGAGTCCCTTTGGAGTTCACAAATAATTTCAGAGCCTTGTGGTCAGCGAAGGTAGTCTGCAAAATTTCTATCCTCTTGATCTTATGGAGGTATGTTTTATGTGCCAGCATGTAGTCTATCCTGGAGAATGTCCCATGTACATTGGAGAAGAATGTGTATCCAGGTTTCTGGGGATGGAGTGTCCTATATATATCCACTAGGCCTCTTTCTTCCATTTCTCTCCTCAGGTCTAGTATATTCTTGTTGGGTTTCAGTCTGGTTGACCTGTCCAGTGTTGACAAAGCCGTGTTAAGGTCCCCCACAATTATTGTGTTGTTGTTGATATTATTTTTCAGATTTGTCAGCAGTTGTATTAAATATTTTGCTGGCCCCTCATTCGGTGCATATATGTTTAGGAGAGTGAATTCTTCCTGCTCTACGTACCCCTTGATTAATATAAAATGTCCGTCTTTGTCCCTTACAACCTTCCTGAGTATAAAGTTTGCATTATCTGATATTAGTATGGCCACTCCAGCTTTTTTATGGGTGTTGTTTGCTTGGATAACTTTTCTCCAGCCTTTTATTTTGAGTCTATGTTTGTTCTGACTATTCAGGTGCGTTTCTTGTAGGCAGCAGAAGGTTGGATTGAGTTTTTTGATCCATTTAGCCACTCTGTGTCTCTTAACTGGTGCATTTAGTCCATTGACGTTGAGAGAAAGAATTGTCCTGGGATTTAACGCCATCTTTATTTCAAAATTTGGTGTGTCTTTTGGGTAGTCTTGTCTTAGATTAGGTCTTTCAGTTTTTCTCTTAAGACTGGTTTTGTGTCTGTGAAGTTTCTGAGCTGTTTTTTGTCTGTGAAACCATGTATTCTTCCATCAAACCGGAAAGTGAGTTTTGCTGGGTATAGTATTCTGGGTGAAGCATTCATTTCATTCAGTCTTGTCACAATATCCCACCACTGCTTTCTGGCATTGAGCGTTTCTGGTGACAGGTCTGCTGTAAATCTCAGGGAAGCTTGCTTGAACATGATTTCCCCTTTTGATCTTGCTGTTTTCAGAATTCTGTCTCTATCTGTGGGATTTGTCATTGTGACTAGGATGTGTCTTGGGGTGGTTTTTCTGGGGTCTCTTTTGGTTGGTACTCTTCGGGCATGCAGGATTTGATCACATATATTCTTTAGCTCTGGAAGTTTCTCTTTAATGATGTTCTTGACCATTGATTCTTCCTGGAAATTTTCTTCCTGGGTCTCTGGGACTCCAATGATTCTTAAGTTGTTTCTGTTGATCTTATCATAGACTTCTATTTTCGTCTGTTCCCATTCTTTGACTAATTTTTCCATTGTCTGCTCATTTGCTTTAAGTTTTTTGTCCAATCTCTCCTGCTGTATGGAATTGTTATGTATCTCATCTTCCACAGCACCAAGTCTATTCTCAGCTTCTGATACCCTGTCCCAGAGCTTATCCATTTTGTCATTCACTTCGTTTACTGAGTTTTTCAGGCCTGTTAGTTGACATGTTATTTCAGTTTGGAGTTTTGTCATTTCTGCCTTCATATTTTCTTGGTTCTTATTAGTGTTCTGTTCAACTCGATCCATGGTTTCTTGGAGTCTGTTGAGCACCTTCCATATTGCTAGTCTAAAGTCCTTATCTGAGAGGTTGATTAGTTGTTCAGTCATTATCTGGTCCTCAGAATTGTCATCTTCATTCTCTATGTCTGATGCTGGCCTGCGCTGTTTCCCCATTGTCACATTTGTATTGTGGGTTTTTCTACGTGTTGTAGTGGTATTCATTGTCTATATGATGTAGGCAGCACACTCCTCTGGCTCCTCCCTTTCTGGATGGGCTGACTTGCCTCTAAGGGAGGGGAGTCCTCCGTGGATGAAGCCTCACACTGGGTCAAATCTTAGGCCCGAGCATGTAACAGAGAAGACAGTCCAGAGAGAAATGTTTGCTTCTGTGATATAGCGCCGTTCTTAGTGTGATTTTTCCTTCTTGTTGCAATGGAGTTCTTTCCTTAGAAAGAGTGCACGGCCGCGTAGCGAAGCGGAGCGGCCGTGCTCCTCTGAGCCTCTTTTTGCCCCACTCGCAAGAGTTTCACGCAAGAGGACAGTAGACAGACATAGACAGGTCACACTCACAGTCTTTCACAGCTGAGCCCCACTGGGCCGGTGTACTTTCGCGGATTTTCCCCGCCTGGTGTCACACACAGGGAGCCAGCTTTTGCAAAGGATAGCCGGTTTTTATGCTCTGAAGTCCCTCCCTGAAAATGGCGTCTGGGCGAGCGAGGTTTCTGGAGGCTCTTTTTGCCCCACTCGCAAGAGTTTCACGCAAGAGGACAGTAGACAAACATAGACAGGTCACACTCACAGTCTTTCACAGCTGAGCCCCACTGGGCCGGTGTACTTTCGCGGATTTTCCCCGCCTGGTGTCACACACAGGGAGCCAGCTTTTGCAAAGGATAGCCGGTTTTTATGCTCTGAAGTCCCTCCCTGAAAATGGCGTCTGGGCGAGCGAGGTTTCTGGAGGCTCTTTTTGCCCCACTCGCAAGAGTTTCACGCAAGAGGACAGTAGACAGACATAGACAGGTCACACTCACAGTCTTTCACAGCTGAGCCCCACTGGGCCGGTGTACTTTCGCGGATTTTCCCCGCCTGGTGTCACACACAGGGAGCCAGCTTTTGCAAAGGATAGCCGGCTTTTATGCTCTGAAGTCCCTCCCTGAAAATCATCGTGTCTTATTTTTTTTAACAAGATAATTTTAAGCTTTATGTTTATGATGTTTTACTAAATTTTAATTAATTATTTTGTTTCAAACCCAGTGGTGTTCAGGGCTTGCTCCTATTTCTGTGTTCAAGGATAACTCCTGGAAGCCTCACAGGACTACATGAACTGCCAGTGATCAAAACTGGGTTGGCTTCATACAAGGCTAGTGCTTTGTATGTACTACTGATTTATTGCTGAATATGAAGTTTTTAAATTAAAATTATATTTTCAATATTTTGAAGTTAGACATGCTATTGTTTTGAGTATGCACATTTCCAGTAAGCTGTAAGTGAAGGTCACTTTTTGTTGCTGTTGTTGCTTTGTTTGTTTTAGTTTTTGAGTTACAGCAAGAATTGCTTTGGAATCATTCCTGGAAGGGCTCTAGGAATCATATATGATGTTGGAATTGAACCTGGGTTAGCTGCAGGCAAGTCAATTGCTCTCCTAACTATCCTATTTCTCCAGCCCCAAGATCACTGATGTGATATAGTTTTTCCAATTTTACTTTATGTATTTTCCTTCTGTAAGTTTATAGTTTTTCTAAATCTAATTTTTAATTCTATCTTAAATTTGTTGAGATTCATAAATATGTAGATTACTATATTTAATTTTTATTTGAAAGCATTTAAACCTATATGTCTTAAATATATATTCTATGACATTCCTATTTCTTCCTCCTCCTCCTATTTCTTCTTCTTCTTCTTCTTCTTCTTCTTCTTCTTCTTCTTCTTCTTCTTCTTCTTCTTCTTCTTCTTCTTCTTCTTCTTCTTCTTCTTCTTCGTCTTAGACAGCTGTTTTGATACTGTTTTAGTAATGTCCCAAGAGTATACTTATTTACCCTTATGATGAGAGCTCTGGGTTAAACTGTATAATCATAGAACCTTAAAAAAATCTTTTTATGGCAATTGGAAATTCAGACAACATTTGCTCTATTAGGTAGACCATGCGTCAATGAAATCTCAAAAGAGGGCAGACAGTTGATTGAATGCAGGAATACTTCTATTTTTTATTATGCTACATAATTATTGAACAAAGAATGAAGCAGAATGAGAATGTTCTTTCCATATATTATTTATATGACAGTAATATTTAGTTCCATAGAAAAATACATATCTTCTGTTAACAACATGCATTTATTATAAATTCAATTATTTAGTTAACAGACCAATTCATTTAAATTTCAGGAAACAAAGATGAAAGCAATATACCTCATTATTGTATTTTTATAAAACTATACTTCCATATCAAAATTTGAAAATATATAAAGTTTCTGCTTATGGTTTATTTTCATAAATATCTTAGATATTTATGATAACAAATATTTATACCAAACATGATTGCCATCTTTATTCATTCTTTTATAAACTACTTGGTCTTTTGCCAAAAACACCAGAAAATTATTTTTTGTTGCATTAAAATCAGTTTAATTTGATACATCTTAGTGTTGTTTATTTTTTGCTGACATTCACAAATATGTAATGACCATTTTAGTCTCTGTATACAAGTGTTATTTCAATTTAATAAAGTTTTCATGAATAATTTGTGTAGTAGTTACTCTCTGATTTTTGTTTTCTTCCTGGGAAATTTTAAATCTGTGACTATTGGATTACATTTGCCTTTTCTCCCCTATGTCAACCTTTTTCTTTTGAGTTCACTTTATTTCTATCTCATTTTTTAATTTAAAATATTTTCTTTCAAAATGTAGTAAGAAAATTTAATAAAGTTTCTATTAAAACTGATACTATATTTTTATGTTGCACTTCTAGTTATTCTAAGATTATGTTCTATTAATTTTCCAAATTACTTTCTGAAATTTTATCACCACTCCAGATAATTCAATGCCTTGTCACTCAATTTTGAGTATTTTTGAACTGGATATTCAGTTGCCTTATTAATGTGTATTTTCTTCTTTATCTATTTTGTTTTATTTTGCAAAAATATTTTTAAGCAGCAGTTAATTATGTATAATTCCATTAGTTCTGGTTTAGTTTCTCATATAGAGCTCTTATGTCTTTGCTAGTGTTCTGCCTAGTGGATATGTCTAGTGGCGATAATGGTGTGTTGAAATCTCTCACTACTATCACATTTCTTTCCATATGTTTCTCCAGGTTTGAGAGCAAATGCCTTACGTATTTTTCTGGCTCTACATTTGGTGCATAAATGTTGACCAGAGTTAGTACCTCTTGGTCTAATGTTTCCCTGATCAATAAGTAGTGGCCATCTTTGTTTCTAAAAGTGGTCTGTTTAATTGTATAAGAGGTGGTTGGAGGTTTATCTGTTTTGGTGTTTATTTATTCTAGGTAATCAAAGTTGCCCCAGTATGAACGAAATGTTGTACAATAGTTTTCTGGGTTGTTCTTCTGGTTTTGTGGCTGTATATTTTCTAAGGGAAAGAAACATTAGACTCATTCTGCCTAGAACCTTCTGGTATTAGCTGATGTCTGCCAGGTTTGTGGGGCAGCAGGTCAATGAACTTTCTTTCCTGAGCATGCATGAGGCTTTTGGTTTGGTGGCTAGGAGGTCTGGAGGCCATAAGTTGGGGGAGAGGCTGTGTTGCACCCACCAAATTAAAGGGCTGACCCAGGTGTCTCTGTACCCTACCCCCGAAGAGCTAGGGTCCGCGAGTTTGGGGTGTGTGAGGGTTTAGGGCTGTTCTCACAGGCCTATCGTTGCTGAGCAGACTCAGGACTTTCGTGATGGCGGTTCAGAGGTTCGGAAGTCACCAAACACTTTTTGATTTTAAATTTTTTTTTATTTTTCTACACTAATTTTCCTCTATCACTTCATATCAATAGTAATCCTGGCAGAGGTCACTCCTGAGTCAAATTCAGGTTGGTAGCATGCAAGTCAAGCACTCTGTCACACACGCTGTTTTATAAGGACATAAAGCTCTTCTATATTCAATTCTCTATCTATCACATTGAAAGTCATTTCAAGAAATGTCATAACTATGCCTACACTTAATAAACTTTCTAATAGTCTTAATATTGAGAAACTTATTTGTGAAATGTTTTCTGATAACATTAATCTAACTACCTGGGATAATATAAAAATAATATATAATAGCAATTAAAATAAGAAATACCTAAATACACAAAATGCAATATACTAAAAACCTCAACTGTTATAAATATTTATATAGTTTTAAGATGATAAGGCTCGCTGGTGAAAATATTGGTCTCCACAGGTCTATAAAAGTATCAGAAATATGTTTCATGCCTCCAAGAATAAAATAATAATTCCATTTGAATTGAAACAAAAAGATTAAATTGTCCAAGAATCTAGAGTGATATTTCTGAACCCTTTTTGACATTCATGGAATAACAAATATTGAAGTACTAGAAAATAACTTATTAGATTTTTGCAGGGAGGGATTATTACTAATATGAAGTGATAGAGGAAAATTATGGATTGTATAAAGCTCTGATATTGTTGTATTTTTGGCAAGCCATAGAAATATAGTCTTAATTGTACACACACATACAAAAACACATAATCATTTTATTCAGAATTTTATAATTAGTTCATAAGAGAGTCATGTTTGAAGATAAGACACTTTATAGACAAGAAAGCGTCTATTTGATTTTTTCAGAAAACCTTTCCAAATATTTTGTTTATATACATATGTATTCTATTAACTTTATCCGCATTACCACATATGGTTCCTTGGGCATACACTGGCATGATTCTTGAGCAGAATTAGAAACAAGTCCTGAGCACTACTGCTTCAGCACAACTTCACCCAAAATTTTTATATTAAGACTTACTTTCTACACTCGCCTTCCTCTAAACTATTTATAATATGAATTAAATTTAACAAAAGAGATCCCTGAGCAGAGTCAAGAGTAAGCCCTGACCATTGTCAGGCAATGTTGCCCATATATATAATGTTATATATAAATATAATATTATACATATATTTATGGACAACACATATAACATATGCATATACATGTATGTATATACTATATAAATATTCATATATATTCACAAATATTACTCATATAAACATAAATATTTAAGGGCTGGAGAGATAGCATGGAGGTAGGGCATTTGCATTGCCTGCAGAAGGACAGTGGTTCGAATCCCAGCATCCCATATTGTTCTCCAAACCTGCCGGGGGCAATTTCTGAGCATAGAGCCAGGAATAGCCCATGAACTCTGCCAGGTATGACCCAAAAACCAAAAAACATAAAAACAAAAACCCATAAATATTTAAAATAAAAAGTAAGGAAAGAAAGAAACCTTAAGCAGTTAAAAATATTCATTAAACATATAAGAGGACAAATATTTATGATTAATATTTTTATAAAATTAAATAAATAGTACATTGACTCTGTAAATTAATAAAAGTATGTTCTCTGTTAAAATATGGGAATAAAATTAAATAGCGAATCATGAAGATATTAGAATATATTATTAGATGTCATAAATGGTAATTTTTTAAACGGTTTTGATTCTTTTAACACATACATATTCAGAATAAGAAAAGACTAAATAAAATCAGACTTGTACAAAAAATAAATAATTTTGAGTACTTTTTATGTATAAAATATACTTTCAATGTTCTTTCTGGACCTTTATACATGTGAAAGTTGAAGACTATCTAATTATGACTGTGTAACTTTCATAGATCTCCATGGTAAAAAGCTATTTCTCAATAGCTTACCTTTGATACTTTTGAATTACATTATTTTTTGAGCTTCAGTTAAGTCTTCTAAATACATTACATATTAATATACTATCTTTTTTCATTCATTAAAATGCTGCATGTTTTACAAATGCTTGTAGAAACATTGAATGTGTTGGAATTCCAAGGTAGCTTACTTTAAGTTAATAACAATATAGTTTTTAAATGTGTAGGGTACTGAAAGGGAAATGCAGAAATAAAATAAACTAGATTACATAATATAGGACACTTGACATGTAGTACAAAAGGTTGTTCTACAAGATGGTTAAAAATACAAGATAAAGTTAAATCCTGTATATATAAAATATTGAATTTACAAATCAATCGTCCACCAATGTTTCTAGATATTTACAAATAAAGGTTGAAATACACTTAACTGTCCTCTATTAAAATTGCTTTTATAGAATCAATGATAACCAATTGCTCTTTGTTAGAATTATAAGATAACATTTATGGTTAATTGTATAATTATTGGTATTATGGTTAACATTTAAATTTTATTTTCTCTAAAGTGAAATCTGGATTTGTATTTTCCTCCCATGATGAGACCTAACCTCACGATTTCCAGAAAGCAAGAGCAAATCAAACCAATTATAATTAGTGCTCTTTTGGGCCCAGAAATCATTAAAGATAGCAAGACGAAAACTTTCTAGTCTATTCTTAACTCCTATCTTCTCAGTTCACATGTACTTGTGTGCCTGTTTTTTTTTTTTTAAATAGGCTCATTATCAAAGCTCGCAAATAGACATTTAGCTTCAATTAATCCCTGTTGTTCACTCTACTGTGTTTATCTTGTAAACTCAGAGCTAAGCTGATTAAAAATAACTTAGGTAAGCATGTCATGATTTCTTTATCGATGTTTTATTCCTCCACATTTTATTAAACAAGCAAGCCACTTTTAGGTAGTTGGATGTTATCTGTTTCTGGTTGAGGATAACATTTAAAAATATCTGATTTTAGGGACTTGTACTTGTCATAGACTTTATAAATAATAGGAGCTTGGAGTAGGTTCCTGAAAATTACTTGCAGTTAGGAATGTATACAGAAGACTTTTAGAGGGTGATCACACAAAGTAAAATTCTCAATAAGTGAGAAGTAAGAAATAGTTTGAGTGAAAATTTGAACTATATTTTGGTCTCAACAGTCAACCAGTTGGATGTTCTTGAGCTAGGTTAACTTATAATCGAAAGGTGGTTCTTGTTCCGACAAATTAGTTTTCTTGTTGGAGGCATAGCCTTGAGTATACAGTTAGTTTCCTTATAGCAAAGGATAATGTGTAGCAATGGTATAGCTTTCCAACCAATTATCCTAGCAGCTGGAATGGCTCTACTTGGTCTAGCAGAAATAATCTGACTGGAGTTCTAGATATGAATCTGTTGTAGTTAGTATGTTAGCCAGGTTTAGGGTTAGGGACTGTAAAATTGTGTTGTGCTATTTGTGTTCCTGAAATGCAGTGATTAAGCAGTAACACTGTTAAGCTTTTATGCCTGGGAGGAAAGATTTAATGGTGCAATAGCAGTCATATTTCTTCCAAATGAGTGTTGTCCAGCCCATACCCCAAGTAGGCAATGACTCTTTTCACATGAAATTGTGAACTACAACCTTTTGTATCATCATAGACTCAAAATAATAGAATGTAGAATAACGACCATTTAGGCAAATAGTCAGGGGGATAAATAATATGAAACAAATACACAGAGAAAAAGGTTTTTACTTTTTTCTGGCAGGAAGAAAACTAAGAAGATGGTTTCTAAGAGCATTTAGGGAAGCTCAAATTCTACTATCAGAATATTCCTGTTAAATGTTAAAGACTACATATCCTTTGGAATTTTTTTCTCTATTCAGCTCATAAAGGAGCCTACTGTGACTATCAGAAAATGTAAAATATTTACCTAAATGATCAGAACTTGGCTTTTAAGCACATAAATAAATAGCTCTAAAGGAGAACCTAAGATAAATACAAATATTAATAAAAGTTTATAAAATTTGTATATTATGTTAAATTTCTATTAAAACTAAACACTTATTTTCATTTCTGAGACTGAAGCCATTCTAATATTTATTTATGTCTTAGGTTATTCAAGGGTTGAGATGTTTGGCTAAGAATAATAGTTTTTCTGGGAACAAATTGGAAAATATTTATAAATTGTGAAAGACTATTTTTTCATGGGAAAAATTGGAAAATATAAAGTATAAATAAGAATACAGGTTTAGACTAGAGTACAGAAAACTTGTCTTTTTATGGTAAATTTATTCTATCATATATATTACTTAAACTATATTCACTTTCAGTTTATTATTTAAAATAATAGGCTTGTGTGAGCAAGGCAGATGCCTTACTATTTACACCATCGCTCTGGCTCTACTTTATGTTTTTGTATATATTTTTTTATTTTGGGTCACACCTGGCAGTGCTCAGGGGTTACTCCTGGCTCTACGCTCAGAAATTGCTCCTGGCAGGCTCAGGGGACCATATGGGATGCCAGGATTCGAACCACAGTCCTTCTGCATGCAAGGCAAACACCTTACCTTCATACTATTTCTCCAGCCCCATGTTTGTGAGTGTGTGTATGTGTGTGTATTTTTTTTTTTGTTGTTGTTTTTGGGGCCACACCTGGTGACACTCTGGGGTTACTCTTGACTATGCGCTCAGAAATTACTCCTGGCTTGGGGGACCATATGGGATGATGGGGGATAGAACCACGGTCCTTCCTAGGTCAGCGCTATGGAAGGCAAGAACCCAACCCCTGCGCCACCACTCTGGCCCCACCACTATGGTATTGATGACAATACACACTACCAATGTCACTGAAAATCTCTTGAACATATGTGTAAAATCAACCCACACGCCCTATCTCCAAATCCAGGTGAATGAGTCTGAATCAGTGTCAAATAAGATATAATCCAAACCAGGCTGAGAGTGAAACACTTACAGTCTGGCCATCTTTATGGAGTGTCTGCTGTCTGTCAGAACTACCATTTTTATTGAATATAGAGACCACTCCAAGGTGCGGAGCTATCCTGAGCCTTTCCCACCCAGGTTTACATATAAGACAATCTTCGTTTGGGTTAAACTTAGTTATAAACAAACAGATACAAAGAAACTAGGGATAAACATTATTTTAGGTAAAACAAGGTGTAACCAAACAATAAAGTATGCTTTTTTATCTTTATTTCTTTTTTTTGTAAAAATGATTTATGATTTATTACTGATGCCTGAGGGTCATCAGGGTCAGTGTGAGGGATGAACCTCAGAGCAGAGACCTTGAAACACAATTTTTATCTTTGTTTCAAAATTTTCTTTTGGCTTTATTATTTGACAGTTGTATTTTATTTTATTTTATTTTTTGTAGTTTGAATCTAAGTGTTTTTTTTAATATAATTTTTATTTTGATCATAGTGTCTTACATATTGTTGACAATAACATTTTAGGTACATATTTACATAAAATCAGGGGGGATTCCCATCACCAAATTGTCCTCCCTACCCTTCCGTTTTTGTCCTACCTCCCGTTTCCTCTTCCCTCACCCCCAGGGTGGCTAGAATATGTGGTCCCCTCTGTATCCAACCCACTGCTTAGTAGTCTTGCACCTGTTTGGTCTTGATGCCTCCCTTATCTCCCCCTCTAAGTGTAGGCAGGACTAGCTAGTTCAAGTTGCGTGGTTTTGCCTGAAAAAGAGAAGATAAATAAACTGGGGTAAGAGTCTAATACTCCCAAAATGGGCGGAATCCTTCTAGAGGCTCTCATCATCGATTTGGGGGATGAAGGAGAGAAAGAAGGTGAAACACTCCACCAGTACCAAAAAAAGTGTCAATTATCTAGTGAGGACTCCAGCTATATCGATAAGCACCACAAAAAACAGACGAAAAACAAAGCTAAAAACAAACAAACAAACAAACCAAAAACACGCCATGGTCTTGGAATAAGAAACATGGCATAGCACATAACGAAAGAAAAGAAAAGAAGAGAAAAAAATAAGTATAATTGGGGACAACGATTTCAATAATCACACCCAAACAGAGAAATCAACCAAAATAGCTAGGTAAATAAAAATAATAATAACAATAATAAATGAAGGTAAAAAAATATATATATATGTATATATATATAAAATAACCAAGGTTTTGTGCTTTTTGTACTTTTGTTTTTTCCCCTCCTGCCCTGGCACAGTAAATACTGGGGTCATTCGAAAAGGAATTCACTTGGCCTAAGAAATATGGGGTTTTTCTGTCCTTGGAGTATACTGTCATGGGATCAGCTCTAGACTTTGCTCAGGATCATTTATTCTCCCGGTGGTGTTTTTTTGGTGTGTGGAAGACTTCTGTTCTGTCCAGGGTGATACACTCAGAGCTCTGTGTTTAGAGGTCTCAGTATCTGCACAGATCCTGAGGTGGGACTTATGATGAAGTCAGTCTTTGTGGTTCCAGAGGTTCTGTTACCTCAGTGTCGTTTTAATCCATCTTCTGTGGTTGGTGATCTTGGTCTTTGCACTGAGCCTAGGATGGCACCTAGGATAGCGTCTTTCTTTGTGCTTCCAGAAGCCCCATTGACAGTTTTATTTTAAATATATCTAATAAGACATATTTTTTTTAGCTAAGCGCTGTGTGTATATACTTCTCAATGAATAGACTATGCTTTTACTAACTGTGTATTCAAGCAATCTTAATAGCATTCTTTCCTCTCTCCTAATGTACATCTTTGTGTGCCACATGCCACATGTACCTTGATTTTTTCATGTTTTTCTAGATTTAATTATTAAACTATTTTTGTGCATTTAAATTAATTGATTTTGTGTTTTAGGAATTTGCTTCCGCAGAACTGTTGAACTTCTTGGAAGTTTCAGTTATAGTTACTTCACATCCTAGCTGTTGAATACAGATTAAAATTCTGTGACTTCTTTTATTATACAACTGAAAGTTAAAGTTAATACTTTCTGACCTATATTACTCATTTAATCCTTCTCACATTCTGCTTCTGGTAATCTAATAACCACCAATAAATTCTACTTCTCTATGAGCTTAATGTTTTGTTTCTCTGATTAATTTCACACATAAGTAAGGTTATACAGTATGTGCTTTTCTCTATTATAATACACTTGGGATAATGCCTTCATGTTATGTACATGTCACAGATGGTAAGATTCTTTTTTCTTTAAAATTTTATAGGGTCCTGAGCAATAGCACAGTTTGCCTTGAATGCATCTGACCCAGGACAGACCTGGGTTGGAACCCTGGCGTCCCAAATGGTCTCTTGAGTCAGGAGTGGTTTTGAGCACATAGCTAGGAGTAACCCCTGAGCGTCACCCAAAAAAAAAAAAGTTTTTTTTTTTTTTTTTTTTTTTGGTTTTTGGGCCACACCCGGTAACGCTCAGGGGTTACTCCTGGCTATGCGCTCAGAAGTCGCTCCTGGCTTGGGGGACCATATGGGACGCCGGGGGATCGAACCGCGGTCAGTCTCCTAGGCTAGCGCAGGTAAGGCAGGCACCTTACCTCCAGCGCCACCGCCCGACCCCAAAAAAAAAGTTTTTATGGAGTGATAGCACAACTGTAGAGCATTTGCCTTGCATGCGGCCAACCTGGGTTCAATCTCTAATATCCCACATAGTCCCTGCTAGAAATAACTCCTGAAAGTAGAACCCGGAATATCACAAGATCACTCCTGAGTATGACCCAACATCCCATAAAAAATATTTTATCTTTTTATATCTTTTATTGCCAAGCAATACTCTATATTTCATTATAATCCAATCATAAAGGACAATTCAGCATTGTATGAATAACCAATATAACATGTGAGATGATATTGCACTTTGATTTTGATTTGAATATCTCTGATTTTCATAGAATTAATAAGCTTTTATCTTTGCAAAGAGGTTTCTTGTGTTTGTTTAATTTGAAATAATACTCATAAGGAAATTACTAAGTCACCTGGTAATTTTCCCCATGTATATATGTATATATATATATATATGTATGTATATATATATTTAGGAACTTTCACATTGCTTTCTTTCACGGATTTATGAATTTACATCTTCAGTAAGATAGTTCATGTATACCTTATTCTTAGAGTTTTCTCTCTTAATATTTCTTGTCATTAATAACGAATCTAACATGTGAGATATTTCACTTTGACTTTGGTTTGAATTTCTTTGATTTTTGAGGAATTTTACTTGCTTCTCAAAACTTTTATATTTTCAAAAAGATTGTCTTAATGTTGTATTCACAGTTTTTAATGTTTCTGAAATAATTTTATTGTTTGTTTGCTGGAAATTGCCTTCATTTTCTACTTTATACCTAATGTAGGCTCATTTTCCTAGGTACAATATTTTTATTTATGATTATTTTACTAAGAAGTTGATAGAGTGATTAAGTAAAATTTTGACATTTTTTATCATGCCTTTTTATGAAAAATATTTTTAAATATTTTTAAAATATAATTCGTCAGTCTTCTATGTTGGTTGGTTTCTCTTTTGTGTCAGTTTATTTTATTATGACTCATATATTTTTAAATAGTAAATAATAAGTTTATATACTTTTTCATTAAGTAACAATGGTTTACAAGAATGTAAATATTTATATTTTAGAAGTACTGCTGTTTCTCTATGTTCTGTCTATTTTTTTAACTTGCTTATGATTTGTTCTCTTTCTACTTAATTTGACAATTTGGGCATTTAATTGTCATTCTGAGCATTACCATTCATTAGCTAATAAATTTCTTATGAAATTCTATTTACATATTTTATTATTTATTATTTTACCAATGCTGTCGATAGTATCATTTAACATGTAGTGCCTCTACACCAAATTCATCACCAGAGTGTCAATATCTCTCCACTGTTATTTCTTTTTTTTTTGGTTTATGGGCCACACCCGGCGTTGCTCAGGGGTTACTCCTGGCTGTCTGCTCAGAAACAGCTCCTGGCAGGCATGGGGGACCATATGGGACACCGGGATTCGAACCAACCACCTTTGGTCCTGGATCGGCTATTTGCAAGGCAAACGCCGCTGTGCTATCTCTCCGACCACTGTTATTTCAATGTCAATTTTTTAACTTTCCAAACCCTCATATTATTTATTTTTAGTTTATTATTATTAGTAGTAATATTATTATTTTGTTTTGGGTCACACCCGGTGGCACTTGAGGGTTACTCCCAGCTCTGCACTCAGAAATAACTCCTGGCAAGCTAGGGGGACAATATGGGATGTTGGGAATCAAACTGGGCTCCATCCAGTGTTGGCTGCATGCAAGGCAAATGCCTTACTGCTGTGCTTTCACTCTGGCTCCAATTTTTGATTTATTATTAAAGTAGATGTTTTGCAAAAGTATTTGCTACTCTTTACACTTCAGTTTTACAAACTACTGATGACAGCACCACATCCACCAAAATGCCAACCCTCCTTTACCATTGTTATTATGGCACCTCTAGTCCTCCATCTCCCTTCTTTCTTTATCCCTACCAGAATCCCAATTTGGTAATCTCAATTATGTTTTCAGAGTGCAGGGGTCATTTTTTTATTGATAGTTCTGCAATTTCCTTATTCCCTCATTTTAAAAAAGTTCTCATTTATGATAAAAATTAACTTTTTATTATTTCATCAAAATGTGCAGTTCTGTGGTCAGGCAAGAGGATATGTGCAAATTTCCTCATACAATCTATTTAAACATATTTGTATTGGGGCAGGAGAGATAGCACAGTAGGTAGGTCATTTATTTTGCACACAACCAACCTAGATTCAATACTGGCATCCCATAAAGTTCCCTGGGCTTGTCAGGGGTGATTTCTGAAAACGCAGCCAGAAGTCACCCCTGAACAACACTGGGTTTAGCCCCTCAAACACATATATTATATATAATTTAAGTCATACATACATATGTATATATATATAATTTAAGTCATCTATTAAAATAGTGGTAGCATTTGTGGGTTTTCATGTAGAATTACCTCATCTCATAAACTCTAATGTGCCTAGAAGCTTCCACCACTATCTTCAAGTTACTGCAAGTTTACTCCAATGTCTTCAATTCTCTTGAATTCACTTTATTTTTTACCTCTATAGCATGACATTCTTTGTTGAATTACTGGATCCTACCCTACTCAATATTTGTTCTTCATCCTAGGGTGTGATCTAGTGTTAGATTACCAGGTCCCTTCCTATTTAGTATTATTTCTCCACCTTAGGGTGTGGTCTGGTTCTTGCTAATAAAAATATTGTGTTTCAAGAAGGCAGTGCATTCTCCAGGCTTTCTCCATTAAGCTGGCTTCCTTCTTAGGAGCAGAAAGCTTGTGTGTTGAAATTTTTGGCTTGAGTGTTGGAATTTCTGAACTCATTTTACCTCCTTTTACTGTGTGGATTATTTTCTGTACTGACATTTGCTTCCAGTGCTGTGTCACTCCAGGTCCTGGTTTGGGATCCTGTGGCTTCATTCACACTTTTCTACATGAAGTCATGGCTAGAGCTATTTTTAGTACTGTAGAAATAAATTATAGAGCTATTTTTAGTACCATAATCCAGAACTAAGAGTCAGTCATAATATGATATTGTCTTTTTCTGTATTTTGTTTCTGTACCACAAATGAGTTCATGAGATATTTGCCCTTCCTTCACTTAAGATTTTGCTTTAACTTATCATGTTTTATCCAAGTTTTTCTCTTTACCTTTACCTTGTACATTGCCAGATATTTGAATAACTTTTGGCTCTTCCTTTGCACAATATACAGCATTGTTGAAGAAATCTCCATCTGGGGCACCCCCACTACTTACAGAGCTTTTCTGATGATCGGTTGTAGACACAGCAGGTTTATCACATCACATTCACTCAGGTTTGGCTAATGAGTTGGTCAGTTCAGCATGATGATCTTGCAGATGGCTGTGGGCATCTCACCCTCTTGCAGGAACTTCCAGAGGTGGCCTGTCTGTTCCACTTCTCTTCAGGTTTCGACTGAACTTGAATCCTCTTTTCTTGAGACTGAGAGTGGAGGGTGAGAGCAGGGCCCACAGGCTGTGGCCAGTTGGTGCTGTTTCAGAATCTCCTAGGAAATCTCCAATTTCCTTACTCAGGCCATTCATCTCGGTATCTTCCAGGTCTTTACAGCCAAATGCTTAAGGGTGCCTGCTTGTCACACCACCTCAACTCCAATTATTCCTCTGAAAGAGGGCTTTGGGGTCCCCTCACTAATTTTAAGATTTCCTGTCTGCATGGGGATCACTCTTCATACAGAGAGAAAAGCCATCTGCTTGTATCTTGTGTGAAACAACATGATGCCGTGACATAAAATGGTACTGAAAGGTTCTAGAAAAAGAAAAAAGGTAAATATTACTTAAATTTGTACAGAATATTCTAGAATCTTTATACAACAAGATATTTTATATTTTTAATTCTCTAAACCATGACCATATTTAAAAAGCCTCTTGCTAATGTTCTTGATAGCAAATAATGAAAAATTGTAAAATAACATTTTAATCATGCTTAATTCTACATATAGAAAATAGAAGTTTACTTAGTCTTCTAGCCTCTGTTTACAGGCAGAAGGCACCAGCAATTCACGTTACACAAATTAATTCTGAATACCAGGAAGAATGCTCACTACTTCTGGCAGATTTTGACTTTTAAAGAATTTATAATTAACAATCACCAATTTTTCAAAAACTTTTAAACTGAACCTTAATGATTCTTTTAAATCTTGACTATTTTTCTTTAAACTAGCTTTTATCTTTTAGATGTTCATAAGATTTCTTATTACCCCATTCTATACTCAATAGCATGAAACACTATAACATGCTTAAAAACATTTATACGTTTTTATGTTAACCTAAAGGCATATCAATAATAATCATTTAGTTTGATTATACATATTTTTCCTAGTACATATTTTTAATTTCTTTTGCACATCCTTAAACTTTCTGCCTGCACCTACTTTTCTTTTTCCTTTCTAACCTTTTTGCACATTCTTAAACTTTTTGCATTTAGCCACTTTCCTTCCTGCATGCAAGGCAAACACCCTACATTCATACTATTTTTTTCCGGTCCCTTCTCTTTCTAACTTTTTCACTCATCCTCTGGGACAGTCTTTCTGCCAAAGACTGCCACGTGCACTCAACTTAGAGCTAGCCTTTTTTTAAGGATTAGCTCCAAGTTAACAGCCTAGAACCCAGCACTTGGGCCCTAGGAACAGAAGCTTTAAATTGTTTAATGCCAATTTGGAACCACTTTGCTAAATATTCTTGCATCTAGTGGGACCAAATTTTTCTTATGGCACTTATTAAAGATATTTAACACAGTTATGTTGATTTCTTTCCTTCAGATATTTACAACCTAGTGCAATCAAAGTTTTCACATTAAAGCTATTTTAAGACCCACCATTAAGTTTGGTTAGATAAACTTGACATAGAATTGAGTTACTTTAACAACATGCATTTACAAAATTAACAATATTGTTTAAAAGGCCAATCACAATAATTTGCAACATTTTCCACCCAATTGTTCATTTTAAGAGACTTCTAAGTCAGAGAAATTTAAATGCTCATTTTTTTTCTCTTGACTCCCAGCCATTAGCTAAATAAAGACTTTCTTCCTTAACTCCAGTCCTTCCTTTGATATGTAAAGAACCCACTGGAATTACTTTGCCTACACCCCCCCCCCCCAAGCAGGATGAATCTGGGAAGACAATAGCCAGTCCCTCCTTGGGGGCTGGATAAATTTCTTTTTTCAGATTAGACTCCCATCTCTCCAGGCTGGGAAATTAAAAAAGCACCTATTTTTTTTTCTTTTTCTTTTTTTTTTTTTAGCCAAAAAGCGGCCAGTTAGCCTTGCTTCTCTCTCTAGTCACATGTTCATTTTTTTTTCTGGCCTTAACTAACACATGGCAGGAAAGCTGGGTGATTGCAAAGTCCAGAAATTGCCAGGAAAAATTTATCCCTGATGGCCATTGAGAAATCTGGAGTTTAACAACCTCCATCACCCTCTGCCATGTCCCTAGAATAACTAAGCCAGTTTAACACACAATTTTTGGCCTAAGGAGAGGTAGCATTTTTCCTAGAGTTTCCCTCCATGTTTAAATCAGATAAAGAAAACACATGGAATACAAAACCACAGGAAAAAACAGACACACTGACAAGGACAGACTGACAATGGTGCCACACTGGAACATTCCCAACGAATGCATTCCTTAACACTTTTAGCCTTTAGAATCAAGTCACGATGGCATGACCCCCTTAGCTGGCCATCCGACCTTAAAAGTGGGGCACTCTGCTGCACAGTGGGTCTGCTACTTTGCTTTCTTGACCGGGAAGGAAAGTTCCTGGGCTCTTACTTTCAGACCAATCAGCGATTCTGCGCTTGGCTCATGACCTTGAACCAATGGTCCAGAGTAAGAGATAGAGGGGTTGCCTGTTGTTGACCCATAATGACTCAACAGAAATGAAGGACAACAAGAAGAAGCAAGAAACCAAATTCGAACCCAACTTTTACACTGTCCACACTCAGGTGGTGAGAACACCTTCCCGCAGCCTATTATGCACCTGGGGCGCCTCCAGGGCCGTGACCTATAGCACCAGAGCCCATTGGCTCGCTACTACTCAAACCTCGTCAAGTGGGGGCCTCAAACCCTTGGTCACTAATCACACTCCAACCAAACATAGAAACACAATGAAAGATTCAGAACCTCAGAACCAGGGGAGAGATCAACTGCAAGAGAGACCAAGAGAAGGAAAAAACTGTAACTTACCAGGTGCAGTCGGTTCACCAACCCATGGAGACGGATCAAAAGAACCTCCTGGCTGGCTCGCCAAATGTAAAAGTTCGGAGGACTCTACCCAAGAGTCCTGGTGGGGGTTAATGAAGAGACTGACACCTCTGTAAAGCACGTAGGCAGAGTTCCAGTTTATTCTGACCAGCTAGGGTCCAGTGTCTTGCTGTTTATAAGATTTCCAGTTGACTGAATTCTTTTTCAGGCATTACCTTCTTTTCTTCATATAGGTAACCATTTTTCTTCTTTCTAATATAATCAAGAGCTTTTGCTTTTTAAAATTTCCATAAAATGGAAGCTAATAATTACTCTAGTGAGATTTTATTGAATCATTTAATATTTTTATAATATTTAGCATGTCAAGTGAGTTATAGCTCAAATTGTGAAGCATGTATCTAGTAGATGTGAAGTTGTGTTTTATCCCCATCACTACCAGGTCCCTAAAAATCCACTGAATGTGGACTTATCTTTTTCTCTCTCTAGCTCATACTATTATTTTTAATAAAACTTCATTATATTTCATTATCAATAATTCTTTTTTTACATATTTTGTGCTACACCCAGTGTGCTCAGGATTACTCCTGGCTCTGTGCTCAGAAGGCATTCCTGCATGCTTGGGGACCATATGAGATACCAGGGATCAAACTTGGGTCCGTCCCGGGACAACTGCATACAAGGAAAACACCCTATCGCCATGCTATTACTTTAGCCCCCATTATCAAGAATTCTAAAATAAGATTTATTACAGTCAATTTTTCATTCAACTGATAAATAATATTAGTTTTGTTCCACATTGTATCTATTATGACTAGCAATATTACAATGATTATAGTCTTTGTTAACTGAAGTACTGAACTGAGTATGCACCTAGGATAAAGAATTGTGTATTTTTTTACTGCAGTGTATAATATAAAGTGACTGATCCAATAAATATTTCACCAATAATATGTAAGTATTCCAATTTTTCCATATTATCATCAAACATAATTTAAGAACTCTTTGAATGTAAACATGTTTTGTTTGTGTATAAGAATAGTTGCATTTGATTAATATTTGGGTACTGTTTTCTCACTTTTCAAATTTATTTCAGACATTGTTCTTTCTTTTCTATATGTTAATTATATTACTTATAACACCAACCAGTTGTTTTTCTTAATGTATAATTATGGTAACTGCCATCTATCCCTTTACACTTCAGATTACTTTTATATTTTCTGTAAATTCAGTGAAAGATGTTGCCTTCCCCCTACACACACAAGGGTTAATTGCTTTACTTCTGCCAGTTGCCCTGGATTGCTACTAATCAAGGACTACTTTAAATTAAGTTCTCTTCATTTGTGATGACATTGAATCAATCATGTAAGAAACTAAAATTGCTTGTCTTTTCCAAGCCTGTGATTTAAAGTCTCAGAGGAGACATTCACCACCACCATCCCATCGAGAGTCCAGTTTGATATATTAGGCTTTGTTTTAATTTATATTTTTAATGTTTCCATTTTCAAGAGATAGAATTTCTATAGTCCACCCTTCACTGGGTTTAAAGTCATTTGCAGGACTTGTACTTATGACAGATCTCAGTCTTCCAAATTCCATCTTGTATTACCCCAAGGCCTCTCTCTTGTGTGGCCCTCCAAACCAATTTTTAATATTATAGAGAATGCATAGTCTGAGTCAATCACAACTCCGAGGCCTTGCAGCTCTCTGCTTGGTTTGATAAACATGTTTTTTTTTTCATTTTACAATGTTATGTCAACATTTTAATTATTTTATTTACTATAATTTATTCAAGAATCTTGCATGCTTTTTAGTAAAAAAGCTTTTTTTTTGGTATCCTATTTATTGCCAGACATAGCTATAGTAAGTAGCATTTTTCAGATTGGTGGTTTCATTGCAGTTATTACAGTTTAAGCTTTTATATGTTGAAACTTCTCATTCATTTTTATTATGTTGCTTAATATACTTTCATACTTCCATTATTATTACAATGCTAAAATTATTTCTTGGGTATCCAGTTTATTATTTTCTTTTGGCTGCATTTAATCTACTTTTTATATTAGTTATTTTTGTTTGGTAAACAATTTACATTTTCATTATTTCTAAGAGAAGGGTAGTTATGATTTGTTTTAATAGTCAATTCAACTTTCCTCTATTTGGGCAACATAAATTTTTTAAGTTTGTTTTGACTTACTTAAACTGTTGACTTTAGAGAAATACTAAATATTTCTTGTTCAGTCACTCATCTCCCAAGGATATCATGTGAAATGGAGATAAACATAGTGGCCATGAAGAGACTCAAGGAGTATTTGGCGATGGAAAAAGAAGTAAAGAATGGAACCCTTCCCGGCACAGGGCTTAGGCAAAGACATGTAGCTTCCACATTTGATCCCAGGAAAATGTCAAATGCATCTCTTAACAGTATTTTCCCAATCTTAGTGGTCAACAGATCATAGCATTATAATTTTAAATTTTTTGTTTGTTTGTGTTTGGCAGGGTCGGGGACCATATGGGATGCTGAGATTCAAACCACCTTTGGTCCTGGGTCAGCTGCTTGCAAGGCAAACACTCTACTGCTGTGCTATCTCTCTGACCCCACAACTGAAATATTTAATGTGGCAAGTATGTAAATAATCATGTAATGATTTGTCTGTGTGGTTTGCAAATAGTGTGATTATATATTGCTAGTATTCTTACTTAGACTTTATGTTAGTATAAGTAGAGAATTTTATGAATCTTTTACTTCCTTTATTATTCTATTTAGTCTATTATCAAGTTCTCTTGTTGTCACTCTTTGGGAAATTAGAAAATCAGTATCTTCTAATATTCTGGGAACTTATTCTTGTTTCTGACTCAAATCTCACTTGTCTATGGGGACCTAGCACTAAAATCCAGTCATTGTGCTACTATGAACATTAGAATATCCATACTCATTATACTAAAAATAATTGAATTGGAGACCTACTATAGCTAGTAGGGCAATTGCCTTGCATGTGGCTGACCCAGTTTTGATTCTCACATTGGGATTTCTGATTACTGCCTAATAATCTCTGAGTACAAAGTCAAGAATAATTTTGAACACCACCAGCTATGGCCAAAGATCTAAAACCAAAAAATAAAAAATATTATTGGCACTTTTGTTGGCTATTTTTTCTTTGCAATATAAAAAACTTAGATTGCTTTGACTCCACATGCTGTCACCATATTATAGGCACCCTTATTTCATGTATAACAAAACTAACACCACGCCATTCCTAATAGTTTTCACCTTCCTCTATTATTATCTTTTTGCTTCATTATTGAAGACTAACTGTCCATGAACCTGAGGATCTATGTGCTATCTCATTTCTCTCATTAGTCTGAGAGTCAGTCTTTATTCCAGTTCCATGCTATTTTGATATTACAAATTTATAGCATAGTTTGAAGTTTGGGAAAGAGAAGCCTCCCATCTTTAGTTCTAGGATTTCTTTGGCTATTAAGGGGAGGGTGGGAGATAGAACTTATTAGTTCATATAATATTCAACAGCATTTGATTTATTTCTTTATAAAAGATGGGAATGTACTATATGTTTATAATGCTTTGGGCAAAGCTTTTATTTTGGCATTAATCCTAAATGCATTGTTTTTTTGACTGGATTTTATATTTGAAAATGTTTAAATGAAATTTAAAACTCGATGTTTTCTTTTGTTTTAATTTTGGGGCCACAGCTGGCTATGCTTAGGGATATTTTTGGCTCTGCTCTTATTGATCATTCTGACAGGTTTCATAAACATTTGTGTGCAAAGGATCAAACCAAGGTCAGCTATTTGCATAGGGCTGGTTTACTATAGTATCTCTTCTACTCCTATATTTTATATAGTGAATCTATGTTTGCCTTGGAAAGTAACTAGGTTAGGGATAAGACTTTATAAGTAAAGATGCAGTGATTAAACAGGGACTTTATTTTCTATGAGGGTTTATATATTTTGTTCTTTGCTATTCTAAGACATTTAGCTCTAAAAGATTCATAATCATAAACAAATTTTGTTTATAAGCAGTAATTTTTAGTATCAGCCTAGTATCCTCAGACACTGTCAATTATTTTTTTTGGCCACACCCGTTTGATGCTCAGGGGTTACTCCTGGCTAAGTGCTCAGAAATCGCCCCTGGCTTGGGGGTACCATATGGGATGCTGGGGGATCGAACCACAGTCCTTCCTTGGCTAGTGCTTGCAAGGCAAGCACCTTACCTCACCAGCCCCGACACTGTCAATTATTAAGGATTGTACAACTTGTCTATTTGTAAAAATTCCCTCAAAGAGATAAGAAATGCCAAATATTAGGCTTGCATCTCTTCACATTATTTTTCCCAGTCTTGGCGGTCAATAGTCTTTAGCTTTAAACTCAAAAATATTAAATATGGCAAGTATGTAAATAATTATGTAACATATTTGAGATTTTGTTTTCTTTGCATATATTGATTCTCCAAATTCTATATGCCAATATGCTATATATGTATATATGTGTGTGTATATATATATATATATATATATATATATATAAAATGAAAGGTACATTCCCTTAAGGCTTATTGCTCTCAACCTCAATTTTAATAGTAAAAGATATTTAACCTGAGCTTTGTTTTCCTCATTTTTCCTCTGGGGACAATTATTTAACAGGCTCACCTCAGGCAATATGGAAAAGCTCATGTATTGTAATAGGCATGCAAAAGTTGTTCAAGCATGCAGCTAAATTCAGCACATAGGCAGTCTGTTCCCCAAAATGAAAGCTAATGCGCTAGCATTTATTGAACTCTGATCATATGCCAGGCAATCTTCTGTACATTTTATAAACATTAATTTACTAATTTTCACAACTCTGATGTGAAATAAATCCTATTTATCTAATATTTTATAAATTAAAAATTTAAGGCATAGAACATTTAATTACATTGCTAAAAATCACAAAATTTTTAAGAGGTTCCAAAATTCAGACATATTTGTTCAGTTAGATAAATCATGCAAAAATGATGTATGCTCATGATATATTTTAGGAATAAATTGTTCTCTTGGTACTGGACATTTGATGTATAATCTTTTGAAACAAAACTTTATATTTTAATTCAAAAGACTTATAATGTATACATATATTTTTTAGTTGGACAGATTCTGAAAAAAGTATTCTAAAAATATTAGAAACACTCACAAAATAATTAATTATATTGCATAATACCTTGAGACATGGTTGAAATAGCATATTGTTATAATATATCTATAATACAGTAAATATTCAATAAGTTTTCTTGTATGAGTGTATATTAAATATTATTAACATGATAAAAAACTAACATAAACAGTGATCTCCACAGGGTTGTAGTGAGCTATATTGCACTTATATGTGTAAATACTATTATCTCTTAAGTATTCCAAGAAGTTTCAAGAATATTTAGTGGCCTTTTATCCACTCTCATGTTATGTGATAGATAACATAATGGGTGGATAAAGGCATGTCTTTTAGCATTGCACACAGAGATTATCTGCAGAAGATTATCTGCAGAAGATTTCTATAAAAATTTACAAATGAACTGGTTTGTTTTCCATCCTCTACAGGATTTTTGTTATATATTAATGAACATGATTTTCCCCATGGAAAATTGCAATTTGAGAATATGCATATGCATCATCATATATGTATGAGCATATGTTTGGGGGATGGGAGGGAGTGTTGACCCACTGATGACTGGACCCACTTTAAGGAACATCTGATCTCAACTGCCTTTTGATGAAATGTTAGTCTGTCACTAAAAGAGAGCAGTGTGTGGTTTGCCTGAGAGATTAAGAAAGGGAATTGAGAACAGCCTGGGGAAAATACGCTATCTAAAATATTTTGTTTAGTTGAATTGACAGTCCTATTTGTTTTTACTCCCATTTTAGATTGCTAAGCATTTTTGGAAAATGGCAAAAAGGAACCCAGTTCTTTTGCATTCCTGTTGAACAGTTAGCTTTGAATATTGTTAATCATTTATTAGAAAATGTGTTTCCCTTCAGATGTGTATATATCAAGCAGTTGTTTTCATGCATAAACATGATCTGCAGACCAAAAGTTTTCCCTGCAGCATGTCTCTGAGTTTGACTTCTGTAATTTGCAAGCAGAGAGTAGAGGAGTGTTGGGGTTACTATTCCTATTCCTTTAACTGTCTATAATGAGGTACTTCTACTCACAATGTAAGATAAATTCCATTGAAGGAGGTGTATTTTCTTTAAAACAAGGATAGCATTAATACTAGTGGGCATTAGATGTCCCTATAATTCCATTTAGCTCGTATCTCAGCAAGATGACTTGTGGTCACAGCAAAAATACTTAAAAGATCCAGGAGATCAGGTGACCATAATAAAATGTTAGTTTTTCCCAGGGGTTTTCTTTCCTACATCCCAGAAAAGCACTTTGTGAATCTAGAGCCTGTGTTCCAGTGCCCTTTTGTCACTCATCATTGGAAAGAAACGTCAACTCTCACAGAAGAGCTGTCCACATAGGGCACCTGGGAGTATCTCTGAATTGCAAGACCTACTGAGAATTCTGCGTTGCTCTTTCTGCCTGACGTACAGCAGAAATCCAGATCCACTGTGGCCAGCACACCGAGAGGAGGGAAATGTAAAATATGGGAATTAAGTCAATTGAATGTCTGGCCATACAGCATATGGAAAATATTTATTCCAAAAGTGCTTCAGAATTTTATTCTTTTTATTTATTTATTTATTTATTTATTTATTTATTTATTTATTTATTTATTTATTTATTTATTTATTTATTTATTTTGGTTTTTGGTCTACACAGGGTGACACTCAGGAGTTACTCCTGAATATGCGCTCAGAAATCGCCTCTGGCTTAGAGGACCATATGGGATGCCAGAGGATTGAACCATGGTCCATCCTAGGTTAGCACGTACAAGGCAAATGCCCTACCACCTGTGCCATTGCTCTAGCTCCAGAAGTTTATTCTGAAGCACCACTAATGGAGAGGGTGATGATATAAGAACAGTTTGTCATGAGCTCACACAAACCTAGTGTCACTGTGAAGGAATGGAACATAGGAAAGGTTTGAACTAGTCTTTTTTTTTTTTAATTGTTTTATTTAAAAAACATGGTTACAAAAGTGTACACCATCTTTCACCAACGAGTACAACCTTCCTGTCACTAATGTCTCCAGATTCCCTTCCTTGGCCCACCCTTCAGTCTTACCACACTCTTTTCTTTTTCTTTTAAACTATAATCATTTATTTATTGATTGGTTGGTTGGTTTCTGAGCCACACCCAGTACCGCTCAGGGGTTACTCCTGGCTCTGCACTCAGAAATAGACCCTGGCAGGCTGGGGGTCCATATGGGAAGTGAGAATCGAACCGGTCCCTCCCAGATTGGTTGCATGCAAGGCAAATGCCCCACCTCTGTGCTATCTTTCTAGCCCCTCTTTTTCATTTTGGACACTGGTTTTCACTATTGTTAATGGACAGTTGCCTTGCTTGTTAGTTTCTCCACTTTAAGCTCTGCTCTGAGTTCTTGTTCAAAGGGATCAGTACCAATTATCTTGATCCTAGTAGACCCTTCTCTACTATCACAGCTCTTTGTGGTGAGCTTTTTACCCTGGGCTGGACCGACTAACCCTTATTTCTATTTGGTATTATTACAATACTGTCTGCCCCTTGTCTTAGTTGTACACATTACCCCAATTTGATATGGCAGATTTGGAGCTAGCATTTACTTTTATTCGCTTTTGTTTTTGGGCCACACCTGGCAGTGCTCAGGGGTTAGTCCTGGCTCTGCACTCAAATAGCTCCTGGCAGGCTCAGGGGACCTTATGGGTTGCCAGGAATCGAACCTCGATTGGCTGTGAGCAAAGCAAACTTCCCATTGAGCTATCACTATGGTCCCTGCATTTACTGTTTAATTATCTTTTTATATTGAGTTATAATCAAATTGATCATTGAACAATGTGAAAGTTTGCATTCTGCTTCTCCAAGGCTTATTATATTTATTAGTATGCATAATATGCATTCAACCATTTCTTTAGCTACTAATATAATCATTCTTTCACACAATAACTCATCCAAATTAATATTTATAAAGTATCTATGTATTGTTCCATTATTTTATAAATTTACAAATTTAATAGTTTGCATACCTACAATTTTCAATTTCATTTAATGAGGTAGCATTAAAACTAGAAGACAGATAGTTTGACAACAAATATAATACCCTCTGATGTTTCTCTATATAGCCCCAATTTCTATATAAAACAGCTTTATGAACTGATATGATTATATTATTTAAGTGATTGTAAATCCTAGAATCTCTAAGTCAGTAGAATCTTTTATATCTTTCTTTTTTTTTTTGTTTTTATTTTTATTTTATTATTTTTTTATTTTTTGTTTTTTTTTGGGCCACACCCGGTAACGCTCAGGGGTTACTCCTGGCTATGTGCTCAGAAGTCACTCCTGGCTTGGGGGACCATATGGGACACCTGGGGATCGAACTGCGGTCCATCCAAGGCTAGCGCAGGCAAGGCAGTCACCTTACCTTTAGCGCCACCGCCCGGCCCCTTTTTTTTGTTTTTACTAAAATAAGATTTCCTCCTCAAAGGCTACCTATGAAAGACTGGTATTTTTCTTTCAAATACTACATTTTTTTTCTCTAGACTCTGTATTTGAGGACTATTTTATAAGCTTTTTCAGCCTTATTATTTATTTATTTATTTATTTATTTATTTATTTATTTATTTATTTATTTTTATCACTGAATTGAAGATATCCAGATACTAGTTCCAATATCTACTTGTCTCTTACCCTCCAAAATATACTAGAAAGATTAAATAAGGGAAAGGACATAATGAGACGAGAGCTTCTGGCATACTACAGAACTCTAAGAAGTAATTTTCTATAAATAGAATGTTATTAATACCAGCAGTAAAGTAGGACTTAGAATAAAATCCATTTTCAAAAATAGCTCAAATAAATTTGATAAAGTAAGTAGCAAGTTTTTGGCACACATACATTATCATAGCACAGGACAGAGTGTTTTTCGGGAAAAAAATCGCTCACATAAAGTACTGTGAGATAACAGGAACCAATAATAGCATTGTAGCTGAAGCTAGAAGTGAATGTGAAAAAGACTTGAGAAGTCAGTTTGTTTAGTTTGTGAATTTATGGCTTGCTGAATTGAGAGGGACAGACATCTTGAATCTTAGAGACCTTGAGTCTTAGGAACTATTAATATTCCCTCAACCTAGCCACAAAAACTGAATAAAAACAGATGAATCATTTTAAATAAGACAATACTTAAAAATACTTTTCCTTTGAAGTATAATCTTTATTTACCAAATTACCTATCCCCATGGCAGTGTTGGTATAGAATATACCTTGGGAAGAAGGAAAGAAAAGCACACAGCTTATAACCACTCAAAATGTGGTCTTCTTTTAAACTTCTAGTGGTATGGACACTACCTTATGTATAAAATATGTGTCCTTTAAAGTTCAGTAGAGTTATCATACAGTATAGAGTATGTAGGCCTTCACAGCAAACTCTGATTGAGATATGAGGTATTTGAAAGATGAGAAAATATCATTTATATCCTGGATTAAGTTAGCAATATTATCTAAAATTGCATTATAATACTATGTGATGGGGCTTCTACAATCTGAGTTCTCTGCATCCACTAAAATTTTTTATATCTAAAGTCATTTTTTTCCCATGAGTGTGGTCACAGAACTCTTTCTATAGAAGAAACTGTGTGAATGAAAAAGGCATTTTAGGAATTAAAGAAGAGGGGGAAATAATTATTTTCAAATGTATTACAGTTTTGTCAAGAAGCAAACTCAAGTTGGGCAAATGAATAGCAGAATAATTTTAAACTAACTTGAAGATATTGTGACAATATAGAGTAGAGCATTGAATCCATTATTAGTTTCCACAACTTAGTTTGATTCTTTTTTTTTGGGGGGGGGGTTATACCTGGCAGTGCTCAGGGGTTACTTCTGACTCCATGCTCAGAATTCGCTCCTGGCAGGCTGGGAGACCATATGGGATGCCAGGATTTGAACCACCATCCTTCTGCATGCAAGACAAATAAATGCCTTACCTTCATGCTATCTCTCAGCCCTTATTTTGATTTTTAAAGAAATAGACAATCATAAAGAATTTTATTAGAGATATATTCCAGCTGAAAAAAGTAGTATCTATATAGCCTTAAGAGTAGACTGGAGCTAAGTTGAGGACTTGAAGGTTTCCCATCACAAATATACATATATATCTGTATATATATATGTATATGTGTATATATATGTATGTATGTATATATGTATATATATATGCACAGAATATGGCAATTTTGCCTTTACAAATGGGTCACATGTAAAAAAATTAAAAGATAAAAGCATTGTTGTATAGATTTTATTCTCAACAATATTAACTAACAACTTGTATGTTATGATAGAATCTTAACTTTTAGAAATATTATTTCTTTAATATAGGATATAGTTAAAGAGACATTGAGCCTGGAAACAGAAATAATAGCTGAGACATAACTACAGGTTAATTAAGTTTTAGAATGTTTAAAACCTGGTGGTACTACTGGAAGGAGACAGTAAGGGTGATTGATTATTTAGAAGGTGAGACTGCCATGACACAGGACCCATTATATATGATAATGAATAAAAGAAATAACTTTGAAAATTTCTTAGAATTTTAACTTGATGATTTTACTGTTAACTCAGCTATGAATAACTCATAAAAAACAGAAAGGCAGTGATGCAATGATGGAAGGAGACATTTGATTTTGACTGTCCCTTTTGAGATTTATAGTAAGTAGTGATGAGAATGCTTATAGTTGGAAATAGCAACTTGAGAGTGTTCTGTATACAGGAAACATCAGTAACAATAAAGGGATTGAATGTGATGCACAGGCCTATTCTTTTTAAAATTAATATCTTTATTTAAACACCTTGATTACAAACATGTTTGCACTTGGGTTTCAGTCATGTAAAAAACACCCCCTTCACCAGTGCACTATTCCCATCACCAATGTCCCAAATCTCCCTCCTCCCCACCCCAGCTCTGCCTGTACTTTTTTTTTTTAATTTCTTTTTTTTTAAATGTTTTTATCTTTATTTAAACACCATGATTACAAACATGATTATAGTTGTATGATTACAGTCATGTAAAGAGCACCCCCCTTCACCGGTGCAACATTCCCACCACCAATTTCCCAGATCTTCCTCCTCCCCACCCCCCTACACCTGTACTCGAGACAGGCTTTCCACTTCCCTCATTCATTTACATTGTTATGATAGTTTTCAGTGTAGTCATCTCTGCAACTGCACTCATCACTCTATGTGATGAGCTGCATGTCCTGAGCTGCACCTACCAGCCCTCATCTCTCTTGTCTCTGAGATACTGTTAAAAATGTCCTTCATTTTTCTTAAAGCCCATAGATGAGTGAAACCATTCTGCATCTTTCTCTCTCCCTCTGACTTACTTCACTCAGCATAATAGATTCCATGTACATCCATGTATAGGAAAATTTCATGACTTCATCTCTCCTGATGGCTGCATAGTATTCCATTGTGTATATGTACCACAGTTTCTTCAGCCACTCATCTGTTGAAGGGCATCTTGGTTGTTTCCAGAGTCTGGCTATTGTAAATAGCGCTGCAATGAATATAGGAGTAAGGAATGTGCCTTGCAAGCACTAGCCAAGGAAGGACTGTGGTTCAATCCCCTGGCGTCCCATATAGTCCTCCCGGTGTCCCATATAGTTCCCCCAAGGCAGGGGCAATATCTGAGCGCTTAGCCAGGGGTAACCCCTGATCATCAAACTGGTACAGCCCGAAAAACCAAAACAAAACAAAAAAGAATGTATCAATCTAGAAAGCCTTGGTTTACCTTTGTCATTGCAGTATTAATTTCCTCAATTTTCATTTTAAGTGAGATTCACTTAAAAATACACTGTTAATCACTGTCACCTTTATGGAAATTCTCCTGACATTCTAAATCAGTAATTACATCTGCCTTTGGCTCGAGTTAACTGTAACTTGCTTCAAATCAGCGTGGGATCACTGCAAAGAAATGCGGACTTTAGCACAGATAGTCAATTGCTTTAAATCTGAGTTTTTAAAAATTGTTTTGCTTCTCTTGTGGGGAAGTTATCTAGAGTTATTTCTGATGGCGCCTGGGACCATTCAGTAGCAATAATAGAATCTGAGTCCTCTTATTCTTGTTTGTTTTAGGGCCACATTTGGTAGATCTCTATGCTTACTTCTGCTCTTTGTTCAGAGATCACATCTTTATTGTATCTGAGGGATCATATGTGGTACTGAGAATCAAACTGCTGTCAGTTACAAGCAAGGCAAGCACTATTACTTGTGTGCTGTCTCAAGTCTCTGAGTCCTTTAAAACAAAATGATACCTACCTTTATGGTTATAATTATAAACCACAAAAAATTACAATAAATATTTTATTATAATTAAACATAAACAAATTTTATATAATAAATATATAAATATGGAGGCTGTAGCAGTGGCACAAGTGGTAGGGTGTTTGCCTTTCACATGCTGTCCTAGGATGGACCACGGTTCAAACCCCCAGTGTCTCATATGGTCTTCCAAGCCAGGAGTGATTTCTGAGCGCATAACTAGGCATAACCCCTGAGCATCACCAGGCGTGGCTCATAAAACCAATCCCCCAAATACATAAAATATTTTATTTATATTATATTTAATGTATTATTAAATTTATTATATATTTGGCATACAATTAGCATTATACAACTACAACTGTGTATTAATATATAACCACATGTGGAAGGAATGTCAGTCAATAAAAGCTTTTATTCTAATTACTTTAAAATACCTAAGATCTTTGAATGTATTTCCCTCTCTACCTTTAATTGTGTTAGTTTCTTTTATCCTCAACTTCCTTCAACTCATGTTTTTGAATTCTAGAACTATTCCTCTTGCAATTGAATTTGGTCTGTAATTAATATGTAAGCAATAGAACTTGGGGTTTCTTTGGATGATCTCCAAGTTTAGGCTAATGATATAATTCCTTTGCTTTCTAAAATGACCTCTTAGAACACTAAGTATGATGCAAGTTGAATTCCATATAAGATGTTTGAGTTCTTGAGCTAAACATTTTACATGGAATTACATCTTACTGTGCTACAAAGCAGCCTACCTGTTCACATGAAAAAAGTACATCTAGGTAGACATGTTCTATTACTCTGCTTTTCTACCTAACCAAGACAAAACTCAAATCAAGAGGTAGGAGGCCATCTTAACAAAGATCCTCCTGTAGAACTCAGGTGTTGAGTTTTGCCTAAAGAATAACATCTAGAGATATCAGGGGACAACTGTCTTAACACAGAAATCCACTGGGGCAAATTAAAATGAAATATTTTTAGCTGCAAAGTTTGTAGTCCACAGCAGAAAACTGGAAAACCACATAAAATTCATGAAGATGAAGACTTTTGCTCTATAGTGTTCTATAACTTGCCCTATGGTGTCTTTTTATAAGCAGTGGTTTCTGTCCCTGTTAGTTGTGTTAGACTAAGAGTTCATGGATTCTGTCTTGTATACTGTAGTCCTGATGTAGTTAGAGGACTTTCTGTCAACTAATAGGGAAGTAGTTAGAACACACTTTAGAGTAAAAAATTTATTCATATCATATTATGATTGGGCATCTCCTCATTTAAAGTTATTGCAAAACAGAGTATTATTAATTTCACAGAAATTTTTATAAAATCAAATGACAATACAGAATGATTCATGGACGTGACATTCAGTAGAAGTTTGAGAACATGTTACTAAATCTCAGTTATGGACATGGACTCAGGTTTGTGGTAGAAAAGTTCATTAAGTATTTCTCTACATTGGCATATTGAGTCTGATAAAGAACTACTGCCAATGACTCAGTAAAAGCAAAAATATTTCAAACATGAGGCCTTTGAGATCATGTCAACTGGCTGAGAAATCCTATCAGATCACATAGGAACTTATTTTCACATATCAGATATCCAGAAAAGGAACATGAGAAGTCACTAGATTGACAATTAGATGGAGTATGGACATCAGGGTTAAAATAGATGTGAGGAAGTTTGTTCCTTCCAGAACTGACAAAAGTTGATATAAGTACACAGGAAAAAGAAAGAAAAACAGTTTATTTCAGCAAGATTGGAAGATAAGTGCAATATAACAAACACAGAAGTAATGTATTTTGTCAGTGATGTATTTGTACTTCAAAGTTTGGGCATGGCTGGTTTCTTTCAGCATATCTGACCTACTATAAACACAGATAACAAGATTTAATTTTGAGTATAACACTTCCAGGACCTGTAGATAATAAAAGTGGCATATAGTGTACTATCTTTATCAACTGCTTACTTCTAGTCTCTTGCTGTGGTTCTCTTAGTTAATGATGACAAGGTGTCCTATTTGTTTTTCCTGTTGCCCCTTTTGACTTGTGACATATGGAGCAATATTTTTGAATATTATATTAAACACCCATGAAAATATCACAACATCTTACTGTCCTTGTATAAACCTTGCTTCTTCAGAGAGCAGACAAATCCAGCTGACTATTTTGAAGGTATAGTTTATGAAAGGCAATGTACTTATCATTTTAATAGTGCTAGGTAGATTAGATTAGAAGATCAGAGATGTTCATTCTCTGCTAATGAAGAAAATACTCTATTCTCTTCACTATGGCTCTAAAAACTTCAAGAAGTTTAGGTTCCACAGTCTCTCTGGTCTCTGGTCCCCTGGGGAAAACCAAGTAAATCATCTATAGATACCATTCTTTGCCCAATAGTATCTCTGCTCTTTAATTTCTATTTTTGCTCTTGAAAAGACATTGACAGCTTCAAACACTTTTATGACTTTTCCTTCTTATGAGCCTAAATTAATGGGTTATTATCTTTATCAGGACAAATGACATTGATAATAGCATCAGTGCTCTAGTAAGCTCAACAACTATTTTTATAGCCCTATGGTATCAGTCCCATTGTATCTCATCTTTTAATTGTTAGAAGCTGTGTTCTCCCTCAGCTTTTCTATTTAACTGAATTATCAGTCCATCTTCAGGGTACTGGTATTATTTTTATTAATTTGAGGCACTGTGATTTATAATATTGTTAACTGTCAAATTTTATGCATATTCCTTCCAACATCACAGACATCACCTGAATATCTTCTTGCCTCCTACATTGTCTAAAGAACATTTTATATCAATTCTCCTCCACTTTCCATAAGTAATGGATGTTATACTTTGTTTTGTTTTGAGAATATATACCAGGCTGTGGTCAGGGTTTAATCCTGGTTCTGTGTTCAAGGATGATTCCTAGTAGGGTTCATGGAATCACATGTAGTTCTGGGGATCAAACTCATGCTAGCTGTGTACAGAGTAAATACCTTACTCACTTTACTGTTAATCCAGGCCTCAATAGCTTTTAATCTTTAAACTCTGCGTTAGATAACTATTGAAGTGTTTTGTCCCGGTACAAACAAACTCATGTGCAGTTCTACAGCATCATGGTTTGCTTGTCAGACTTGCTCATCTGTTTTATATAATTTGATATAATATTAATTCTAGATACAAACCTTGGTGTTTTATGAATGGATCAGATAAAAAAAAAGTTGGAGGAGAAGACTGGTAGTACCACTATGTTTTTCTGATTTTAGACAAACTTTCTATGGAGGTTTAGAAAATGAACATTGGAATAAAAGAAATAGAGAAAAAAGGTTCTCACCTGAACTCGTTCTTTTTAAGCCCATAGCACAGAAAGACTTCCTTGAAGAAGGATGACTTAGTGACATTTTCTCATTTTCCTGCGTGTGATATTTACACTGATTCCAATTACTTGCTTTGCAGCTTCTAAGAGTTCAGCTTTACAGGGCCACAAGTTTTCTTCTCAATTGGATAGAAGCCTTTTAAAATCATTCTCACCTAATGCCTGCCAAAGTCATTGTTTTCTTTATAGCTAACTTTTTCTTTCTTTACTTAGGCAGATAACAAAAGGTGGGAGGTTACTTTAAAGAAAGACATTTATTTTTAACAATAAAATAAGATCAGTGGCAAAAGGGAGAATTAGAGAGTTCATGCAAAACAAAAACAAAAAAGAAAAAAAGACATTAAGTGAAAAAATAAAGGTTCTGTAGAGAAAATTAAAAAAAAAGAAAATGCACATAATAAAGCACAAGTTTTATTTTTCTGATGTTATTCACTTCGATATTAAGAACATGCATATCTCATCAAGAAATAGAGCTCATAATTTGATGAATATAAGTTCTTCTCTTTTCTGTTCTTATTATGTGAAATTCTCTTTTTCTGAGAGCTCTACTAGAATAGATCTCATGACCATGAGGTCATGAACATCTTGTGGTAACTTTAAGGATAACTCTGATATTAACAATGATACCATTACAATGCTGAGGGATAACATTTTGAGATAAGATTTTCAAGAAAATAATTTGCTGAGAACAAATTGAAGAAAAGATTAAAGCTTTGTTCTTTTGTACTTCTGTGTGCCTGTGTGTACATTTATGTTTGTGCCTAGGTCTGTGTGCATATGTTTATTTTGTATGTAGTGTGTGGAGGATTTTAGGAAAAAAATTTATACACATAAGTTTTGAGTCACACTCAGTGGTGCTCAGGATTTAATTCCTGCTTTATGCAGGGATAACTACTGGTGCTCAAGGAACCCTTTGTAATTTAGGGGAATCAAACTATGGTTGACCATATGCAAGACAAAAAGCTTAACTTCTGTACCGTCTCTTTGGCTCTTAGAAAATTTTTTTAGTAAGGATATAGAATATATCAATTTAGAAGTGACAGAACTGTTTTCTTTTCTTTTATTCTTTAATTTGTCATCACATTAAAGAAAAGTGTGGCATTATTATTTTGATCTTATTAATGGAAACTTAGGAGATATACCTTGAGGCATTGGAATGTAACCTGAATATGCTGCTCTATTATGTTTTTTTTTTAAATAAAACACTGGATTGTTGTATGTTGTAAAATACTTTTTATTGCAACAGCAAGCCAAAACTTCTCCAGTCTGTGAAGGATTAATTTATAAACCAATGTTGGGTAGTAAAGTCACCATATTGTAATTTTTTTTTCTGAGAATCTACTGTTGTACCAGAAACACCAGTTGTGTTTTTGTGGTAAAGTTTTATATTCCATGGGACATGACTGTGCATGAGAGAGAGAGAGAGAGAGAGAGAGAGAGAGAGAGAGAGAGAGAGAGAGAGAGAGAGAGAGAGAGAGCCTCTGCTGCCTTGAACAGAGAGAGAAATTGGGACAAGTAAGTTTGTAGCAATGAAAACAGAACAATATTAAAGTGGAAGGTATAGCCATGACATCTAAGGATCATAGGGTAGATGCTCCAGGATGATAGGTCTGGAGACTCAAACAATGTCATTAGAATTCTGTAAGTAAAACAACACTGAATTCTAAAAACATTGCTTGAGATGATACACTTATTTTTAACATTGTTCCATCTTTTTTTATCAGTCTCTGAATATGATGACAAAAAATATTCACATGTAGTTTAGTTTTATATCCTTCCAAGTTAGAAATATCTGAAAAAATAGTTTATTTCCCAGTAACTGAAAAATCTTTTGTCTTTTCTCTCTTTGACAAATACTGGGTATGTGCAAAGACATGACCAATTACTATGGGCAGAAGGAGACAGTCTAGTGTCTGGTATTCACGTGGTTGCCAGGGAGTATTTAACCCCACCCAGTAATAAGAACTGGAAAATTCAAAGCCAGATTACTCAAAAAAAATAGAAAGTAGATATAAAAGCACTATCTCTTGTTAGTTTATGTGATTCTTAATCAGCTGAAACTTTATGGTTAGTTTTGTCTAAAAGTAAATCACAGTATCTTTTGACAGCAGAGGACACACAGTTTCTGAAGGAGACTCAGACACACACAAATTAGTATGACATATTCTTCCATATTCTTTGGATACACATGTACAAAATGATTGGATGTCTGTGTGGTCTGGGATAAGGGTATTTCTCTGTAATAGTGGTGCTCTGATTAACTGAAAGCCACCACACAGCCCACACTTTGGTATTGTCTCTTTATTCTGGATCCTACATGGGACTTTACAGAGCCCAACTTCTGTGGAAAATGGCATCAGAGTGGCAATATTGAGAAAGATGGCTCAAGAATTACCTCAGAGCAGAGGAGAAATGAATCGTTCTTTTACAAACTCCCCAAATAATAAAATAAATCAACTGGATTATTCTGTGATGGAGTGTCCTGCTCTCTGGCCAGGGGGAATCCACAAGTTATTACTGGCTAACAATAGCTTGTTAAAGTGCTTGGGCACAGGAAAATCAAACAGAACAAGTCCTGGGAGAATCTGGTCACATAAAAGGGGGACTCCTTTCCATGAGTGAGCTATTAGTTCTGCTCTGAATAGCACCATTATTAACTACAGGGCTTTAGTGAAACAACCAATCTGCTAGAATCTCAATCCTCATCAACTACCCAGGAAAAGGAGGCTTTGACAGGTGTTAATTATATGGTAATTATATGAAAGAATATTTTCAAACTGGAAAAAAGTGCTGCTTCAGGTACTTGTTGGTCCTAACAACAACCCTATCCTGAGAGAAAGATGTTGATAGGGTGAAAATACTTAATGTTTATAATAAATGGTCCACATCTGTCCTTGATTTGTTTCAATCTTTCTCTTTCCCCTACCCCTCCACCTCTCTTCTCTCTATTCTTCCCATGGACATGTTTCAGTCTTTCTAAATATCTCTGAATCTTGAACTCTGAATTAAGTTCTGAGCAAATTTAAACTGTGCTTCAGTTCCCAGACCTATTTGAACCTGCCTATGATTTAGATCATGTAGGATCTATTTTGATTGAAACATTCCCTCTAAGTTCAGTATGATAATGTAACAACCCTAAAGAGTGATTTTCATGACTTCACAGATGTAAAAGGTCAGCACAGCACGTATAACACAGAGGTCTTCAATCAATTCCATTTGGGAGTTATCTTTTGTTTTCCTGCACAGCTAGTTACATTATTGATTTTACTACATTGTGAAGTAGTGCTAAAGAGATATTAGGGCTAAAGAGATAAAGGATTAGGGCTAAAGAGATAGTACAAAAGATAGGCTCTTACATTGCTTGTGGTAAACCTGAGTTTGATCCCTGAAACCCAATATGTTCTCCTGAGCACAGCTTGGATAAATCCCTGAACACAGAGCCAGGAATAAACCCTGATCACTATGAGATGCATCCCTAAACATACCAAAATATTCAAACCAGACAATAAAACAATATAAAGGTAAGATATTATATAGTTTTTATTATAATGCATCTGAGTCATATCAATATACTGAATAATTATTGAATGAGTATAGGTGTCATTTTATGTTTATTATTATAGAACATAAATATAAGTGCATCACTATATCTATATTTAAAAAATTGTTAGCTTTTCTTCTCCAGAATGTCCTCATGGATCAGAGTAGTCTACAGATTTTGACTCCTTTCCAATTCATCATAAAGTTCTTATTATTAAGTTCATATTATGACATATATGACTCATGTTCTGTGTGTGCTAAATGAATTTTTATACCTCTTTCTGGACAACATTTTGGAGTCCCTGTACAAATTTTGCATTTTTATTTTTTTCTAGGTGGTTCATTGACTGTCATATTTGCATTTCTGAGACATCTCTTGGACTTTAATGTCAATTTGGGTCATTGGTGATAGGAATGTTGCACTGGTAAAGGGGGGTATTCTTTACATGACTGAAACCCAACCACAATCATGTTTGTAATCAAGGTGTTTAAATAAAGATATTTAAAAAAGACTTTCCTTGGTGGGATTATTGTTGAGAAAAGAAAAGTGTTGATTTTTCAAGGACAGTGATCAAAACTACAAAAATCTAAAGGAGAAAAAATTTAAATAATTCAGTGATTAAAATGATAATGGAGGATGGGTGTGTATGGACTTACTAATGGACAGGACATAATTTTAAGATAATCACCCACACAAAGAACAGAAACTAGAATCATATATTTTTTTCTTTCTCTTGTTTTTGTATCACACTTAATAGTACACAGGTGTTATTCCTGGTTCAGCACTCAGAAATTACTCATTGCAGTTCTGAGGGAACTGCATAGGATGCCCAGATAAAAATCAGTTGATTGAATGCAAGATCCTTAAGGTCCTTATAAGCTGCACTATATCTCTAGCCCCAAGTCTTATATTTTTCTTGAGGTATAAGAACAGTTTTAGAACTGATTTTATTGAGAATCTGTGGTTTATGATGCTATTAATAATTATATCTCATGCATATTTTTATAACACCAAATTCTTCACCAGTGACTAAGGATATTCTTAATATAATCAAACAATTTTTATTTAAATCAAGAATATAAAAAGAGTGTTGTATGAAAGGAAAGAAGGTTAGCACTCCTCTTGACAAGGATGAAAGAGGCTTTGGCCTGCAGCACGCATACGGTTAAGGCACTGACACTTACTTTGTGGCATCTAACCAATGTTTTTTTTAAAAAAAAAAAGAAGAAAAAAGAAAAGAATATAAAATAAAATAAAATATAAAGTTTCATTTTATAGTCTTCTTAATCTACTATTATGAAGAATGTGCATCTGGGGCTGGAGCAATAGCACATTTGGTCTTGCACATGGCCGAACTGGCATCTCATATTGTCCCCCATGCCTGCCAGAAGTAATTTATGAGTGCATAGCCAGGAGTAACCCCTGAGTGCCACCAGGTGTGGCCCCCTAAAAATATACCTTGTTCTATATAAAAACCATAAAAATAAATAACAAAAAACAAATTACCCTATCAAAAATGGGTAGGCTTGCTGAACAGACAATTCATCAAAAAGACATAAAGATGGCAACAGACATATGACAACATGTTCAAAATCAGTTATAACAAGCAAAGTTTAAATCAAAATGACAATGAGATATAATATCACACCTGTGAGAATGGTCTGTCACATCAAAGAGGCCAGAAACAATTTCTAACCAGAATGTGGAGAAACAGAACTCTTACTCACTGTTCATGGAAATGTAAATTGGTTTAACTTCTATGGAGTACAGTATAGAAATTTCCCAAAGAAAGAAGAAATAGAATTAGCATATGAAAAAGAAATTCCACTCCAAGATATTAATCCATAGAATATAAAAACACCAATTCAAAAATATTTATATACAACTCTGGCAATTGCATCAGTATTTATAATAGCCCAAATTTGTGATTTTGTAAAGTGTATAACTAAGACAACTCAAGTAACCAAGAAAGTTAAGTGGATAAAGAATGTGTGGAGGACTTAACATATATAATAGAATATTACTTTGGCATAAGAACAACTTGGGTCTTCTTTTTTTCTACAACATAGATGAAAATAGAATTGTGCAATAAGTCAAAAAGAGAAATATGAGTACCAAATAATCTCACTCATATACAGGTTGAGTAGTTATTATGGTCAGCAGAATATAGGTATTTTGGAAGTAAGCATCGTGTACTGACATTATACCCTTAAAATGCACACATATTGACACTCTTAATCATCCTTTGTTACCTATATTAAACATATTACTGTTGCTTTTCCTGTCTGAGAGAGTAATAGGAATTAAAGTCCAAAACAAACATTTCATCATAACATGACTATTATTCTCTTTAGATATGTCAGCTCTATTTTGTCCATATATTTTCATTTTGTTTTAAAATAAAATTAAGAGGTGGTAACTAATGTTGCTGAGGTTCACAACATATCAAGTATAGTGTATGTGGAAACTAAACTTCTTAGCAGTCTACATCGTAAAATTTCTTGTTAATATGCAGTGAAGCTGTGACATATAAGAGTGTTATGTTATAGATACTACATGTATCAAAAATACATTAAATTTTGGCTATGTTTATATAAGTGGAGGTTATTTCAGATCATTGAGATCTAGAACTCAAAAGTATTCATTAAATTTTACCACGTGACAAGCTACTTCAACATATAATGTCTTAATATGGGACTTATAGCAATTCTTCCTTTATATAGAAAGAAATCTTTCCAACAATCAAGATTTCTACGCTGAATTCTTGCCTACAGAAAGCCACAGGCAAAGATTTCTCATTTTTAAAAAAAATGTTGGTTTCATTCTGCTCAAAATAGTGATTAAAACCCAAAAATACTAATAGACTTTGAGGAACATTTTAATAAGATTATGCTTCAATTTGACAAAAGCCCCCAATTCTTTTATTAAAATAATTTTTATTGAGACATATGAATTACAAGTCTTTCACAGTTATATTTAAGGTATATAGTGACAATGAATTAGGGCAATTCCCCACAACCAGTGTTGATCTCCCTTCACTCAGTTCCCAGCATGCATCCCATACTTCTGCTCTTTACCCCCTGGACTGCTAGTGTAACCATATATATATATATAACTTTGTATATAACTTGTAGATCTTGATTCTGTTATCCTTAACTTTGGATTTGGTATTTAGGCCTGATTATTATTTATTTCCACTCATGTTCATGTGATTGTTTGCTTCTGGTACAATCCACTTACTCTTCGCGTTAATTTGTGAGGTAGAACATAATGATCTAAGTTCTGTGGTTCTATTGGAAAAAAATAGAAAACAAATGCTGGGAGGAATCCATTTAGGAGCTATCAATATCAATTTAAAAGAAGAAATGGGGAAAAAAGAAAAAAATGAAGAAGAATCAATAAACAAATACCTAACAGGCATAATAAACAACTACTAAACAACAACACAAAAATAAAAAATAAAGGAGGGATGGTGTGCTGAGGTTTATGCTTTTTTGTTTTTTGTTTTTAAAGAGAAAAGGTGAGACTTTATACCTTTATGAATTGTTATCCTGAGATTAAGTTTCTATAAGAACATACCCTCAGGAATGTAAAGAGACTATTTGTTTAGCTAAAATAATCTATTACACATACTGGTACAGCTACACCGAGAACTTTTTACTATGCAGACAGTAGGAATGAGAATACTCATTTTTTCACTCAACACAGAATCCTATGAATTCATTTCATTGGTGTGCTGTTTAAACAGTTTTTCTTTGGAATATTTTATTACCTATTGAAGAACCCAAGTGATAACAGCATTCTGTCTGGAAATATCCTTAGTTCAAAAAAAGATGTACACTCAGTCATCCAGGTTTCAAGAAATAGCTCTGAATGATTTAAAATATGCTATTCTTCTGCCATTACAACACTGCCTTTATCTGCTTATTAGCTTCCACTGAGTTTGTGTCCCTGCCAGTGTTACCTCTACACTTTCTGTTTTCACGGACTTTTCAGTTGCAAAGTAAATGCCAAATATTTGAGGATTTATTACTTCTTTAAGGAAAAAAATCAAGAGTAAAGAAGGATATTTCAAGAATATAATCATCAGTTTAATATTTTTTATATTTTATTAAAAAACCTTGATTACATACATGATTGTGTTCAGGTTTTATGTAAAGAACATCACCCATCACCAGTGCAACATTCCCATCACCAACGTCCCAAATATCCCTCCTCCCACTCAACCCCCGCCTGTACTCTAGACATACTTTCTATTTCCCTCATATATTCTCATTATTAGGATAGTTAAAAATGTAGTTATTTCTCTAACTAAACTCATCCCTGTTTGTGGTGAGCTTCCTGAGGTGAGCTGGAACTTCCAGCTCTTTTCTCTTTTGTGTCTGAAAATTATTATTGCAAGAATGTCTTTCATTTTTCTTAAAACCCATAGATGAGTGAGACCATTCTGCGTTTTTCTCTCTCTCTCTAACTTATTTCACTCAGCATAGTAGATTCCATGTACATCCATGTATAAAAAAATTTCATGACTTCAGCTCTGCTGACAGATGCATAATATTCCATTGTGTATATGTACCACAGTTCTTTAGCCATTCGTCTGTTGAAGGGCATCTTGGTTGTTTCCAGAGTCTTGCTATGGTAAATAGTGCTACAATGAATATAGGTGTAAGGAAGGAATTTTTGTATTGCATTGTTGTGTTCCTAGGGTATATTCCTAGGAGTGGTATAGCTGAATTGTATGGGAGCTCAATTTCCAGTTTTTGTAGGAATCTCCATATCACTTTCCATAAAGGTTGAACTAGACAGCACTTCCACCAGCAGTGGATAAGAGTTCGTTTCTTTCAACATCCCCACCAACACTGTTTGTTCTCATGTACCAATCTCTGTGGTGTGAGGTGGTACCTCATAGTTGTTTTGATTTGCATCTTCCTGTTGTGGAGGTGTTGTGGAGCATTTTTTCATGTGTCTTTTGGCCATTTGTATTTCTTCTTTGTCAAAGTGTCTGACCATTTCTTCTCTCCATTTTTTTATGGGATTAGAAGTTTTATTCTTGTAAAGTTCTGTTAGTGCCTTGTCTATTTTGGAGATTAGCCCCTTATCTGATGGGTATTGGGTGAATAGTTTCTCCCACTCACTGGGTGGCTCTTGTAACCTGGGTGCTATTTCCTTTGAGGTGCAGAAGCTTCTCAGCTTAATATATTCCCATCTGTTAATCTCTGCTTTCACTTGCTTGGGGAGTGCAGTTCCCTCCTTGAATATGATTGTAGTCTCAATGTCCTGGAGTGTTTTGCCTACATGTTGTTCTATATATCTTATGATCTTGGGTCTGATATCGAGGTCTTTACTCCATTTAGATTTCACCTTCGTACATGAGGTAAACTTGGAGTCTAAGTTCAATTTTTTGCAAGTGGCTAACCAGTTGTGCCAACACCACTTGTTGAAGAGGCTTTCTTTGCTCCATTTAGGAGGATTTCTTGCTCCTTTATCAAAAATTAGGTGATTGTATGTCTGGGGAACATTCTCTGAGTATTCAAGTCTATTTCACTGATCTGAGGGCCTGTCTTTATTCCAATACCATGCTGTTTTGATAACTATTGCTTTGTAATAAAGTTTAAAGTTGGGGAAAGTAATTCCTCCCATATTCTTTTTCCCAATGATGGCTTTAGCTATTTTAGGGTGTTTATTGTTCCAAATGAATATCAAAAGTGCCTGATCCACTTCTTTGAAGAATGTCATGGGTATCTTTAGAGGGATCGCATTAAGCCTGTACAATGCTTTGGGGAGTATTGCCATTTTGATGATATTAATCCTATCAATCCATGAGCAGGGTATGTGTTTCCATTTCCGTGTGTCCTCTCTTATTTCTTGGAGCACAGTTTTATAGTTTTCTTTGTATAGGTCCTTCACATTTTTAGTCACGTTGATTCAAGATAATTGAGTTTGTGTGGCATTATTGTGAATGGGGTTGTTTTCTTAATGTCCATTTCTTTCTTATTACTATCAGTGTATAAAAAGCCTATTGATTTTTGTGTGTGAATTTTGTAGCCTGTCAACTTGCTATATGAATCTATTGTTTCTAGAAGCTTTTTGGTAGAGTCTTAAGGGTTTTCTAAGTAGAGAATCATATCATCTGCAAACAGTGAGAGCTTGACTTCTTCCTTTTTCTGTCTGGATTCCCTTGATATCTTTTTCTTTCCTAATTGCTATAGTGAGTACTTCCAGTGCTATGTTGAATAGGAGTGGTGAGAGAGGACAGCCTTGTCTTGTGCCAGAATTTAGAGGGAAGGCTCTTATTTTTTCTCCATTGAGAATAATATTAGCCACTGGCTTGTGGTAGATGGTCTTAAATATATTGAGAAAGGTTCCTTTCATTCCCATCTTGCTGAGAGTTTTGATCAAGAATGGGTGTTGGACCTTATCAAATGCTTTCTCTGCATCTATTGATATAATCATGTGATTTTTATTTTTCTTGTTGTTGATGTTGTGTATTATGTTAATATATTTATGGATGTTAAGCCATTCTTTCATTCCTGGGATGAAGCCTACTTGATCGTAGTGGATGATCTTCTTAGTGAGGCATTGAATCCTATTTGCCAGAATTTTGTTGAGGATCTTTGTATCTGCATTTATCAGTGATATTGGTCTGTAATTTTCTTTTTTGGTAACATCTCTGTCTGGTTTAGGTATCAAGGTGATTTTGGCTTCATAAAAGCTATTTGGAAGTATTCCCGTTTTTTCAATTTCATGAAAGAGTCTTGCCAGAATTGGTAGTAGTTCCTTTCAGAAAATTTGAAAGAATTCATTAGTGAGTCCATCTGGGCCTGGGCTTTTGTTTTTGGGCAGATATTTGATTGCTGTTTTAATTATATCAATAGTGATGGGGGTGTTTAGTTTTAATTATATCAATAGTGATGAGGGTGTTTACATCCTCTACATTTATCGTGGAAGACTATAAGAGTCCAAGAATTTATCCATTTTTTCCAGGTTCTCATTTTTAGTGGCATAGAGTGTGGTCCGAAAAACCAAAAAAAAAAAAAAAAAAAAGAAGTGACCATGCAAATGAAGGATATCATGTGGTCAGATAAATAACTATAAATTCACTTACAGGACCCAGCTATTGCAAATATTTTTATAGGCCAGAATTCTGTGTGCTTCTAAAATAATGTTATTGCTTGGAAAACTAGCCTCCTAGATATGGCAAAACAATTTAGGGGATAAGGTTTACATACAAATCAGGTATCTATCGTGGTAAAGAGGTTCTTTATTTATATGAAGAAACAGCCTTTTAAGATTAAACTAGAAAAATGTAACAAATATTTTTCACTAGACTTCAAGTGTAAGAATTTCATGTAGTCCTTCAATAATTTATTATTTTAGCAATTCAATATTAAATGCCTATTGCATGGTAAAACATTCATTGTTAATCATCAAGAATGTGGAAGATCACACGTCTCCAATCAAATACCTTGTGGCCTATACCAACATTTTCTGACAAATACAATGCACAGCACTGATGAACTTCCTAGCAATACCTCATTGTTGATAGCACTGGTGAATTAAATTTAAAGATATTTCACATAAACAGGAGTTCCAGGCATCTATTGCACAACTAACTTGGCAATACTTAAAGACAAGGTTACCAATCATAAAACCATATAGTTTCAATAGTGAAGATGGCACAAGATATGATGAATACAGACATGGGCTTTGAACTCATATTGAACATTAAGCTACAATTTCCTAGAGTCTCTCATTTTTGTCTATAGAAAATAAATTTTATAAAATAAACACAACAAATATTTCATGATATATCCCCATTAATAACATATATTGTTTTGAGAAGCCCTGTAGAATATAACTAATTTTACTATGGCTCTTTAGTATGAAATACCCTCAGTTACTGACAATAGAACTCCTTATAAGGGGCTAAAGCAATGGCGCAGTGGTAGGACATTTGCCTTGCATGCGTCTGATCCAGGATGGACCACAGTTTGATCCCCTGCATCCCATATGGTCCTCCAAGCCAGGAACAATTTCTAAGTGCATAGCCAGGAGTAACCCCTGAGCATCACTAGGTGTGGCCCAAAATAAAAAAAAAACTCCTTAAAATATTTTTCAATAATTATAGTAATAAAAACATCAAACTTTTACTTCCATACATGAAATATATATACTAAATTCTTTTAGATAGGAGTTATATTTCAGCTCTAGTTAATATTTTTTCCTTAAAGTGGAAAAAACTTGGTTTAAAGTGGTTGGTTTGATTTTTATTTAATGATATTATAAGTATTGTAAACTTATTTTTCTCGTTTAAGGTATCTGCAGTTGGAACACTTTTTTTGTATATAAAATTTCAATCCTCCTTTGTCTGCTTTCCCATAAAATAATTTACACTATTTTTAAGAGCCAGTCCTAATATCACATGTCCTCAGATGCTTTTCAGAACTCCTATGGTGCAAATTTTTTTTCACAGTGTACTCAAGCTGTTTCAAAGCATCGAAAAGATCTTCATGTGCACATGTTTTAGATTGTTATGCTGTTGCTCTCTACCACTATCCCTCATAACATTAGAGGCAAGTATTTCCCAAAATACAAGCCTCAGACAGCAAGTCTTCCCTTAACTTTTATAATTGATGCTAACTCATTTTGACTGTCTAAGCCCTTGTTATTGGAAAAGTAGCCTTCCCTTCCTTGCCAAAACATTTTCATGTGCTCACTTTAGAATCGGAGCATAATATTTTCCACTATAAATCCCACTCTGCTACTATCACAGACTGTTTGTTACATCTTGTCTTATCTTCTTTGAATTACCATGAAACCATTTTCATTCTTTTCCCTTAGATACTTTTAGCTTATTACCTTTAATTTGCTGTCCTTCCAATCTTAATTTACCATATCCTACTGGGTGTTACTTCATCTCATCATGTAGGTCTGCCATGTTCTACTACATATATTGTGGTAGCCCCTTGAAATCTTCTTGAAATGTGGTATAATTTAGTGAGCAATTCCCTTTTTAATTTGATTTTTTTTTCATGCAATGAACCTGTCTCAGAGAATAGTTTCTGTCAGTTCTGGTGGATAGACTGAGAAAAAAATTAGGAAATAAACATGTCCAATTACATTTCTGCTTCACTTGCCTAACTGCATCACAAAGCTGGGACAGGGATTTTGGATCCTGGGTCTTTGGATAATAAAAGCTACACATCATTGCTTCACAGATGCATCATACAGTGATGCCCTTTGGGTTTCAATGTTATGGAAATGAGATTTGTTTAATTTACAGCCTTTCCTACACAAGCCTTGCAGATCTGAAAAATTAATTACCCAATGTCATATCTCACTCTACACAACACTAGGTAGAGAGAGGAAAACAAACTTTGATATGAAAAGCTGAGCTTTCTTAATAGTAATGTCTCTAGGTCCCTTAAGAAGGTGATATGGTGTGGCTTCCTCCTTGCAACTGCCTCTCACTTCACTCTCTCCTTGGAGCTATAGCAGAGTTTCTCAAATGAGGCATACACACACAGCTAGGCCCTAAGATGTTCCAAGGCGTGACAGATAAAATATGTGTTCATGGTGGGACTATGCCACAAGAATAAGAGGTCAGGGCAGGGGGATTGGAATGAAACAAAGCTGGAAAGTGCCATAGCTGGGAAAATGCTGAGAAATATCTGGACAAAGGCACAGAACAGGGCAAAATATCTTTATCTTTTTACAATTTGACTACAATGGCATTCTGCCTCTTTTAACTCACTACAAGCCATGGAAAGGGTCTTCAACTGCTTGAAACTCAATTTGCCCATATTAGCATATTTGAGCATTGCTATCTTCCTTATATTCTACACAGAAAAAAATTTATGTGAAAACATGAAAAGTTGTTAGCTGGAGGATAAGCCTTCGACACCTTTAACAATTATATCTTATTTTTCTTCTTTTGTGCTTGTTACAACCTGGGAACTATAGTTATTAATATTTAGCTGTCTTAGGTCCTCTTCAATGCTATTTGTTTCCATACTTTAGGATATCAAGGTAGAGAAAATCTTAGTAGTCATACTTTAGCTAACTGTGTGTTTACCATGTCTTCTTTGAGCTTTTGTAACCTGTTTTGATTAGTTTTCATTGTTTATAGCCCTTATACCTGGAAAATGTCCTCCATTATCTCTGTAAAAATACAATTGGAGAAAGTGTGTGTATATGTGTGTGAGATATATGTGTATAAATACATATATGTATATAAAATGCTTATTTTGCATTGGAAGACAGTTTAGAGTTAATTTATTTAGCCACTCATTAAAAAATTGGGTAAAATATGGCTTAAAGTATAGTCATGAATTGCAAAGGTACAGGCAGAAAACCCAGAATCTGAATTTTTTTTTTTACTTTTTGGGCCACACCCTGTGGTGCTAAGTGGTTACTCCTGGCTCTGAGCTAAGAAATCACTCCTGGAAGGCTAGGGGAACCCTATAGGATATCGGGAATTGAGCCTGGTCAGTCCCAGGTAGGCCATATGCAAGGCAAACACCCTACTGCTGTGCTAACTGCTCTCTCTGGCCCTGGATCCTTTTTTTTTTTTTTTTTTTTTTTTTTACTGCCCTCTGTTTTGTTCTGTTTAGAAAATTTGAGGAACTCATGTAGTTTTTTATATGTTCTTCATGAGGAATGGAGGTGTATTGCCACTACAGACGATGACTTGAATTGAACAAACTAATTTGCCTGGAGCCTGGAGTCAGTCCTGTGCCAGGAAACTTCAGGGGTAAGGTCTCCTTGTATTTAGACCATGTTCTTTATTACTGTAAGAATTATAGCCATATTTCTTGGAGGTTATCTACTGCTTTAGAATGGCATGGAATGATAGCATAGTGGGTAGGGCATTTGTCCTACAGGTGGCCAACTCAGGTTGGCATCTCATTTGGTCCCCTGAGACTTCAAGGAGTAATTTCTGAGCAAAGAGCCAGAAGTAATCCTTGAGCATCTCTGGGTGTGCCCACCACCCAAAAAAAGAATGACATAGGACCTTCTTTCTAGGGAGGCTATGAGGCCTAAATGGTGACCCGACTTGGAAGAATAAAGAAGTTATTTGTTCAAGTATACCACTCCAGATTAAAAAAATTTTATTTCAGGCAGAAACAATAGTATAGTAGATATTGCACTTACCTTGCTTTGACGCCAAATAAATTTGATCCACATCAACTCAAATATTCACCCAAGTCTTCCAGAAATAACTTCTCAGTGCAGAGCCAGGAATAAGCCCTGAGTATTATTATGTGTGTGACCCAAAATGAAAACAATTCACTTAGAAGAAGTAATAGAGAATTAATTTTATAAAACAACTTTTACTATTTTATAGAAGATAGTAGAAAGGGCTGACCAGAAATGACACAGTAGTGAAAACAAATGTTTGTTGCCGTTCTGAACTGCTTTGTTTTTTTTGTTTTTTTTGTTTTTTGTTTTTTTTTTTTTGATTTTTGGGCCACACCCGTTTGATGCTCAGGGGTTATTCCTGGCTACGCGCTCAGAAATTGCCCCTGGCTTGGGGGACCATATGGGACACCAGGGGATCGAACCATGGTCCTTTCCTTGGCTAGCGCTTGCAAGGCAGACACCTTGACTCTAGCGCCACCTCGCCGGCCCCTGTACTGCTTTCATGTTCTAACTAAATTCATAAAAATATTTATTTTCTTTTTTAAATAAATTTTATTTAAACACTATGATTACAATCATGTTTGGTTGGAATTGGGTTTCGATTATAAACAGAACACCCCCATCACTAGTGCAACATTTCCACCACCAATGCCCCCCACCCCCCTTCTCCTCACCTCTGTCTGTATTCCCTATTGGCATTCTACTTCTCTCATTCTTTAACATTGTCATGTTAGTTGTTAGTGTAGTTATTTCCTTAACAGAGTTCACCACTCTTTGTGGTGAGCTTCAAATTGTGAGCCAGTCCTTCTAGCCCTTCCAGCCCTTAAGTCTTTGGTCTCTGGGCCTTATTACAGTAATGTCTTTAATTTTCCTTAAAACCCATAAATGACTGAGACTATTCTGTGTCTATCTCTCTCCCTCTGACTTATTTCACTTATCATAATAGATTTAATGTACATTCATGTATAGGAGAATTGGAAGAGAATTTTAAAGTCAAAGAAATTGGAAATAAATAAATTTTACTTTATTTGTAACAAACATTTAAATATAACCAATGAAGGAAAAATAAAATTAGCAATTACTAGAGACTAATGATCACAATATTTAACTGTTTAACCTTAATCTGGCTTTGGGAAGTGTATGGGCCTGCTTTAGAAAGAAGTGGTACAAAAACATTCTGAACTTTTGATTGGACATTTTTGTTGGTGTTTTGTTTTATTTTCAGGTGATGCCTGAAACGATTTCATGCCTGCTAATTCTCAGTGCTTACTTTTGGCTTTGTTCTCAGGGATCACTCTGATATGTTTTCATGGAACCATACGGGGTACTAGGGATCAAACAGGGATGTTCACGTACAAAGCAAATTTCCTACCTACTAACATTCCAGTCCAAGGGTATTTTGGATTTATATTTATAATTCTGCAGCCCTTTAAATGTAATAAAGGATTGAGCAAATGGCTTATGGATTAATCAAATAGATTATGGGAACCAAATTTTCCCTGTAGTGGACATATAAATTGGAATTAACATGCAGAAGTCCCCAGTAGTGAATGATTGGATAGTTTAAGAATTAAATATTGAGTGTCAGAGAGGTAGTAGATCAGGCAAGATACTACCTTGCTCATATCCATCTTGGATTTAGGGTTCCCTACAGTTCTGCTCTCTATTAGCTGAACTACCAAAGGGACCAACCCAGATTTAAACCCTGGGGCTATTACATAGTCCCCAGACATCACCAGGAGAGCTCCCTGACCACAAAGTCAGGATTAATTTTGCTGGATTTAGTCAATGTATCCTTCCATAATAAATATAGTTATTTGTTACAAAAACTCAAATAACAAAGAATAGTGATACATTTTAAACCATTCAAAATAGAAATTTGTGATTCAATATTGATTGTTGATTTGATTATAGACTGAGAATTGCTATGTAGTATTTAAAGCTGTTAGATATGAAGTTAGTGCTAGAGTTGAACAATATACTTTGTAGCTAAAATGGGAAGGATTTCATCAAGACTAGATCATCAATGGATCTCAAATGTGGGGAAATTTTTATAAAGAGCAAAATACGGCATATTTAAGATGTCTTCCAATAGATACCTTGTGAGTTGAAGAGAAGAAAAAAGTAATTATTTGATAGAGAAATCAACTTAGGTAGTCAAAAGTAGTATCAGTAATGAAGAAAATATGTAAATATATGTAAAACATTCTTAGAAGAATATATCAATACAACACAATAATAATGTATCCCATCAATCTGATTATAAAATATCAAATAAAGAAGAATATGTTGAACCATAAGGGAGGATTCTAATGTTTCAAAATGTCAAGATTATAAATATCAAATAGAAATTATAAAAATGCTCTAGATTAAATAGGGAACTTGACTCTTGACGGAACTCTGAATAAGAGGAGAATAAAGCTACCATGGATATTAATGAAGCAGATGATATATTTCATATCAGATCATAGGTTAAGTAAGTATAGAGTCACCTTTAAATTTATTAAAATGGGTAATTGTACTGTAATAGTATTAGAACATATGCCTATTATTAGAAAACACACATTAAATATTTTAGGAGAAACGGTCTAATATATTAATTTATACTTAAATCATATAGATAATGAGTTGACAGATGCTAAATTAAAGATTAAACAGATGGTAAAATGTTAATAGGTCAATATGAGCAAGTGTAAATGGATAGTGTTCATATTATACCTATTGCACATTTTCCCCCCAAATTTGCTATTCTTTAAATACTAAGTAAAAGTTGAGTTCTGATTTGTGTAGAGAAAGAAAAGAAGGATCTTGGTTCTTGTGAAGTGCATCTGATGATGTGGAATAGGGTTGACAAGAACTCCCAGGAAAAGGTGAATTGAGATAAATTTACAGTTTGTTGGATTTGCCTTAGATCATACTATTTTTTCTCCATACAAGCATCATGTCAAGAAAAGAATATATAGCCAGAGCAATAGCGCAGCAGTAAGGCATTTGCCTTGCACGCGGCTGTCCCAGGATAGATGTTGATTGGATTCCCCAAGCCAGGAGCGATTTCTGAGCGTATAGCCAGGAGTAACCCCTGAGCATCACCGGGTATGGCCCAAAAACCCCAAACCAAATGAAACAAAAAAGAAAGAAAAGAGTATATGTAATTTTTCAGCTCTAGACACTCTGAATCATATTATAAATGTCAGAAATAAACCCACACTTAATAACACAAAATATTTTAGTATTTAATTCTCTCCATTTGTTCTCACTAGTCACTGTGCATTGTAACACTTTCAGGAAGAATGACTGTGGAATAATTGGTCAGTTGCATTTGACATGAAAGATCAAATGTCAGATCAAGAACTCTCACTCTTATCATTTGGAGAGATTGTAGTATGAAAGAAAGCTGCATGTGGAATCAACTGCTACAATTCCCAGAGTGAACTTCTAGATATAAATCTAGTACCTTTGTCTTGCTGTCATTCTTAATAGAATGTTCTTTATCCCCACATGGATATCTTTGCTAGTTCTATGAGAATCTTTTTAATAAAATCAAAATCAAATCAAAACAAAACAAAACAAAACTACTTCAGCCAGAGAGTTTGGAAGTTAAAATACTTGCCTTGAATACTGCTGTTTCTAATTTAATCCCTGGTACTGCATTTGTGCCTCTAAATACAATTAAGAGTGACCTCTGAGCACAGAGCTAGGGATAAGCCCTGAGTACTTCTGGGTGTAGGTTTTCCCTATAAATTCTACAGAATACATTATTGCGAATTATTAAAATTATTTCATTTGTACTCTAACATCTCAAGCTACACTTCATTTTAGCTTATAAAATTTCAAGGATGGCTGAAATATTTATGATTAATTTTAGTATATGTAGGATATAAAAAGATAGAATTTTACATTACCCTTACTATATTTTTTCTCTAATATGTATATATTTTACACATTATATATGCTTCACATGCTGTATTTATATTGCATACATACTGGTGTGTGCAGATAATGAAATGTTCCCTTTACAGATGTGAACTCTTGTTCTCAGTATCAGCATTTTATTCTAATTGAAAGGAGCTGTTAAATATCCTTAGGGATACTCTTATGAACTGGGCTGAAAGGGCTACTCGAGCTGAGCAAACACAAGATGCCTAATGCATTTCTGAAAATATCACTTGTGACTGAAACCAAAGGTGTAGAGTGACTGGTGGTGGAGTGTATAATTTCTCATTTCCTTGCCACAGAGTGTCTGATATTTCTGTCCTTATTTTATGGTGTCTTGGGACTTTGATAATCTAAGAAAACCCACTCCTCTCAAGGATAACTAATAAACACTATTTGCTTAGAAGTGTATCTTTAAAGTGCTACCAAGTAATTTTAAATTCATTCTTCCACCGGCCTCAATTTATTAAACTCCAATTAAGGACACTATTTCTTTTTTTTGTGAATCACTCAGGGTTGGCTCTCAAACAATTATAGACCATTGTAGATTTCAGTCTGCTTAAAATTACTTAAATTGTCCATTCTAAACATGCTTAGCTGCTGAACCTGTCTCCCTTTTTTCTTATAAGAAGCACAATAAACACTCAGTCTTTGATTTCCTCTCCTGTGTCTTTCTTCCTCCTCAGTAAGAATGGTGCATCTTCATGAGCTTTGAATGACATGACATGGCGTGTCTCTCTTTGTGACTGACAAGAATATATTCCCTTTTAAAATGGCAGCCATTTTCTCATCATACCTAAATTAAAACAAAATTTTCTGTGCATTTGAAAGTTTTCTAAAGACAAGAGTAACTCAATATAAAGAGAAATTATACATAATTTATTGTTTATTCTATAGGATGCTAGATTAATTATATATATATATTTGTTTTTTGGATCACACCTGGCAGCACTCAGGGGTTACTCCTGGCTCTATGCTCAGAAATCACTCCAGGCAGGCTCGGGGGACCATATGGGATGCTGAGATTCGAACCACTGTCCTTCTACATGCAAGGCAAACACCTTAACTCTATGCTATATCTCCGGCCCCATATAATTATATTTTTAAGAATCAGAAAGCACGGAGGAAGATAAATCTAACTAGTAAGAAGTAGTATAATTCTCAACTCAACATAATGGGGGGAGCAATGGTATGACAATAAAACTGAAAAAGCTCTTAATATAATTATTGCTATTTATAGGCATTTTCCTTATTACATACATTTTAAAATTAATTTGTTTTTTCTTTAGGTCAGCAGACTAGCTGTTATTGAGAACTTTTAAGAATATGATTAAATTTTGTGTGCTGTTTCTGAATGGAATATATTGGGATGCCAGAGACTGAAGTTAATAGAATAACATCTTAAAAAGATTAAATAAATTAAGGTCAAAGTAACTTCCTACAAAAGAAAATATGGGCTAAAATATATGAGGACACCATTATTTTCTTTGTTACTAGAGTTTTGCTTGAGCTAAGTTGTAATTCTCAAAGTTGTGAATGTTTCAGGTAGTAAGATATGTTCTAAATAAATTTGAGGGTTAGCAGAGCTTGAAATGGTTGAACATTTATTTCGGGCCCGTTAACTTATATTCTAACAATTCAGATTGACTTTCTGTGTTTGCTTTTTTGTGAAACCACATGGTTTGAAATCCCAATTGTGCTAGTATGCCTAATTAAGAAGTTACCAACAGAAATTCAACATAATGACATAGTGATAAAAGTGAGCCCTGTATATAATAACAGGATATCTGTTGAAGGCAAAGGCAGACTATCAATAATTTCTATGGAGAGCAGAATGAAGTGTGATTGAGAAATTGCAAAACGGTATATATCTGAGTGAGAATAGATATTCCAGAATGGAAACTCAGTGCCTCAATAACATAATTCTTTCTGGTAATCTGGGCTTTCTTATAAATAAATCAAGAAGTTGTTTTAATAGTATCAATGGGATAGCAGATGTAAAGTTGCTTATAGAAATTCTTCATCAGTACTCTTAGGGTGGATGAGTAGATGACTGCCAGCTGGAAGGCCTTATATAAAAATTCTGTATAGGAATGTATTTCCAGAATAAAAAGAAAATGTGTATTAGATATAACCAAGAAAGGAATCATATATTATGGATAAGGAAGACTAATTTAGAAATAGTGAGGTGAAGTAGATTTGTGAGAGAAATAGAGCATGCCAAATATATATAGCTTTATGTTGCTGAGGAGCATGCTAATAAATAAAAGGTATATCCATATTCTAATAATATAATAAATAATGTTGAAATTATTCTTGTTTATTTTGGGGACACAGTTGATGGTGTTGGGATTTCAAGCCTTGTGCTCATGGGTTACACTTTGAATTACTTGGGAGACCATATGGTGCCTCAAATCTAACCTATCCCTTCTTTTATTCCGTGGAAATTTATATTGAACTTTGTTTAGGTATGTGGCAAACTGTGCTGTTATTTCTGGCAGTAGCCAAGTAAAGATACCAGGTGACTGGAGGCCAAAACCTATGATAGGGTCTGCTCAGCACTGAGTGAGGTGATCTCTGTCAGGTTCATTCATTGTTTTATTTTTGTGGGAGAATGGGATACCATAATAGGTTGTGCTCAGGGCATACTTCTGACTCTGCTCAGAGGTCACTCTTGGGAAGTTGTTGGTACAACATAAGGTCTTGGAAATCAATCTTGTGCTCAGTTTATGCAAGGTAAGTGCCCTGACTACTATAATATCTCTCTGGCCCCATTCTTTTATATTTCTTCTGCTCCAACTCTTCTTTTTCTTTCCTCCACTTTTTCCTCCTTTTCCTCATCATCCCCTCTTATTCTTTTCTTTCTCTCCCTCTTTTCTCCCCCTTCTTCCCTGTCATATATGTTACTTATTTATGTTGATCATCTTTTCTCCCTGAGTCATTAACCTTATTTTCTTTCTTTTATCCTTTCTTTTCTACTTTTTTTTTCTTCAAACAGAACCACATAACATAAATCATCTTGTTCTGCCTCATAAACTGAGGGGGGAAATGGATGGTACCAGGACCAAACAGTTGTATGAATATTGAATAGAAATAAAAAAAATGATCAGACTTAAATACCAAATTAAAAGCCAATGACAACAGAATTGATACCCAATCTACAACAAACTAGACACACAGGGGATTACTTATACTAAGAGCCCTGGGGGCAAAGAAGGGGGATATGGTAGGCATGCTGGGAACAGTGGTGGAGGGAGGACAACACTGGTGGTGGAAATACCCCAAATTCAATCTCACTATGTACCTAAAATATTACTATGAACGATTTTTAATCCACTGTGGTAAAAATAAAAATTATTAAAAACTTAAAACCATGCTTCTGCTATATTATCGTGAAAACAAATTTGAGTTACTAAAAATGTTTTTCTCAGGAAGTATAACTTGATATAAGTTAGCTCATTTTGTGAGTGCCAACCATTTGCAAGTTAAATTTTTGTCTTTAATCTAAACAGTTATGTCTGCTCAATGCTTTCATTGAAACAGAAACTTTGCCATAAGCCCAGAAAATTGTATCAAAAATCTTCTTGGTGTTTTTGATTAGGGTTAGTAGTTTAATATATATGGATATGTATAATATAATATAATAAATATAATATAGTATAATATAATATAATAAATATAATATAGTATAATATAATATAATATAAATCATATTATATGTAATATAATATGTATATATATATATAACTTGTTACTACTAAATAGTAAATAGATTTGTCAAAAAGAATAAAGAACTTTACTGTTACCTCTCCACAGGCCAAATGCTAATCTTATTGAATGGTCAAGCCCACCCATTTCTAGGAGGGTTCTGTGAATATTAATGAGAGGGGCCTGCAGGAGGGGTGAGAGAGACTCAACAGAAGATGCCTCAGAAGGAGGCATGGTGGAGAGGGCAGAGACAGGATAGATTCAGGGCAGCTGAAGGAGGCTGCTTAAAAGGTTAGCATAGAAGCCATGTAAGATGCCCACATGGTGGTTAGAGCCTTGTAATAAAACTTTATCTCCTGACTTCTACTGACTACTTGTGGATCATTTCCTCGTTGTATCCTGAACCCTCAGATCTCTCCAGGCCAAAGAAGCTGCAGGCACAGGGCAGGCCAAGAAAGGCCTTACCATCCATCCACCATCATGCACCACCATCAAGGACTCTATAATTAATATTTAATTCTACACTATACTAAAAGAAAATTTGTGAAAATTATTATATCTCACACTGGGGTCATTAAGTCATTGTTTGGGGTTTACTAAGCTGTTTGTTGCTAGAAGAGTATTCTGTGGTATTTGTTTAATTTGTTGAGCTTAGGTGGCTTCTATGATCATTTCATATCTAATTTGATGGTTCCTACTGGTATGTCAGTATTGAAGAATATGGAGGTGTTATATGTCTGCATAATGCAGAAGTTTCAGGATCCTTGGAGCTGGGCCAAAGAGATGACATGGCAATGACTGTGGGTTTTGGATGTGGCTTGTGGGACTTCCACTTTAGAGGGGTGAGGAAAGCTGCCTTTCCTGAATTCAAGAAGACCCTAAAATTCTAACTCCTGTAAGAGCATACCCAGAGTTTCTGATGGTTAGATGACTAAAGAAATCAGTGGAAAAGTTATGAAGGTAGCCCATTGGTATGGTGGTGGTTGTGAGGTGTGTGTGTGTGTGTGTGTGTGTGTGTGTGTGTGTGTGTCACTGCCAAAGAAAGGTTCAGCAGGACATAGGATTTTTCCTGATACCCTCTTGGGCACCCCAGTGCTGTCAGCTGTGAGACTGGAGCATCCATGAGATTTTACGGTCTGGCTTGCCTTTCTTTCAAGAGTTAAATGTGTCTATGGAGTTGACCAAAGAGCTGATATGGTGGTAACTGTAGGTTACAGGTATGGATATTGGGGCTTCTGGAAGAATGGAGATGGGTGACTGCTCTTGGACAATCAAGAATATTGACTGTTCTCTCTTCAATTTATAAGTGGAATATTATTATTTGGCTCTAATGGAACAATTATGAATATTTTTTAAATTTTTTTTATTGTGACCAAAGTGGATTACAAATCTTTCACAATAATATTTAAATATATAATGGCGTTATCCAGGAAATAACCACCAACAGTGTTGTCCTCCCTCCAACCCTGTTCCCAGCATGCATCCCATATTCCCCTCTTCACCCCCGGGTTGCTAGTATAGGTGGTACCCTCTGTGTCTAGTTTATTGAAGAATGAATATAGATTCTGTTATCGTTGGCTTTGGTTTTGGTGTATAAGACTGATCAGTTTTTTTTCTACTCAATGTTCATAGAATTGTTTGGTCTTGGTACCATCCATTCCCACCCACCCCCTCAATTTATAAGGCAGAACAAGATGATTCAAGTTATGTGGTTCTGTTTTAAGGGAAAGAAAAAGAAAATAACAAACAAACAAGAAAAATGCCCCAAAGCAAAAAACAAACAAACAAATTCGGGAGGGGTTCATCTAGGGTTATAAATATCAATTTAAGAGAAGAGAGGGAATAAGAAAGAAAAACATCACAAAAAGAAATAGATATTAATAACAAAAGAACAGACAAACAAAAAAACAAACAACCAAAACAAAAAACAAAAATCCCACAAAAATTACAATGACCAAAAAAAATATTCTGAAAAACACCACTGCAATACAAACAACTAAGCAATTATCACAAGCCCGAAATAAAACAGAAAAAAAAAAAAAAAAAAAAGAAAAAAGAAAAAAATTATGCTTCCTTTTTTCTACCCTTTTTTGCAAAGACACAGTAAATATTGGGGAGATTAGAAAGGGAATTCCCTTGGTCTAAGAAATACAGGATGCCGAGAAAGGGGAGGCCAATGAACTCTGCTGGAACTCAGATGCCAGCACCCCTATTTGCCTGTCCTCTGTGCTGTGCTGCATTTTCGGCCTGATTTCATCCGGTGTGTGGCTCATCTGCGGATGGCTAGCCTTCCCTGGAGGTGCGTTTACACGCCCAGAAAAGGAGGAGCCAGAGGAGCGCGGCCGCATTATTTAGCCAATGAATACAACCACAACACATAGAAAAACCCACAATACAAGTGTGACAATGGGGAAACAACACAGGCCAGAGCAAGACAAAGAGAATGAAGACGGCAACTCAATGACCAGAACATGGCCAACGACTAGTCAGTCTCTCAGATAATGAGTTTAGAGTTGAAATATGAAAGATGTTCAAAGAACTCAAAGAAAGTATAGAAGAGAACACTAATAAGAACCAAGAGAATATAAAGATAGAAATGAGAAAACTCTAAACTGAAATTTCAGGTCAAATAACAGGTCTGAAAAATTCAGTAGATGAGTTGAAAAAAAAAAAACATGTATGAGCTTTCCCACGGGTTAATAGCAGCTGAGGATAGAATTAGTACACTGGAAGATGAGATGAGTAACAACTCCATACAGCAGAAGAGACTGGAAAAAAACCTTAAAGCAAATGATCAAACAATGGAAAAATTACTTAAAGAATGGGAACAGATGAAAATAGAAGTCTATGATAAGCTCAACAGAAAAATCTTAAGAATGATTGGAGTCCCAGAAACCCAGGAAGAAAATGTCCAGAAAGAATCAATGGTCAAGAACATCATTAAAGAGAAACTACCAGAGCTAAAGAATACATGCGATCAAATCCTGCATGCCCGAAGAGTACCAACTAAAAGTGACCCAAGGAAAAACACCCCAAGACACATCCTAGTCACAATGACGAACCCCATAAATAGAGACAGAATTCTGAATGCAGCAAGATCAAAAAAAGAATTTATATTCAAGGGAACATCCTTAGGATTTACCGCAGACCTGTCACAAGAAACACTCAAGGCCAGAAGGCAGTGGTGGGACATAGTGACAAAACTCAATAAAATAAATGCTTCGCCTAAAATACTGCACCCAGCAAAACTCCCTTTCAGGTTAGAAGAAAGAATACATGGTTCAACAGCCAAACAACAGTTCAGAAACTTTACAGACTCAAAACCAGTCTTAAAAGAAAAACTGAACGGCCACTTTAAGACAAGACTGACCAACAGAGACACCAAACTTTGATAGAAAAACATCTAATCCCATCAAAAAATGGGGAAAATAAATGTACAGACACTTTGACAAAGAAGAAATACAAATGGCCAAAAGACACATGAAAAATGCTCCACATCACTAATCATCAGAAAGATGCAAATCAAAACAACTATGAGGTACCACCTCACACCAGAGAGATTGGCACACATCACAAAAAATGAGAACAAACAGTGTTGGCGGGGATGTGGAGAGAAAGGAACTCTTATCCACTGCTGGTCGGAATGCCATCTAGTTCAAACTTTATGGAAAGCGTTATGGAGATTCCTGGAAATAGAACTCCCCTATGATCCAGCTATACCACTCCTAGGAATATACCCTAGGAACACAAAAATACAATACAAAAATCCCTTCCTTACACCTATATTCATTGCAGCACTATTAACCATAGCGAGATTCTGGAAACAACCAAGATGCCTTTCAACAGACGAATGGCTAAAGAACTGTGGTACATATAAACAATGGAATATTCCGCAGCTGTCAGGAGAGATGAAGTCATAAAATTTTCCTATATATGGATGTACATGGAATCTATTATGCTGAGTGAAATAAGTGAGAGAGAGAGAGATAGAGAGAGAGAGAGAGAGATGCAGAATGATCTCACTCCTCTATGGGTTTTAAGAAAAACAAAAGACATTCTTGCAATAATAATTTTTAGACACAAAATAGAGAAGGGCTGAAAGTTACAGCTCACCTCATGAAGCTCACTACAAACAGGGATGAGTTTTGTTAGAGAAATAACTACATTTCGAACAATTCTAATAATGAGAATATATGAAGGAAATAGAAAGCCTGTCTAGAGTACAGGCAGGGGTTGGGTGTGGAGCATTGAGACTTGGGACATTGGTGACAGGAATGTTGCACTGGTGATGGGTGATGTTCTTTATATGACTGAAACCCAAACAACACAATCATGTATGTAATCAAGGTGTTTAAAAAATACATAAAAAAAAGAAATACAGGTTTTCTCCTCCCTTAAAGCATATTATCATGGGAATAACTACAGGCTCTCTACGTGCTCTTTTACTCTCTCCTAGGTATTTTTATAGTGTCTGTAAACTTTCTTCTCACTTGTGGATAATAAAAGGCCTCTGTATCTAGAGATCTTGGTATTTGCAAAAGGTACAATTATGAATATTTCTGTCTGAAAAGTATAGTTTTAATGGTAGAGACCATGATATATTAATTATTATATATTTTCATTTTAAACTTCTATTATTTATTTTTGGGGCCATACCCTATGATGCTCAGGTGTTATTCCTGGCTATGCACTCAGAAATTACTCCTGTCTTGGGAGACCATATGGGATGCCTTGGAAGGAACCCAGGTCCATCGTGGATCAGCCTTCTGTGAGGCAAATGCCGTACTGCTACACTAGAGCTCTGGCCCTATTCAAATTCTCTTTATAATGTTTATTTTACTCGCATGTTCCAAAAAACATGCTTATACTTTGTATTTTTAAAATTTTAATTGAAGATATGATCTTTTCTGTGTCATCTCGACAGATAACTTTGTGTTCTTTATTAGAGATTGGAGTACAGGGGCAACTAGAGCTCACCTCAGGTCACTATGCTCCTTTTGAAAATGGTAGACTGTGATTATATAAAAAAAAAGGGGATGGAATCTTGATTGTATTTCCTCTGAGTACATCATTACTGCTTTTCTTTCTTATATATCAAGAAAAGCATCAATGACCACCATACTGTCTTGCTCCTTTCTTATATCCTCAACCTTATACTTTGCAGAACATTTAGACTTTAAAACCTAGGGGGAGTTGCTGATATATTTTGCTCAAGTATTTATGACTGCTGTGCTAAATTGTTTCTGTTCTTTCTAAAGAATATCTTGATTGGAAGGATTTCCAAACTTCACAGAACATAGTTGTTTTGTTCAGATATACTCTATTTCTGTAAGAGGACTGTAACCTAAGATTTTTCTTCTTCACTAGAGAAGAGGTGTTGTCAATGTCAATGTACTTCTCTTTAATTAACAAGACTTTAAGTCAGTGATTTGAATACTGTAAGAGCACTGCAAGACACTGTAAAAGAGCCTCTCCTGTTCATTAAATATATTAATTTTTTTATTTTAATTTTGACCATATTGGCTTACATATCTTTCACAGTAGCATTTGATGTACATATTAACATTGAATCAGGGGAATTCCCATCACGAAATTTGTCCTCCCTCCAGCCCTCTTCCCTTCCTGCAACCCATATCCCCCACCATCACACCCTAGGCTGTTAGAGTAAGTGGTTCCCTCTGTGTCTAGCTTACTACTAGTGATCATATATCTGTTTGGTTCTGGTACCCTCCCTTGTTTCCCCCTCTATTTGAGAGACGGAGCTAGGTAGTTCGAGTTATGTGGTTTTGTTTGAAGAAAAGAAAAGCTATAGGATGGGGTAAAAAATTAAATAAGTTGGGCCCGGAGAGATAGCACAGCGGCGTTTGCCTTGCAAGCAGCCGATCCAGGACCAAAGGTGGTTGGTTCGAATCCCCGGTGTCCCATATGGTCCCTCGTGCCTGCCAGGAGGTATTTCTGAGCAGACAGCCAGGAGTAACCCCTGAGCACCGCCGGGTGTGGCCCAAAAAAAAAAAAAAACAAAAACAAAAATTAAATAAGTTGAAAATGGGTGGAGTCCTTCTAGAGGCTTTCAACCTCTATATTATTCTAATTCCTTAGTCTCATAGTTTCATGAGTTCTTTCCTTTTTTGTATATTTTTAACTTGCACTTCTGTTGGTTGTCCATGACTTTTCCTTTCTCTCCTTATTTGTATCCTGCAATATAAAATATACTGAGAAAACAAAACAATTTTTTGGTAATGTCTTTGAAAGCATCTGTTTTGTATAGTTTAAAGTAGACCCTAGATATCCAGGTACTAAGTACTATTAATTTAGACTTAGAAGTTAGTTAGATACTATTTTTATGTGTGTGCTGGCTAAGTCATTCTATAAGTCTAGCATTTTTCCAGAACCTTTATCAAAATCTACATTAACTGCTTTCTTTGACCCTTTAAAATAATTATTTTGGTTATTTCTAGCATTTAGGACTTTCTAAGATTGCTGCATTTTTATGAACTTCCTGACATCCTCACCTGAAACCCTTAAAAAGCTTTCCTGTTCATGGTGATAATGGAGAGAGGAGTATCCAAATACACTCTCCACCATACCGACAATAATTTCTTAATACAAGTTACATTTTACAAAACGCACATCCTGTGATATGTCCCAGTTCTCCCTTTTCTTGGCCTATGAGAAATAACCTGTCTTTAAAAGGCCATATCAATGTTTTAATTGGATGAAACTAATGAAGTACTAGCCAATTTCTTACTTGTCTTATAGGTATTTTGATATTTTTCCCTTGAGGGTGCCTTTCTATGAATGCATAGATTCATAAATCTTATAAAAATGAAATATGGCTAGTAGTATAAAATTATCAAGCATCCAAATAACATGAAGAAAGAATTTTTAAAACTTCATAGAAATCTCAGCAGCATATCTCCTTGAACAAGGACTTTATCTCCAAGCTACTTCTAATTGACTCTTTGTCATCCCTTGATTAAAACCAGTAGCAGTTGAGCTGTCTGGGTGCTCTGTATATAACAAGGCTTAGATACTGGCTTGGCAGTGCAGTGTGGTTTTTCAAAGGCTAATAAGGTTGAACTTGGCATCATCTATCACTAATCTGTGGCTTTATTCTTGGCTTCTGTTTCATGTTCTGCCACATTTAATTTACTATTCTCTTGCTCCAGATGACACTGATGATGTTGAAAGTCAGTGATGTAAGTTTGACTGGGGATGAGGGGACTGTGGTTAACAAATGTGGTTCTAGAAGCCTGTTGTGTACCTGACCTTTATCTTTCAGATATCCTGTGTAAACCCAGATCAGTCAATGAAGATAGATTAATGTGTTAAAGGAAGGAAACAATGAAATTATGAGAACAATTTACAATATAAGAAAATATTAATGTGGTTGGTCCAATCCACTCCAACCAGTTCTGTAACCAACCAGTTTTGTCTTCTTTGGAAAATGATGAGTGACAAGGGCTGGTTGCAAATGGGATGGAATTGCCAATTTTCTTATCGGGAAGGCTGATGAATATTTGATCTCAGAGGTTATTTTCAGAAGACGGGAGGCAGTGTACGGTTATTATCAGTCAATATGTCTCAGTGTCATTTTAAAAATGGAATTAAGAAACAAACATGCAAAGTATCATAGGCCATCAGCCACATAAGGGTACATTAAACAGTGTTTTCTTACAGAAAAATGTTAATTCACCATATTCATAGTTTTATTAGTTCTAGACAGTAGTTTCTAGAGGTTCTTCCACCAAATATAATAGTGTGATATTCTATAAAACTTCTTACTTACTTTATATTCCAATTTTAGTATTCTCTGTTGTTTACATTAGATTACATGATCTATCCCAAGCTCTAAATAATTCATTCTTTTCTGAGACAATCTTTCAGCTTAATACTGAAAGAGACTACAACAAGGTAAATGTAATGAGAAAGAAAAATATAGCTTCTGAGATTATCCGCCTTCCCTAGTGGTTTCTAACCTTAATTTATTAATGTGCACACTGAGATTATTATCTTACACACAATTTTAAGCTTTTATTGATAAAAGTTTGGTTCTATAAAAGATATATTCCTAAATTTTAGTAGAAATTTATTCCTCATTGAAATTCCAAAGGAATGAAATCAAAGAAAGACATTCTTCATAGCTTAGATTACAGATTAATAGAAGTCAGGCCATTTCTGAGTAGTTTCTAATATTATATTGGTATATCATAGATGCCTATATATTAAAAATGAAAAGGATAGCATATTGTAGTATTTAAGCAGTACTTGAGGATCAGATTTGTTACCTAACTTCTAATAAAACTGGGGATTAAGTTTCAATGAGACTACAGATTTAACATACTTAAGATGAATATATAAATCACTGATGATGGCTAGTTGCTAGCCAGTTGTTGGCAAAAACCTAGTTTAGATTGTAAGTCTGAAGGATGGAGCCCTATTCTAATTCTACTCTTCTGTTAACTTATTTTATAATCTCTTCATTTATTAGCCTCTCCTGACAATAATTTTCATGCTGATAATAAATGTCACGTCTAATTCTTTAGAAAACTTTGAGTATTAGTAAATTTTCTACATACTAATCCTAAAAATGAATATAGCAAAAGACTATTTATTTTTACTTGATGTTTATCACTGTATTTTTATCCTGTCTTAAAATTAATTATAATAGATATTTTCTACCCACTCAAAGCATTTCAACCTTCCATATACATTATGCACTTTTATATAATTTAAGATCCGTAAATTCTAAATGTAATGCTAGCTTATCTCAATTTATTAATCTTTCTTTCCAGTTGGTTAAGCACTCCAAAGCAGAAGTTTCATAAAAATTAGGAATTATCCCTAAAAATTAAGCACAGTTTTCTCATGAGAGTTGATGAGCACTGGTAGCTTGTAATTTAAATGATTTTAATAGGGCAACAGCTTTTTCCTCAAAATTGCAATTTCCTATATTATCACATATATAATCTTCTAGCATATAAAAATTAATTCATATAATGTAGCCTCTAATTTCTCATTTCCTACCACTTAATACCTAGAATTTTTGACTATTCATTAATACCCAGAATTTAATTTGTTGTATCCATCAATTAACAGTTTACAAAATTTTAATTTTTTGATAATTATATTTAAAGTGAATATTTGTAACATTACATTCAGTATGCTAATTAAAATTGCGATTATTTATGTACACATTAGTTAATCACAGAAATTATTGGTTAGTATTCTTTGGGTCATGAAATAGCAATAAGGATTAGACTCCCTTTATTGCATTAAAACAAAAAAGAAACTCCCCAAAATAAATGAACAAAAATCATGATGTGATATATGACAGTAATTCCAAAGAAGAGAAAAACAGTGAGAGCTAAAGAATGAGCCTTTATACCAAAATGTTTCCCTGGACTACAAATCAAGGAGGAGATTTTAAGCAGAGCAGCAGAGCCAGGGAATTGCTGACTTAAGTGGATAAAGAACAGAATGGAGGGAAGCTGAGGTAAAAACTATTTGAGAGAGAGAATACCAAAGACGAGAGAAAAGGCATATTCATGGAGAAAAGGCTTCTAAATAAATATGCATAGGTTAACTTTGTTAAAATTTAGCTACCTGTGATTACATGCATAGATAGGGTTTCTGTGAGAACAGAAAAGGAAAGAATTTTGAGGAGAAACAAATTGACATTTCCTCTAAATAGTATTGGCAAATGCTTGAATTGTGTATCATGAGATGGGAGAAATTACACTTAAAGAACTGGACTAACCAAGAGAAATTCTAGACTACTACTCATAAACTGGTACAGAGATGTACTATATTGATTAATTATATTTTCTCCAAATCTTCATGATTTAAATGATTAACTTCTATTATTACTTATCCCATAATGAAATTAATTTATCATGCTCTTTTCTATCACTATGCTACCAAACAGTGTATTTCTATTACCCTAATAGTCCTCTCTACTTATATTTGTTCCTCTTTTCCTTGCTGATTTACTCATCTATTAATTGTCTCTACAGTGTTATCTTCAAGATTTGCCACAGTTGAAACTATGTAATGCATGCTTTAAAGATGGACTTTGCACTTAAGTGATATACAATGGATATTTCTCCAGGTCTTTTCAATCAGCTTGATAGCTGATTTTTATTAGCACTGAATAAACAACTCGTAGTCTAGAAGTACAACAATTGATATATTAAGTTACACTTGTGAAAAAAGCTACCATAAATAACCTATGCATTGTTCATGTGTGAAGACACATTTTTAACTTCAATGGAGTAATATTATGAATTATCATTCTTGAACTGTATGTGCAGTTTTTAAGAGCAGCAATTGGCTTTCAAAGAATCTATTATTTTACATTTCTACCTACATGATATGAGGGTTTCTAGTGTTCCACATCAGTATCTAACATTTTTTGTGCCTTAATCCTACTTTTTGTTTTGCTTCGTTTTCTTATTGTTTTTGATCCACACCAAGTTGTGCTTTGGTTTAACTTCTGGATCTGTTCAGTGATCACTTTTGGAAAAGTCAACTACATGCCAAGGTCAGCAACATGACCCTCATATGATCTCTCCAAAATGCCTTTAAGTAGTAGTATTCTATTGCTGTTTTAATTTGCATATAGCTCAAGCATATGCTATTTAATATTTGTTTGTTTGGATATTTCCTATATGTATATATAATAAATACATATTTGTCATATATTTGATACCATATAAACATAATATGTTTATGTGACATTATTTATAGCTTTACATTATTTAATATATGTTGTATATTATACATTTTCTCCTGTCTTTGCATTCAGTCTCTGGCTGAGCTCAGAGACTCATGGAGGGTGCTAGATAACAAACCCAGATCTGCCTGGTGGAAGGTAGTTGCCCCACAAGCTGTACCACTGTTCTGGCCCCTATCTATGTATTTTTTGAAAAGGTATCTTGTAAGGAATTTGGTTCAAATTTAAATTTTGGTTGTGAATTTTTTACTATTTTTTTATAAATTTTTTATGATTCTCTTTTACAAGTTATATATTTTGCAAATATTTTCTCCTAGCCTGTGCTTTTTTATTTTTTGTCAGTTTTAAAAATTAAATTAATTAATTATGTTTTCTTTTGGATCACACCTGGCCATGCTCAGGACTTACTCCTGGATCTTTGTTCATGTATCACTCCTGGCAGGCTTGGGAACCATTTGGTATGCTGGGGAATTAAAGCTGTGATAGCTGCATGCAAGGCAAATGCCCCATTCACTGTTCTATTTCCCAAGCCCTATTTTGTCATTCCTTGCCATTTGCTTTCACAGTTAATTCTTTTTTATTTTGAAAAAGTTTAGCTTATGGTGTGGAGAGAGATCACAGTGGTAGATATTTTGCAAGCAGCTGACCCAAATTCAATCACTGGCACATCATATGACCCCTCAAACACTATGAGAAATGATCTCTCATTACAGAGCCAGGATTACCCCTTGGGTATTACCTGGTATGGCCTCAAAAAGGAAAATAAAAAAATTAAGAAAATTCAGTTTCTCAACTATTTGCTTTTGCTGCAACTATATGGGGCTTTATATCTAGTGAAGCACGGTTTCTCATCAGCACAGTAATTTGGTATCCATGACATCATCACATGCGAGTTTTAATCGGCGAGAGCTTCCAAGGGTTTATGGAAGGCTGGTTGTAAGAAAATTTTTATAACTTGCTAAAATACATCTACTTGTTCTTTTTATTATATTTGATTATAAAAACTAAACATTTTCTCATCAAGAACAAGGCAATTTATCATTAACTGAAGTTTTAAAAAAAAGAAATCATGCACATAAATTTTTTTTTACTTTAACAAATTAAAAAGTAAAACCATTTTATTGTTGTGTTTTTTTTCTGTTTTGGGGCCACATTTGATGGTGTTCAGGGTTACTCTTGACTTTATACTCATAAATTACTCCTGGTGAAATAGGAGGAGCACAGTGTGTTGCTGGGGATCAAGCCTGGTCAGCTGAATGCAAGTTAAAAACACTATCTATTGTACAACTATTTCTTCAGCCTCAGTAAATGCTTTTTATTTGAAGACGTCATAGTATGAATATAAAAATTGTTTTAAGCTCATGGAAAAGTTAATTAAACTATGATTTAATTTGTTGATACTGTAAATTTAAAGTTAATATACAAAATTATTTTTATTCATGCTAATAGTCACATACACATATAAAAATATGATGACAAAGATTATGATTTAAAGCAAGAGATACAAAATAAGTATAGATCAATATGAAGTTAAGAGCCAAATGATAGAGAAAATTATAAGCAAAAATAATTTAGAAGATCCTACCACATGAAAAATGACGGCATAGTTATGGTTTGGTTTGGAGGACAAAAGGAACCTTACAGTGTTGCCCAGTCTCGAAATGTGTGTTGGAGGATCTGTTACATGTATGAGCAGAGAGAGTTTGAAAATTATTTTTGAGATCTTAATGTGGGATCTCAATTTTTCCTTTCATGCATAAGCTATTTGCTACTTCTTGTGTTTGTACTTCCTGTTTTGCTCACCTTTAGAAGCAGACCTAACCACATCTGCGAGGGGTCTTTGGCTTTCTATTTTGCTCACCAGGAGAATAGATTGAGAGAGGTTCTCGAGGGAGGTGGGAGAGAGGTTTCAACAAGGAAAGGGCTGGTAGAGACAGGTTTGAATTCAGGGCTACTTATGCAGGAGGCTTAAAAGATTAAAAGCTTAGGAGACACACATGGTGGCTAGGGTCTTAATAAAGCCTATGTCTCCTGAAACCTGACTGACTGCCTGTGGATCATTTCTTCATGGCTATACTGAAGCCTGAGACCCGCTGGCTGGGAGGGAGTTCCAGGCGCGTGGCCCGGGTCAGCAGAGAAAGGCCCCTCCCCTCCATCCATCCATCTCACCATCATCCACCACCATCAAGGACTTTATATATTTAATATTTAATTCAACACTTGCCAACTTTTCTTTAGATCTATATTTGCTTTAAACAATTAATAGTGCTTATCTATGCTAAGAAAATATAAATCTCATTAGTAGATACAGAGTAATCATTTTATGTGGATTCTACTTTTCACTTACTGAAGAAGAAAATTCTGAGAAAGGTTGTTGCTGTACATCATCAAAACAAAGCTAGAGCGGGGCCGGAGAGATAGCATGGAGGTAAGGCTTTTGCCTTTCATGCAGAAGATCAGTGGTTCAAATCCCGGCATCCCATATAGTCCCCTGAACCTGCCAGGAGCGATTTCTGAGAATAGAGCCAGGAGTAACCCCTGAGCACTGCCGGGTGTGACTCAAAAACCTAAAACAAAATAAAACAAAGCTAGAGCAAAAATTTAAGCTCTTGAAGTTATCTTAAGAGAAGCTTATTACTTTTACTTTTGGACTACACTTATGGACAACATTCAGTGCTCATGGCTTACTCCTAGCTTGGTGCTCCAGGATCACTTCCTGAAGGCTTGGGGAACCATGTAGGTTCTAGGGATCAAACCTGGATGGGTCACATGCATGGCAAGATTAAAGTGATAGTAAAGATGGCTTTACTATCAGTTTGGCCCAGAAAAACGTATATAATGAAGTTTCCACTGACCTGTAAAGTATGGGCTTTGTGTTTAAACCATTATTTCTTGCCTCACTTGGGATTTTTGTTGTATTGTTTGTTTTTGTTTGTTTTTTGGTTGTTGTTTTAAGTATTTGAACTATGGAGGATGTAGACCCTGGAATCACTTCAAAATCAATATTTTTATCTCTCAACATTTATGCTGGCTACAATGCTGAGCATAGTACTATTTATACAGATGTTATATGCTTGAAGATGCCTACTCAATATTTATGATAGCATAAAAAAATAATGGCCTCATTTTGTATATATTGACAACTACCCTTAGAGGGCATTTTTAAAATTTGCTTTTAAAGTTTAGGCTAATATGAGAGCATTTCCTGTAGCTCCCTGATAAGTAGTATTTATTTAAAAAGAAAACATTTAGTTGAGATTTATTTATGCTCTTCTTACAGAAAGGTTGATAGTTGTCCACACAAATGTGTTCCTAATTAGCTGCTATTATTTTATTTTCTCCTGAATTCCTAACATTCACCTAGCAGCTGCCTTGGCTTTTGGAGAAGCCAAGATGATCTTAGGGAATTAGCTTTTATTACACTTGAACCAAACAGAACAGGTTTGAAAGGCTAATTGAAGTCTGTGGAAAGCAGATCTGTGAATCCACCCAGCCTCCGCCTCCCCATCCACCTTGGCCCTTAATTGGAGATCATTCAATAAAATGGATTTTCGTTCTGCACAATAACCAAGAATTGGCAGGTCAGCAGCTCTTCATTGCTGTCCTCACATCCTGATGTCCAAAGGGCAAATCTCCTGAGAAAGCAATCATTAAGATCCTCACGAAGGCACAGACAGAGAGGAACAACAATGGAATTAAGGAGCTCAGTAATTCTGGGCACATCAAAATAAATTGTGATTTTTCGAAATTTAAATATGGTAAAAGACTCTTACAAGCTGTTTCAATTTTAAAGGCTCTTGGAATTTTATCTTCTTTACTTCATCCAAGGTATTGCATTCTGCCACTGGAATGAAATATTAGCAATAGAAGTACTATTCTAGTTAGTCTCCATTCAACCCCAAACTTTAATAGAAATAACCTGTCGGCTTTGATTGAGTGTGATATCACTATAGAAGCCTTGAATTTAAACTGGGGGATAAGAAAATTGCATAGTGTGTGAAGCCAGTTTGACTAAAATGGAAATTTTACTTCAGTCCCATCTGGCTGTCAAAGGCCACTTCTAATACTCTCACAAAGCAATTTACCCGCACAGCAAAAAATAAAAAAACAGAAAGTTAAAATGCAAAAACCTAAACTAAATAAAACTAAACTAAACTTAGTCTTCTTTTCTGAATTTTGGCCTCTTGCTTGACATTGTCTCACCTCAGTCTGGGAATGAGAACAATTCACTGAACTTTCCCATTAGGCTCAGCTCCCATATGTTTTTTAATCATTTCATCCTCTTAAATTTTAAATGTTGTAAGAGGAGGAAAAAGTATTTTGAAATAGAAAGTGCCAAGTAGGCCATCAAATATTTGTATTATAAAGTATTTTCAACTTGCTTAAGATTTTGGGAGAAGAAAACATAGGTGCTTGTGATGGGTATTTAGCAAATTGGCAAGGAAATGGATGCTTTGAGCCAATATCCTAAATCAATTTGTAGACCTGAATGCTCATTTCACATCTAGAGCATGGAATCTTGTCACATGTACCAAGAAGAAATTTGTTTTTTTCAAAATTGATTCTATAGAACCTAAAACACAATGCCATTTTGCTGACAGCCGTATCTGTAAGCTGCAAAAAGGTCTGGAGCTCCTCTGTAGATGTAGCAGTTCCCAACATTCCAAATGGGAGGGATAGAGGTAAATTCTGATAGAACCTCATAAATATTTTTAAATATATTTTCTCATTTGTATCACTGAATATTTTTTACTGACGTACTTTAATAATCCTTAACAATTTGTACCAAAATTTGATAGAAAAGGCATCATGGTGTGAGAGACATACCTATGTAAAGGAAAAGATCAGCCTATTAAAAACATATTTTCTCTACACCAACCAGAAAACAAAAGCAAACAAAATCTGGGAAGAGAAAAAATCATACATTTTTCTATCTGGACAATGTCTTTGCAGGATTATAGTAAACTAGTGAAAGAAAACCAAGGCTATATCTATATATACACAGAGTTTCTCTTTGTATCATTCTCTGTCTCATTCTGTCTAGGTCTCTCCTCTTCTATTAACACACACACACACACACACAATATTGAACAACTTACAATTTCTTTCTTTTTTTATTTTAAGTTTTGAGTCATACTTAGTGGTGCTCATAAGTTACTCCTGGCACTGCTCTCAGGAATTACTCCTTCAGGTACTAAGGGGTACCATATGGAATGCTGCAGATCAAGTTCAAGTCACAGTATGCAGGGAAAACAACCTTTCTTTTGGTCTATCATTGTGGTACAACAATCTACATCTTCTGACCTTTCAAAATCAATTACAGATCAGAAGGTACAAAATAGGAAGTTACTTTAGGATTTGTTTTTCATGCCTGTAGGTCTTGATTTTACTGCAGAACACTTAAGAAAATACATTTAAAAAAGAACTAATGATATAATATATTATTATTAAGTTCTTATTTATAGAGAATTCTGATAATTTTATTTTGGTAAGATTATAAACAACATACTTGAGACCAGTTGACAATAGAGTTCTATTGACAATGGAGATAAATTGACAAAGATGGGGCTAAAATAGAACTCGCCTTTTCTTTATAGTTCATATGTTGGTATGTGGCTTTTCTGTATTCCTTTCTGGAGATGCCTTGTCAATTTTGAAACCTTTGAGTGCCATCTAGTAACTAAGTGTTCTGCATGGAAGTACAAACCTACACATTAAATTCCTCAGATGTTCCCAGACTTCATTTTCTCTTCAGAATAAATAGAAACGTGTAGTCATAGAATTCATTATTCTTATATGGCTAGGCTGTTCAATTTCCAATATCTGACAATTTCTATATTAACATGCTCAATGAAAAGTAATGTGTGATAAAAATATATACCAATTATTTCATTTCCTAAAGTTACTTTCAAACTACTGCAATTGCACCCTTATATTTTAACTATTGTTTTCTCCACTGTGGTAACTTCATTAGTTCTTGAATAATTTATGCCTTTGACTTCTTATACTAGAAGTTTTTCTATCCAGTACAAATTTCTTTGTCTTTTTTACTCCCACTCTTTTCACTATGTCATTTCTAATCCCTATGCATTGCGTGTGGGCTGTACCTTACATGGAACACTGCACACATATTCAACTTTTAAAAAGATATTAGCTATCCAAGGCAATTTTACATTTATTTCTCCCTTTTTGTTCTGATGAAGTCTAGTGCTATGACGATTACTATAATTTATTTTTTTCTTTTTATATATAAAATTACACAGAGTTTAAGACATTTGTAAAAGAAAATTTACCATAAAGCTTAAATTTTAGGGCTCTCCATGTGCAAGATCCTGTAACTTATGACAGATTTGGGGAAAATTTAGCTTATTTTAGGAGTGAAGAGTCATCTAGTCTACATCTTAGAAATATTTCTATGTCAGACATGACATAGAATCTAAAAATAAAAATCTAAAAAACAATAAAAAATAATTATTATAATAATAAATAATTAGACCATATATATTTTAAATAATATCTTTATTTAAGTACCATGATTATAAAGATGTTTGTAGTTGGGTTTCAGTCATAAAAAGAACACCCCCCCTTCACCAGTGCAACATTCCCTTCACCATTACAATCATAGTTATTTGTTAATTTCTTCCTATATTTTTGAGAATGTTTACAAAATAGTGTACAGTTTAAGGTCAATAAAATAAATCTCACTGAGTTAGTCAGTTTCCTAAGCAATAAAATTTGAAATTTGAACATCATTCCTTCAGTTTCAGATCTGACTCCTTTCTACTTGCCAACACTAGCATTACAATTAACTGAAGATTCAGCAGAGCTGTCCCGCCGGGGTCTCAAACTCAATTTACCTGGGGGCCGCAGGAGGCAAAGTCGGGGTTATCCTTGATGCAAAGTCAGTAGTAAGCCTTGAACATTGGGGTGTGTGACCCAAACAACTAAAACAAAACAAAACAAAGAAGATATTTTTAGGGCAGGGCCACAAAATGTTGTACGGAGTGCTGTTTGCAGCCTGCGGCCCGTGAGTTTGAGACCCCTGCAAGCATTCCCAAGGCTAAAACCATATCAAAGTGTTCCTTTGGACTTCATTTTTTCCCCAATAAACCCAGAAGAGACTCAGACCAAGAATGTGCCCTGGGTAACTTTGAAACTTGATAATCTCTCTCTGTTTCTCTCTCTTTCTGTCTCTCTCTCTTTCTGTCTCTCTCTGTGTCTGTATGTCTTTGTCTCTGTCTCTGTTTCTCTCTTTCTCTGTCTCTCTGTCTGTCTCTCTGTCTGTCTGTCTGTCTGCCTGCCCGTCTGTCTGTCTCTCCCTCCATGTCCTCTTTCAAGCTTACAAAGCAAGGGTTTTACAGACATTATTGGTGGATTTCCCTTAACTCTATTAAAATAATTTTTATGGAATTGGCTTAAGCTTCTCAGGACATGGAAAGCTGCCATATGCTAATATAACTTGCTGGGAATTTTCATAGTTTTTTTTTTTAATATTGTAGAAAAATTTTATGACATAAGGCAATGTTTCCCAAAGTGAGTGATACTCCTGGCAGATGGTAAGACGGTAGAATGCTGAAATAATATGAGTGTCTGTGGCAGTAACCTTGGGGATAATTGTGAGGACACTCTGTTTACTTACTTAAAGTAGACATTAAAGGGTAGGACAAGTAAATATATGTACCTCTGATCAACAAAAATAAAAGAATTTATGAGACCTTGTACTCCCAAGTTCATGGGCAGTAAGTTCATCAGGTTGAATCATTCTTTGAGTCTCTTCTTTAAGTAATTTCTTTGAGTCTTTACTCCCTGAGAAATATTGCTTAACTTCTATCATATATTTACCTGTCTATGAATTTACTCAACAAAAAATTTTTAGTTACCAACATAGAATTTGGGAACAAAATTTAAAAATCATCTTCCTGCCTTCAAAAGCTAACTAAAAAAGTAGATATGTATATATGTATATACTCTTTTAGAATATATAAACATATATATATATTCTTTTTAAAATATACACTCTTTTATTTATTTATATATAAACTCTTTTAGTTATATATATTACATATATAATATAGTTTTTATAGAAGCTTAAGTGGTCTGGATGATTTTTATACTGGTCTACAAAAGTAAGTTTATTAGAGATAAGAGAACCAATTGTTTTTGCTTGTTAAGTTACCTTTCTGTAAGAAATAAAATTGTTCCAGAAAGATTGTCTGTAGATTGAATTTTGACCCCTTTCTCATTAAGTTTCAAAATAAAATCAATTATCTTTTCTAGTAGGTAAAGAAATACCTGTAAAGTTGAAAATTTTAATGAATGTGTGGTACAAGAATCAATATTCATGTTTGTAATCAAGGTGTTTTAATAAAATACAAAAAAAGAAAAAAATTAAAATAAGAATCAAAAGTAATGATACAAAAAATGTGCTAAATTGTGTTGCATGATCTGCCAGGGTTTAAAGGGTGGGTTTAAAGATCCCACCCTTTTTAAACTAAGCAATATTTGGGTAACTGCATCATTTAAGAATATGCTTTTTATGAGAACATTTTTCTACTCTCCTCTATTACTATTTATTTTTGTCTCTGTCTACAAATTTCTGCCCCTATATACTTAATTATTTTTCTGTTTATTTGTGATATAGAGATTGGGATATAGAGATATGGCAGCAGAGTTGGGTGGCCCAACAGAATGACAGTTTAATATTCAATACTGAAATTATTTTTTTATTGAATCACCATGAGATATAGTTAAAAAGTTGTTTATGGCTGAGTTTCAATAAAATAATGTTCTATCATCCATCCTATTACCAGTGTACATTTCTCATCATCAATGTATCCAGCTTCCCTCTATCCCTGACATCCAGCTTGCCACTATTGTGGAGACTTTTCTTCTCTTCTTATCAGTCCCTCTTTTTCCTTTTAGGCACCATGCTTTGCAATACTGTTACTGAAAGTGTATCATGCATTTCACTTTCTCTCCTTGCACTTTTATTTTTAAATTTAAAAAAAAATTAAAGTTCAAATACACAGTCACAAAACTATTCATGATTGTTCACTCATACTATGTTTCAACACCCATCCCATCACCACAGCACATTCCCTCCTTTTGCTCCTCCTGTTCCTCTTCTTCTAACTCTCCCTTCACTTTCTCCTCTTTCTTCTTTCAGACACTGTAGTTTTCAATACTGTTACTAGGGGTTTTATGCATATCCCTTTATAAATTTTCATCACCCAATACTGTGCAGAGTGGCCATTTCAAAATGTTATTTTCATAGTGCTCCCTTCTCTTTTCTCACTGTATTTCTATATCATTTTGTGACAAGATTTCTACCATGACCTGATAATCATTTTTATTGTCTTTAGGCATTATTCTCATACTATAATATTTAAAAAAAATTTACTGTGAGTTACTGTGATATGTTTCTATTCCTCTCTCTTTGATCAATTTCACTCAGGATGATACTCTCCATGTCTATATACATCTAAGAAAATTTCATAACTTCAATATTCCTAATGGTTGAATAGTATTATATTTCTATAAATATAATGGTTTATCCAATAATCTGTTCTTGGAAAATTGGGTTGTTTCCAGATTCTGAGTATTGTGAGTAGTGCTTCAATGAACAAAGAAGTAGATGAATTTGTTTCATTGTGTTTCTGGGCCCCTATTGTATATTCTCAGAAGCAGTGTGGCTGGGTTATATACAAGCTAAATATCTAGTTTTTGTTTTTTATTTTTTTAAGGGAAGTCCATATTGTTTTCCAAAAAGGCTGGACCAGTCAAAACACAAACAGTGAATGAAAGTTCCTTTCTCCTCATATCTGTACAAAGTAATTTTATGCTGTTGGAAGATTGGCACCTTTTCTTTGGTATGTTTTTCTCTAAATAGTCAGTCTTATCTATCCTAGGCTTTGTCCTAGGATCTGTACAAAAACCAAGACCATTAATTACAGAAAACTAAACACAACAAAAGTGATGGAACAGAAATTCTAGAACCATAAAGGAAGACTCTATCCAGGCTTCATCCTATGACCTGTGCCAACACCAAGATCTCTAGTTACAGAGACCTGATTTTATCATTCACAACTGAATAGAGTATTTCCTGGAACCATTAAAAGACTTTGGGGTGTGAAAATGAGCATGTATAAGCATGTATGAGCATGTAGTTGTTTCCATGACAGTATGCTTCAAAGACGAAGAAACCCTGTATCTATCTCTTAGGCCAAGGGAATTCCTTTTCTAATTTCCCCCAAAACTTACTGTGTCTATGCAAAAAAAAAAAAATAAAAAATAAAAAGAAGCACAAAACCTTGCCTCACCAACTCTCTTTCCTCCCCCCCTTTCTTTATTCTCATAGTTATTATTTGGTTGTTGTTCTTTTGTTGCTGTTGTGCTTTTTTGTAGTTTATGGTTTTTGTTTTTTGTCTTTGTTTTGTATTATTTTTGTTATGTTTTTCTTCTTTTCTGCCTTTTTTATTTTAAATTGATATCTAGATGGACGTCTCTGTTTATGTTCTTTTTTTTCTTTCAAATAGAACCACATAATTTGAATAATCTTGTTCTGCCTCACAAATTGAGGGGGGGAAAACATGGATAAACATGGATGGTAGCAGGAACAAGTAGTTGTATAAACATTGAGTAGAAATAAAAAATAACCAGACTTAAACACCAAACCCAAATTCAACGTCAACAGAATCGATACCCAATCTAGGACAAGCTATACACAGAGATCACCAGTTACACTAGCAGTCCAGGGGGCAGAGGAGAGAGATATGGGATGCATACTGGGAATAGGGGTGGAGGAAGGACAACACTGATGGTGGGCATGGCCCTGATTCATTGTCATTATGTACCTGAAATATTACTGTGAAAGATTCATAATTCATTTTGTTCACATAAAAATGAAAAAAGGTCTATGCTGATTATAAAGAAATATTTCTCCCTTAACAGTTATTTCAAATTTTGACATAAATCACTACTAGTTAATAACTTTTTAGTTGTTTCTATATGTCAGAATAAGCTCATGAAAATTAAGGGCTAAAAAAAAATTAAGGGCTAATCCAGCCACACAATCTCAAGAAACTGAGGTAAACTGAAAGACTGGCTGTTGGCTCCTCTTAGATTCAGAAAAGCCATTTTAAATCCAGGTCATTACACCTGAGAAAAGTGTGGCAGCTCTGTTTCACCCTACAGCTTCACATTTTTTTCTAGTTAATATACCCTACCACCACCAAAAACAAACTAACAACAACAAAAAAACCCATCAGCACATTACAAAGGTCACAATAGGAAGACAATGCAGAATCCCATCATATTTAGTGAATGAAATGGTGGTTCTGAAGATTCAACTATATCAGTCACCAAAATAGCTTCTCTGATAAGGACATTTGGAGGAAAATCAAGGAACTTAGAAAACATGGAATGGACAGCCAATAAAACTCAAAAGAATATGAGAGTAGAAATGAGAAAACTTCAAACATAAATGACAGGACTGAAAAACTTGGTAGGAGAAATGAAAAAACTCAGTGGAGGCTCTCACCAGCAGAGCTATTGAAGACAGCGTCAGTAAGCTAAAACATGAATTGCATAACACCTAAATACAATAGCAGAAGGTGGAAAAGAACCTTAAAATAAATAAACAGAAGATGGAAAACATCCTCAGAATAAGTGAACTGACAACAATAAAGCTTTGGAATAAATTAAACAGAAACAAGATAAGAATCATTGAGGTTCTAGAGAGCCAGAACGAAAATTGTCAAAGATTTAGTCGCTGAGAAGTTTGAAGAACTGAGTGCATTCATCAAAATCCTGGATGTCCAAAGAGTACCAGCTAAAAGAGACTCAAACAAAAGTATCCTTGTTTGTTTGTTTGTTTTTTGAGCCATATCTGGCAGTACTCAGGAGTTACTCCTGGGTCTATGCTCAGAAATTGCTCCTGGCAGGCTCAGGGTACCATATGGGAGCCGGGGATTAAACTCAGATCTGTCCCAGGTCTGCCGCTAGCATGCAAAAGCTCTACTGCTGTGCCATCACTCCAGCCCAAACAAGTATCCTTAATTTTTACAGTAGATTTTTCAAAAGTCAAGCATGAAAGCACTAGTGGGATATAGTGAAAAAACTCAATGAAATGAACACCTTGTTACAAATTCACTCAGCCTGACTTTCAGATTTAAAGAAAGGATACACAATTTAGTAAATAAATAACACCTCAGGAACTTATGAAACTCAAAAGTAACTTGAAAGAGAATAGAAGGTGAACTTTAAACTTTAAAGCAAGACAAACCCAGAAACACACCAAACTTTTACATAAAGATGGCGCAAAAATCCATAACAATAATCTTTCAATGCCAATGGAACAACCAGCCCAATTAAAATTAACAGGTTGCAAAATTGAACAGAAAACTGAATTCAATATTTTTCTGCCTGAAAAAAAAATAGTGATAGGAAACACAGGATTAAATTCAAAGGTTAGAAGACAATCCATTTCCTTGTCTTGCTCCACATCACTCATCATCAGAGAGATGCCAGTCAAAACATAAATAATGTATCATCTCATGCAACAGAGACTAGCACACACATCAAAAAAACAAGAGCAAGCAGTGCTGACAGGGATGTGAGAAGAAAGGTGACCACTCTGTCACCCCACTGATAAGCCACACATGCTAAAACACATAGATATCCTGGCTTTGAAGGAATAAATGGGAAAAAATGCTTAGTAGATATATATATATAGGACTTTTCATACCCTCAAAGCTAAATAAACATTTTCCCCTATGCACACGTGTCATTTGATAAAGTAGACCACATGATGGGCCATAAAATATGTCCCATAAAATTAAGAGGATAGGTGCTGGAGCGATTGCACAGCAGTAAGGTGTTTGTTTGCCTTGCACGGGGCCAAAACAGGATGAATCTGGTTCGAATCTTGGCTTCCTGTATGGTCCCTTGAGCCTGCCAGGAGCAATTTCTGAGCACAGAGCCAGGAGTAACCCCTGAGCAACGCAGGATGTGACCCAAAAACCAAAAAGAAAAAAAATCTAGGGGATAGAAATTGTATCAACTATATACTCTGACCATGTTGCACTGAATATAGCAATAAATTACAATAAGAAACAGAATTAACTAACACTTCCATACTAAACAACTGGTGAATTGGAGAGAAAGTCAAAGAGAAAACTAAAAGATTCCTATAAACAAATGCTAACGAAGACCTGAAGTATCTGAATTTGTGGCACACAGCTCAAGAGGTAATATGAAGAAAATTTATAACTTTTCAAGCATTCATTAGGAAGGAACAAAGGGACAACATAAAAAAACTTAATGACACAGCTTAAGAAGTTATAGAACAACCAATAAAAATGAGTCTAAGGCAGGCAGGAGGAAGGAAATAATAAAAAATTTGAGCATAAATTAATAACTATGCACCTCGACAAAAACAATCCAAAAGATTATGAAGGGAATAATTGTTTTTTCTTTTTACAAATAAATGCGATTAAAAAAGAAACATTAGCAAGATTCACAATGATAGCAGAGAGAGATCACTAATAATTGAATGATAAATGAAAGGGGGAAATTATAACAGATATTACAGAAATGCAAAGGGTAATCAGATTATTTTGAGAATCCATGCCACAGTATGATAGAACCTGTAGGAAATGAATACATTCTTGTACTCCTATAGGTTCCCAATGTTAAACTAAGATGATCTTAACAGACCTAATATTATCAAGGAACTTTAAATGGAAACTCAAATAATACCAAAAAACAAACGCTCATGCCCAGACAGATTCAATAGTGAATTCTTTCAAGCCTTTAAAGAAGACCTACTGGAAATTGAAATTCAAATCAAGATACTATCTTAAAACAAAAGCTCAGGCCTAGACAGATTCAATAGTGAATTCTTTCAAACCTTTAAAGAGGTCTTACTGTCCATACTTTTCGAAATCTACTAGGAAACTGAAGAAACATAAATATTCTCAATTTCTAAGAAGCTAACATTGCCTTGATACCAAAAGCACACATATGTACCTCCAATAAACAGAATTACAGGCTGATATTCTTGATGAACATGGATGCAAAGATCCTTTACAAAACACTAGCAAATAGAATTCAACAATTCGTCAAGGTTATACACCATAACAAAGTAGGTTTCATCCCAGGATTCAAGTACGAGATAATATAAGCAAGTGATTAAATATAATACACAATATCCAGAAAAGAAAAATTATATTTTATAGCAATTTATGTAGAGAATGAATTTGCCAAGTTCCAGCATCCATTCATAATAAAAACTCTCAACAAGATGATAATTGAAGAAACTTTCCTCAATATAGTTACAAAGATATTTATACAGTCCATAGCATACATTATACTTAATGGGAAAAATTAAAACCTTTTTTCTATGATTTGGCACAAGGCAAGAATGCCCTCTTTCACGACATCTATTAAACATAGTACTGAGAATACTTGCTATAGTAATCAGCAAGGAACAGATGTCTATTGCATAGACATAAGAAGAAAAGATGTCAGGCTCTCATTTTTTCAGGTGACATGATATATATTTAGAAAATCCTAAAGACTCTAAACAATAGATTTGCATGGTTATGTAGCAGGCTATAAAATTAGTATGCAAAAATCCATGGCTTATCTATAAACATATAATGAAAGGGAATAAATAGTTATTAAAAAACAATCCCTATACTGTACATGGATGTACATAGAATCTATTATGCTGAGTTAAATTAGTCAGAGAGAGAGAAAAAGAGAGAGATGGAACAGTCTCAGTCATCTATGACTTTTAAGAAAAATAAAAAACATTAAAATAATTCCCAAAGATGTGGGCCAAATGGACCAGCTCACAGTATGAAGCTCACCACAAAGAGTGGTGAATGCAGTTAGAGAAATAAGTACACTGAGAACTATCATAACAATGTCAATAAGTGAGGGAAGTAGAAAGCATGTCCGATGAGTGAGGGAAGTAGAAGCATGTCTGGATACAGATAGACTGCTGAGGAGGAGATGGAGGCATCAGTGATAGAAATGTTGCACTGGTGAAGGGCCGTATTCTTTTTTATGACAATCCCAACTACAATCGTGATTGTAATTATGGTATTTAAATAAAGACATTATTTAAAAAATTAAAAAATGAGCAAAGAAAAAAATTCCCATTTACAATTGTGCCTCAGAAAAGCAAATACAGTGTTATCAATTTACGAAAGAGGTGAAAGAACTATACAAAGAAAACTACAAAATACTGCTTCAAGAAACCATAGACTACACAAGGAAATGGAAACACATTCTCTGCCCTTGTATTGTGAGGACTGTATTGTGAAAATCATTAAAATGTCAGTACATGCCAAAGCATTATACAGATTTAATGTAATGTCTGTAAGAACACTCATGACATTTTTCAAAGATGTAAATCAAATACTCCCTAAATATGGAACAATAAATGTTCTTCAACAGTAAAGCAATCCTTGAAATAAATAAGATGGGAAGGTGTTGGTAGAACTTAAAAAGAAAGAAATAAGGGCCTGAGAGATAGCTTGGAGTAAGGCATTTGCCTTGCATATAGAAGGATGGTGGTTCGAGTCCTCACATCCCTGATGGTCCCCCGAGCCTGCCAGGAGCGATTTCTGAGCCTAGAGCCAGGAGTAAACCCTGAGCGCTATTGGGTGTGACCCAAAAACCAAAAACCAAAAAAAAAAAAAAAAAAAAGAAAGAAAAAAGATATGACCAGACATTTCCTCAAAGAAGAAATTCAGATAGTGAAAAGGCACATGAAAAAGTGCTCCACATCATTAGTCACCAGAAATACAAATCAAAGATATCTCCTCACACCACAGAGACTGGCAGACACCAATATGTATAAGAACAATTGGTGCTGGTAAGAATGTGGGGAAAATTGAATAATCATTCACTGCTGGTGAGAATATCAACTAGCTCAGCCTTTCTTTGAAAAAACAATATGGATATCTGAAAAAACTCAAAATTGAGAGTCCATATAAAAAAGGATAACCACTTCTAGGAATATCCCCTGGGATCCCTGAAACACAATTCATAAAACCCTCTGTATTCCTATGTTCATTGCAGTATTAATCAAAATAGCCAGAATCTGGAAACAACTGAAGTACCAAAGAAGAAATTAATGGATAAAGAAACTGTAATACATTTACACAATCAAATACTATACTGCACTGCTATTAGGAAAATTAAGAAAAAATGTTCTTATACATAGATAGATTAATAGTATTTTTCTGAGTAAAAAAGTCAGAAGGAGAGAGATAGACTTATAATAATCACACTAATTTGTGGGATATATATACAAAAAGATAGTATGGTAATAATATCCAGAGACTATAGAGCTGAGATCTAGGAGGACTAGTCCAGGGGTGGCGAACATGGATGCGGCTCCAGGCCAAAATGAATGCAGCTCTTTGCCTCTTATCATTATTTTGTATACTGTGGCTCTTTGCCAAGTTTGGATTTTGTTCTGTTTCTGAGGAGGGACCTCTGAGGAGAGATCTCCGAGCGTGTAGTCCCGCCCCCAGGCTGCATTCTCCCGTCTCCCATCCCTCAGAAACAACTGCCCCGGCCAGTGAGTGGGGGACCCGTGTGGCACATGTTGGGTCATGACTTGCCGTTAGTTCTTAGTGTGGAGGACGCAGAACACCCTCACCATCATTGCAGGATTTTGACCCTCACTCAAAATGGCAAAATGCAATATGTGTTTCATAGATTATTGTTAAAAATATATGCTTTTGTGTGAGTGTTTGTCTGTCTTGGCAGGTCACTGCGCAGTGTGGATCTCTGACTCTCACAGTTTAAAATTTTGGCTCTTTGTGTCGAACTTGTTCGCCACCCCTGGACTAGTCCATGGTAAGAAGCTTATCAAAATAGCATGGGAGAGGGGCCAGAGAGGTGGCGCTAGAGGTAAGGTGTCTGTCTTGCAAGCGCTAGCCAAGGAAGGACCAAGGTTCGATCCCCCGGCGTCCCATATGGTCCCCCCAAGCCAGGGGCAACTGCTGAGCGCTTAGCCAGGAGTAACCCCTGAGAATCAAACGGGTGTGGCCCGAAAAAAAAATAGCATGGGAGAACTGTTAGGGCCAAGAAGAGGCAACCATGACAATGATAATTGGAAGTGATTACTCTGGACAGTAACTCGGTGCTGAAAGAAGAAAAAGTGATGTGCATGATGCCTCTTCTGTATCTAAAGTGCAAATCACAATGTCTAATACAAAGAAAAAAAAAAGGAAGAGAGGAAAGGTAGGGGAGGAGGGCAGATGGAAATTTGGGAACATTGGTAATGGAAAATGTGCACTGTTGAAAGGTGTTGAACATATTATAGTTGAAAATAAATCATGAATATCTTTGTAACTGTAAAAAACAAAACTGTATTATGTATAACTTTGTAACCATAGTATTTAAGTAAAATAATATTTTAAAATTAAAATGAATTGGGTTTTATTCTAACTTCCCATCCCCTGACCTACTCAGTAGTGTCGTAGGTGTTTTGTTAATGAGAAATTCAGGATAGAGGAGTTAATCAATGTGTAACCACTTTCCTTGATTTTACTGAACTAATTTTCTTATTAATATTTGAATGACTTAATCAGTCTGTACAACTACTCCCAAGGAGTACGGCATCTGACATCCTTCTCTTCTCACTGTCTAAGCAGCTCTGACTTATTCCAGAAGAACATTTCAGTAGTTACTTCTTTCTTGAGTGTTTTAAGATCTATTTAAGAAGTGGGATTACTGTTTTCAGGTTACTCAAAAATGTGATTCACGAGAGACCCAAATTCTAACAATCTAAACTTTAAATATGCCTGTTACACTAGCAGGCTGTGGGCAGAGCAAAGGGTGATGGTTGGGATACACTTTGGGAACATGGTGAAGGGAGGTCAACACTGGTGATGGGATTGTCCCTGATTCATTGTATGTCTGAAACCCAACTACAAAGAAATTTGTAAATCACAATGGCTTCAATAAAAGAGTGTGATTAAAATTTTGTGTACTCATTCCTCTATTTACATTCCTAGGTTCTTTCATTTCTATGCTGGTTGACTTAACAGACTCTTTGATAACAAATAGATCACATTCTCTCAATGCTCTGAATCTGAGAGCATATCAAGTAGGTAAAGGCTATGTTTACTAGAACAGGTCCCACAGTTTAACTTTATTTATTTATTTGTTTGTTTTTGGGTCACACCCGGCAGTGCTCAGGAATTACTCCTGGCTCTCTGCTCAGAAATTGCTCCTGGCAGGCTCGAGGGACCATATGGGATGCCAGGAATCGAACTACCATCCTTCTGCATGAAAGGCAAATGCCCTACCTCCAGGCCATGTCACTGGCCCCACAGTTCAGCTTTATTGACATTCTCTCCAAGCTGTTGATTTTATGGTTCCTGGAATGGGTAATTTTTCAAGTACTTTAGAATTTTGCTAAGTAAAAAAATCAAATATGCTGCCATAATTTTATGTATTTTCAATTGAATAAATTGAGTTCTTTTAAGGAAATATAGATTCTTAGAAAGTTTTGATTTAGTTACTGTAGTTTCCAAGTGTAGACCTTTTTGTATTTTGTCCTTGAATTATCTAATGTAGACCCTTATGCCTTCTTTAGCCCTGAGGTTTGACTAAGAGGACTTGGATATAGCTTTGCGATGTTGATGTTATTCTGTTTCCTAGTACTTTCCTAAAGTTCAGAACAGGCACAGATATAAAGAGAAATATCAGTATTTATCAGTACTTAATATTGATACTGATGTTAAAATATCTTATTGAAGCTTATAAAAATAAGTATAATAGCGGCCAGAACAATAGCACAGTGGGTAGGGCCTATACATTGCAAATGGCCAGCCATGTTCAATCCTTTATATTCCCTAAGTCTGACAGGAGTAATTTCTTTTTATCTTTTTAAATAATTTTTTTGACCAAAGTGAATTACAAATCTTTCACAGTAATATTTAAGATACATAGTGACAATGAATCCGGGCCATTCTCACCACCAGTGTTGTCCTCCTTCCATCCTTTCCCAGTATGCATCCCATTTCTCCCTCATTTGCCCTCCACCCTGGGATTGCTAGTGTAACTGGTCCCTCTGTGTATAGCTTATTGTAGATAGGGTATCGATTCTGTGACAGGAGTAATTTCTAAGCACAGGGCCAAGAGCAACCCCTAAGAGCTGCCAGGTGTGGCGCATGGCTCAAAAAAAACAAAAACAAAAAAAAAGATAATATGTGACTCTTTGCAATACCAGGATTAAAAGTAGTACAATGACCATGTCTAGTACATAATAAACACTCATCTAATACCAAAACTCTCACTTCATTTACTTAAACTACCGTATTTTCCGGCATATAAGAAAACTGGGCGTATAAGACGACCCCCTAATTTTGCAGTTAAAACATAGATTTAGGCCTATGTTCGCTGTATCAGACAGAACATTCCTGTGCTGCAACTGTATGTACCACAGTGAGCCAATCACAACAAGTAAAGGTTCAAAGGTTATACTGTAATAGGCTTCCTCTCTGACTCTGGCCAATTTGAGCAGGCTTTTTACAGTGTAGATTTGGATCCAGAACATTGTCTAATTTGCATGCATAAAGCCTGCTTGGATTTGCTGAGTTAGACAGGCGGTCCGAGCAGCCTTGCAGTGATTGGTCCCTTATCATAGGCACCTTTTCTGGCAATTCCCTGGTGGCCTCAGTTAATCTCCCCCACTACATGAACCAAGCAACACCCCATCCTCGGACCCTAGCACTGAACCACCAACACGGTTAGCTGGGTTTTGCCAGAAGTGGCCCCCAGATCTCCTGAGTACTGTTTGGGAGCCCCCAAGAAAGAGATTTGGAAACTCTGCGGCCTGATTTTTTTATGTTTCGTTTAGCAGCATATCGAAACATTTTTCTGGATATACTTGGCATATAAGATGACCCCCGATTTTCAATTGACTTTATTTGTTTCAAAAGTCGTCTTATACGCCGGAAAATATGGTAAGTTTATAATTCATTAGATAAAGCATAATATTAAAATTCCTGTTTTACCAACTGCTTTCAAAATTCAACTTAAGTAAAATGCAAGAAAATGTCTTTCAATCAGGTAAAGGCCCATTTTGCTCTTAGAGAAAACTGAGTCAGCAGAGGTTTTAAAGTTTCTAACATTTGGACATGTTTCCTTAGTTCAAAATCATTATATAATTATTCTACAATTCTTTCCTATTAATATGCTATTCGTTTACAGCATCAAGAGTGTATTCTAGAGTCATCTACTTTCCTCTTATTTGCTCTAAAATGCTTTACTGTTCTAAATCAAATTACACCATGAAATATGGCTCTGTTCACATAGCCCCTCACCTTGTAAAACCCACATGAGAATTTTCATAATGACTCACTAGGTGCTAATTTTTTACTATTGTGGAAAGTGGTAAGCAATAGTTATATACAGAGTTAGTGAAATGACTTGGGAAGCCCAGTGAAAAGTATCAGAGGACACTATCTGGAGTGAGTAAGGACTGAGAAAGATATCCTTTTGTACTTTATGGCACATAATGCTTTTTAAAATGCTTTTACTACTATCTAATGATTTTTCACTCTGAGAAATTCATCACTTGTTTTATCATTTATGCTGCTTTTAATGGGAATGTAGAATCCCCAAAACGTAATAAAAATTGCTCAATTTTAGCTGTTAGACATAGAATGATTTATGTTCCGTATGCCTTTAGTAGACATTTTGTTTTAAGCTGCTGACCTTCCCAGTACCACATTTAACAAACACACACACACAAACACAGACATACACACACATACACACGCACACACAAACACACACACACACAAAGAAATTTGAATAGTAGTGATTGAATTTGAACTTGTGTCATTAGACCTTGTACTGGACAAAATAGGAAGGTTTGAGTTGTGAACATTGGCGCCTGTGAAGAATCATCTTCTCTTGTGAGTAATAGCACTGGGCTTTTACTTGTGTGTTCAAGTATTGAATTGAATTTATATCAGGTATAGTAGAATTAAATACATATGTAGAAATACAGAAATGTAAATTTGAAAGTAAGCTGGGGGAAATAAAGTTATTCCAAGAAATAATAGGATATGATCCTGGTGCATCAAGAAACAAAGAAACAAAGAGGCCACACAATATAGAAGACGATCTCCTATGAAAAAAGATCAAGTAGTTATGTTTATGTGACATAGTAGAAAGATTTCTCTACTACAAATGTTATTTCTGGAGATAGTCCTAAGTCTTCATTATGCCATTCATATTTCAGGTGCCCAAATTCTATAACTGACTAGTTACTATGAAAGAATAATAAAGTTTTATTAACAGTCTTAGAGCCTTGTCTATTTAGGTTATTTATATCCTTCCTTCTACATCTGTTTTCACAGTTATGAAACATCATGACTTTTTGTATCATTTTATATTTTGTTTTTGTGCCACATCCAGTGACCCTTAAGTGTTACTCCTGGCTCTGAACTCAGAAATTGCTCCTGCCAGGCTGACTCCTGGGACCATATGAGATGCTGAGGATTCAACCCAGGTAGGTCCCTGTCAGCTGCATGTAAGGTTAACACCCTACTCACTGTGCTGATGCTCTGGCCCTCATTTGGTAGATTTTAAAACCAGTACATGTCAGTATTGGATTTTAGTCACTGTAAGGAGATACATACAGGCTTGCATGTGTATTCCTGACGTTTGCTTTTGTTTTTCTAATGGTTTTGATTTAATTTTAAACAACTTGTTTTTTTTTCCTCACCCAATTCTTTCAGGTATTCAGGTAGTCTACCTAGTTTTCTGCCTTTCCTTTGGCATTCTTTCTTCAGTTGTTTCTTAATACCATTATAAAATAACTTTAGGTAAACTTCTAAGTCTTGAACATATGCCATCTAATTTATTTATCATAATAATTCTAGAATGTAATTAATAGTAAAACAGCTAGCAATAGTCCTAAAGAGAAGTATCAAAAGCAATAAATATACTGACAGTAGGAGATATTAACAGTCCACCTTGACCATTGGAAAAATAAAATATGTTCAAGAAAAAAATCAATAAACTAGAAGCTTTTATGAAAGGTTGTAGGGCTTAGTATAAATAGATATTTAAAAAGTTCTTTTGTTCCTTAAAAGGCAAGTACACATTTTCCTGTGTATGTAGACCATGTACTAGGATATAAAAAATACAAAGAATATAATAAAGATTGAAATCACATCAATTATCTTTATAGGTGACAATGATACAAGTATATAAATTAATTATTTCTGTCACTAAATTGGAAACTTTAGTAGGAATAAATACACCTAGAAACGTGCAGTTTTTGTTTTGTTTTGTTTTGTTTTTGTGCCACACCCGTTGACGCTCCTGGGTTACTCCTGGCTATGTACTCAGAAATCGCTCCTGGCTTTGGGGACCATATGGGACACCCAGGGATGGAACCTGGTCCATCCTAAGCTAGCACTTGCAAGGCAGACACCTTACCTCTAGCGCCACTGCTCCAGTCCCAAATCATGCAGTTTTTAAAGATAAAATCATGAGTAAATAGAAGATATGAATCAGTCGATTAGAAATAAAAAAAAAAAACTAAAACAATAAAATACTCTAAAGAAAAAAAGGTTCTGGCCCAGAAGTATTTAATAGTGAGTTTGACTAGATATTCAAAGTTATACCAAAAAGTGTTTGCATAATTAAATTCAAACCTACAGAAAAACTCCTATATATGAGCAGTTAATTTACAGGAAATATCCAAGAATGCAAAATAGAGGCAGTAATATTTCTTTAATAAGTAGTGTTAGCGAGAAGGTCAAACACAGAAAATATTTATCTAAGACAACTTTCTCGGCGGTGGTACAAAAGTTAACTCAAGACTGATTAAAGACTTAAGTGTTAGCTCAGAATCCATAAACACAATAAAAATAAAATCCTAGTCAAAACACCACAATAATGTCTTCCTTGGTATAATGATTTAGCTCAGTTGGCAAAGAAAACAAACAAAAGAACCCACAAACAAGATTATGTCAACCATGTTAAACTTCAATTAAATATTGAGAGAGGGCTGGAGCAGTGGCACAAGCTGTAAGGCGTCTGCCTTGCATGTGCTACTCTAGGATGGACCGCAGTTCGATCCCCCGGAGTCCCATATTGTTCCCCAAGTCAGGAGTGATTTCTGCGCACATAGCCAAGAATAACCCCTGAGCGCACATAGCCAAGAATAACCCCTGAGCATCACCGGGTGTAACCGAGAAAACAAAAGCAAACAAAAAAAAATGGGATAACTTCACAGACAATTCTCCAAAGATAACCAGTAGACAAAAAATAAAATTATCATCTTAACTTTATTCATAAAAATAAAACTTACAGTGAAATATTACCTCAATTATTAAATGATCTATATCAAAATATAAGAATATGAAAAATTATGATAGTGGTATAAAAAGTTGAACCATCCCTAATTCAGTATTCATGAGAATAATAATTGTGGGCCCGGAGAGATAGCTTTGCCTTGCAAGCAGCCGATCCAGGACCAAAGGTGGTTGGTTAGAATCCCGGTGTCCCATATGGTCTCCCGTGCCTGCCAGGAGCATTTCTGAGCAGACAGCCAGGAATAACCCCTGAGCATTGCCGGGTGTGACCCAAAAACCAAAAAAAAAAAAAAAAAAGAGAGAGAATATAAATTGTTTCATCTACTTTGGAAAAAAGAGTGGAGATTTCTGAAGTAGACTGTAACATGGTGCATTAATACTTCTCATAGATATCTATCCCCAACTACAACTCTAACTCATAGAGATATATGCATACCTATTTTTATTGTAGTGCAATTCATAATAACTACAATCTAGAATAAAATCAACTTTCAACAATATATGAGTGGATAAAAAAGAAATTTGGAATTTGTACACATTGGGAAAAGACTCAGCTATGAAAAAGCTATAAGAACGATAAAAATATTACATTTTTTCCTTTGCTACAACATAAATGGAACTGAGGGTGGAAGAAACGCCAAGTGAAATTGCTTAGAAAAAGCAACTCTATATATCAAAAGCCAAGTATCTAGACAATACCTCATTTATAGGTAATTATTCAAAAACAATGCAAGGAAATAGACTTTCTTTTTTTTTTTTTTTTTTTTTTTGGTTTTTGGGCCACACCCGGTGACGCTCAGGGGTTACTCCTGGCTATGCGCTCAGAAGTCGCTCCTGGCTTGGGGGACCATATGGGACGCCGGGGGATCGAACCGCGGTCCGTCTCCTAGGCTAGCGCAGGTAAGGCAGGCACCTTACCTCGAGCGCCACCGCCCGGCCCCGGAAATAGACTTTCTTAACAGACAATATGCTAACATTAAAATTTTAGTTATATATATGTATATATATATAAAATGATTCTACATGTAGGCAAATTCTGACTGTGTTTGGTAGTTATTCCTAATTACCTTTAATGGTCACTCCTGATTCTTCAACTTCCTGTGCTTTTTTTCTTTTTATTTATATATTTTTTTCTTTTTCTCTTTTCTCTTCTTTTTTTTCTTTCTTTTCTTTCTTTTTAACTCTTATGGTTATTATTTGGTGATTTTTCTTTTGTTGTTGTTGCTGGGTGCTTTTCCTTTTCTTTATTTCTTGTACCAGGGGCCTCCTTCAGCCACCTCTAGCCTGTGAATTTCCATTTCTTTCTCCCTCTCTTTGAAACCCCTAAGGGCAGCAACAGCAGCAGATGTAAACTCCAGGATAAATAAAAAGTATACTTAGTTTCTTCTCTCTCTCTCTCTCTCTCTCTCTCTCTCTCTCTATCTCTCTCTCTCTCTCTCTGTCTCTCTCTGTCTCTCTCTGTCTCTCTTCTCTCTTTCTCTCTCTCCTCTCTCCAGCAACAGCAGCAGATGTAAACTCCAGGATAAATAAAAAGTATACTTAGTTTCTTCTCTCTCTCTCTCTCTCTCTCTCTCTCTCTCTTCCTCTCTGTCTCTCTCTGTCTCTCTTCTCTCTTTCTCTCTCTCCTCTCTCTCTCTTTCTCTCTCTCTCTCAGTCCTGATTGGGCAATTGCTACATATTAGCGTCTCTGAGTGGGCATAAGGCCTAAACTGGCACCTGGGCCACTTGGACTCCTGTGAATTTTGGACACCAGGCCCTGGCACCCTTGGGCCTCTGCAACATGCAGCCCTGCAACCTCGAAATACTTGGGTTGCTGTACCTAAGGATACATTTATCCATTTATCTGATGTCAGTAATGGATTAGGTGTCCCTGAACCCAAGGAGAGATGAAAAAGCCTTATATGTTTAATAATTTAATTTTTATTTTTCTAGGTAAATACGGGAATGTCAAAGTTTCTTTGGAAACTACAGATACTTGATGACCTCACCATGAAATAAAGCATATGCCAGCATGATACATTTTAGGAAGATTGTTTCTGAATTTTATGGGGAAGAGTCATTTACAAGCAAGAGGCATCAATACCCTAGGCTACTAACAACCAGGACCTAAACCTAGGATATTAATGCTGATCTGGTGCATCTGGCCCCCTCCACAGGTACATGTGAACTTGACTTTCCTCAAAGGTGGAAAGATCTTTTTCCAGAAGGACAAGAGTAGACCCTCTCTAATATGTTTCACCTTGGTATTGGAATTAAGAGTTCAAAGTTGTGTTGTTAGGTTTGTGCTATCTGCCCAGTGATAAGACAAAGAGACCACCGGACAATGTAAGTCACAAAGCGGAATTTTATATGCTTAGCTATCTCAGGGTCGAAGACTTCCAACTGGGAACAAACTTCCGAAAATTAAGGACCTCAAGTCAGTTTTTCACTCGAATTATATAGCCATCACAACCATGCATCAGAGCTGAATGTATAGCCCCAGGAAGCAGATAAAAGAGATTCACTATTCAAATGCTACAAGATATATAATTTAGATGTTACAAGGTTGATATGTTAAGTGCACGGACATGGGTGCCAATATTCTGGATGTGGGTGCCCTGTTCCGTGCCTTCTATCTCCCGTTGTTTCTAACTTCTATCTTAAGACCAGATTCCCACAAGCTAACAAGGTGTTTAGATGAGTAATTTAAACCTTAGTCCCCAAGACACCCCAAGAACAAGGTTTCCTACCTTTATGAATTTATACCATATATGAATTATAAAAAGCAGCACAAAACACCAACTTATGATTAAATTTTGTTCAAGTCATTTATCATCCTTCACACTAATTTTTAATTTTAATTAATTGTTAAAAATATGAAGTGGAAATACTACAGAGTTTAAAACAAATCTAGAATCTGAGTGAGATAGTTTCTCACAGCTGGAATATTCACACTTTATTTTCCTAGGGGCTAAGTGAATTCTCAGTAAAATATAAGACAAAGAAATTTTATTGTAAGCCAAAAGGTCAGAAGAGATTTTGGAACAACCTCTACCGTAAGGGTGAGAACAAACTTGGACACTGAAGTGACTGAAGTAGGATTTACAGCTTCTTGGCAAGATTTATTATTTTTGTTTCTCCTAATCTGACTCCCTGATAACTCAGCATATTTTAAACTCTTTATTGTTCACAGTTCTTTATTCCCATTTGACTCTTCTTGCTTACCTGAGTGATTTTTGCCCCTCCACTACTAATAATGCAGATACCAGCTGGCTAATTCCCAATTCTTCTTTAAGTGTTAACTTTTAAACTATGTTCAATCCCCATGGAATTAATTACTAATGCTACTACTATTCTCTCTCTTTCTCATTTTTTTTTTGCTTAACCTAGTATCTTAAGTTTATCTTTAGAACTACATATTTTACATTTACTTATATTTTAATTTTCTCCCCAAAAGTTAACATTTATTGCTTAAAAATTATTGCTTAAAATGATTTTGTAGTAAATTATTTAAAATTACAATAAATTTATATTTAATTAACCTGTGTGTTTTAGTGATTCTAGGAACATCAATTTTTCTTACACATGGGATTGTTTTACAAAACACAACCCTTTCTTCAGAGTTCAAATAAGCAATTCTTATTAATGTTATTGACAATTCCCTCATATTTATGTAGGACTTTATCTTTCATTGGAATCCAAATATGAGTAGAGTTTTTCTACACAATGGTTTATGTAGAAATTGTTAATTAGTGGGATGAAATTGAAAATGTACAAAATCTGGCTTTCTGAAATAAATGGGTGCATGTCATATGGTTTATGTGTATATTCATATATACAATACACAAATATACATAGATGTGCATGTATTTATAATCTACTAATGAAAAGTATATATCAGTTCAATTACAGATAAATACTATAATATTATCAATTCAACTTATTCAAATTATTTCACATTATTTTCTCTAAACTCAAATTCATAGCCAATCTATGATATTAATAAATAAATGAGTCCTCAGTGGTGTTGGCTGACTTTTGCTTTCACGAAAAATAAGGTATAAGACTGAAACAGTAACTATATTTTGGAATATCACTAATTTGTCAGTAATCTGTATGAATACTTTGGTGATTAATTTATAAATATTTGAAGGATTTTTTTAGATTTTATTCTATTTAGATTGGGACAACTATAGGCAACATTTTTTGGTTCTAATAGGCATTATAATTTTTTCTTTTACTGTTTTTCTAGTCTAGGGAGTAGTCAGAATTTACTGTACAATGTAAATTTTTAAGTATTTTGGGCTAATCAAGACAAAACAAAAATCTGTATTAAAATTTTAACCATATGGGGCCAGAGCAGTAGCACAGCGGTAGGGAATTTGGCTTGCATGCAGCTGACCTAGGATGGACTGAGGCTTGATCCTCAGAGTCCCATATTGTCTTCCAAACCCGGAGCAATTTCTGAATGCATATCCAGGAGTAACCCCTGAATATCACCGGGTATAACCCAAAAAACAAAAAAAAAATCAAATTATTTTTAGATGAGGCATACATGAACTTAATTTATAAAGAGCTGAGAAACATATTTTAGTCTTTGTGATGGACCATAAGTGGTTTATTTAGTACTTTCATTTAGTTCTTAATATTTTTTCTTAGTGTTTTAGGCAGATTTGACCCATTTGGTGGTCACTAGTATAGAAAATAAAGAATGCACAAAGTCTTAATATTATTTATTTGTAAAAATATTTTGATTGTTTTGGTCACACTGAATCTTGCAGTAATCAGGGTTTACTTCTGGCTTTGTACTCCGGGATTATACCTGGGGGCAAAGAGTGTGTCAAAGTTCAAACCTGGGCTGGGTTTGGTGCTTACCTTGCATGCTGCCTTTATCCTTTTGGGATTAGGATAAATCATGGTAAGTGATGTAGAATCTAGCACCATCATATCTATTCCTATGGTATAGATTCACATACATAAACAATCTTCAGTAGAAAGACTGTATCTGAAGCTCACCATAGAATAATGAGTGCAGTTAGAGAAATAACTACATTGAGAACTATCATAACAATGTGAATGAATGAGGGAAGTAGAAAGCCTGTCTGGAGTACAGGTGGGGGAGTGTGGGGAGGAGGGAGATTCAGGCATTGGTAATGGGAATGTTGCACTGGTGAAAGGTGGGTGTTCTTTACATGATTGAAACCCAACTATAATCATATTTGTAATCAAGGTGTTTAAATAAAGATATTAATAAAAAGAAAAACTATGTATCATAAAATATTATGAAATGTTCTTTTCTATATTACTTTTGATTAAAAATTTATGGATTTAGGGTTAGAGAGATGATTCAAAGAACTATAGCACCTTCTTTGTATTTGGGAAGCCCACATTTTTTCCCCTGGAAACTCATGCTTTCCTGAAGATGGCTGTGAATAATCACTGAGTACTGAGCTCTAATCTGGGAGTTGTCCCTGAGCACTGTCCAAATTGGCTCCCAAATCATCAAAAATATTCCAATGTAATGAGTTTATTAGACTACATATTTTAACATATAATGGCAATTAATGACTAAAACATTAGTCAGCAGCTAGGAAGTTTTTCTTGGCTTTTGCATGTGGTTAACTTAGGTTCAATCTTGGCAGCCTTATAGTTCATTGAGCCTGCCAGGAAGGATCCCTGAGCACAGTTAGGTGAAATCCCTGAGCACTATCAGGTGTAGCCCCCCAAAAGAAAAAAATGCACTCATGATTATATATATTTAATTCAAAGCAAATTCATTTAAACGATATACATAATATACATTTTTTCATTTAATTTTCAGTATCTTTATAAGCTTTGGGCAGATAGTTAAACCATAGTGTCTATGGTCCCATAAAATTCAGGCAGAATGTGTAGCAACAGAGGCAATACAGAAATAGAGTTTTGTCCCTGAAAGAACACAAATTGAAATATAGACCTAAATAGGGATTAGAATTTCAAGGGAGAATAAAGTGACTATTCTAATATTCAGATAAATGGCAAAGGGTCAAGGGGGATTTTAGGAAATAGAGGATATACTACTTTCTAGTTAATGATTCCCTGTTACATTTTCAGGGATTGGGAAAGTGATAATATCTAAGATATTTTATATGACTCTGGTCCTAATAAGGCATCAGAAAATAGTAATTAATATGAAATTTTTGTGATTGCTGTTGTGTTTTTATTACTATTAATATTGAATATAGACATTATGAAAGGTTTGAACCTTACATGGCAGTTGTCCCAGGAATCAAGAAAACTGCAGTTTGTAATGAGTCTCATCTTTGAAATGCCAAATAGCTGAGGCTCATAAGGTTCTTTTTGTGAGTGATCAAACCACCTACCCAGGATGCAAATAAGGGATCTGGTGTTCATACAAATTAACAGCTGCTATATTCCATTTCATCTCCAAACAGACACAGCCAACTGTGTGTGGTATCAGCATACATTATAGCTCTAAGCTTTCCACCCTCAGCAATGCCTAGTCACAATAACGTCAAGAAACTTAGCCTGGGAATAGTAGGGAGGGCCTGACAATGCCAAACAAGCTCTAGCTCTTATTTCTTGATGTTTCTTTTTGTTCATTCTTTGGTCTCTGACAAGTTGTAACTGAAAGGAGAGAATAAATCCCTAGGAAATGCTGCAAACAACTGTGTATGAGAAGTATTCTTTACACAGCATCTATTAAAACTAGCTTTCTAAGGTATGGGTAGAAATGCCAGGAAGCCCTGATAAGTTGACTGCTGTGGCAGACCTGATCATCTAATGTTATTTCCAACTCTGATGAAAGAAGAGTATTGTTACTCAACAATTGTTACAGCAATATTTTAGAACTGGAAGAGAGGTGAACTAAATAAGTATGAAGTACTGTAATAAAAGCAGACAGAAAGTTAGTTTCAGAATATCTAATTTTTTCTGGATGGGTTTGGTAGAACAAGCAAGGGTTTGCACATCACCTCCCAGTTATATTATATGGGGTTCCTGATTTTCTCTATAAAACCACTTTAATATACCCACTCTTTTCTTATCTTAATGTATGATGATTAAGCTGAGAATATGGAAAACATCTGAACAATCTCCAGTTTAACTTCCCACAGGCAGTCAGTAAGGCCATCTAGTTTATCTCCTACATTTTATTTATACTTTTTTGCCACCAGATTGCCATTTCCTTTTCAGTATTTGTTATCCAGCTGACTTACTGCTGCTGTCTCAGAATCTCATTTATTCTTCACTTTATCCCCACCAGCTGTTGTCAGTGTCATTCACATGTGAACATTTGAAAACATCCTTGTTTTCTGTAAGTAAAAACTTAAATTCTTTAGTATGGGTCACAACTCATTCTGATAAGTTTCTGCTGATACATCATCACTATTTTATCCTTTTCCATTTTTCTTCTTCCCATAGCACTCGAATCCTGTTCGTGTTTCAATAATCTGGAATGCTTATAATTTTAGTATTACAGGCAATGGTTGCTCTTTAATCACCTTTAGTTTTTAACAGTCATCTTGCATTGTATTATAAAGCTACTAGTAGTAGTCTTTTTTTCTCTTCTTTAAAGCTACTAGTAGTAGTCTTTTTTTCTCTTCTAACCTACTTAAAGCAGCTACTTAAAAGAGACCATGCCTCCTCTTTGTTAAAAAAAATGTATTAGCTCCATATACATTATACCTAGTGTTAACATATACTTGCAAACAAAACTTCCTTGTGGGGAAAGTTTGGGCTTTTTTAAAAAGTCAAATATTAGTTATTTTTGGGAAGGAACAAGGATTTTTGTACACATGAAGCTATGTTCAGGGATTACTCCTTGTAATGTAGACTGGGGTCACTTGAGGCAAGGTTTGTGGGAATAATATATACCATATTTTCCGGCATATAAGACAACTTTTGAAACAAAAAAAATGTCAACTGAAAATCGGAGGTCGTCTTATATGCCAAGTATATCCCAAAAAATGTAACAAAATAAAAATCAGGCCGCAGAGTTTCCAAATCTCTTTCTTGGGGGCTCCCAAACAGTACTCAGGAGATCTGGGGGCCACTTCTGGCAAAACTCAGCTAACCGTGTTGGTGGTTCAGTGCTAGGGTCCAAGGATGGGGTGTTGTTTGGTTCATGTAGTGGGGGAGATTAACTGATGCCACCAGGGAATTGCCAGAAAAGGTGCCTATGATAAGGGACCAATCACTGCAAGGCTGCTAGGACCGCCAGTCTAACTCAGCCAATCCAAGCAGGCTTTTTATGCATGCAAATTAGACAATGTTTTGGACCTGAATCTACACTGTAAAAAGCCTGCTCAGATCGGCCAGAGTCAGAGAGGAAGTCTATTACAGTATAACCTTTAAAACTTTGCTTGTTGTGATTGGCTCACTGTGGTACATACAGTTGCAGCACAGGAACGTTCTGCTGATACAGCGAATATAGGCCTAAACCTATGTTTTAACTGCAAAATTAGGGGGTCGTTTTATACGCCCAGTTGTTTTATATGCTGGAAAATACGGTAATGCCTAAGATCAAACTGGTGTCAGTTGTGTGTAAGGTAAATGTCTTGCCCATTGTACTATCTCTGGTCTAAATTAATTCCTTAATAAGAAAGTTGAAGAGAGGCTTTGGGTTTTAGAAGTACAAATATAAAACCAAAGTCATAAGTTGTAAACTAAATTTAACTGTCTTATTATGAGTATGTGTTGAAAGATGTGGCAGAAAATTAGGGAAATATCAACATATAGTTTGAATTTTATTCAATTTAAGTGATGAGTTTTAAGTAAGTAACCTTAAGAAGGATATATATATATATATATATATATATATTATTTTTTAGATACACAGTATTTCTTGTGGCTAAGGAGTTACTACAGTCGGTAGGGTACTTGTAATGATTGTGGTTCATTCCCTGAGATTCAATATGGTCCTGGGAGCCCAACAGGAGCAATTCCTTAACATATTGCCAGGAATAAGCCCTGAGTGGAGTGGCCTCAAAAGAAGCAAACAAAAAATACACAATATGTCTTAATACAAAGAAGTTTGTGATTTTGATAAAGTCCAGCTTACTTATCTTTTTTGTTGTTTCTATTGTGGATGTCAAGCTTTAATGTCATAAAGATTTCAATATTTGTTTTACTTTCTCAGCGCTTTGAAGTTTCAGCTTTTATATTTAGATCTTTAATTCTTTTTGTTTCACTTTTGCTTTATAGTATAATGTAAAGGTACATTTAAATTTTTATAGGGGTTCATACAAAATAGATCTCTGGAGATCCTGGAGCCCATCCCAGCGATATTTATCCCAGCCCTCTGGTATTGTCAGCCAGTCTCTTGATGTAGTGATACACAGGCCTAAAAATTTTTATGAGCTAAAAATGCTGTGCTTAAGGGGTACATGTATGTCAAGGATTTAATTTAGCGCCTAACACTTGCAAGTCATCTGATTCTTTTAAACTATGTCCTTGGTCCACTTTTCTTTTTATTGTATATGATTTTTTTTTTTGGGGGCCACACCCGGTGACGCTCAGGGGTTACTCCTGGCTATGCGCTCAGAAGTCGCTCCTGGCTTGGGGGACCATATGGGACGCCGGGGGATCGAACCGCGGTCCGTCTCCTAGGCTAGCGCAGGTAAGGCAGGCACCTTACCTCGAGCGCCACCGCCCGGCCCCTTTATTGTATATGAATAACCAGTTTTATTATAATCACTTATAGAAAAAAGTTTACTGTTTCATCTTCAGAGATTGTTTTGGCATCATATTTTTTCATGTTTTCTTTTGTTTTGAGTACCACATTTGATGATAACTCAGAACTTACTTCAGGATCTGAGCTTAGAGATTACTTCTGGTGATCAGGGAACTAGATGCTGTTGTGGAGTTAGAACTCAGGTTGACTAAATGTAAAGCAAGTAGCTTAACTCCTGTACTCTCTCCCCAGCAGTCATATTTCTTTTAGCAATTATTTAATCATGTATATAAGAGTATATATATGGTCTCTTTATTAACAATTCAGTATCTTTAGTCATGTCTTTAGCTATAGTATATTTTTGAAGAATATTTAATCTACTGCCTTGGTTATAACAACCCTTCTGTGGACTGGTATTCATGATAGGTGCTGGATCATAGGCACACACTGCTCGGTATTATTAATCTTTATGCTGAATTCAGCTGCTTTGATAAGCATAGTTTTGTATTAAGTTTTGAAAGTTTCCATTGTTTCTTCTTTTTATTTTTCTCTGAGATTGCAGTGAGAGTCAGGACTCCTGAGTAACTTTCATAGGGATTAGAGACCAGGGTTAATTCCAGCAATACTTTTCCCAACTGTGTAGGTCTGAAGGCTCCATGTTTGTATTCAGTGATGCAGTATTTCTTGAAGCTAGCAGTGCTGCGGACCACGAAAACGTCACCCAGTAATGTTTGGGTGCTATCATGACAATATTGGGATATGCTCAAGAGAGGATGCAGTGTCAAGGATAAAATTATGAACTTCTGTATGCAAGCCATGCTTTATAGTTCTTCAAAATATCTCTCTGGTCCCTGGTTACATTTTTTAAAGATGGAATAGGAGGGATATTATCTCTGAGTTAATCAGATATAGGATAATTTACTGCCTAAACACCTTTTATACTCAAGGTTTTGAAGTCCATACAAGAGAAACTATCAAGATGACTAAATGATAATTGCGAGACTATGAGGTAATTAACAGAAGCAGGCATAATCTGTGAGGTCTGTTCTTAGACTGTTCTGCCATTAAATGAATAAGATCCTTGGCTATGTGTGTCAATCTACCAAAAGCAGGACAATGTATTTTCTGAAAAAACCTTTGTACCAATATATACAGTGATAGGTAAGATATGTCAGTCAGAGATGGGTTTTATTTCAAACAATAGTGAGAAACATCTAGGGTTAGTATTGGTTATCCAAATAGTCCATGCCACCAGTTTATTACAGATAGCCTAATGAGAAAGGCAGAATCTAACACTGAATTATAATTGATAGCTAAATAGAATAAAACTTTTTCAAGGAGGCAAGAATTGGGTCTGGCGAGATAATACAGTGGGCAATCACTTGCTTTGTACTCAAGACTCGAGTCCATGTTAGTACCATATAGAGTCTATAAAATTTGCCAGGAGTGATACTCAGGTTCTGAACCAAGAGAAGAGTAAGCACTTATTGCAACCAGGTATGCCATCCAAATAATCAAAAACAATTTAAATTCAATACAAAGCCACAGATAAATGAGCTACTTTCAGGACAAGATTGTAAAATTTGACTATAAATCCTAAAATAGGTCTATAATTTTATCAACTTTCTTTGGTTTTATCTAGAAAATTAACAACAGTTTACAGAAATTAAATTTGCAAGAGACTTCTGTCATATGTATTCTTACATGACTTTGTTATAGGAAGATCTGAGAAAACTTCCTATTCAACAATAGATTATGTCTAGAATTCTAAACAATGTCCTCAAAAGGTGAAATTAAATCATAATATTGATTTTTTGGTATTTTTGATAATTTTTCCTATCCCTGAAAACAATGTAAATAACTCTTAACCCTTTACTTTATTGACTTTCTGAATGACTGTCTGAGCACAGTTGCACAGAATCTGAAAATGTCAGCACTGGAAGTGAAAGTAAATATATAATTATATAACATATAGCATATTTGAACTTACATATAAATGTTTGAACTATAAATATAACATATTAATATAAGCTATGTATATTTAAAAGTATAATGCTTAGATAAAATAGACATCCTATGAATCACATGGTTATGTATCACTGAGCCAGGACAAAAGCTAGACTTTTACTTGTTAGCTTTTTCCATTTCTGACTGGCACAGCCTATATTAAGTTAAATTCTCAGTTACTAGTGAAAATGAGTGACTTCTTTCAGTCTTACATCCTGAAAACTGGATACATTTAGGGGGCTTAGAACCTGAGAAGAGAGCCATGTTTTAATAAATGCTCAGAAATTGCCTGAAGATTAACTAAGTAGCTTAATTAAACACTCAAGTGATTAAGCAACATGATTAATTATGTTGGTATTATTGAAATTCTGCACCACCTTCCTCAGCACTCTTATATATCCGAATAATAAGGATGTTCCTTTCTGTATTCTAGAAGGCACCAATAAATAGAGTGTATATACAATACATATAGTATATATTACATGTTAACATTATTTAATATCTAACATAAACAAAGTTGGAGACTAAATTTATGTTTCCACAAAAACAAATCAGCAGAAGGCAGGACATATCGCCTCACATTTCCACAGATGGTAAAATTTTCTCTCTCGTTAAGAAATATGAAGAGACTGGGAGTCTGGGTCGCCATCATCTTTACTGTGGGTGCCTGATTAGTGCAGTTTTGAGACCAATCACTCCACAAAATTCCTGATTAAAGCAGAGACTGAAATGCCCGCGACATGATGGAACAGGATGCGTCTGGGTTGACATTATCTTTACTGTGGGTGCCTGAGTGGCTTGGGTTTGAGACAATTCTTTGTACAGAATCCCTGAAGAAAGCAGAGAGACTGAAGTACCCTGGACATCTGTCCAGGTTTCCTCTGTGGACACCACTACTAAAGGCTCATGAGTGCTGCAGGTTCTACAAAAAACACCTGAGCAGGTTGGGCGCTCGCATCTCTAGTGAATGAGCTCCACCATAAAATGTCGAAAAACACACAGCAAGCATGACAATGGGGAAAGAACACAAGCCAACATCAGAAATATTAAATGAAGATGGCAGTTCTAATGACCTGAAAAATGTCAACCATTTGATTAATCTCTCAGATAAGTTTAGAATAGAAATATAGAGGATCCTCATAGAAATCAAAGAAAACATAGCTCTAGCTGAACAGAACACAATGATAGAAATCAGAAAACTCCAAACTGAAATAAAAGATTTAAAAAACATAGTAGCTGAACAGAAAACCGCAATGGAAAGCCTCTTCAACAGGGTAACAACAGCCAAGGACAGAATCAGTGAACTGGAAGATGAAATGCAGAACAACTCCATAAAGCAGAAAAAATTGGAAAAGAACCTTAAGGCAAATGATTAGACAATGGAAAAAGTACTCAAAGTATGTGAAAATATAAAGAAAATATAAGTCTTTGATAAACTCAACAGAAAGAACATAAGAATCAATGGAGTCCCAGAGTCCCACTAAGAATCAACAGTCAAAGACATCATCACAGAGAAACTCCCAGAGCTAAAGACTACATGCCCAAAGAGTACCAGCTAAAAGAGACCCAAAGAAAAACACCCCAAGACATATCCAAGTCACAATGATGAATATCACAGATAGAGATAGAATACTAAAAGCAGCAAGATCCAAAAGGGAAATTACATTCAAAGGAGCATCCTTAAGATTTACAGCAGCCATGTCACAAGAAACTCTCAAGACCAGAAGACAGTAGTGGGATATTGTGAAAAGAATGAATGAAATGGATGCTTCACCTAGAACACTGCACCCATTCTGACTCACATTCAGTTTTGAAGGAAGGATACATAGTTTCATGAATAAGCAACAGCTCAGAAACTTTACAGATGCAAAACCAACCTTAAAGAAAAAATTGAGAGGTCTATTTTGAGACAAGACAGACCAACAGACACACGAAACTTATACACAAACATGACATTAAATCCCATGACAATCATTTCCCTCAATGTCAATGGACTAAATGCACCAATTAAGAGACACAAAGTGGCTAAATGGATCAAGAATATGAATCCAACCTTCTGCTGCCTATAAAAAAACACACCTGAATAGTCAGAATAATCATAGACTCAAAATCAAAGTGGAGAAAAATTATCCAAACAAACAATGCCCTTAAAAAAGCAGGGGTGACCATATTAATATCAGTTGACACAAACTTTAGATTTTGAAAAGTTGTAAGAGACAAAGATGAACACTTTGTACTAGTCAAGGGATATATGCAACAGGAAGAAATTGCACTACTAAACATATATGCACCTAATGAGAGACCAGCAAAATATATAATATGATTATTGACAAATTTGAAAGAGTACATCAATAATAACAAAATAATTGTAGGAGACTCAACATGGCCCTGTCAACACTTGATGGGTCAACCAGACTGAAACTCACCAAAAATGTACTAGCCCTGAAAAGAGAAATGAAAGAAAGAGGCCTAGTAGATACATATAAAGGACACTACATTTCCAGAAACCTGGAGATACATTCTTCTCCAATGTTCATGTGTCATTCTCCAATAGACTATATGCTGGCACATAAAACATACCTGCATAAAATTAATAGGATAGAAATTTTGCAGGCTACCTTCACTGATCACAAGGTTCTGAAATTAGAAGTGAACTACAAAGGTACACAAAATAAAAACTTTAACAGATGGAAATTAAATAGCCTACTACTGAACAACCAGTGTTTCCAAGATGAAATCAAAGAGGAAATCAAAACTTTCCTGGAAACAAATGACAATGAAGACACAAACTATCAGAGCCTATGGGACATAGCAAATTCTTCTCACAGTACTGAGAGGAAAATTTATTGCTTTGCAAGTACACATCAGGAAGGATGAAGGGGTATACCTTAATAGCTTAATGACACGGCTTATAAAATTAGAAAAGGATCAACAAAAGAAACTAAAAATAGGGAGAGAGAAGGAAAGAACAAAGCTTAGAGCAGAAATCAATGAAGTGGAACCCCCCCAAATCTGAAAGATTAACGAAAGCAGAAGTTGGTTCTTTGAAAAAATAAACAAGATTGATAGACAACTGGCAAAACTCACAAAGAAAGAGAAATTTGATAAACTGTATCACAAATGAAAAGGGAAAGAATACTACAGATATTGCAGAGATTCAAAGGGTATTCGTAAACTACTTTGAGAAACCCTATGCCACTAAACATGAGAACTTGAAAGAAATGGACACATTCTTGGACTTCTATAACCTTCCATGGTTGAATAAGGAGGATGTAGCCTATCTAAACACCACCATCACAATTGAAAATATTTTATGCTGTATTACAAAGCAATAGTTATCAAAACAGCCTGGTATAGGAATTAAGACAGACTCTCAGATCAGTGGAATAGGCTTGAGTATTCACAAAATGCTCCCCAGACATATGATCTTCTAAATTTTGATAAAGGAGCAAGAAATCCTACATGGAGCAAGGAATGCATCTTTAACAAGTGGTGTTGGCAAAACTGGTTAGCCACTTGCAAAAAAGCAAACTCAGACCCCCCCTGCTAACATCATGTATGAAGGTAAAATCCAAATGGATTAAAGACCTTGATATAAGACCTGAAACCATAAAGTATATAGAACAACACGTAGGTAAAACACTCCATGACATTGAGACTAAAGGAATCTTTAAGGAGAAAACAGCACTCTCCAAACAAGTAGAAGCACAGATAAACAGATGGGACTATATTAAGCTGAGAAGCTTCTGCACTTCAAAGGAAATAGTGCCTAAAATACAAGACCACCCACTGAGTGGGAGAAACTATTCACCCAATACCCATCAGATAAGGGGCTAATATCCAAAATATACAAAGCACTAATGGAACTTCACAAGAAAAATACATCTCATCCCATCAAAAAAATGCGTAGAAGAAATGAACAGACACTTTGTTAAAGAAGAAATACAATTGGCCAAATGGCACATGAAAAATTCTCCACATCACTAATCATTAGGGACATGCAAATCAAAAAACTACGAGATACCATCTCACGCCACAGAGATAGGTGCATAGCACAAAGAATGAGAACAAGCTTTACTGGTAGGGATGTGGAGAGAAAGGAACTCTTAATCACTGCTGGTGGAAATGCTGTCTAGTCCAGCCTTTATGTAAAGCAATATGGAAATTTCTCCAAAATATGGAAATTGAGCTCCCATATGATCCAGTTATACCACTCAGGGATATACCCTAGAAACACAAAAATACAATACAAAAATCCCTTCCTCACACCTACATTCATTGCAGTGCTATTTATAATAGCAACACTCTGGAAACAGCCATGTTGCCCTTAAAAGTATGAATAGCTAAAGAGATCGTGGTACATATACACAATGGAATATTACACAGCTGTCAGGATAGATGAAGTCATGAAATTTTCCTATATGTGGATATACATGGAATCTATTTTGCTGAGTAAAATAAGTCAAAAGGAGATAGACCCAGAATAGTCTCCTTCACCTATGGGTTTTAAGATAAATAAAAGACATTTTTGTAACAGTTCTCGGAGACAAAAGAGAGGAGGGCAGGAAAGTCCAGCTTTCAACATAAAGCTCACCACAAAAAGTGATGAGTGCAGTTAGAGAAATAACTACATTGAGAACCATCATAACAATGTGAATAAATGAGGGAAGTATAAAGCCTGTCTAGAGTGCAGTTAAATAAATAACTACATTGAGAACTTTCATAACAATGTGAATGAATGAGGGAAGTATAAAGCCTGTCTACAGTACAGGCAGAGGTGGGGTGGGGAGGAGGGAGATTTGGATTATTGATGATGGGAATGTTGCACTGGTGAAGGGGGCTGTTCTTTACATGACTGAAACCGAACTGCAATCATATTTGTAATCAAATATGTTTAAATAAAGACATTATTAATAAAAGAAAGTTTAACAATCAAAAAATAGAAATATGAAAAGACTGAATGGAAGAGATGATTCACTTTATAACCATCTGATAAGGAGTTAATTTCTAAGATATGTAAGGCACTGTTAGAACTAGTCAAGAAAAACACACATAACCCCATCAAAATTAGAAAGAATAAATAAATCAATATTTTCTCAAAGAAAAAAAATACAGGTGGCCAAAAAGTCACATGCACAAAGAAAGAAGCTCTTTGAGAGAGGAGGTATTTGTTTTTATTCCCAAAGTATAAAAAAATTTAAAGAAGGAACTTTAAGTTGCTTCTTATCTGAGAACATTTGTTATTTGTGTTAGAAAACATAATGTATAAAGACAGAAATATAAAAATATCTTTGTTGGGGCCGGGCGGTGGCGCTGGAGGTAAGGTGCCTGCCTTGCCTGCGCTAGCCTAGGATGGACCTCGGTTCGATCCCCCGGCGTCCCATATGGTCCCCCAAGAAGCCAGGAGCAACTTCTGAGCGCATAGCCAGCAGTAACCCCTGAGCGTCACAGGGTGTGGCCCAAAAACAAAAACAAAAAAAAAAAAAAAGAAAAAAATATCTTTGTTAAGTCACAATAGCATATATAGTTTGAATAATTTCGTTTGAATAGTAGAGAAGGAAGTTTGAATTGATGGTGGGTAAAATTATCTGGAAATTGGACTTTCTTAAGCACAGTAACTCTAAAGGAGTCTAAAGTTGGTTAACTGTGCTAACCAGAGGGACAGAAAATGCCACATATAAATTAACTGCCCATAAAACTAAATTTTCTATATCATCAATTTAGTAGAATAAATGTTATTGCTTCTAGGCTTTACAACTATTACCCCAGATCATATCTATTATACACACATTGTGAAATTAATCAGACATTGTAAGACCACTCAAAATTCAGGGAAAAAAATCACTATCAAGAGACAAATTAGTAACATGTCAGATTCAAAATGGAACCATCAAAAGAAGAATAATGATTTTTGCACAGGTCATAGGATGAAGCCTAGGATATAGTCTTTCTTTGTGGTCCCAGGACAAATTCTGCTTAGTCATGGCTGGTGTAGTCAGTCTTGTGTACTTATAGATCGTGGTTCTTGCACAGATATTAGGATGGAGCATCTTCTGATTTCATCTCATCATTGGGTGGTGAGGTAGAAAAATCTGCCTGTATATCAAGTTATAGATGTTTCCTTGTCATCAGGGTGTCTTATTGACCTACCCTGAAGCAGTTTGGTGCCAGGATGGCATTTGGGCCTCCCCCAGGGAAAGTTTGATTCTTGGTGCTGGTGTCATAAACTGTGCCAGTACCAATAAGTAATAAGTAAAAAAGTAATTTACAATGGTTTCAATGAAGAGTGATATATATATGTAAATATACATATATATATATATAAATATACATATATATATATAATTAGTACTGTATCTGAAGCACATAAACAGGGGCCATAGGTATAGACATTAAGGCATTTGTTTTGCTTGTGATCAACCCAGATTGTATCACATATGCATGGATTGGATATTTTTCTTACACTCGTTTATACTTCCAAGGCTGAGTCAAAATGATCTGGAATACATAAACAAACCCACTTCTATTGAAGAAATTGAAATGGTAATCAAAAAGCTTCACAAAAACAAAAGCCCAGATGGTTTCACTATTGAATTCTTTCAAACCATTAAATAGAAAATACTGCCAATTGTTTTTTAGGTTTTTCCAGAAAATTGAAGAAACAGACACACTCCAAAAAGAATTTCTATGAATATATCTCCACCCTGAAACCCAAAACAGATAGATACACCACCAAAAAGAGAATTATAGGCTGATATCCTTGATGAACAATGATGCAAATATCCTCAAAAAATAACTAGCAAATACAATTTAACTTGTCATAAAAAATGCAACATACCATCACCAAATAGGGTTAATATCAGAAATGCATTAATGCTTTAACATACAAAAGTTATTCAAATAAACCGTCAACAAAAGAAAATATAAAAATTATATCATCATAGCAATAAATGCGGAGAAAGCATTTGACAAGTATAATCATCTGACATGATAAAAAATTTCAACAAAATAGGGGCCAGAGCATTGGCAATAGAGGTAAGGTGTATGACTTGCAAGCACTAGCCTAGGACGGACCATGGTTCGATCATCCAGAGTTTCATATAGTCTTCCCAAGTCAGGAGTGATTTCTGAGTGCATAGCCAGGAGTAACCCCTGAGCATCAACAGGTCACCCCCGCAAAAGAAAATTTCAACAAAATAGCAATTGAGACACTTTTCTTGATATAGTGAGAAACTACTTCCCACAAGCTCATGGAAAACATTACACTCAATGATGAAAAACGAATAGCTTTTCCTCTAATATCTGGCACACATCAAGTTTGCCTTCTTTCATCATTTCTATTCAATATAGTACTAGAAGTACTTTCCAGAATAATTAGACAAGTAATTTATATTAAGGACATACACATAGTAAAGGAAGAAGTCATGCTAATAGGGTCTGTAGACTACATAATTTTGTATTTATAAAATAATAAGGACTACAACAAAGCATACAAAAATAGTAGATTTGTATAGTAAAGCTACAAGTTACAAGATTAATGCAAAAATCCATGGCCTTTCTATGTATAAATAATAAAAAATAAAGTTATATTAAAAATCCCATATATAATTATGCCTCAGAAAATTAAGAACCATGGAGTCAACTTAAATAAAGATCTATTACAATCTCTATAAGAATAACAATTGCATTTTTTAAAAGATAAAGGTCAAACAGTCCTAAATAATATATGAAAAAATAAACTCACGAATATCTAAGGCAGTCTTTGGGGAAAAAGGGAAGGAGGCATCACTTTCCTCAATTGCAAACTTTACTATTAGGCAGTAACATTAAACAGCATGGTACTGGAATAAAGATGGACCTTTAGATCAATGGAAAAGACTTGAGACTTCTTACGTATACAATTTATCAATATTTTATAAAGCAGCAAGAAATACAAAATGGAGCAAGGAAAGACTCAACAAGTGATGCTGGGAACCTTGTAAGCAAATGCAGAAAAAGTGAACTCAGACCTATTTTTTGGTTTTGGGTCACATCTGGCAGCACTCAGGAGTTACTCCTGGCTCTAGGCTCAGAAATTGCCCCTGGCAGGCACCGGGGACCGTATGGGATGCCGGGATTAGAACTACCAACCTTCTGTATTGAAGGCAAATGCCTTACCTCCATGCTATCTCGCCGGCCCCTCAGACCTATCTTTAATGTCATGTATGAAAAGTATGGACAGTGTAGAAAACATAGTAAGTTCTTATTTTGTTCTTTAATATAACTAATAGCTACACATTATGCTATTACTTCACCTCATTTTTGCCTTAGTCATCAAACCAAGATACTTATTTTAGGGTGGGGGGCACACCCGGCAGTGCTCAATGGTTACTCCTGGCATTCTACTCAGAAATAGCTCCTGGCAGGCACAGGGGACCATGTGAGATGCCAGGATTCGAACCAACTACCTTAAGTCCTGGATCGGCTACTTGCAAGGCAAACACTGCTGTGTTAAGATAGATACTTTAATATTAGCCAAAGAAGCTCAATAATTGGATTAGACAGTATTTTTTTCTTTTGGGGCCACACTCGGTAACACTCAGGGGTTACTCCTGGCTATGTGCTCAGAAATCGCTACTGGTTTGGGGAACCATATGGGATGGTGAGATATAAAATCACGGTTTGTCCTAAGTTAGCACATGCAAGACAAATGTCCTACGGCTTGCCCCACTGTTCTGGCCCAAGATTAGATAGTATTTTCTATGATTGTTTTAGACATTTCATATTTTATAATTAATCATATGTTAAGCATTTTATAAATGCCTAATATTATTTGCACTGAATTCTAGTGTGGGAGAAATAAAAAATATATAACTTGATAAATAATATGAATATCCTGGAAATAAACTCCTGGGAATAACTGCTGCAAGATTTTCAGCAAATCTTACATAAAGTAAACAATGAAATCACTCTTCTTTTATCTTTAATATCACCTTAGAAAAACCATGAATATGTAGTCATTACTATTTTAAGCACCTACTATTCATAAAACCAATTCAACAAAAAGCTTATGTAGTATTTTAGATTTAAAGGGAGAAAGCCAATTGTCCTAGGTCAAATGCCTATCTAATAAGTGGCTGATCCAGGATTAGATCAAAGATCTCTCTTTGCTCTGAAATTTTTTTCCTGCATGAAACCCTGTTCACTTCCACAGTGTAAAATTTCTGTAAATTAATTGTCTTTGATTTTTCTTGGTGGTAAAGTTTTTATACCAAACTTTATAACTACTGACATCTAGTAAATATATAGCCGTTACCACATCTAGTCCAAGAAGAACTTCATTACCAATAGGAAGCAACACACTTAGTCTGCCCACAACCCCCACTTCTCCCTTCTACTAACCACTGAGATATGTTAGTTATGATAAATATTTCCATAGCTTATGTTTTAATATTTATTATAAATGTGCTTTTGTATTAGCATTCTATTAAAATATATAAAGTATAGAACAAAGGTAAATATAGATACTTTATATATAAAATATAGAGCAAAGATAAATGATAAGACAAAATTATATTGAGGGAAACAATAACAATGATTACATATCTCTTTATTTAAAGTGTGAAAACTATTATCAAAAGTCAATGATATTTGGAGTAAAAGTGTTTAGATAAAGACCTAATTCAGGAGCCAAAGGTACCTGGCTGTGCCATTTTGCTTTGTGGCAGAAAGCACTAATATATATACTAACCAATGATACCCAACACAACAGACAGAAAACATCACATTGCAAGAGTGACAATGGGAGAAACAATGCAGGTCAACACCATGTATCGAGAATAAAGATGGCAGCTCTGATGAACCAAAAAGTGCCAACAACTTATTTAGCCTCTCAGATAAGGAATTTAGAGAAGAAATAAGTAAGATGTTCATAGAACTCAAAGAAAGTATGAATAGATCTAAATGAACCACAAAAAATACCAAAAATATGAACATAGAAATGAGAAAACTCAATACTGAAATAACAGGACTGGTAAAAACTTGGTAGGCAAAATGTAAACCTCACTGGACTGGTAAAAAACTTGGTAGGCAAAATGTAAACCTCACTGGAAAGCCTCTCCATCAAATAACAGCAACAGAAGACCGAATTAGTGAGCTGAAAGATAAGATGAATAACAAAAGAGATTGTAAAAGAACCTTAAAGCAAATAATCAGACAATGGAAAAATTATCAAGGAATGTGAGCAGATGAAAACAAAAAGTCTTCAATAATCTTAACAGAAACAAAATAATCAATGGAGTCCCAGAGACCCAGGAAGAAAATATACATGAAGAATCAATAGTCAAGAACATCAATGCAGAGAAACTCCTGGAGCTAAAGAGTGCATGCGACCAAATCCTGCATGTCCAAATAATACCACTAAAAGAAATCTGAAGAGGAGCACCCCAAGACACATGTTATTCATAATAAGGAATTCGACAGATAAGGATAGACTACTAAAAGAGGCAAGATCAAAAAGAGAAATTACATTCAATGGAATATCCTTACTATTTACAACAGATTTGTCACAAGAGATTTAATACTGGAAGTCAGTGGTGGGATAAAGTGACAAAATTCAATGAAATGAATGCTTCACCTAAAATACTTCACTGAGCTAGACTCATATTCAGGTTTGAATGATGCATACATATCTTCATAGACAAACAACAGCTCAGAAACTGTACAGACTCAAAACCAGCTTTAAAAAATCCTGAAAGGTCTACATTAAGACAAGACAAACCTGTGCCAGAGAGGTGGCACTAGAGGTGAGATGACTTCCTTGCAAGCATTAACCTAGGATGGACCATGGTTCAATCTCCCAATGTCCCATATGGTCCCCCCAAACCAGGGGCGATATCTGAGTGCATATCCAGGAGTAATCCCTGAGTGTCAAACAGGTGTGGCCCCCCAAAAAACAGAAAATAAAGGACAAAACAAACCTATACAAAGATGCCACTAAACCCCTTGATAACTATTTCTTTCAATATCAATGGACTAAATCCACCAGTTATGAAACACAAAGTGGAAAAATGGATCAAAAAGCTGAACTTAGCATTCTGCTGCCTATAAGAAACACATCTGATTAGGCAGAATAGACTCAAATTCAAAGGTTGGAAGACAATCATCCAAACAAACAACACCCTTAAAAAGCTGAAGTGACCATATTAACATCAGATAATATAAACTTTATTTAATTTACATACATAGATTTGTTTGCTTAGTGACAATAGGAAAATAATTCGAGCCACTGACTCCAAATCTACAGAACAGCCTTTCAATGCCACATTTAAGTTCAATTTATAATAATGTTCTTATAAATTAGGTAAGAATAAATTACTTGCCTTGCATGTATGAGCCACTAGGTTGGATCATCAGTGCTACAAAAATATAGTAAAACCATTTCACTATACTAGACTGTATTTTAGACAAATATTAAATCAACTTACAGAAATTGGATAACACTCCATAGAATTCTGATATTCATGAAGTATTACAGCCACTGACCCTAAAAGGAAATAAAAGGTGAAAAAGGGAGGAAAACAAAAGTATCTGCTATTAAGGCAGGCCAGAGGTGGGGTGAGGCAGGAGAAAAATGTGTGAAAGGATGGTTGTTAGAATATTGTTTGACTGAAGTCAATTCTGAAGAACTCTTCATGTATGTCATGCTGATTTAATTTTAAAAATTCTGATAATAATAAATCAATAGTAATTAAAATAAAAAGTAGGAAAGTGATTAATTTTATATTATGAAAGGTCTCATATCACCAAGTACCATCCAAAATCTATTCTCAGATTTACTATTATATGCATAATTTTACTATTAACCTAATTGATTTACTAAAGATACTATGTCAGAAAGTTAATTTTTAATCACACTATCTGTTGTGATTAAACAACACTTATGCTGTGTGTTGTTTGCATTTTAGCACGACATCTACAACTTAGTTTTGCCTTTCTTCAGGAAAAATCTGCCTTGTTAATAACAGAGTGTAACTTTTTAAGCAATCAAGATGCTACTGGAAGAGAATTTGTGATGTCTATTATACCTGATTTTCACTGTTTTCCTCACAGTAGTTAGTTAGACTCCAAGTTTTATTTATTAGTAACTTTGATTATATCACTCTCAATTCCTTTCTTTATGTACTGAAGCTGAAGAAAACATACTTAGTTTCAGTGTGTGTGTGTTGTGTTGTGTGTGTGTGTGTGTGTGTGTGTGTGTGTGTGTGTGTACAGATATTGTGATCCCTGGCTCTATTTAAATATGCTGTGTGACTAAGAGGACATATTCTTACACCAACTCTGAATCTGTCCTCACTTGTTCACTCAGTAAAGAATGCTATTTTGTTATCAAGACTGAGAAATATAAAACTCATCCTGTAAAGAAATATTGATATGGTCAGTTTAAAGAGGGTTAACATTAAAATGATGACCTATAATAGAAAAAAACTACAAGAATGCTTGTAAGTGTGAAAGGAGTGAAAATGAGTGAAATACAGCATTATTAGTTAACATTCATAGCACATTTTAAAGAGTCAGGCATTATTATACATATGCATGTATGTGTTTTAAAGCTAATGTACAGAGAATTTTGTGGGGCTACCCTCACACAGTAGGAATAAAATCTAAACCAATAAGAGTAGGCTTGAAATGAGAATGTCTAGTTCCTGAGTTTATGCTTTCAAGACTTGGTCATATTTTCTGAACAATTCAATCTAGAAAGAGTTCAATATGGTTTATGCCATTGCTAATGGTAAAACTAGATTTAATGGGAGTCAATAAGAAGGTCAATTTCTACATAACTTAGCAGAATTAAAAAATGAATCTAGGGTTTCCCTAGAGGACATAAATTCTGAAGTAATAAAGATGTTCAATCAGAGATTATAAAATAATCTTTGGGGACTACAATAAAAAATTGTTCCTGCAATGAACATGGCAAGTGAGGTTTGGTAGATCTAGTTTCTCTACGGTTTTATGAATGCAGACATCTGAATGTTAGAAAAAATACACCACTTTCTACAGTACTCATGACCTCTGTTGGAATACTCATAATTTAATACATATCACTCAATCTACAAAATTATCCTGAAAATGATGGTTGTTGCCTCCTCTTTAGTCAAGAAAATGCTGTTCTTAGATATATACATAGATAATAAAAATAATTTTTATCTCATTTCTAATTTCATAATTTGTTATGTTTAAAAGTTATTTCTATTCATCATTAAATTCCTTAAAACAGTAAAAGAATATATAATTCTTGCAGGAAGATTTTCTTGATTTATTTCTGTATTCTACTTAATTATTGTAATATTAATGCACAGAGGATGATGGTAGCATTCATAATTATAATTTTAATGCCACCATAATTGACTTTTATAGTTTCTTGGGAATGGGTCAGGATTGTACATGGAATATTTAAGTTGAAATGTCGTTTCCAATACTTAATAGAATCCAATTAGGATTTTATTGATTAATTAATGTCTACATGAAGCATTCTATTTTTCTAAAGGCCAGTAATGTGCCTGACTGTTCCCTAAATGTTAACATATTCAGATAATTATAACTGCATAATACGTTCTGCTTAGACATTTAAATTATTTGTTATCACTAAATTTTCTGATTCACAAAGCAATCCTGCAAGTAAAAAAGTGGTTTTAACTAACCAAAAGTAATTATTAAAGAAAATATCAAATAACTATTTACTTGTGTTTATAACTATACTAACACTTTCTATAATGAGGTTCACTCACTTGTTTTAGGGGGACATTGATGAAATAGTTCAAAAGGTGACTCTATATACAATCAAGACTTTTAAGATATTGTTATATTTGAAGGTCAAATATATTGCTTATGGAATTCCAAATAATGGTACATAAATTAGAAACACAACCTTAAAATTCATATCATGTACTGCTAACAGAAGTTTGACAAAATTGTCTCAAATGTCACTTAATTTGCTGTCACTATCTTTTTATCTGAAGCACTATGAGAATAAAAGATTCTTCAGAATTTAGACCTGAAGAAAAACAGGTGATTAAAATATATATAAGCAAGAAAAATACACTAAATAAGTGTTAGTTTGGAGGTAAATATCTATTGGTACTAGGTTGTTGCTTCCATCACAAATCAAGACAATGAAAAAATTTATTATAGATCAAGTTAAAAAATAATCTATAATATAAATTCTAAGTGTATTCTGAAGTACATTAAATTACTGATAATTTGAAATTATTTTAGTTGTATTTAAATAACTATTGACTGTTTACTAAGATGAATATTTTTGTATATACAGATATATGGAAGATAAATATTTCTCTTATCTGTTTGCCAAATCTAGTCTGATTACTATTCCCATGTTGCAAATAGCCTAATAGAATAGTTATTATTATTTAGTGTAACAAGATGATAATTAACATACAGTTCTAAATAACTTTCCTAAGACTGTTGAGTATTATTAAAGTGGCAAAGTTTGGCCTTATTAAAATGGAAAATATTAATGAGACTGATGATGATAATAATGATAAGTATCAAACATATTAGTCCACACCTTTATAGTTGAAACAATATTTGGGGGCAGGACCAGTATATGAAAAACACAGGATATACAGGTATGTACATCATATGAGACATATAGACTAATGTAATTTATGAGACAAAAAATGGTATCAGGAATTAGCACATATTATTAGAGAGGCTAGAGACTAGTAAGTTAAACTTTGTAAGAGATCTACAGGAGCTATAAAGCTAATGTAAATTCTAGTTATATAGCCAACCATCAGGCTGGAGACCCAAGAAGCATCAATGTTCCTATTTTTAAAGTAGGAAAAAAAACAAGCAAACAGAACAGTATTCTTGTTCAAAACAATTTGGCAAGAGGAGAAATCCTCCTTACTCTTATGATATGTAAGAGGAATCTTAATATGAAGCTTTAACTAATAAAGTGTTTTCATATTAGGGAGGACAATTTATTTGACTCAGTTCATTCAAAGGTTTTCTATTCAACTGTTAATCTAATCCCGAATTTCTCTCAGAGAAAAATTAAGATCCAGTATCTGAACTACATGCTCCAAACTAGATGACATTTAGGAGTCAATTAGAAATTTCTATGTAATTCAGGCACAAAAGTTTTCATATCTTAAAAATATCGCTATTGTTGCATTTTATAATTAATAAATTTGCTTTAACATTGAAGTCTCTTGAGGCAATTTAAAAATTACTAATAATGGGGCCAGAGTGATAGTGATACAGCAGGTAGGACACTTGATCTTACATAGGGTTGGCTGAGATTTGAACCCTAGTACTCCATATAGTTTCTTATATGGTCCCACCAAGAGTGTTTCCTAAGCACAGAGCTATGAATAAGCCCTAAGCAGTGATGGATGTGTCACCAAATCAAAAATATAATGAAACTTCTAGGGTCTTGTCTTATGACTAGAAATTCTGATTTAATTAATCTTAGTATAATGCATAAAGCTTAGCTAGAAACCAGAGAACTATTTCTGAAATGTAGCTGACTATACTTTATTTCTAATCACTAGGCACCATGCCTTGCTCAGATGGCATAATATTGCTCACTTCATACTAAAAAGTAGAAATCAAATATATGCAGAACTTAAAGTATAAACAGAGATAATTCTGACAACTTTTGGGACTATATCTAGCAATCGCAAGGTGAAGGATCTTTTCAAAAAGGATCTCTAGACATACTTATCTTAAGCACAGATATATGAAAAGTATGAATGTGATCCTATACTACAATACCTATGTTTTACCAAATTGTGTACACAAATTACTGCTCATGAGAAATTCAGGAGAGGCAGTTATTTCTGAACTATTTTTATAGATTTTCCATATCAGCACACTTATTAAATGGAGAAATTGCATGTTGTGGCCTTTATGCATACTGCATTTGCAACAAATATGTTGAAAGACAGAGTGTTTGAATACAAGTAAAGGGAGTGGGTCAAAGGTGTTTACATTCCATCTATTCTGTTCTGTTAGCAGGAAAAAAGGTCAACATCTTAGGCATGCATGATACTCACTCAACAATTTCACCAACATCAACTCCCCATTCTTAATACCTTTTCCCAAAATAGTCAAGTTTCTGTTCCTCGATATCAAGAGGCAGAAAGTAAAAGGTGAATCTTTATTCATTCAAATGTGGGCATTCAATGTCCTATAGACTATAGAGTATAAAGAAAGGATAAAGACATAACACACTAGCACCAAAGAGAGTCTAAAGGGAAGGCAAATCATTCGGGAATTTAAATCTGTCTTTTATAAAAGTGAATATAAGAATATGGTAGAAAAAATTAGTGAAAGAGCTTTCCAGAAGGAATACAAATCTAAGTAAAACTCTAAGGGCAAGAGGTGGGCATGGTAGGCTTAACTATGACAGAGATATTCAATAAAATTGGCTAGATGTGATGGACCTATATGTATATATGTTTATATGTGTGTATATTAGAAATAAACACACAAATATACACATATAGAATTTTTCCCTCAAAGAATTAGTATATTTTTGTTTGTTTTCATGCTACACATGGTGGTCATTAAGGATTACTTAGGAATATGTTAAAAGCTTCTTTCATCACTTCTAGTCAGGAAAATCAAAATCATGTAGGACATGGTCCATATCACACCAGTAATAATGTCATATTTATAAAAGACTTGGAAATAGTGCAGAGAGAAGTAGATCAGAGGGTGGAGTACTTTCCTTGCATATGGGCCACGTGAATTTTATCTCTGGCATCTCATATGGAATAATATATGAGTGATCCTTACATGAGTGTGAAAAGTTAAAAACAGTGTTGTAGGGGATGCAGTAAAATGTTACCTTCCTTCACTGGTGGTGAAAAGCTTATCTGGTTCAACCTCTTGAAAACAGTATGGAGTTTTTTTGTTTTTATTGTTTTTTGTTTCTTTTTCAAAAATGTAGAAGTAGAGTTCCCTTTTCACACCATAGTTTCATTTCTTGCATCTACCACCCAAAGACAAAATCATTGATTCAAATATACTCAATCTCTAAATTCTAAAAGAAGCTGAGTAAAGAACACTGTCATTGTAGTATTTCATCTCTCATTTACCTAAATTAAAAAATATGGTTCAATTGCAAATAAAATTCAAAATTTTGATTTTTATATAGAAATGAGTTAATTTCACAATGTATTTTTAGGTAAGGTTAAACTAGCAATGAAAAGTTGAGAAATAGAATGCATTTAATAACTTTAATATGCACCAGAGAAAAAATTTTCCTCAACTTGTATTCTTAAGCAATATTGTAAGTATTCACTGTTGTGAATTTAATTAATATATGGTAACTAGATAGATAAATATGTGAATAGATATGTTAATGAATTAATGGATTATAAATAAATTAGAAAGTGACTTATTTAGGTATATGTATGATTATTCATATTCTATGAACATAATACATGGTAAAAAAATGTTAACTAAATGTGGCAGACATCCAGAAGAAAATCTCAAGTCTGGATCTGAGCCAAATGAGGGCAGGATTTTAGTTATGAGAAATACAGGAAAAATAAATCATGTTCAGATACTACTTAAAACACAAAATGTGAGCATTCATACTGGTAAATATGAAAAATTTAATTTTGTTGCACTCATGTTCTCATTTATAACTAAGCTTTATTTAATATTTTGATTAATAGAAAGTAAAAATATATATTCTGTACACTTTTCTTTCCTGTTAGTGTCATTTAAGCATGACTAATATCAACTTCCTCATCAAACAGGAAATTTGAGATATTTCTGGGTGCTAAGTATATTCAAGAGTCCTGAAGAGAAAAGAAATATGGTATTAAGAACATCTGGAGTATTGGAATTAATAAGATATTGATGGATTGCTTAGTATTTATACAGAAATAAAGGCTAATAAAAAGTCAAAACTATCAGAGTGAATAGATTGATGTATGTATGCACACACAGTTATAATATAAATATATATGATTGTACAGATATAAGGTTACTGACTCGGATATATTAGAAGAGTCAGGCATTCTCATTGCTAAATGTTATAAATATAAAGGAGTTATTTTACAATTAAGTACTTTCTATGAAAAACCTAACAGAAGCTGTTAGAATGCCAAGTTCTGTTTTTCAGTTTTAAGCAAGGAGTACACAAATAGTTCCTGACAATAGCTGACTGAAACATAGGGAAAATCTCAGGGTAGATATTCATCATGCAAACAATACTGAGTAGCCATGAATTCAAGTAGTTTTCTCTTTAGACTGTAGAGGTAATTGAGGAAAGGGAGATGGATGGATACTCTAGCGCAGTCCCAGGAATGATAATGCTTTTCTAAAATGCAAACTGTTTCTTGGTCATAGAAAATTTGTTAGCCCAAGCTTAATTATCCTAAATTAGAGAACTACTTGTAGACAGAGCCTTATTTAAATCTGTAATCCTAGTCCTTATCACTATTTCCAAGAAAGCACAGAACACTCTAATATTTTATTTTCTTAAATTAATAACATATTATGTAAAGAACTATTTTCAAACCAAGGTCTTAATTGTCCATGACCACTCTAACTGAAAATATAATAATTTAATTGTTCTTCTTTTATAAATGTATAAAAAAATTCTTAAGTTCAGAGTACTTTCTTGATGTCAATATTATAGAATTCAGAATCAAGATTCTAACTTCTGCATCTTCTTTCTTTTTATGTTTTTATTTCTCTTTTTTAGGATTATGTTTTTTTATTATTTTTATATATATTTTATTTAAGCACCTTGACTACATACATGATTGTGTTTGGGTTTCAATCATGTAAACCCATCACCAGTGCAACATTACCATCACCAATGTCCCAAATCTCCCTTCTACCCACCCAACCCCCGCTGGTACTCTAGACAGTCTTTCTATAACCCTCATACATTCTGTTATTAGGATAGTTCAAAATGTAGTTATTTCTCTAACTAAACGCATCCCTATTTGTGGTAGCTTCATGAGGTGAGCTGTAATTTCCAGCCCTTCTCTCTTTTGTGTCTCAAAATTATTATTGCAAGAATGTCTTTCATTTTTCTTAAAAACCCATAGATGAGTGAAACCATTCTGCATTTTTCTCTCTCTGACTTATTTCACTCATCATAATAGATTACATGTACATCCCTGTATAGGAAAATTTCATGACTGCATCTCTCCTGAAAGCTGCATAATATTTCATTGTATATATGTACCACAGTTTCTTTAGCTATTCATCTGTTGAAGGGTATCTTGGTTGTTTCCAGAGTCTTGCTATGGTAAATAGTGCTGCAAGGAATATAGGTAAAAGGAAGGGATTTTTGTATTGTATTTTTGTGTTCCTAGGGTATATTCCTAAGAGTGGTATAGCTGGATTATATGGGAGCTCAATTTCCATTTTTTGGAGGAATGTCCATATTGCTTTCCATAAAGGTTGAACTAAATGGCATTTTGACCAGCAGTGAATAAAAGATCCATTCTCTCCACATCCCCGACAACACTGTTTGTTCTCATTCTTTGTGATGTGTGCCAATCTCTGGGGTGTGAGGTGGTACCTCATAGTTGTTTAGATTTGCATCTCCCTGATGATTAGTGATGTGGGGCATTTTCTCATGTGTCTTTTGGCCATTTGTATTTCTTCTTTGTCAAAGTGTCTGTCCATTTCTTCTCCCCAATTTTTGATGGGATTAGATGTTTTTATCTTGTAAAGTTCTGTCAGTACCTTGTATATTTTGGAGATTAGCCCCTTATCTGATGGGTATTGAGTGAATAGTTTCTCCCATTTAGTGGGTGGCTCTTATATCCTGGGTGCTATTTCCTTTGAGGTGCAGAATCTTCTCAGCTTAATATATTCCCATCTGTTAATCTCTGCTTTCACTTGCTTGGAGAGTGCAGTTTCCTCCTTGAAGATGCCTGTAGTCACAATGTCCTGGAGTGTTTTGCCTATGTGTTGTTCTATATATCTTATGGTTTTGGGTCTGATATCGAGGTCTTTAATCCATTTGGATTTTACCTTTCTACATGATATTAGCTAGTGTTCTAAGTTTGCTTTTTTGCAAGTGGCTAGCCAGTTGTGCCAACACCACTTGTTGAAGAGGCTTTCTTTACTCCATTTAGGATTCCTTGCTCTTTTATCAAAAATTCAGTGATTATATGTCTGAAGAGCATTCTCTGAGTATTCAAGACTATTCCACTGATCTGAAGGCCTGTCTTTATTCCAGTACCATGCTGTTTTGATAACTATTGCTTTGTAATACAGTTTAAAGTTGGGGAAAGAAATTCCTCCTATATTCTTTTTTCCCAATGATTGCTTTAGCTATTCTAGGGTGCTTATTATTCCAAATAAATTTCAAAAGTGCCTGATCCACTTCTTTAAAAAATGTCATGGGTATCTTTAGAGGGATCGCATTAAATCTGTATAATGCCTTGGGGAGTATTGCCATTTTGATGATGTTAATCCTGCCAATCCATGAGCAAGGTGTTTCTATTTCCATGTGTCCTCTCTTATTTCTTGGAGCAGAGTTTTATAGTTTTTTTGTAAAGGTCCTTCACATTTTTAGTCAAGTTGATTCCAAGATATTTGAGTTTGTGTGGCACTATTGTGAATGGGGTTGTTTTCTTAATGTCCATTTCATCCTTATTACTATTGGTGTATAGAAAGGCCATTGATTTTTGTGTGTTAATTTTGTAGCCTGCCACCTTGCTATATGAGTCCATTGTTTCTAGAAGCTTTTTAGTAGAGTCTTTAGGGTTTTCTAAGTAGAGTATCATGCCATCTGCAAACAATGAGAGCCTGACTTCTTCCTTTCCTATCTGGATTTCCTTGATATCTTTTTCTTGCCTAATCACTATAGCAAGTACTTCCAGTGCTATGTGGAAAAGGAGTAGTGAGAGAGGCCAGCCTTGTCTTGTGCCAGACTTTAGAGGGAAGGTTCTGAGTTTTTCATCATTGAGGATAATATTTGCCACTGGCTTGTGGTAGATGGCCTTAACTAAATTGAGAAAGGTTTCTTTCATTCCCATCTTGCTTGATCAAGAATGGGTGTTGGACTATCAAATGCTTTCTCTGCATCTATTGATATGATCATGTGATTTTTATTTTTCTTGTTGTTGATGTTGTGTATTATGTTGATAGATTTATGGATGTTAAACCATTCTTGCATTCCTGGGATGAAACCTACTTGATCGTAATGGATGGCCTTCTTAATGAGGCATTGAATCTATTTTGCCAGGATTTTGTTGAGGAACTTTTCATCTGCATTCATCAGGGATGTTGGTCTGTAATTTTATTTTTTTCATAGCATCTCTGTCTGGTTTAGATATCAAGGTGATGTTGGCTTCATAAAAGCTATTTGGAAGTATTCCCTTTTTTTATTTCATGAAAGAGTCTTGCCTGGATTGGTAGTAGTTCCTCTTGGAAAGTTTGAAAGAATTCATTAGTGAATCCATTTGAGCCTGGGCTTTAGTTTTTGGGCAGATATTTGATGACCATTTTAATTTCATCAATAGCAATGGGGGTTTTTAGATATTCTACGCCCTCTTCATTCAACCATGTAAGACTATAAGTATCCAAGAATTTATCCATTTCTTCCAGGTTCTCATTTTTAGTGGCATAGAGTTTCTCAAAGTAGTTTCTGATTACCCTTTGTATCTCTACCATATCAGTAGTAATCTCTCCTTTTTCATTCCTAATACAAGTTATCAAGTTTCTCTTTCTTTCTTTGTTAGTTTTGCCAGTAGTCTATCAATCTTGTTTATTTTTTAAAAGAACCAATTTCTGCTTTCGTTTATTTTTTCGGATTGTTTTTGGGTTTCCCCTTCATTGATTTCTGCTCTCAGCTTTGTTGTTTTCTTCTGTCTTCCTATTTTTGGTTCCTTTGATTGGCACTTTCTAATTCTAAAAGCTGCATCATTAAGCTATTCAGGTAGCTTTTCTCCGCTGAGCCTGCCTACATCCAAGGACTATTGTTTCTTCAGGACCCATCCCGGTAAGATGTCCCCATCCAATGCACGTGGGGCCGATTCCTGCCGTGATCGGGTACACAGAGACTTTTAAACCACAGCGGCCTTGCTCTCTGCTTTTTCTCTGCTGAGCCTGCCTACATCCAAGGACTATAGCCTCTTCAGGACCCATCTCGATGAGATGTCCCCACCCAACACACGTGGGGCCAATTCTTGCCGTGATCGTGTACCCAGAGACTTTTAAACCAAAGCGGCCTTGCTTATCTTGTAACCCCGGAATTCCATTTCTGTACATTTTAAGAAGCAATCTACAGCCTTGCCAATAGAGTAATTTTACAGTACACCCCCATATTTACAGAAAGCAAGATGGCTCCTCTAATAATCTAAAAAGTAGGAAACAAATAGGTATCCTCACAAGAAGTTTAGAGTAGAATTATGGAGAATGTTCAGGGAGCTCAAAAAAAAAACATTGATAAACTTGACTGGAGCAAAATTAAGCATCAAGTTTTGTCAACTGAAATTAGAAATTTTCACACTGAACTAACAGATCAGAAAAACTGAGCTTAAAAAGACCCTTATTCCTAGCCTGAGGAGTGCTGGGAGGCTTGACAGGCCCCCAGCCTTCCTTGTCTTTTCCCCCTGACTCCAGGCCTTCCCTGGGTGCCACCTCAGATGGCCAGAAGTGGGTTCAGGTGGACTCTTAGTGTTCCTCAGGGTCCCCCCTCCCTCTGTACTCCAGGGGGGAGGTGCATGGGGAGGAGGGAAGGCAGACCTCTGGCTTAGGTTTCCTCTTAGATTCTGGAGACCAGCTCTTGCCAGGTATGGGGTTTGGGGAGGCCCCATACCAGAGCTTTTCTTCCTAGCCTGAGGAGTGCTGGGAGGCCCCCAGTCGTCTTTGTCTTTTTCCCCTGACTCCAGGCCTTCCCTAGGTGCCAGCTCAGATGGCCAGAAGTGGGTTCAGGTGGACTCTTAGTGTTCCTCAGGGTCCCACCTCCCTTCGTACTTTAGGGGGGAGGTGCATGGGAGGAGGGCAGGCAGATATCTGGCTTAGGTTTCCTCTTTGATTCTGGAGACCAGCTCTTGCCAGCTATAGGGTTTGGGGAAGCCCCATACCAGAGTTTTTCTCCCTAGCCTGGGGAGTGCTGGGAGGCATGGCAGACCCTCAGCCATCCTTGTCTTTTTCCCCTGAATCCAAGCCTTCCCTGGGTGCCAGCTCAGATGGCCAGAAGTGGGTTCAGGTGGACTCTTAGTGGTCCTCAGGGTCCCCCCTCCCTCCATACTCCAGGGGGGAGGTGCATGGGGAGGAGGGCAGGCAGACATCTGGCTTCCAGTTTTCTCTTTGATTGTGGAGACCAGCTCTTGCCAGGTATAGGGTTTGGGGAAGCCCCATACCAGAGCTTTTCTCCCTAGCTGGAGAGTGCTGGGAGGCTTGGCAGGCCCCCAGCCGCCCTTGTCTTTTTCCCCTGACTCCAGGCCTTCCCTGGGTGCCAGCTCAGATGGCCAGAAGTGGGTTCAGGTGGACTCTTAGTGGTCCACAGGTTCCCCCCTACCTCCATACTCCAGGGGGGAGGTGCATGGGGAGGAGGGCAGGTAGACATCTGGCTTAGGTTTCCTCTTTGATTCTGGAGACCAGCTCTTGCCAGGTGCAGGGTTTGGGGAAGCCCCATACCAGAGCTTTTCTCCCTAGCTTGGGGAAGGCTGGGAGGCATGGCAGGCCCCTAGCCATCCTTGTCTTTTCCCCCTGACTCCAGGCCTTCCCTGGGTGCCAGCTCAGATGGCCAGAAGTGGGTTCAGGTGGACTCTTATTGGTCCTCAGATTCCCCTGTTCCTCTGTACTCCAGGGGGGAGGTGCATGGGGAGGAGGGCGGGCAGACATCTGGCTTCCGATTTTGTCCTTGATTCTGGAGACCAGCCCTTGCCAGGTATAGGGTTTTTCTTCCCTGGACTTCAGTCTTTCCCTGGACACTGGTCTAGGTAGACTCTATTAGGAGTCAACAGGCTTTCCCCCTATCTCTCTCTACACTAATGGGAATGCACTCTGGGAGGAGGGCAGGTTGTTCTAGCACTGGTTTATGTTGGGACAGTCAGTAGAAATTTTTTCTCTTTTTTTTCATATTGATATTATTGTGTGCATATATTCTATATATCCATAATATCCATCTTGTATTGGGACCTTGATACTGCCCTACAAAGCTCATTTCTAATATTTTACTGCCTCAGTCCCAACCCGTACTTCCCCCCATCCTCCCATGTAGGTGCAGCTAATGACATGAAGCTCATCACATAGAATGATAAGTGCAGTTAGAGAAATAACTACACTGGAAACTATCATAACAATGTGAATGAATGAGGGAAAAAGAAAGCCTGTCTCGAGTACAGGTGTGGGTGGGGTGGGGAGTGGGTAGATCTGGAAAATTGGTGGTGGGAATCCTGCGCTGGTGAAGGGGGTGTTTTTACATGACTGTAATCATACAAGTACAATTATATTTGTAATCACGGTGTTTAAATAAAGATAATTAAAAAAAAAGCTATTCAGGTAGGCCCCTTCTTCCTTCCTGATGTTGTTTGCAAAGCTATGAATTTTCTTCTCCATACTGCTTTTGCTGTGTCCCATAAGTTCTGATAGTTTGTGTCTTTATTATCATTTGTTTCCAGGAAAGTTTTGATTTCCTCTTTGATTTCATCTTGGACCCACTGGTTATTCCGTATGAGTTTAGATTCCAGGTGTTAAAGTTTTTTTTCCGTGTCCCTTTGGAATTCACATATAATTTCAGAGCCTTGTTGTCAGTGAAGGTAGCCTGCAAAATTTCCAACTTCTTGATATTATGGAGGTATGTTTTATGTGCCAGCATTTATTCTATCCTGTGTTGCAAGTCAGCCCCTGAAGAGGTTGACTGATGGAGGGATGGAGGATGAGGTCTTTTCCCTCCAGCTCGGAGCACGCGTCTGCCACCCTCTTCAGCCTGCGGTTCTGAGGTGAAGTGGTAGGTAAACAGCACGCAGACAGTCAGGCTTGTGGAAATATTAGCTTTATTCGGTGGATAAGACTGAATTCCAAAGCCTCAACATCAGTTCCAGCCAAAAGCCCCTCGCCTTCCACAGACCCTTGTTTTTATCCCCCAGAATCAGGGACCACCCAATGGTGGGATCAGATACCACCCAATGGTGGAAGCAAAATCAGGTACCACCCTAGGTTTGACAGAATGCCAGGTCACATCCTAGGTTAGGGCACAATCACTGATCAGGGTAGGGTCAGTAACATAATAATCCCATAAAATGTTTACATATACAACAATCCTGGAGAATGTCCCAGGTACATTGGAGAAAAATGTGTATCCAGATTTTTGGAGATGGAGTGTCCTATATATATCTACTAGGCCTCTTTCTTCCATTTCTCTTCTCAGGTCTAGTATATTCTTGTTGGGTTTTTGTCTCGTTGACCTATCCAGTGTTGACAAAGCTGTATTGAGGTCCCCCACAATTATTGTGTTGTTATTGATATTATTTTTTAGATTTGTCAACAAATGTATTAAATATTTTGCTGTACCCTCATTTGGTGTTTAGGAGAGTGATTTCTTTCTGCTGTACATATCACTTTATTAAAACAAAATGTGCATCTTTGTCCCTTACAACTTTCCTGAGTATAAAGTTTGCATCATCTGATATTAGTATGGCCACTACAGCTTTTTTATGGGTGTTGTTTGCTTGAATAATTTTCCTCCAGCCTTTTCTTTTGAATCTATGCTTGTTCTGACTATTCAGGTGCATTTCTTGTAGGCAGCAGAAGATTGGATTGAGTTTTTTTGATCCATTTAGCCACTCTGTGTCTCTTAACTGGTGCATTTAGTCCATTGACATTGAGAGAAAGAATTGTCCTGGGATTTAGTGCCATAATTATATCAAAGTTTGGTGTGTCTTTTGGTCAGTCTTGTCTTAAATTAGGTCTTTCAGTTTTTCTCTTAAGACTGGTATTGAGTCTGTAAAGTTTCTGAGCTGTTGTTTGTCTGTGAAACCATGTATTTTTCCTTCAAACCTGAAAGTGAGTTTTGCTGGGTGCAGTATTCTAGGTGAAGCATTTATTTCATTGAATTTTCTCACTACGTACCACTACTGCTTTCTGGTCTTGAGAGTTTCTGGTGACAGGTCTGCTGTAAATCTCAAGGATGTTCCCTTGATTGTAATTTCCCTTTTTGATCTTGCTGCTTTCAGAATTCTGTCTCTATCTGTGGGATTCTTCGTTGTGACTATAATGTGTTTTGGGGTATTTTTTCTGGGGTCTTTTGATTGGTACTCTTTGGGCATACAGAATTTGATTGCATATATTCTTTAGCTCTGGAAGTTTCTCTTTAATGATGTTCTTGACCGTTAATTCTTCCTGGAAATTTTCTTCCTGGGTCTCTGAGACTTCAATGATTCTTAAGTTGTTTCTGTTGAGCTTATCATAGACTTCTATTTTCATCTGTTCCCATTCTTTGACTAATTTTTCCATTGTCTGTTCATTTGCTTTAAGTTTTTTTTCCAATCTCTCCCGCTGTATGGTGTTGTTTATCTCATCTTCCACAGCACCAATTCTATTCTCAGTTTCTTAGCCTGTTGGAGAGCATATCCATTTTGTCATTCATTCATTTACTGAGTTTTTCAGACCTGTTATTTGACCTGTTATTTCAGTTTGGAGTTTTGTGATTTCTGTCTTCATATTTTCTTGGTTTTATTAGTGTTCTGTTCAACTCGATCCATGGTTTCTTTGAGTTCTTTGACCATCTTCCATATTGCTTGTCTAAACTCCTTATCTGAGAGATTGATTAGTTGGTTGGCTGTTTCCTGTTCATCAGAATTGTCATCTTCATTCTCTATGTCTGATGCTGCATTGTTTCCCCATTGTCACACTTGTATTGTGGGTTTTTCTACGTGTTGTGGTGGTATTGATTGGCTAAATGATGTACGTGGTCACTTGCCCTTTCTGGGTGGTTCGACTTGTCTCCAAAGAAGGGGAGCCCTCCATAGATGAAGCCTCACACAGGATCAAATATTAGGCATGAGCATGCAGTAGAGAAGACAGTCCGGGGAGAAATGTTGGGTTTCAGTGATCCAGGTCAGTTCTTAGTGTGATTTTTTTCTTCTTTTTGCAGTGGTGTTCTTTCTTTAGAAAGAGCACAGGGACATGTAGCAAAACAGAGCCCAAGTGCTCTTCTGGAGCACACACAGGCAGCACTCAGTTTCTCACAGTTGGGCCCCATTGGGCCAACATAAATTTTCCCAGCCTGACGTCACAAACAGGGGACTTGCTTTCTGTGAAGTACTGACCATAGCCAGTTTTCACTTTAGAAAGCAGTCCTTTGGCATTCCGGCCACTTCAATGAGCCTCTGGGAGAGTGAATTTTCTGGGCTTTTTTCTGCCCACTCCCAAGAATGTTTTTATTTCTCAAAAAATACTAATTAAGATTACTCTCACAATTTTAAGTTAACAAGGATTGGATAATTCAAAGCTGGAGCCTTACAACATAGCACTTCTATACTATAACAGTGTTGAATGCTATTAGGGCCACTCTGGTGATTCCTGGGGGCACCCAGAGTTATTCAACAGTCACAGTGGGCCATAGAATGCTAGGACTCAATCTTGAGGCCTTGCTATGACTCTGAACCTCAAGTTATCTTCAGCTCCAAGCATCAGTTATAATCAGTTAATACTTTCTGCTTTCCAAACTCTGGACCATGAGTATGTGTGTAGCTGTCCCTTTGAAGGACACAATATCATTAAAAATGAATCATTGAGAACCAATAGAAATGTTACTAATGCTACTGGAATTTCAAACAATTGAGTAGTTCTGGCCTAACATTGTTCTCTTGCACTTTGCATGTGTCATCTCTTTCTGCTTGCTTTCTAGGACAATGGTAAGTTCTAGTTTCAAGAAAAAGAAAAAAAAACTGCCAGAAACTATTTATCTAAGCCCTAAAAATATACAAGATGTTTCTCTGCAATAAATCCCTATATATTATAATGTAATAATTCTACATTTCGGGTTGAACTGATATAGAAGATGATACATTGCCTTGTTCTTATCAGTATTTTAGTCTTCTCATAGTTTTATATTCCCTATTCTTGAAATAAATGCATTAAGATAGATTTTAAGAGGATTGTAATCCTAGCTTTACCTTTAATGAGAACAAATAATTTTGGAGTTAATACATAATGCTTTATTGAAAATTTTCTGTACGAGAAAATAAAGTTTTGTATAATAGCAAAATATTTGCCATTGACCACAGTTCTTAGTGCCTGAGATTCACTGTGATTACCATCTTTTTGTTAAATTTTGTGTAGAAAGATAATAAACATGTTATGACACATTTGAATTTGTTATTATTCCTTTAAAAACTCTAAAATCTGAATTAACAATATTATTTTGCAAAGACATATACAAATATGAGTTAGCAACAAAAGTAATAAGTTCTGTTATATGTAATATTTGTATGTTTCTGATTAAGAAAAAGTCTGTTTTATTTATAAAATACTAAAACAAAAGTAAAAATTACAAGTTGAAGAGTTCAAATACTTCAAGATTTTGAATTTAAGGATCATGAATATTTTCAAATAAGAATGAATTGTAGTATAAGTTTTGTTAAATAAATGACTTACATACTTTTATTAAATTCTGATTATCTGAAGTTCAACAAAAGTAATAGCTTTATTTTATTTATAATTTTGATTTAATTTCAGCTGATTAAGATGTTTATATATAGGGGCCGGGCGGTGGCGCTCGAGGTAAGGTGCCTGCCTTACCTGCGCTAGCCTAGGAGACGGACCGCGGTTCGATCCCCCGGCGTCCCATATGGTCCCCCAAGCCAGGAGCGACTTCTGAGCGCATAGCCAGGAGTAACCCCTGAGCGTCACCGGGTGTGGCCCAAAAACCAAAAAAAAAAAAAAAAAAAAAAAAAAAAAAAGATGTTTATATATATATCACAATTTGAGTTTGGAAAAATTGTCAAAGTCAAATTCACACTGAGTATACTATGTCCTATGAGTTAATAATGATGGTTGAATCTATATAAAACATTTGATAACAGTAAAATTTCTTTGAAAGCTTTTCTAATTACTCATTAGAGAAATGTCTAGAGTCTCTAAATACCTGTAAAATAAATTCCTATCCATCAAAGATTGTTTATATATGGTTTGTGCTTGAGTTAAGGCATAATTTTATTTCTCATTTAGTCCTCATTTCAACCTTGTTCTTTATATATATAAATAAAATTTATAATATATAAAAATCAATGACTACTTTTTAATAATACAATAAATATAAAATATAATACAATTTAGAAAGGAACTTGGTATTATATCTTCCACTATTAAAGTTAACATTGTCAATTCCATTTCAGCAAAACATAATCCATAGTTAATACTAAATATTGATAGTTTAAATATTGATTTTGTAATTTTGTTTTGTGGTTATTATGATTTTATTTATAGCCTTTTAATAAGATCTATATGAAAAGTGTAAATATCTATTTTTTAATTTATTTGAGAAATAAAATTACAGAGGTTATTTTATCACTGAATATTTTCATTTAAAATTTAAATTTTTCTTACACCAGTTATTCAGTTTTCTGTCATTAAAATAATTAAGTTCAGAAGCAAATTTCCAGTGATTGTGAAGTAATTGGTCTACAGCAGGGTACATACCTCTAGGTCATATTTATTATACATCTCTCAGTAACCACAAACAAAATTATGTAAAATTATGTACAATATTAACCAAGTATACATAATTAGCCTTTATAGAAAATAATAATTTATATAGAATGTAAATTTATTTCAGTTGCAGCAGAAATTTTCATAAAAACATTACATGATGGATCATTAAAATAAATACCAACAAATAATGAAACAAATTGGAATTTATTATTTCACAAACTCTGCTTGCAGCATAGCATATTCAAATGCAATGACTAAATGAATAATAGTTATTCAAATAACTAAAATATTTTGAAAAACACAAATGTTTAAAAATTAGACACTTAAGATTTATAATTGAATAAAAACAAGTTATCCTATATACTTAGAAATTATTTAAAATTATAATGATTGATCATCAAAACTAAATGATAACTAAAGGAATATGCCTGCATTTAAGAGATGCAACAAATTTAATATTTAAAAAATTTTTAAAGCTTTAAAATTCTTATTTTGTAAAAAAGAAAGCTTTTCTAAAATATTTTAGTTAAAATGTGCTCTAAAAGTATTAATAGATGAGTTTTATCTTATATCTAAAAGTTAGATTATTTAAAATATATTTTATTTAATTAAAAATAATGATTTAAAAAGTTATTGACAATTGAGTTTTAGGCACATAATATATCAGCACCAATCCCAACACCAGTGTCAACACTAATTACCAATGCTTCTAAACTCCATCACACACCAATCCTCAACCCCTGGCTGTCACATTTACAGGCATATTAAAGTTGAGTGGCTTCAGCTTGTATCTCATGCTTTGTGTTGAATCTGTTTTATATATAGAACTGTATCATACTCCCTCTTTCCCAATATACTTTAAGGCTAGATCCCTGTTCCCCGATTATTTTCCTTATCTCCATTTATAATCTTCATTCCCTCCTTGAATTCTTTTCTGTCTTTTTCCTCCCTAGGCACTTGGGTCAAGGGTAATCTAGATATCCCCCATTATTACATTTCATTTACTAATGTAATTATTTTATATACCACTTGCCACTGGCTAGCTTTTGTCAGTCAGTACAGTCAGGATTTCTTTGAATCTGCTTCAGGGACACAAAGGACATACAGAAAAATAGGAAGAAAATGAGAGCAGACTTAAATGTGTGTGGAGAACAGCATTCTAACTTTAACCTCCAAGCTAGGAGTTTTATAAGGGGTAAATGCCAGTCACAGGTATGAGAAGAATGTTTACAATTACAAAGCAAAGCTTAACAATAAAACAATAATTAGGCTAAGGGGATAAGCAGTAAGAGTTCTGTGTTACAAAGAAGAAGGTTAAGTTTAACATCTCAAAGCAGTTCCTAAGAATCTAGCTTCAGATGTAAAATAAGGAAAGGTGAGAATACAGGAATTCTATAGGAATTCTGTCAAGTTCCTATTCTAAGAGGAATAGGCTCTATTGTTTTAGAGGTCAAAATGAAGGAGAGAGCTAAGTCTACAAAGATGCCATTTTCAATTTCTGGGAAAATTCAATAGCCCCAAATCACTGCAAGTACAGACACTGCAAGGGCAATTTGAAGAGAGAAGACAAAAATATTGTCTTTAATTTGTTGCTAAAAATTATCCAGGTAAATATATTTTAATAAAGGCTATATTTTATCCTGTAATTACACATAGCAAAAGGGAGAAAGACCAAATAAATATGAAGTAAACATAATGTAAGTACCATAGCATGAATCTCAAAAATATCTCTACAAAATTTCATCAACTGTCCATGCTGAGTTTCCACAGCAGACCTTTTGGTGAAGATCCCTTGGAGGATCTTCAAACAAACAGCCATCCACAGTGGGGATGACTTCTAGTGGGTCTTTTGTCCTTCCCCCTATTTTCTATATAGAAATATAGAAATTCCTATGAATGGTGCAGCTATTTATAATAATAAATAAATACAATGATAAGTGAGACCAGACTGTTTTTATTCTTCTGGCTTACATTGCTAAACATCATATCTTCCAGTTTTTACCAGGTTGCAGCAAATTACATGTCATGGGGTTTTTAAGTTGTGATGATAGTTATCCAAAAGTAAAAATGCTGGGTCATATGGCAGCTCAATTATAAGTTTACTGAGTACTTTCTATATAGTTTTTCACAGAGGTTAAACCAGACAACATTCCCATCAGCAGTGGATGATAGTTCATTTTTTTACCACATTTCCACAGCACAGAATGTTCCTGCTCTTTTTGATAAGTGCCATTATCATTTATTTGAGATGATATCTCATTGTCTTAATTTGAATTTACCTAATTATAAGTGATGCTGATCACGTTTTCATGTGCCTACAGGTGACCCAATTATCTTCCTCTGAGAAGTGTGTGCTTCTGAGAAATGTGTATTTTATCTTTTAATTATTGGCAGGATATATTATACTTTATTAAAACACTATGATTTGGGCCGAATTGATGGCACAGTCTCAGGGCATTTGCATATGGCTGACCCTGGACGTACTTAGATTCTATTTTCCAGGCATCTCATGTGGACCCCAAGCCTGCCAGGACGAATTTCTGAGCTAAGAGCTATCAAGTGTGGTCCCAAAACAAACAAACAAAAAAAAAAACTATGTTTACAAAATTGATTATGATTGAGTTTTTATCATAAAATGTACAAAACCCTTCACCAAAGCACATTTGCTGTCATCCAGGTCCCATTTCCCTCAAATCCTCCCCTCCAGGCCTGCCTATGGAGTAGGCATTTTACTTCTTTATATCTCTCTTTATTTTTTGACATTATTGTTTTCATTATTGTTATTGAAGGGGTACCAAGCATATCACTTTATCCTCATTCAGCACCCAGTTCTTGTCAAGAATAATCAGTTGACAATGACAACGATCAACAATGACAATGACAACTATCATTGTCATAGCACATCTTTCTCTACCCTAACTGCATTCACCACTCTTTGTGGCAAGTTTCCTACCGTGGCCTTGTTCTCCTGGCCCTCATGCCTATTGTCCCTAGATATTATCATCATGTTATCTTTTATTTTTATGTTATGCAATGAGTGAGATTAATATATGTTTATTCCTTTATGTATGATATATTTCACTTAGCATAATATTCTATTTATCCTTACATGTAGAGTCAAATTTCATGACTTCATTTTTCTAAAAGCTGCATTGTATTCCATTGTGTAGATGTACCAAAGTTTCTTTAGCCACTCATCTAGTTTTGGGAACTTGGGTGTCTTCCAGATTCTGGCTATTGAAATAATACTACAATGAATACAGGAGTACAGAGGGTGTTTTTGTTTTGTGTTTTTGTGTTTCTAGCTTATTTATCTGTTGAAGTGGTATTGCTGGATTAAATAGGATCAATTGCTAAGTTTTTTTTGAAGAATATCCATAGTGTTTTTCAGAAAGGCTAGACTAGATGGCATTCCCACCAGCAGAGAATGAGAGATCATTCTCCCTGCATCCATTATAATGTATTTTTTGGCTATTGTCTTCTGGTGCATTGCACCAAAGTTCTCCAATATGGAGAAGTTTACTCCCATTGTCTTGTCAACTAACCACTCTTCTTCCTCTTTCTCTCTTACCTCTATTAATTGATTTTCTGAAATTCTGAAGATGTTTCTCTTAACATTTTCTATTTGATCTTTGAAAATCCTGTCTTTTTCTGTATTTTTGGTTACATAAAGCAGTTTTAGGGCTAACTCTAGCTCTGTGCTCAGGGACTACTCCCCATGTTGCTTTGGGCACCATATGAAATGTTAGGAATTGAACTGAGATTGGCTTTAAGGAAAGTTCTTTACCCTGTAGTATTTCTTCAACCTGAAACTCTTCATTATAAAACATTGTTTACAATGCCTTTTCCTTTTTGATGTTATTTTGCTTATGGTCACTGATTAGATTTTAAGCTCCTTCTATGCTGGGGCTGAATCTGGCTACAGATTTTGTTAGCTCTATCATTTCTGTTTGATTATATTTTTATTATCATTATATGTTTATTATCATGAACTTTTCTAGATTTATAATTACTACCAAATAGATAATTAGGAGAATTCTTCACTCCAAAGTATACAATGTTTCCTCTATATTATATGTTGGAAAATGAACAATGATTGGGAGAAGCGGCGATGTCAGAATGTGGAGAAAAGTGGGAGTTAAAAGGAAAAACTTTACATTTCTCACTAAGAAAATCTGACATTTATTTGTTTAGAGATATTATATCTGTCATTTATATCTATTTAAATTTAATGAGGCAAACATGTGACACAAATAGTAGAACACATCTTCAATGTGTGAATATCTGCATTGGAGCCATAGCAATACTATACTCCCCACTAATAAGTGTAACCATCTAATTCAGCTAGCCTTGGTGTTTCCATCTCTACCAGAAGTAGCCCTTAATTTTCAAGCACTAACATCTAAGAGAATTAATCAATTTACATTTATTAAAGTTGATTAACAATAGTATGATTTTTTTCTGTTTCTGTTAAAAGTTCTACTAGAAAGTGCTGGTATAGTGCATATATGGAGTATAATGATAATTTGCGCCTGATGCTAGCTTAACTATCTCCAGTTCTCTGATCTATAACAAGCTGGTACTAAAGATTTTCTAATAATAAGGAAAATAAATATTTAGAATATTCATAAGAAAACATCTTAATACAGAATTCAATATTCAATGAAGTTTATTTCCATTATTTTAGTGTATACATGAAACTAACTTCATTGTAATACTTTAAAGGTAACTTTTTATTATTCCTGATAACAAGAAATATTGCTATCTCTTTATGTTATAGATATCATTAACATAGAAAAATCTATGCAAAGTGGAAAATTCTCAAAGACTTAAGGGTCACTTCCTTATTTGAGGAGAGTATCATTAGAACTCATTGTATCTATTTTCTATTATTTACCACAATTATGGATATACTAGAAAATATAAGATAGAAAAAAGAAAATCCTCTCATGAACCACCTTGCAAACTATTATCAGATAAATTGCAGTCTAAAATATGATTTTACTTATAGAAACTTTAATAAATAAATAATATTATTTAATAATAAATATTGTCTTTCATACTTACAAATTAATTTTTATTTAAAAATGTTATTTAAAAATCTTAATTATTTGAATTTTTTGTAATCTATCCATTAATAAGAATATATTTTCTTAAATGCTAATAAAACAATTTTTCATTGTATTTTCATGTATTTTCCTTAAATACTTAAAAGTGAAAGAAATAAAAGCAGACATTAAATGCCATGGATATTTTTTAATGGTACATCTTAATGGTAATTTCATGCCTGAACGAGGCTGACTATTTCTTATGGGATTAATATCAGGATTTATTAATGAAGGATGAGTCTAACAATACAGTAACATCACTACTAGGTAAGAATAGCAAAATAAAAGAAGAAAATTATCATTCTATAGATACTAAGCTCTCAAAAAATAGGGCAATAACATGGAACACTCTCCATACATCTTTTGAAAAATCAAAGAAATACAGGCTTATAGTAGATTCTTTTAAAGCCCAAGCTTTTAAGTAAACTCCTTTAAAACCTTTATAATTCAGAGACTCAAAAGTAATAAAAAGTATGCAATATTTTTCTTGAGAAAAAAGTGTCTAGAAATTGTTATGATATAAACAAATATCCTCAGTTAAATAAACTGGAACTTTGAGAATTATTTTGCTTCTTAGTAAACTATGACTGAATCAGCTCAAGATTTTCAACATTTCAGATGATTTTCTTCATTATTATCTCTGTGCTTCATAGCAGTTTAAAAGAGGAATAAATTCCTAACAGCTAATTCAATTTAATAAATACATAAACTGAAAGCAGTGTATGCTTAGTATTTAAGCTAAACGGTGTCTTGTTTTATAAGTAATAAATATGAATTAGAATTATAATCATGATTTTTAAAACAATGCAATTATTTTCATCTACAATAGTCTGTATAGAATAATTGATACTACACAAATTTGAAAAACAAAAGATTGAGTGATGGGCAAATGAGAGGAAATAATTAGATAAAAATACAAAATAACTTAGGAGTGTAATAAAGTCTAGTTTTTAGCAATGGAGAATCACATTTGAGTTCTATGCTGCTACACAAGGAACTCACTATTTTCTTTTCTTCATGAAACTTATGATGTACAAATACACGATGAAATTCATTAAGTACAAATATATGAAATACAAAAAGATTCAGCACTTCATATAGATACATATCTGCTTAGTCCAGTGCTTCTCAATTGTTTTCTGTCATACCCCCTTTGGAAGAAGAAAACATTTTTTGCACTCCCTGCACTACTGTAAATAGTATCTTTATTAAAAAATAACTTTAACCTGCAAAACAAAAATATATAAAATAATTTGCGCTAATTTTTTAATCAGAGGTGATGTCTATAATAATGGCTACAATGAGCACGTTTTGCAATGCATAGCTTTTTGAAGCGGGGTTTGAAGCAGGACACAGCAACTCTCAGCTTCAGAGACACACAGAGACATAAATATGGGGCTTAGCTTGTTCTGACAGTGTTTGCCAAGGTCAAACGCGAACCCTTTATGGAGCCATGCGTCCCCTTGGGGGGCACGCCTCACTATTTGAGAACCACTGATATAGGCTCACTACATAGTCTCTACAGTAGATAGCGTAACATGACAGTGGAATAAAGATATAAAATGTGGACATTTATTTGACCTCTTAAAGAAACATAAATGCCAGAGAAGGAGGAAAATTGGAGGGCGAGAAGGTAAGAAGAGATGGTCTGGAAAAGCATTGGACTTGGCTGAGTGAAGAAGTGAGCTATTTGTATATTTGCAAACACTACATATGGGACCCTAGCTACCATAACTAATATTAATCACAAATATTTCAAGAAGGTAAGTTGGAGGGCAAGAGGGAATCTGAATCTGGGGTTATTGGTGGAGGCATGTGGACACTGATGGCGGTATTGGAGTTAGAACATTGTGTGCCAACATTGTGTGCCTGAAATATGCATATCTATAAATCATCTCTCCTGAATTAAAAAAAGAAAAAGAACATTATAAATGTACTTTAATTCCTTGAAGAATAAGATAGAAATTTTTTTTTTGCTTTTTATTTATTTATTTATTTTTTGTTTGTTTGTTTTGGCCACACCCGTTTGATGCTCAGGGGTTACTCCTAGCTAAGCGCTCAGAAATCGCCCCTGGCTTGGGGGACCATATGGGACGCCGGGGAATCGAACCACGGTCCTTCCTTGGCTAGCGCTTGCAAGGCAGACACCTTATCTCTAGCGCCACCTCGTGGCCCTGAGATAGGAATTTTGATAATGATCACTTTGTATATTTTAAATGCAATGGATAGGATGACAATATTAAAATACACATTTTCTTTTTCTTTTTTCTTTTTGGCCACACCCGGTGATCTTCAGGGGTTACTCCTGGCTATGCTCTCAGAAATTGCCCCTGGCTCGGGGACCACATGAAGATTGAACCGAGGTCCATCCTAGGTGAGCTGCATATAAGGCAAAAGCCCATCGCCTCGGCTCTAAAATATACATTTTTATATCAATATAGAATATTTTTATTGCCTGATATCTTTTTAATAGTGAGATAAAATTTGATATAATAATTTATTTGTTAAGTTCATACATTTCAATGTAATTTTGTTTGTTTGTTTTGGGGCCACACCCGGTGAGGCGCAGGGGTTACTTTGGCTATGCGCTCCTCAGAAATCGTTCCTGGTTTGGGGGACCGTATGGGCCACCGAAGGAATCGAACTGAGGTCCATCCTAGGTCAGCAGCGTGCAGGACAAACACCCTACCGCTGTGCCACCGCTTCGGTCCCTTCAATGCAAATTTTTTTAAATTTTAGATTTATTTTTGACCTATACTCAGCAGTACTCAGATATTATTTCTGGCTCTGTGCTCAGGGATTACTCTTAATATTGCTCAGGGAACTATATGTAGTTTCAGGTATGAAATCTGGGTTATCTTTGTGCAGGGCAAACACCCTACCTATCTTATTATTTCCATGGGTAGTAAATGCAATTTTACATAGGCTTATTTTAATTTTTTTCTAAAATTTTTTGTTTGCATATAAAATGCACTGGTTGATTAAAGAACACTAAATATCTACTATGTTCAATTATTCCAAATGTTCATTTAAAGCTATGCTTATTTTAATGCCCATCTTTTGTCTGTTTAATCAGTTCAGTGGTCAGAATGGAGTGTTATACTCGACTACTGTTGTGTTGCTGCCAATTTTCTCCTCTGACTTGTTTGTGCTTGCTTTATATAGTTTGCCTCCCCTTTAATCATTGCATATATATAAATTAGTATTATATTCTTTGGCTATATTGATATTTAAAGTAACATATATTTTAGTTCCCTTTTCTTCTGATTATTTTTTATTTTAAATCTATTATGTATAATGTTAGTAAGATTTTCATTATGATTTTTTGTGGGGGGGCCACACCTGCTGATGCTCAGGGGTTACTCCTGTTTATGCACTCAGAAACTGCTCCTGGCTGGGGGGGATCATATGGGACACTGGGGGATCTAACTCAGTCTGTCCTAAGCTAGCACAGTCAAAGCAAGACTCTTTACCGCTAATGCCACCACTCCGGCCCCCATAATGATGGTTTTTGACTACTTGCTTTGAACCTATATTTATCATTGCACTTTAGTAGGTTTCCTGTGAAAAGCAGATTTGGCCTAAGTTTACAGTTAAGTGCTCAATAATAACTCTAGAAGTTAGTAAACCTTTTGATTTACTAAAGAAGTTGTGTTTCCCAGAAATTGACAGTAGCTGTAGTAACTGAACTTATAATATTGAGCTCAGGCAGAAAGGACGGTGGATTTCACTCTTTGATGCAAGACTGAAGATTTTGCAAGGTCTATGCCAGCAAATTGAGTGGGTCATGATTTTAATCAAGTGTTCAGATTCATTGTGGCCACCTGTGATCCAAGTTTGGATATACTTGTGCAGTTCCCAGTAGTTTGAACATATTATTTTCTGAGGAACTTGTACATCGGCTTTGAATAAGCATCATGGAAATCTGGCATTAATGTCTAAGTTCAGGGACTGGAGTTATAGTACAGTAGATAGGGAGCTTGCTTTGCACACAGTTGACCTTGGTTCTATCCTTGGCACCTCACATGGTCTCCCAAGCCCTTTCAGGAGTGACATCAGAGTACAGAGCCAGGAGTCAGCTCTGAGCATCAAATGATGTGGGTTCCAAACAAAAATAAAAAGCAAACAAAAGTCTGTGCTGAGATACATGTGTGCATCAAGTTCTAATAGAGCTGGTTAGCAAGCAGGGATGCAAAGTCATTAGTACATAATAGTTACTCTGTGCCATGCTCAAACATGGAATGAGCATGTAGGAACTTAAGATACAAGTTTGCGAGTACCTGGGGGAAGTGAACCATGTTCCAGAGAAGAGATTCACAAATTTATTTGACCTGTAGCTCCTTTCTCAGAAAAAATAATCACCAAGTACCCTTGGCAATCTACCTTTTTTCACTGAACAAATAGAAAGCACCCTCAATTTTCACTTTAGGCTTCTACTGCCCATATTAAGTTATTGTCTCTTAAGGTGATGTACAACCCACAATAGGAAATAACATTCTACAGTGACTGAGCAGAAAACCTTGAGCTTGAATCCATGAATGCTCTGAGGTTGCTGTGCACCAAAACCAAGACAACTTGAATGGTACCAAAGGAGTTCAAAGTCTTTCCAGGGCCTGGTATCTCTAATGCTACCTTGTTAAAGGGACATAAATTATTTTATTTTATTTTCTCTTCTTTTCTTTTCTCTTCTTTTCATCTTTTCTTTTTGCTTCTCTTCTCTTCTTTTCTTTTCCTTTTCTTCTTTGTTTTTAGGCCACACCCAGTGGTGCTCAGGGGTTACTCCTGGATCTGTGCTCAGAAATTGCTCCTGACAGGCTCTGGGAACCAGATGGGATGCCAGGAATTGAACCCTGGTCTGACCCAGATCGGTCGAGTGCAAGGCAAATGCCCTACCACTATGCTATCGTTCTGGCCCTCAAGGACATACAATTTTCTGAAAAAGTTGTCTGTGGGTCTGATTTACAAGAATGTTAAACCTAAGATCAAAGAATATTCTCTTTATATGAAGCATATCAGGCAAGTGAATCACCAGCCAGTGGAAAAATAAAATAGGTGTAAACTTTATGTAAAAAAGCATGAAGATTACTCAAAAATTACAAGTGTCATATGATTCAGAAATTCTACTCCTAAGTATGTATACGAAGAACAAAGTAATACTGATTTAAAAAGATAACTATTTTCATTGTAACTTTACTTACAATAGCTAAAAATGAAAACAATAAAAAATTTAAGTATTGTAAGTAAGTGTATAAAAATTATAATACATATACACAAAAATCACAGTATACATACACACAATTCAATTAAGTTTTACTTAGCTTTAAAAAGTATGAAATTTTGCCTTTTGTCAGAATACAGGTAAAACTAAGGTTTATGATAAGCAGAGTAAGTTAAAAAAAGAAAGACAAATGTCAGATGAGCTTACTCCTTTAATTATATATAGAGGAACCAATTAAATCAAATAGAACCAATTAAAAGAAATCTTTGACATTGACTCCAGAGCTGTGATAGCAGCGAGAGAAAAGGTAGTTAGGGGAAGAGAACTGAAGTAAGGAGAGACCCACTAATAATGGTTGGGTGGTGGATGTGACATATGAAAAATGTTTTTAGAGGTGATATAAAATTTTACCTCTAAAACATACTTTTTGAAGCTATATAATTTTAACTAACAAATAATTTAGTTTAAATACACATTAAAGTAAAAATAATTTTATATTCTTAATTTTAAAAAAGATGTGATTTATTTTATGGAGTGTATATAATATAATGTAACATGGATTTTTGAAAGCACTAAACTAAACATTACTATAAAATTTTCTCACAAGTTATGTGTAGCATTGTTTATTTATAATATTATTTATAACAATAATAAGACTATAAAATTATCAACAATGATTGCAATGTGTTGCATATAAACTAAATTATATGTCAAGTATTAAGATTTTTCTTTGCTTTATTTATAAAGATTTTCACAATAAATATATAATGCAGTTATTTATGCTTTCATTGCACAGCAATATTGAATGTAATATATATAAATATATAATTTTTATGTGGTGCTGAGAATCAAAATCTTGTATTGAATACACAGTCTACAACTGAGCACTAACTCACTGATAAATTTATATTTTTTATTGCTTCTCAGAATGCTGAACTCATATTATAAAAATAAGGGTGAGAGTAGGAAAAAACCTCTTATTCCCAATTTCTACTATTTTGGATTCTAACTGTGCTCTTAAGTTTTGCATATGTAATTTTAAAATTTATAATCTTATTTAGATAATTAATAACTGTCTAAATTATGTTATTTGAAGAATATAGATGACATACCTTATGGTATTGAGATACTACATCCTTAACATAAAACTTGTTATATAGATGCTCAAAGACCACCTAACATTTGACATGTCCAATATTATTGTCCTTGGTACAGCAGAATAGAGACAGCACCACTTTCTTGGACTCATGTACTGAACAGCAGCCTGGAACAATGAGGATCTCTAAGAGACCCTTAGGTCTTTTGAAAATTGCTTTTGTGCCCTTTATCAAAAAGTAAAAAAGGGGCCGGCATGGTGGTGCTAGAGGTAAGGTGCCTGCCTTGCCTGCGCTAGCCTAGGACCGACCTAGGTTCAATCCCTCAGCATCCCATGTCCCCTAAGCCAGGCGCGATTTCTGAGCTTGTAGCCAAGAGTAACCCCTGAGCGTCACCAGGTGTGGTGACTTATATTGTGTCAGCTTTTAAACTCACCCCACATTATGAAAACACCCCACAGACCATATTTTAAACCCTAGGTGATAGCCATGAAGAATTAATAAACCAAACCAGTCAGAGAAAATCATGGAATACAACTGGCTTCTTGCTTCATGATCTCTCTGTGTGCTAAACAAAACTGATTCTCTTTATTTCATCAGTACAAATTCAACTGATAGGGGTAGGAGCAAGTGAGATTCAGGTGGACATTTACATATCAAAAGATAGGTGAAAAGGAAAGAGGAAATTGAAGACACCTTTGTTTTGGGTAAAGGCAGGGTGTGACCTAACAAGTTCACCCTTTCTGTTCAAACGAAATAATTGAGAATTGCTTATATAAGTTTTGTTCTGTTGCCTTCAAATGTAAAATAAATCCCCAATAAGGCAGTTAATTTTCATAGGCAAGGTAAAAATTGAGGGAATAAAAAGGAAAAATTCTTTAATAGTAAGTAAAGGTGAAGAAAATTTCTAATTCCTAAAAATCACTGATGCTTTAAAAAAAAAAGTGTCATAGGTTAGACTGTGATTGCCATATTTTCCAGCCTATAAAAGGACTTTTTAACCCATGAAAAACTTCTTAAAAGTCGGGTCATCTTATATGCTGGTATCTAGCATGCTGAAACTTACTCAAGCTTTAGGGACAAGTCATCTATCCCCCTCTTACCACTGCATCCCATCCAGCTGCCAGGCATCATCACTCATTCCTCTGCTTGTCCTGATTAATCTTCAAGGCACACAGAGGAGCTGAGTTACAGAACACTTCATTCAATTCAGCAGCCAGGTGTCATTGCTGGTATGTGGCTTTCTAGTGCTCAGTCCTCTGAGATTCAGCTTTTATGGGACACAGAGGAGGCGCTCTCTCTTCCTTTAGTGGTCCTATTTATCACTGCACCCCAGCCAGCTGCTCTTGGATGAGCCCCCCACACCCAGCTCTCAATGTAGATCACATTTAAAAAAAAATCACAGTCACTCACTACAGTAAATGACAAATGTAAAATGATTGTTGGCACTCCAGAGTCTAGCTTTATTAAATATATACTGTTAACCTTTAAGGGCTCTACTCTTTTCCTCTGTTTTTTAATTTCCATTTGGTGTGTGTTAAAAGAAAGGGAGTCTTATACAGTGAATATAGCCAAAACCCTATATTTTACAGGAAAAGTAGGGCGCCATCTTATATGCCCAGTCATTTTATATGCCGAAAAATATGGTACTTAATTCTCAAAACCATCAGGTTTTTCTATATCCTTGTCATTTATTTATCACAAAATTTTTTCTTAGAGTTCTCTGAATATATACATTAGAACCTTTCTGTAGATATACTTAATTTAAAAAATTTTAAACATTCTTTTTTTTGTTTTGTTTTTGGACCACACCCGGTAACGCTCAGGGGTTACTCCTGGCTCTGCTCTCAGAAGTTGCTCCTGGCTTGGGGGACCATATGGGACACTGGGGGATCGAACCGCGGTCCGTCCAACGCTAGCGCAGGCAAGGCAGGCACCTTAACTTTAGCGCCACCGCTCGGCCCCCAATTTTAAACATTCTTACACTGAGCACTGGTCTGTAGAATTCAAGTTTCTTTTCCATAAACTTCTCTAAACAAAATCATAAGAACATTTCTGCAGCTATATGCACAGTTTGAAAATAAGTTTGCTAAAACATTCTTATAATGAGCACTCTATAAAAGTCACAGCAGCCAAGTCACTTTTCTGTAGAAAAAGACATTAGAACATTTTTGCAGACTTAATTTGAGAATAACTTACTAAATAATATACAAAATCAAACATCACAACAATTGGAAAACATTTACTAGGGCTGAGAACCATTAAAAATTTAACAACATTATGCATTTCCCTGGAACTGTGAAAACTAATGTTGAACCACTAGAGTTAGATACAAAATTATCTTTCTGCAGTGAGGCATAGAAAAGAAGAGTAGCTATTAAGATCTACACAGGTAGAACACAAAGTTTAACCGGCAATATAGTGACCAGTGAAAATATGGTCAAGAGAGTAACCTAAAAGAAAGTTACAGGAGGTTCTGTAAACAACTTATCCTCAATTGGACTATGGTTGGGCTTCCAGAGGTCTCAAACTTGCGGCCCTCCGTACAACATTTTGTGGCCCTGCCCTAGAGGAATCTTTTTTTGTTTTGTTTTGTTTTAGTTGTTTGGGTCACACCCCACAATGTTCAAGGCCTTGCACTCAAGGATCACCCCGACTTTGCCTCCTGTGGCCCCCAGGTAAATTGAGTTTGATGACCTCAATAAACTGCTCCTGGTTGGAGGGCCCGAGATCCTGGCACAAAATATTTGGGAGAAGAAAAGCTGTGGGTATCAGCCTCTGGGACACTGCTCAGAGTCTTCAGCTCTCTCCCTTTTAATGTCTATTTCTGGACCCCACCCCCCATGAGGGTCTCTGCCATGTTCAGAATAGGGGCCTGATATGTGCACTGATATTCTGTTGAAGATCACTGCATATTCAGTTCAGCTGGAGGAAGTCTCAATGGTGATAATCCACCAGAGGTCAAATCACTCAATGAGGTCTTCTCAGGTCCCTGTGTGGCTGTTCGAGTGCCAGTTGTAAATTCTCCAAATCCCCCCAGATCTCACATTGTGAAATCACCCCATGCACCATATTTTTAACCCCTAGTGGATAGGTCTAAAGAAGAGTAGCCATGAAGAATCAATAAATCAAGCCTTGGGGCTGGAGAGGTGGCTCAATCGGTAGGGAATTTGCCTTAGACGTGCTAATTTAGGATGAACTATGGTTTGATCTCCAGGCTTGCCATATGGTCCCCCCCAAGCCAGGAGCGATTTCTGAGTGCATAGCCAGGAGTAGCCCCTGAGCATCAACGGGTGTCGCCCCCTATTCCCCTCCCCCCAAATAAAGCAAGCCAGTCAGGAGAGAAGCATGGAGTCCTGTTGGTTTCATACCTTGTGGTCTTTCTATGTGACAAACCAAACTGATCTTTATTTCACCAGTACAAATTAAACCTACAGGGGAAGCATTGAGTGTGATTCAGGTAGACTTTTACATATCAAAGTGATAGGTGAGAGGCCTGAGAGAGAGCGCAGCGGTATGGTGTTTGCCTTGCATGCAGCCAACCCAGGATGGGTGGTGGTTAAATTCCTGGCATCCATATTGTCCCCTAAGCCTGCCAGGAGCGATTTCTGAGCTCAGAGCCAGGAGTAATCCCTGAGCGCTGCCGGATGTCGACCCAAAACAAAACAAAACAAAAAGACAACAAAAAAAAGTGATAAATAAAAAGTAAAGAGGATATTGGGGAGTGACATTGTTTTGAGGAAAAGTGGGATGTGACCTAATATTGGCCTGTCTCATCAGTTTTACAAAACATTTTCAAATTGCACCGGAATCCCACTTGAAGGTCATAGCGTGGGGATTATGTGCTAGTTCACAATTTCTGTGGGAGCCTAATCTCAGTTTTAAGCACAGATTTGCTTTTTGCATGAAAAGAAAAATCAGTTGTATCTCTGCCTAGATTTTTTTATTTCATGGTTTGTTGCTTAACATAACAGAAAAGAATTTCAGGAATGAGTTGAATACTGAAATAAGTTAAGTTTATTTGGGAAATATATAGATAAAAAGAGGAACATGCTCAAGAGAAATACAGGCTATCTCAGAATGGAAAAAGCCAAGTACATAAATTAAGTAGAAGTGGTTTAATTCCCAAGATGGAGAACAGGAGCCATAAAGTAAAAGAAGGAAATCAGTGCAGAGGTGCATGAAGTCCCAGATAAGAAAATGAGTACCTCTGACAAGTTAGTTTGTACAGTTTTCTCAAACTACCTCCTAAAGTATGAGTTTTGTTAAAGTAGAGGGCTTACTTAGTGATGGTTTTCTTTAATATTCTTAGCATCGTCTTTGGGATCTTTTGGGTTCCAAAAAGTGTTATTGCCCAATCCATATTTCTAGGACTAGCCTATCATTTTGGATTCAAGGTAGTTATTGGATTTAGACAAGATTATAAATTCCTAAAAAATGGTAAACATTATTGTTTTTCTTTGTACTCATATAGTTGGTTTTTAAGATTTCTATGTATATAAAAATATAGACTTTAGCATTTATACTAAATATAAAAGAAAAAATTTTAAAAAGATTAAATGAGTATAGAGGACATTTTAAATGAAGAATATTTCTTTAATAGATACAAGGTTAATCTTGCAATAAAGGTAAGAGCATTATATTGAAAGAAAGATCAATAGGTCAATTTAAATAGCTAGACACTAGAGTGCTTTATTTAAGTATCTAAATGGATTTCTTAGTGATAATGTCATACATTTATTGCCGCACTAGCTTCTACTGTTAATTTCATTTCTGTCCATGTTTTCAGAGAAGACTATAGGCTTTGGCATGATAATGCATCTCATGTAGTCTCAGCTGTGTATTTCATCCTACTCGAATGGCATCCTGATAGCCACAGGCACCTTGAAAAGAAGTAGTATCAGTTAATTTACTAGGACATACTAACAGATAAGCTAAATGCTATGTGTAGCAATTAATACAATCACTCATTTAGATAAATCATTTATTTAAAATTCCTTTGAGTACTTTTGTTCTAAGATGATTATAAAATCTATGCTAATTTTATTACACAGCAAGTCATGGGTTCTAAGCCAAATGCTCTTGACATTTTACTGGAAGAAACGATAAGATTTTTTAATGCATTAGTAATAGCTCACTTTTATTACAATGACTCCCCTCATCCCAAGAGGTATGTTATGTGATATTGAATAGTGAAAAATACCTTGTTTGTCCTCCTTTTTGTTTAATGAAATTTTCTCTAATAAGTATTGTAGAATGAAGTTTAGCTAAAAATAAGTCAAATGATTGACTGTGAAAGATAGCAGGTGGATTTTTTTAAATGACAGCATATTTATTAATTTATTAATATATTAAGTGCTTTTATTGCTCTTAAATGCTATTCTAGAAGTTAAAAATGCAATGATAAAATAACTATGTTCTAGCCTTCATGAATATGATTATTAATGAGGAAGGTTAAGTAGGGTACAGAGAATGAACCCATTTAGGGGCTGGAGAGATAGCACAGTGTGTTTGCCTTGCAAGCAGCCGATGCAGGACCTAAGGTGGTTGGTTCGAATCCCGGTGTCCCATATGGTCCCCCGTGCCTGCCAGGAGGTATTTTTGAGCAGATAGCCAGGCTGGGTGTGGCCCCAAAACAATAACAACAAAATAAAGGGAACATCTGAGAATGAACCCATTTATCAGAACTCATTAAGTAGATTAACTAGTTACGACCCTTGGATGAAGAATTTTCTGTTTTATACAAGATATTTTTTGAAAAAAAATTAAATTATTGATTTTAAAATTTGCACATCATATTGCCTGAATGTCTTGTTAAGTCCCTAATTAATAGACACATGTATCATTTTGATTTGCTAGGATAGGTATGGAAGAGAAAAATTTTCAAATCTAAGAAATTTTTAAAAGCTATTAATGTTGTTGACTTGAAACCTATTGCAGAAGAATCACTGAAATGGATGTTAGAGCTTTAGGCAAAATCCCATTTTGCAAGTCAGAGAGTGAAGACTAAAGCTATAACTAATTTAACAATTATTTATTATGTGCCATGAATATGGCCCAAGTTGTTTTGACATATCCCTTGCTTACGTAAAGGCCTGGATTTAATCCTTGTATAAATTTGACTTGCAGGACATTTTTAACATTAATTATTTCTTACCAATTAGCAGGATATGTAGCATATAGTAGTTTCTTATTAACTTGTGGCTAAGTAGCAGAATGCAATAGTATATGGCCCAAGTAAAGGCCCTGATCTCTAAATTTGTATATATAAAGAGAATGTATCACCATAGAGAGTGGATGAGAGGGTCACTCATCAATGTCTTTCTTTTAAACATATATTAATTAAGTTCATTGAAAACAAAATCTAATCAATAATTCAACAAATTTTTACATTAAATATTTGAGCTGCTGTTTGTTGTAGGACTTTTAAAATTCATGACTACTGCCCACAGTAGTTTATTTTTATGTCTTTTTAACACATGACAAAATTTACATATATTTGTTCAAAAGTAATGCTGCAGTTTCTTTTTTTTTTTTTTTTTTTGGTTTTTGGGCCACACCAGGTGATGCTAGGGAGTTATTCCTGGCTATGCGCTCAGAAATTGCTCCTGACTTGGGGAACCACATGGGAAGCTGGGAATTGTACCAAAGTCTGTCCTGGGTCAGCTGTGTGCAAGGCAAATATCCTACCACTGTGCTATGGCTCTGCTCCCATGTGCTATAGTTTCTGAAAACTGTCATTAACATCATTGAAGATGATGTTAACATTAACATTGAATTAACATTGAAGAGCATCAAGAAAAACAATGGAGGAAAAAAAATCAAGAATAACTTTTTTAATTTCACAAATATAAGATCTAGGAAGGAATTATACCAGCAATCAGCCTTGCAGACTAAACAACAAAGTAGACCCTTCCGTGAGTTTTTGTTATCTACTCTGGAGATCTTGGACTTGTCAGTCTTCATAACTGCATGAACCAATTCCCTAAAAAAATTCTTTCTATATATGTATGCTAATCCTAGGGCATTTCTCTAAAGACCTCTGATGTATATATCAAAATATATTAGTTATTTAAAAGAGATATCTAGTATTTGATAAATACAAATTAAGCACTTAGTAAATGTAAGAAATAATGACTATAAGTAATCGGAAAAAATGATGAATACTTTCTATAAGAAGGTGATATGATGGGGCTGGAAAGATAGCACAGTGATAGGGCATTTGCCTTGCATGTGGCTAACCCGGGAGGGACCCGGTTCTATTCCTGGCAACTCATATGGTCCCCAAACCTGTCAGGCCCAATTTTTGAATGCAGAATGAAAAATAACCCCGGAGTGCCACTGGGTGCACCCAAAAACAATCAGTCAATCAATCAATCAATAAAATTTAATATAAAGAAGGTGATATGAATAAATATTTAAGAGTTAATTGGGAGGTAAAATGAATTTGTTATCTGAACTATTTTAAATATATAAAATATATAAGGGAAACTTATTTTGCAATTTTTGCTTGGATTTTCCATGTGAACTATTAGTAGAGATATAGTATATATAAAAAAAATATTTCCAGGGATTAAGTAATCAGTATGGTTGTGAACCACAATAGCACACTATGCACAAATTCAAAAGAAATTTAACACTTTAAAGGTGAGCCTCAATTTATAAAGTACTAAAGAATACTGAAGCAAAATATCCATTGTATTGCCTTTATTGATATCTTCAGTGATTTAATTCCACTGCAACAAAAATAAAAAATAAAATAAAAATTTTACAAATATGATATCAAATGACAATGTTTCTGCACTGAAAAAAGCTACTGAAAAATAAAAATAAACTGCTGAATGGAAGAAATTATTTACATAAAATGCCTTTGACAATGAATTAATAACCAACTTTATAAAGTACTGGCAAAACTTAGCAGCAACAAAAACAAAAAACACCATTAAAACATGGGATGAGGAGCTGAACAGACACTTCACCAAAGAAGATAAATAAGGAAAACAAACACATAAAAATAATTTTCAAGGGTGCCGGAGCCATGCGGCAAGTGGTAGGGTGTTTGCCTTGCTGTACACAGCTAACATAGGACAGATACGGTTTGATCCCCTGGCGTCCCATATGGTCCCCCAAGCTAGGGGTGATATTTGAGCGCATAGCCAGGAGTAACCCTGAACATCACTGGGTGTGCGCCCCCCCAAAATCTTCAAAATAAAATAAAATAATTGTCAGCGACACTGGTCATCAGGGAAATTGATATAAAATGACAGCATAATAACAGTGCAATATCATTGATAATAGGATAATAGCAATTATAGCAATAATAATATTGCTGAAATATAATATAATAAGTAAACAGGGGGCCAGAGAGATAGCACAGTGGTAGGGCATTTGCCTTGCAGAAGGCCAACCTAGGACAGATGGTGGTTCAAATCCCAGTTTCTCATATGGTCCCCGGAGCCTGCCAAGGCCAATTTCTGAGTGCGGAGCCAGAAGTAACCCCTGAGCACTGCCGGGTGTGATCCTAAAATACAAAGAAAAAATTAAGTAAATATAGTAAAAATATAGTAATAATAATGATAGCACTAAGAGCAATGCAATTGACTTGTATCCCCATGTCTGGCAACAAGAAACTCAAGGAGATGTAGAATTAAAGGTATAAATTCAAGTATCTCTCTCAAGAATATAAAAAAATTGAAATAAAAATTAATGTACATATGTGCAGTTTAGCACTATTTATATAGCATTAATCTGGAATCAGTCCAAGGACCCAATAAGAGATAAGCGGACAAAGTTGTGATATAAATGCTGGAGTTATAGTACAGCAGTTATGATACTTGTCTTGCATGTGGCCATTGTAAGTTTCATCACTGGTACCCTATATAATGCCTGAGTCTCACCAGTAGTAATCCTTCCCTAAATACAAAGCCAGGAGTAAGCCTGGAGTACTGTGACACAGTACTCCAAAATCTCAAAATCTCAAAATTTTAGAAGGTATCTTTAAAAGAATTATATTGTTTCACCTGTGTTCATTTTATTCTGTCTAGTTTTATTTCCAATAAAAATAGGTTATCTATTTGAGATTACTATTAATCTTAATTTCTGAGGGATTTATGTCACATCCAGCAACATTCAGGGTTTACTCCTGGCTCTGGGCTCAGAAATAGCTCTTGGCAGGCACAGAAAACCATATGGGATGCCGGGATTCAAACCACCATTCATTCTGAATTGGCTGCATGCAAGGCAAACGCCTACAGCTGTGCTATCTCTCTGGCCCCAACTGTTAATTTTTTATATGGAACCAGTACTGTGTTCTTGCTATAAAAGGGACTTGTTTAAATTATACATCATTATTTATCTGGATTATATTGAATAATTTTCTATGTATATTTTATGTATATTTCTCTATGCATACATATTCTGTATACATATTCTACATATATTTCTGTAAAATTTAGATATTTTATTTTTATATATAAATCTTATTTAAGTACCATAATCACAAGCATGTTTTTAGTTGGGTTTCAGTCATAAACAGAAAACCCCCCTTCACCAGCGCAACATTCCCACCACCAATGCCCCTCTTCCTCCCATGCCCCTGCCTGTATTTCTGACAGGCATTCTACTTCTCTCATTCTTTAATATTGTCATGCTAGTTGTTAGTGTAGCTATTTCCCTAACAGTGTTCACCACTCTTTGTGATGTGCTTCAAATTGTATGCCTGTCCTTTCGGTCCTTCCAGCCCTTAACTCTATTGTGTCTGGGCCTTATTAAAGTAATGTCTTTAATTTTAATTTTAATTTTTATTTATTTGCTCTGATAATAATGTGATACTAGCTGTATAAATTAGTTACTATGCCTTTCCTAATTTTATATTGTGCAAGATATATAATTTATAGTTTTTTCCTTTTTATTAAAGATTAGGGATATTTCACTAGTGAGATTTTTGTAATCCTGGCTTTTACCTTGTGAATCGGTTATTTTGTGAATAGGCTGATGTTTCTTTTACTTTGTGACTATATTAATTAAGAATTCAACAAATTACTGATATAGGGCTGTTTATTATGCATAAATTTTTGTTTTTTTTTTTAGGGGGTCACACCTGGCAGTGCTCAGGGGTTACTCCTGGCTCTATGCTCAGAAATCACCCCTGGCAGGCACAGGGGATGCCGGATTCCAACCACCAACCTTCTGCATGAATGGCAAACACCTTACCTCCATGCTATCTCTCCAGCCCCATGCATAAATATTTTAATTAAAATTTTGACTTTCAAAATGCCCATTTCTTTTTTATTTGCAAATTGCTGTTATATTATTAATATTTCATTGCTATTCCTCTATATTATATAGTATGTGTTAGTTATCCTTGATTCAATTTCTTTGTGGGGGACAAATTTTGATTTTTAATTACATACATATAGTAAGTGTATTTATCTTTTTTAAGAATTAGTTTATGTTTTATTTACAGTCTCTACTGGCTGCTATGTTTTCTATTCTTTCATAACATTTATTATTTCTTTATTGTACTTTATGCTTAATTAATTCTAGGTGCTTAAGACGAAAGACTAATTGATTCCAGAAATTTCTTTATATTTATTATAAACATTTCATACTATAAAATTTTTTGAGTATAGCTTTATATATACTCTATAAACATGGTGTTTAATTTTATATATAGAATATAAATTATATTTAACATTTTTATATTTCAATCATATAGTATTAATATTATTTTAAATAATTTTAAAATGATCTTAATATTTAATTTATGTATTTGAGACTTTGAACAGTATTTTACTATAGCTTTAAAACTTACTTTCATTTTCATCCAAGAATATACTTAAAAATTATATCTCTGTTCCTAATTCAATTGTTTTATATCTAAGATTATAATTTATCATGCTGAATATTACATATACATTTGAGAAGTCTGTTTTTTGCTTATCAAATACGGTAAAAAACACACAAACAAAATGAATTCTGCTATTGAATGAAATTTTCTCTACTTGTAATTTTGTTAATCTTGTTAATCTGTAATGTTCCAGGGTAGAATATCATCAATAGTTTTTAGAATATTTGTGATTGAAGTTTATTTTTTACCTGTAAAATATCTTTGAAATAACAAAAAGAACCAATGATAACATAAACTTATATTAATGCGTCAAATAGTCTATGATCACTACACCTCAATCCCCAATAAGGATAATAACTACAAGAAGAAAAACTTGTAATTTGCTAGTCAATATAACTCAGTTCCTGTGCTCTTTGATATTTTTTTTAATTTTTATTGTGACCAAAGTGCATTACAAATCTTTCACTGCATCATTTATGATACATAGTGACAATGAATGAGGGGTATTCCCACCACCAGTGCTGTCCTCCCTCCGTCCCTTTTCCCTGTATGCATCCCATACTCTATCCCCCAGTGTGCCAGTGCAACTGGTCTCCACTTTACAGCTTGTTGTAGATTGAGCATCCATTCCACTGTCATTGAAGATAAAAAGGATAAGAAAAAGGGGAGAAAAAAAGTTTGGTGACAACTACCAAAAAAAGAAAGGAGAAAAGAAAAAAAAAAGAAAGAAAAATGGAAGAAAAAAGAAAAAAATGGACCTGGCAAATAAAAATAAAAATAAATCTCTAAATAATAACCAAAAGTGTGAAAAAGAAAGATAAAAGTGGAAGAACAAGGAGAAGGAAAATAAAGTCAAAAACTAACAAATCAACACAAAACAAGAAAAAGTATGGGTGCTGGAGTGGTAGGGTTTGGTGTTTCCCCCACTTTTTTTTTTTTTTGCAGAGGCACAGTAAGTATTGGGGAAGAAAGGGAATTCCTGTGGCCTAAGAAATTCAGGGTTTCTCCATCTTTGAAGCATACCATCATGGGATCAACTCCTGGCCCCATTTATACTCATTACCCCATCCCAAAGGCTTTTTTGTGATGCCAGGAAAGTTTCCTCTCGGTTGTGTGTGAGAAAATCAAGCCACTGTAGCTAGTGATCTTGGTATTTGCGCAGGTCAGGGTCTAGGATAGAGTCTCTAGGTTCTAGAGGTTCCTATCCATCTTTGTTGTGGTGTTCAGTCTTCTGTAACACATGTTCCCTTTTTTTTGTCAGTCCCTAAGCCAAAGCCTAGGATATTATGGATCCAAAGGTTCTGCTCAGTCTCTGTTGTCCAAGTTGGACCTCTGCAATAAGACATCTTGTTGTTATTGTTGTTGTTGTTTTTTATGTGTCCTGGACTACAGCCTAGGGTAGGGTTTTCCTTATTAGTCCCAAGGTAAGCTCTGTTCAGTCACAGTTGTCAAAGTCAGTTTTCTGTTGTTGCTGCTCTTATTTTTCACAGTTCAAAGGATGATAGCTCTTCTGATTTCCATTTAGTGTTAGGTGATGTGACAGGACAGCCTGGCCTTATGTCAAGTTTTCCTTTCCTCGTTGACATATCAAAACTGGCCCAAATTGGTGCCAGAGTAGTGTTATAAATCTCCCAATGGAGCTTAGTTTCTGATGGTGTTGCCTGGAGCTGTATCATTTCTATGTCGGGGATCTGGGGTTTCAGATTGGACTAACACTGTCCAATCTCTTGGGGACTGGTTGTGTCCACATGACACATGTTCAGGATGGAAGGCACCCTTCTGCTATAAAAAGTGAGTTCTTATCCCTAGAAGATAAGATCTTGTTTCTGTGTTTATGGTTTCCCCTTTTTTTTTTTAATGTGCCCATACAAAAACGTATGGTGTCATACTGTGTTGCTGGTGCTATTCTGGGTAAGGATGACAGGCTTCACACAGTCTCTGTTGTCTGGTTTTGTTCTGAGCTTTTATCCCAGTCAAGGCTTTTTGTACCAAGCAGCACCAAAAAGGTAAGGATAGAGAAAAATGTATATATTGAAATAGAACAAATAAATAAAACTGAGTTAAAAAGAAAAGGTATTCGAATAAAACAAGTGGTGGAGGAGGCTACTTGTATATTTAGGAATACACATCTTAAGATGTATTATTATACAGGTATTGAGCTTCCATAGGCAATATGAGACTCCTAATTAAGTCTTTTGATATATTCTTGTGGGGAGTAAAAGCCAAGGTACTTTTCGATTCTCAGGCCTTGGAATTGAGTTTGAGAGATGCTTTGCTGCTTTACGAGACCATACAGTGTCTTTGAGCTGGGATTTTTGCTGAGGCCGATTTCTGTATCATGCAACAGTCCACGATTTGGTGGGGGTGAGAGGGGCCATCAAGCATGAGTCAGCAGGCGTGCTGGTTGTAGTTCTTTGCCGATGCATGAGAACAAGGGTGTCTTTCAATGAGGAGCTGGAAGGTGGTCTGCTGGGGCAGGTGGTCAATCTTGGTGCCTACCGAGTTAGGAACTAAGGGTAAAGAGGGTTAAATTAGGGGAAGATAATGAATCAGGATTGAAAAATGAGGGGATAGAGGAGACACAGGAGTAGGGGAGAGGCAATACATGACAGTGGCTATATACAATACATATATATGAATTGTTTGTGATTTTGGCTTGGAATCAGTACAGAAAGTCACGTCAATAAAGACTGACTTTAAAGATCTATTTGAGTGTTATCATCCAACTCTTTGGTATTCCATTTCCTTTCCTAGGAACCATCTAGAATGAAGAACATTTTTAGATAATGCTCAAAAAGTATATTTGTCATGTGCCCGAGCTGTTATAAAAATGAATATTAGTAAGAAAAGACACCCCTGCAGGGGGTCCAGTATGGATACTGGAGGAGTTTCCCTCCACCCCCTTCCCCCCAGAGCCCAGATGCCAAACCTGGCCTTGAAGACCAGTTTGGCATGGGGGAATCTCGGTCTCCTGGACTAGTTGGTCAGCCCAGGAGGCCATTGGCCAGCTGTCTGCCCAGATTTCCAGCCATACCCATAGGAGAGGAAAAGTAATCCTGGCATGTGGTATTTTCTGGGTCCAGCTGCAGCCTCCCTCTTCAGTATGAAAAAGCATAGGGGAGGAGTTTGCCTCTTCCCCATCCCCCCAGAGCTCAGATGCCAGACCTGGCCTTGAAAGCCAGCTTGGCATGGGGGGCTCTCGGTCTCCAGGACTAACTGGTCAGTCCTGGGGGCCTTTGGCCAGCTGTCTGTCCAGATTCCCAGCCATGCCAGTCGAAGAGGAACAGTAATCCTGGCATGTGGGATTTTCTGGGTCCAGCTGCAGCCTGCTCTTTGATATTTATGAATAGTCATGTTTGTATCATTTTAACTTTCTTTCAGTTAAGCAACTATTAGAGATAACAGAATTTAAGTTCTAAGAAAAGACAGAAAAATATAACTTCCACAAATACAGATGACATACAATGTTTCACATTTACTCACACAATAACATTAAAAGCTGTGTATAATGGAACCCAATTCCAGAGGTAATGACACGTATCTAATAAAAATATTAAAAGATTGAAAGGAAAACTAGTGAAAATTAGAATGCCATGCCTCAGTTCCAAAGTTTTTCTTCAATGTCTCTCTTTTATTTTATTTATTTACTTACAGTGTATCTATGAATTTCTCAGCATGGAAAGGTAATACTAATGTTCATTTAACATTATATGACTCAATGCTCTGACTAGAATGAAGAAAATACCCATTGAAGCTACTTCAATATTCTCCTAGATGTAGGCTGATTATGTACTTCTCTGCTATATCCTGTAAAGCTTGATTATAGCAAGAAGGAAATGACATTTAGAATGATATGTTTAAGGACTGACTTTTGTTTCATATAAAATTTGCAGTGTGCCACCTCTTTCACTCTATCTCCACTCCATTTCACAATGTGCCCAAATAGTCTGTGTTTGGCTTGAAATTCAGAGGCCTTAATTTTGGCTTAAATTTATCATTCTCTGAAGGATTGTTCTTTCAAAATCACTTATATGAAAATAACCTTAAATAAATAATCAATTAGATGCTACATTTTAATGTTCTATGAATACTCCTTAAATCACATTTTACCTTTTTTTTCTTCAGTGTTCTTGAATATAAAACACATTCTTGGCTTATGAGAATATGGTATAAAGAGAATAAAGGTGAAAGGTGGGAGGGGAAGGAAGAGGTATGCCATGAGAGTAAAGTTATTTCAAATGAAGACATAAATAAGAAGACTCTAGAAGTCCTGAATTGGATGTTCTGTTGTAGCCAAGGAAAATTGCAGCACAGATAATAAGAGTCTATGGGGACTTAGGGATAGATAAAATAGTTGGATAAGAGAGAAGAGTTGGAACAAGATGCAACTAGTTAGGAGCCATCCAATATTAAGTTTATGTATCAATAAGAATGAAACTTAGGGGCTGGAATGGTAGTACAGTGGTAGGGCATTTGCCTTGCACATGACTGACCCATGATGGATGTGAGTTTGTTCCCTGGCATCCCATATAGTCCCCCAAATCAGGAGCAATTTCTGAGTGCAGAGCCAGGAGTAACCTCTAAGTGCACAGGGTCTGCCCCCCCCCAAATTAACCAAAAAAGATTTAAATCTAATATGCTTGTTCTTTGTCATTAAACCACACCATTCCAACAGTTGTTCTTGAGTACACATCTTCTTGTTCAATGTAACTTAAAATTTTGTCGTTTTTATCCTACTGTTGTTTATATTTAAATTATTTTTGATTCTTGAACCACATTAAACTGTAGTCAGTGCTTACTATTAGGTCACTGCACAGGAAACCTGGGGTTACTCAGAGGACCATATATTATATGAGGATTTGAACTGTGGTTAGACGAATGCTAGGCAAGCATCTTAACTATCATGCTGTTTCTCTAGCCTTCTATCTTGTATTTAAACTTTTCTTCTGGTCTCTTTTATTCTTTACAGCATTTAATATTTTTATACACTTTTTATGTTCAGCAACTATTGAGAAATGTAAAAAATTTCTATATATATTTCTAGGTATTTTTTGTCTAACTGTGACTTGTCTATGTTAAATTATTTTGAAATTAAAATTTCAATTAAAATTAAAAAATTTTTGTCTATATGTGAATATAAGACTCTGAATAACATATACACCTCTGTCTAGATGTGATTTTCTCTAAACACTTAAAGTGATGAGTTCTTTTATAATCTAGCCACTTAGATTATAAAATGCTAAAATTTTAGCATGCTTATGATTCTAAAAGACATTAAATGTAGACTCCCAAACCTATATAAATTGGGTTGGACATAGGGATTAAATGTATAATAATCTCTCTTTTGATATATTTTGGCCATATTTTAGGAATGTAGAAATCAGCATTAGATATAGTTTTTATTCCAAGAAATAAAGAATAATTAATTAGCATAACAAAAAAAAGAATTGCTGGTTGTGAGACTTGGAAAGATCAAAGATATAAAATAAAACATCAAGTGTTTTAACCAACTGTAATATCCTTTCAGAAGTTTCTTTTTGCTTCTCATGCTTTTGCTAAGCTATGTTCTTCAGAAAGTCTATAATCAGGTGAATATGGTTTTCAGTAACTGAATTTTTGTTTTCCAACTGAAAGACACTAATAAGTTTATCCATACATGATCCCCAAGAAAAGGCTTTAATGCTGCTGATAATCATACTCAGCATCCCAAATTACTACTCAGGGAGCTGAGGGATACCAAGTATTGGAACATAAGTTTTAGTATCAGAAACGGAAAGGAAAAATCTAAAAGGACAGAATTAAATAAACTGTTCTATTCTACTCTGAAATAGTTACTTAATGTTAATGAGTTCTTCAATGGTGAAAAATTCTGGGTAATTAATGAATGCATAGGAGAACTACTGGCCAGACAATGAATTTTTTTGAGAGAATAACATTTAGCAGTAGGTCAGAGAGATAATAAAGTGGGTAAGACACTTACCGTGCTCAATTCAGGTTTGATGACTGGTGCAACATATGGTCTCTTAAGCATGGACATCCCTGAATATAGAGCCAGGAATATGGCTTGAATTTCACTAAATATGCCCTCAAAACGAAAACAAAGTAAAAAAACAACTACTGAGACTACATAGATGAATATATGTAAAGTGTATGTAAAGAAAGGTATGAGTGTTGTTGACAAAGAGATATCGATAGTACACTTGCCAGAGCATAAAGATAGTGAGATATTGGGGGAGGCAACACATGTAACAAACAGTAATAAACTAGAAATGTTCATTATAGATGCTGGAGTGGTGGCGCAAGAGGTAAGGTGTTTGCTTTGCGTGCTAGCTTAGGACAACCATGGTTCGATTCCCCGTTATCCCATATGGTCCCCCAAGCCTGTAGCAGTTTCTGAGCCCATTTTCTGAGTCAGGAGTAACCTCAGAGAGTCACCTGGTATGGCCAAAATAAATAAATAAAAATGAAATGTTCATTATAAATGCATGGTAAACATTACACTAGCAATCCGGAGTGCAAATGGAAATGGCCCTGATTCATTGTTACTATGTACCTTATATATTAATGTGAAAGATTCATATTTCACTTTGGTCACAATAAAAATTATTAAAAATAAAAAAGTTCTAATACCAAGACAAATAAAAACATAGTAAACATTTTTAGATTTTCATATTGTAGATAAACTTTAATATTTTACTGCATATCAAAGACTAGTGTCACATGGAATACATTATTTTTCAATATACCGGTAATTAAATTTAAGCAAATAACTTTTAGAACTAAAATGAAAATATAGTAAGTATTTGGAAATTTAAAGACTCTTAAATTTGCATTACTCAAAATAAATCATAATTCGTACTAAGCTAAATTAAAAAATTGGAAAAAAGTGAGCAGCTCCCACAAATTTTGCATGAAGATATGAAGAGTAAAGGTAAAGATGAGAAGCTCTGCTGAGAGAATTATCTTCAATTATAAAAATAAATGTTGCAAATGAATAGCATACATAATTATAATAAAATAGAAATAAGCGTATATTAAGATGACAGTAAAATTAAAATATAATAATTAAGAGAGTACTAAACAACATAGAAAAATATTATTGGCTCTTCAAATGGCTTATTAAATATATCAATCAATAGAAAGCTTAAAGAAAGAAAACACCGAGCAGGAAATTTGATAATATCAAGAGTTAAGGGGTTGGTGAGGTGGCGCTAGAGGTAATATGTCTGCCTTGCAAGCACTAGTCAAGGAAGGACCGCTGTTCAATCCCCCAGTGTCCCATATGGTCCCTCCAAGCCAGGGGCAATTTCTGAGCGCTTAGCCAGAGTAACCCCTGAGCATCAAACGGGTGTGGCCCAAAAAACAAAAAACAAAAGAAAACAAAAACAAGAGTTAAAAGAGGGTTATTACTAATGTGTGGATATTACAAAGAGTAGCAGAAGTTACTGTAATAAATCTAAACATTTGGTTCAATAAATATCATTATTTTGATGACACTAAAATAATAGAAAATCCATTTTAAGTGTCTACTTAAAGATTGATAAAGTAAATTAAATAATGTAAATCTATAAAGTAAATTCTTCCATAGAACTTCCAGTATTAGATTTCTAAGCTTTATTGTTAAAGAATTAAGGAATGCAAACACTTCCAGATGAAGAGCAGAGCTTTTAAAATTACTCTTAATTTCTTTTAAAATATATTTTCACACATAGTACAGTAAATTAAAAACTAAGCTATAAACATTAGAAAGCAGGTTTCCATTTGATGTGTTACAGAACTCCAAAACTGGTATATTATTCTAGGTGTGTCTGTGAGGGAACTTTTTGGTAATATTAACATTCAATAACAGAATCTGACCTAGTAAAGCACATAAATTATTGATATTACTCTCTGGTTGATCAGGTAATGAGCCTTGTTAAGAAAATTGTTTGAATCTACTACTTTGAAGCTCTGATTCTGAATACTGTCTTTAAAGCTTCTACTATTTCATTAACCATAGAAGTGTAGGTAATGTTTAACTTTTCAAGGCTGCATCTTGATCAATATTTCGCCAACCCTACTGGCTGTGACTGCCTATTTGTCATTTACTTATAATGACTGCTGATTATAGGAGGCCTCTTGCCCACAACTTCATTATCACACACCTCGCAAGGGGAGCGTTAGGTCTGGCAATGAACTGAAAACCAGCTCAAGCAAATTTATGACATTGCATACTGTATCGATTTTGATGGGAACAAAAGCAGAGAAGGTCAATAGTATGGCTTCCAAAGTCATTACTTGGAAGAAGAGAAGACTAAATCAAAATGAGAGATTAATTTTTTAGCCATTTTATACTATATTGTAGCAGCCTCATAAATGATCCCATATCTTGGTGTCAGGACTTTATAATAAAAGGGCAATATGGCTGTGATGGAAAATACATATGTGGAGATAAGAACAAAATAGTAAATTCTTAAAGATTTTTTTCTCTATTAAAATGATTCTAATTGTTATATTTTAGCAAAGTGCATTTGTTTGGAAGATGCCCCTTTTCTGTTTCAAAAGTGATTTTTCTTACCTTGAAATCTCTGAGCGCATCTGCTTTGATTTCATTTTGTTGAGAGACAGAGAGAAGTAGAGAGAAAGGACAGAGGGTGTGAAACAGTAACAGAGAATGAGGAGGATTTTGGGGTTGCACAGCATCAATAAAATAAAGGCTAATAGCATGTGACAACCTTGCACTCTATAGACAAAACAAAATAATTGACAAAATAGTTTCCTAAACAATTAAAAAATTAAAGAACAAATATTTGAAATAAAACAGTATAAATTTAAAATGTAACATTATAACAATAACAATATTAATACTATGCTATGCTATGCTATACTACACTATAGTATACTTTATAGTAATGGAGCATCAGTCTTTTTTGGGGGGCCACACTGGGTAACCCTCATGGGTTACTCCTGGCTTGGGGGACAATTTGGGATACCAGGGAGTGAACTGAGGTCATTCCTGGATCAGCCGTGTGCAAGGCAAAAGCCTTACCACACTGCACTATCACTCTGTCCCCAGTACCATTTGCTTTGACTTGTGGACGACTTTATTTCCTGCTACATATATTTTATTTAACACTTACAATAAACCTGTGTGGTAGGTTTTATCACTGTGTGAAGTAAAGAAAATTGGGGCCAAAGAAAGGCAGAAAGATTGCTCTAAAGAGCTAGTATATGGCAAGTTACCTGTTTAAAATAATAATAATTAATAATAATAACAGCCAGACCACAGTGGGTAGGGCATTTGCTGTGCACATAGCTGACCAGGATTCTATCCCCAGCATCCCGTATGGTCCCCCAGCCTGTCAGGTGTAGTTTCTTTTTTTTAAAATATATTAAATATATTATATTATCATATATCATATCATATTATATATTAATATATCAATTAAGTATATTATAATATATAATATATTAATTTATACATATTAATAATATATAATATAAATCAATTATATATATTATATATTATATTATAATATATTAAATATATATCATATATATGTATATATATGGATATATACATATATAGGTTTTGGGCTACACCGGTGACTCTCAGGAGTTACTCCTGGCTATGCACTCAGAAATTGCACTTGGCTTGGGGGACAATGTGGATCTCCAGGGGATCAAACCGGGGTCTTATCTAGGTTATCACGTGCAAGGCAAACGCCCTACCACTTGTGCTACTGCTCCGGTCCTTGGGTGTAGTTTTTGAGTGCATGATCAGGAGTAACTCCTGAGCCCAGCCGGGTGTGGCCCAAGCCTCCGCCCCCCAAAATATGCTGCAAATGTTGGGGCCAGAGCAATACTGTGGTGGTAGGGCTTTAGCCTTGCATGGAGCCAACCAGCATTCCATAAGCTCCCCAGTAGCCTGCCAGGATTGTGATTTCTAAGCACAAAGCAAGGAGTATCAACTGAACACCGCCGTGTGTGGTCCCCCCCAAAAAACAAACAAACAAAAGTTCTGTTCTTTTAGCACAATTTTACTTTAGCACAAACACTATTCTAGTAATGTTAAATTGTTAACAGAATTGTTGGCAACTTCATTGCTGTAGTTTATGGATTTTTCTCCTGTTTAGTAATAGAACAAGCCAATTCCTCCTGCCATCTAGAGGTGCTTCCTGCTTCACAATATGAGTGAGACTCATGGAATGAGTGCCTCAGCTTGTTTTGTATTAAATTTTTTATTTAAAACATTGTGATTTACAAAGCTATTTATAGTTAGATTTATTTTTATAACTACTTTATTTAAGTACCATTGTTACAAAACTTGTTCATGATTGAATTTCAGTCATGAACTCTCTTTTCTTTCCTTTTTGACTCAGTGGTTTGCACCATCGTTAATGAAGGGGTACCACACATAACACTTCTAGATCGCTTTATTTAAAATAAGTTTTAATGTGATCAACTTGTGAATTACAAATCTTTCACGGTAATATTTAAAATACATAGTAACATTGAATCAGGATTATTGCCACCACCAGTGTTGTCCTCCCTTCAACTCTGTTCCCAGCATCCCTCTCCTATGCCCCCTGACTATTAATATAACTGGTCCCCTCTGTGTATAGCTTGTTGAAGATTGGGTATCTAATCTGTTGTCATTGAATTTGGGTTTGGTGTTTAAGTCTGATCATGTTTTTATTTCTAATCAATTTTCATATGACTGTTTGAATCTGGTACTATCCATTTTTCCCCTCTATTTATGAGGTAGAAAAAAATGATTCAAGTTATGTTGTTCTGTTTGGGAAAAAAAGAAACAGAAAAGAAAAGGATGAAAAAAGAAAAAACCAAAATCCAAAATATAGAAAACAAAACCAACAATCAAAAATACCAAGATGATTCCTTCTAGGGGTTATAAATATAGATTTAAAATGAAAGGGAAAAAAGAGAAAATCATAACGAAATAAAATAAAAAAATAAATAAAAGACAAACCAAAAATACACACACAAACAAAAATCAACAACAAAAATAAAACACAAAAAGAGGCAAAAAATCAAACAAAAAACCAAAACCAGCAACTACAAAAAACACCACAGCAACAAATACAACAACCAAACAATAACCAGGAGACCAAATGAAAGAAAAAAGAAAAGAAAGAAAGAAAGAAAGAAAAAAAATGGGAGGAGGGCTGGTGTGGCAAGTTTTTGTTTTTGTTCTTGTTTTTGCATAGGTATAGTAAATATTGAGGAAATTAGAAAATTTACAGGGTTTCTCCGCCCTTGAAGCATACTGTCATGGGAATAATTACAAGCTCCGTAATGCTCCTTTTCACATCCCAAGGAATATTTTTAGTGCCATGAAACTTTCAACTCAATTGTGGCTGATAGTATCAGGCCTCTAACTAGAGATCTCGGTATTTGCACAAGTCATAGGATGAAACCTAGGATAGTAACTTTCTTTACGATTCTAGCAGTTCTATTCTATCAATGTTGTTGTAATTAGTCTTCTGTAATTGGTGGTCAAGGTTTTTGCACAGATCTTAGGAGGAGCCTAGAATAGAGTCCTTCATTGTGTTTCCAAAAGATCTGCTCTGTCGCAGTTGTCAAAGTTGGACCTCTGGCATTTCTGATCTCCCAGGAGATGCCTACAAAATCATTCCCAAGCTTGGTACAGGCCATAGACCTATGCTTTGTTGTATCCACAGTCTTCTATAAACTCAATTATAGCAGTAATTGGACACTGATGATCAGATTTAGAAATCCTCTTCGAAGAGGTATTCTCAAGTTAAGGACTGTGAAAGTCACAACCAGATAAAAAGAATCTCTGTTTTCAGGTTATGGGATTTTTCCAGGAGTCACCTCCCTGGGGGCCCTGGCTAGTTTTCTCCCACCAGCAGCCTACATGTATAATTCATATCCTTTGGGACTGTTCTTTATCATTTTCTATCTTTCATATATAGTGATGTGCAATTTTCTTGAAGCCCTGCTTTCCAGAATTATCGTTCCCTTGGCTGTGGCCTTGATTCCTTCCAAAGTTATGCTACATTTCCCAACAAGCTCTGTTCTAGAAAGGTAGACCTCTCAGACCTCTCAGTGGGTGGAGTGAACATAGGCCTTAAAGAGGAAACCTTTCTTGATACCTTGTTTGATATAAGGTTCTTGACACAGCCAGAAGTGATAAGAGCTAGATGGAGCTTCCAAACTAAACAAACAAAGAGAGCAAAGGAGGTGGCATTTGTCCATGGTTGCACATAGTTTTGATGGGAGAAATTAGCCATTAACAGTATTGAGCAAATATCTGAACCATGACTTGAATCATAAGGTCTCAACTATATCAGACCTATACTTCATGGCAACTCTTCAATTCTCTGCATTTGTTCTCTAACAGAACTCCTAGTTTTATCTCTTAATTTGCCTTATCAGAAAGCACTTTGTTCACCCAAACTTTCAGGATCTCTTACGCTCAGAATTTTTAAAGTAAGTTTCTCTATTTTCCTTCTCATTTAGTACATCTTACAAGCTAAACACCATGCAAATCAGTTTATATATTATTCCTTTCAATCTATGTCTCTAAGAAATTCCCTCCAGTTCTTATTCTACTTAGAAAATGAAGGATTTGAGAAAATAGCAATTTGCCTAAGGACTTAAAGATCCTAGCAGACACTCAGATTGGTATGGTGAATTTAAAGCTTGGGAAACTCCTACACCAAAGACTTATAGTCAGTAAAGTTTCAGAATAATGACTAGTGCTCAAAGAGCACAGGTACTTGGGTGTCAATACAGTTCTCAGATATGAATTCTTTCATATTATTAGAATCTATTTTGGGTCTCACCCAATGACGCGCATAGGCTACTCCTGGCTATGCGCTCAGAAATCGCTCCTGGCTTGGGGGACCATATGGGATGCCAGGGGATGGAACTACGGTCAGTCCTAAGTCAACCACATGCAAGGCAAATCGCTATGTTTTTTTTTTCCATCATTGTTTCTTTCCTGCTTCCCTTACTATCCATGGGACCATATAATATACCAAGTACCATAAGGTTTTGATGGTCACCTCAGTTGAGAAAACTGGTTTTTGTAATGCTTCAAGTGAACTTAGAAGAGTTTATAATCTGCAATTGTTTGATGGACATTTTATAAATGTTTGTTAGGGCTAGTTGATTAAAATTGTTAAAGGTCTTCTACTTATATGCTGATTTTTTGTTTGTTCTCTCCTTAATTTAAGCTGTGTCACTGAAACTTTCAACTATTTATTGTTGAACTTTATTCCATTTTTGCGTGGGTATATGTTTATAATTGAAATATATGTTCTGATGGATTGATAATTAAACAAATTCTTCCTATTAGTAGTAAGACCAATTAAATTTTCTTTTGTTTGAGGCCACACCTGATAGTACTCAGTGCTTACTTCTCAATCTGCACTCAGGGATCACTTACAGTGATGTTCGGGGTCCACAGAAAGTGGTGAGGATTAAACCAATTAAATCTGGATTGTTTGCTTACAAAACAAATACTTTACCCACTATCATTTAAGCCTCTCTAGTAGAATTAATTTCAATGATATTTTATATCCATTACTTATATATTACATCTATATGGTTAAGAATGCAGTATATGGGGGCCAGAGTGGTGGTGCAGAGCGGTAAGGTGTCTGCTTTGCATATGCTACCCTAAAATGGACTGTGGTTTGATCTCCTGGTTTCCCATATGGTTCCACAAGCCAGGAGCGATTTCTGAGCACATAGCCAAGAATAACCCCTAAGCATCACTGGGTGTGGCCCTCCCCCCCCCAAATGCACTATATGTTTAATTATTAATTAATAGAGGAAAATGATATTATGTGTTTTGTTTTTTGGGCCAGAAGACTCAGGGGTTACTTCTGGATTTGCATTTAGGAATTACTCCTGGTGTTGCTCAGGGGATCATATGGAATGTTCAGAGATCAAACCTAGTTTTCCTTGTACAAAGCAGTCACCCTATACACAGATTACTCTGATCCCCCCATAAAAACTTTGTTTTTCTTCTATTTGTCATTCTATTTTACAGTTTTTCTTTCTCTTATTTTTTCCAATGGTTTTGACTAAATGTATGACTTTATTTTCTTTTTTTCTTTTTTTTTTATTTAAACACCTTGATTACATACATGATTGTGTTTGGGTTTCAGTCATAAAAGGAACACCACCCATCACCAGTGCAACATTCCCATCACCCAAGTCCCAAATCTCCCTCCTCCCCACCCAACCCCCGCCTGTACTCTAAACAGGCTCTACATTTCCCTCATACATTCTCAATATTAGGACAGTTCAAAATGTAGTTATTTCTCTAACTAAACTCATCACTCTTTGTGGTGAGCTTCCTGAGGTGAGCTGGAACTTCCACTCTTTTCTCTTTTGTGTCTGAAATTTATTATTGCAAGAATGTCTTTCATTTTTCTTAAAACCCATAGATGAGTGAGACCATTCTGCATTTTTCTCTCTCTCTCTCTGACTTATTTCACTCAGCATAATAGATTCTGTGTACATCCATGTATAGGAAAATTTCATGACTTCATCTCTCCTGACAGCTGCATAATATTCCATTGTGTATATGTACCACAGTTTCTTTAGCCATTCGTCTGTTGTAGGGCATCTTGGTTGTTTCCAGAGTCTTGCTATGGTAAATAGTGCTGCAATGAATATAGGTGTAAGGAAGGGATTTTTGTATTGTATTTTTGTGTTCTTAGGGTATATTCCTAGGAGTGGTATAGCTGGATTGTATGGGAGCTCGATTTCCAGTTTTTGGAGGAATCTCCATATTGCTTTCCATAAAGGTTGAACTAGATGGCATTACAACCAGCAGTGGATAAGGGTTCCTTTCTCTCCACATCCCCGCCAGCACTGTTTGTTCTCATTCTTTGTGATGTGTGCCATTCTCTGTGGTGTGAGGTGGTATCTCATTGTTGTTTTGATTTGCATCTCCCTGATGATTAGTGATGTGGAGCATTTCTTCATGTGTCTTTTGGCCATTTGTATTTCTTCTTTGTCAAAGTGTCTGTTCATTCTTCTCCACATTTTTTGATGGGATTAGATGTTTTTTTCTTGTAAAGTTCTGTCAGTGCCTTGTATATTTTGGAGATTAGCCCCTTATCTAATGGGTAATGGGTGAATAGTTTCTCCCACTCAGTGGGTGGCTCTTGTATCCTGGGCACTATTTCCTTTGAGGTGCAGAAGCTTCTCAACTTAATATATTCCCATCTGTTAATCTCTGTTTTCACTTGCTTGGAGAGTGCAGTTTCCTCCTTGAAGATGCCTGTAGTCTCAATGTCCTGGAGAGTTTTGCCTATGTGTTGTTCTATATATCTTATGGTTTCGGGTCTGATATCGAGGTCTTTAATCCATTTGGATTTTACCTTCATACATGATGTTAGCTGGGGTCTAAGTTCAATATTTTGCAAGTGGCTAGCCAGTTGTGCCAACATCACTTGTTGAAGAGGCTTTCCTTGCTCCATTTAGGATTTCCTGCTCCTTTATCAAAAATTAGGTGATTGTATGTCTGGGGAACATTTTCTGTGTATTCAAGCCTATTCCACTGATCTGAGGGTCTGTCCTTATTCCAATACCATGCTGTTTTGATAACTATTGCTTTGTAGTAAAGTTTAAAGTTGGGGAAAGTAATTCCTCCCATATTCTTTTTCCCAATGATTGCTTTAGCTATTCTAGGGTGTTTATTGTTCCAAACAAATTTCAAAAGTGCCTGATCCACTTTTTTGAAGAATGTCATAGGTATCTTTAGAGGGATAGCGTTGAATCTGTATAATGCCTTGGGGAATATTGCCATGTTGATGATGTTAATCCTGCCAATCCATGAGCAGGGTATGTGTTTCCATTTCCGTGTGTCCTCTCTTATTTCTTGGAGCAGACTTTTATAGTTTTCTTTGTATAGGTCCTTCACATTTTTAGTCAAGTTGATTCCAAGATATTTGAGTTTGTGTGGCACTATTGTGAATGGGGTTGTTTTCTTAATGTCCATTTCTTCCTTATTACTATTGGTGTATAGAAAGGCCATTGATTTTTGTGTGTTAATTTTGTAGCCTGCTACCTTGCTATATGAGTCTATTGTTTCTAGAAGCTTTTTGGTAGAGTATTTAGGGTTTTCTAAGTAGAGTATCATCATCTGCAAACAGTGAGAGCTTGACTTCTTCCTTTCCTATCGGGTTCCCTTGATATCTTTTTCTTGCCTAATCACTATAGCAAGTACTTCCAGTGCTATGTTGAATAGGAGTGGTGAGAGAGGACAGCCTTGTCTTGTGCCAGAATTTAGAGGGAAGGCTTTTACTTTTTCTCCATTGAGGATAATATTTGCCACTGGCTTGTGGTAGATGGCCTTAACTATATTGAGAAAGGTTCCTTCCATTCCCATCTTGCTGAGACTTTTGATCAAGAATGGGTGTTGGACCTTGTCAAATGCTTTCTCTGCATCTATTGATATAATCATGTGGTTTTTATTTTTCTTGTTGTTGATGTTGTGTATTATGTTGATAAACTTACGGATGTTAAACCATCCTTGCATTCCTGGGATGAAACCTACTTGATCATAGTGGATGATCTTCTTAATGAGGTATTGAATCCTATTTGCCAGGATTTTGTTGAGGATCTTTGCATCTGCATTCATCAGCGATATTGGTCTGTAATTTTCTTTTTTCGTAGCATCTCTGTCTGGTTTAGGTATTAGGGTGATGTTGGCTTCATAAAAGCTGTTTGGGAGTGTTTCCATTTGTTCAATTTCATGAAAGAGTCTTGCCAGGATTGGTAGTAATTCCTCTTGGAAAGTTTGAAAGAATTCATTAGTGAATCCATCTGGGCCTGGGCTTTTGTTTTGGGGCAGACTTTGATTACCATTTTTATTTCATCAATGGTGATGGGGGTGTTTAGATATGCTACATCCTCTTCCTTCAATCGTGGAAGATTATAAGAGTCCAAGAATTTATCCATTTCTTCCAGGTTCTCATTTTTAGTGGCATAGAGTTTTTCAAAGTAGTTTCTGATTACCCTTTGAATCTCTGTCATATCAGTAGTGATTTCTCCTTTTTCATTCCTAATACGAGTTATCAAGTTTCTCTCTCTCTCTTTCTTTGTTAGGTTTGCCAGTGATCTATCAATCTTGTTTATTTTTTCGAAGAACCAACTTCTAATTTTGTTGATCTTTCAGATTGTTTTTTGGGTTTCCACTTCATTGATTTCTGCTCTCAGCTTTGATATTTCCTTTTGTCTCCCTATTTTTGGGTCCTTTTGTTGAGTACTTTCTAGTTCTATTAGCTGTGTCATTAAGCTACTCAGGTAAGCTCCTTCTTCCTTCCTGATGTGTGCTTGCAAAGCTATAAATTTTCCTCTCAGTACTGCTTTTGCTGTGTCCCATAAGTTCTGATAGTTTGTGTCTTTATTGTCATTTGTTTCCAGGAACCTTTTGATTTCCTTCTTGATTTCATCTCGGACCCACTGGTTATTGAGTATGAGGCTGTTTAACTTCCAGGTGTTAAAGTTTTTCTTCTGAGTCCCTTTGGAATTCACAAATAATTTCAGTGCCTTGTGGTCAGCGAAGGTAGTCTGCAAAATTTCTATCCTCTTGATATTATGGAGGTATGTTTTATGTGCCAGCATGTAGTCTATCCTGGAGAATGTCCCATGTACATTGGAGAAGAATGTGTATCCAGGTTTCTGGGGATGGAGTGTCCTATATATATCCACTAGGCCTCTTTCTTCCATTTCTCTCCTCAGGTTTAGTATATTCTTGTTGGGTTTCAGTCTGGTTGACCTATCCAGTGTTGACAAAGCAGTGTTGAGGTCCCCCACAATTATTGTGTTGTTATTGATATTTTTTTTCAGATTTGTCAACAGTTGTTTTAAATATTTTGCTGGCCCCTCATTTGGTGCATATATGTTTAGGAGAGTTATTTCTTCCTGCTCTACATACCCCTTGATTAATATAAAATGTCCATCTTTGTCCCTTACAACCTTCCTGAGTATAAAGTTTGCATTATCTGATATTAGTATGGCCACTCCAGCTTTTTTATGTGTGTTGTTTGCTTGGATAATTTTTCTCCAGCCTTTTATTTTGAGTCTGTTTGTTCTGACTATTCAGGTGCGTTTCTTGTAGGCAGCAGAAGTTTGGGTTGAGTTTTTTGATCCATTTAGCCACTCTGAGTCTCTTAACTGGTGCATTTAGTCCATTGACGTTGAGAGAAAGAATTGTCCTGGGATTTAATGCCATCTTTATATCGAAATTTGGTGTGTCTTTTGGTTAGTCTTGTTTTAAATTAGGTCTTTCAGTTTTTCTCTTAAGACTGGTTTTGAGTCTGTAAAGTTTCTGAGCTGTTTTTTGTCTGTGAAACCATGTATTCTTCTGTCAAACCGGAAAGTGAGTTTTGCTGGGTACAGTATTCTAGGTGAAGCATTCATTTCATTTAGTCTTGTCACAATATCCCACCACTGCTTTCTGGCATTGACTGTTTCTGGTGACAGGTCTGCTGTAAATCTCAAGGATGCTTGCTTGAATGTAATTTCCCCTTTTGATCTTGCTGTTTTCAGAATTCTGTCTCTATCTGTGGGATTTGTCATTGTGACTAGGATGTGTCTTTTGGTGGTTTTTCTTGGGTCTCTTTTGGTTGGTACTCTTCGAGCATGCAGGATTTTATCACATATATTCTTTAGCTCTGGGAGTTTCTCTTTAATGATGTTCTTGACCATTGATTCTTCCTGGAAATTTTCTTCCTGGGTCTCTGGGACTCCAATGATTCTTAAGTTGTTTCTGTTGATCTTATCATAGACCTCTATTTTCATCTGTTCCCATTCTTTGACTAATTTTTCCATTGTCTGTTCATTTGTTTTAAGTTTTTTTTCCAATCTCTCCTGTTGTGTGGAATTGTTATGTATCTCATCTTCCACAGCACCAAGTCTATTCTCAGCTTCTGATACCCTGTCCCAGAGCTTATCCATTTTGTCATTCACTTCGTTTACTGATTTTTTCAGGCCTCTTAGTTGACATGTTATTTCAGTTGGGAGTTTTGTGATTTCTGTCTTCATATTTTCTTGATTCTTATTTGTGTTCTGTTCTACTCTATTCATGGTTTCTTTGAGTTCTTTGAACATATTCCATATTGCTACTCTAAAGTCCTTGTCTGAGAGATTGATTAGTTGGTTGGTCGTTAACTGGACATCAGAATTGTCATCTTCATTCTCTATGTCTGATGCTGGCCTGCGTTGTTTCCCCATTGTCACACTTGTATTGTGGGTTTTTCTACGTGTTGTGGTGGTATTCATTGGTTATATGATGCAGGCAACACACTTCTCTGGCTCCGCCCTTTCTGGATGGGCCGACTTGCCTCCAAGGTAGGGGAGTCCTCTGTGGATGAAGCCTCACACAGGATCAAATCTTAGGCCCAAGCACGCAGCAGAGTAAACAGTCTGGAGAGAAATTCTTGCTTCTGTGATCCAGCACAGTTCTTAGTGTGGTGTTTTTCTTCTTGTGATGGTTTTCTTTTTTTAGAAAGAGCGCATGGCTGCGTAGCAAAGTGGAGCTAAGTGCCTTCTGGAGCCTCTTTTCAGCCCACTCTCAGGAGGTTCACGCAACAGGATAGCAGAGAGACACACACAGGCAGCACTCACAGTTTTTCACAGTCGGGCCCCACTGGTCAGGCGTAGTTTTCACTAGCTCGTTGGGCAGCTTCAGAATGCTGTATTTTTGGGGTTCACTTCCCAGGACTCTGAGGAGAGTCACTGGCTCGCTGGGTAGCTTCCGAATGTAGTTTCTTTGGGGTTCGCTTCCCAGGGCTTTGAGGAGAGCTTCCAGAGTTCAGGAAAGACAGAGAAGAGTAGGGCAGGGCTCCCTTCAGGTGCTCAGTTTCCTCAGAAGAAGCACAGCCGGGTAGAGACCATGACTTTATTTTCTTATTCAAATAGAGGTTTGGCTCCACCATCTTTATGATATTTTAGCAAATATTTTACATCATTATGTGCAATAGGCCCATCAAGACAGTTATATGCAATACTGTTTTATCTAATTATTTTTCAAAAACAATTTAATATATTAAAAGTTGATTTAAGTTTTCTTTAATCAATATAATCAAATAACCAGTTTTCTTCAATTTTTTGTCAAGTCAAAAAACTTCATGGGTAATAAAAATTATTCAGAATTTCCTTGCTATTATATTGATATCAGAAAAAATATTTTGTTATATTCGTGAAGACTTATTTTGCTTTGATTGTGATACAGTTTTGTTATATTAAAATAAGGTATTTTCTATGCTTTTGTTTCTGTCAGTTGTAGTATGAATATATATTTGGAATTATACATTTAAAATTTGAGAAGATTTTAAACATCATTTACTTTTAAAGGGTATGTGTTTGTGTTTCAGTGTATATGTGTACATGGTGTATCACATGTTATTTTTGCCTTCTGTTCAACTAGTTTTTTCTTTATATCATAAATCATTACTTTTTATTGTGGCAACCATTTTCCTAATCTCTGTTAATTTTCCTTTATTTTGGATCTTTATATGTATATATGTGTATATATGTATATGTATACATATACTCATATATAATATGTATATGTATACATATACTCATATATATATATATATATATATATATATATATATATATATATATTTCAGGGGGTTGGGTCACACATGGCAGTGCTCAGGGGTTATTCCTGACTCTATGCTTGGAAATCACTCCTGGCAGGCCCAGGGGATCATATGGAATGCCAGGATTCGAACCACAATCCTACTGCATGGAAGTCAAATGCTCTACCTCCATGCTATCTCTCTGGCCTCTGGCCTCTTTATATTTTAACTTTCCTTTATATTAATACTTTTATAACAAGCATTTGATATTTGATGAAATTTTTCTTCATACTTTTCCTTGTTTTTCTTTTTATGTTCAATTATTTCCCTGATAGCATTTATATTAGCCTCCTTATAGCCTTTATTTAACAAATTAAAGATGTTCCTTCTCTCAAAATTATTATTTTCTTGCCTGAGAGCTATCAGGAAATAATTTCTGAGTTTTAAAGTTGAAATTTTTATTTAGAAAAGAACAAAATTGCAAATACTGTAATGGGTAAGTCACTTGACTTATTTTTTATTTTTATTACAACATGGTTCCCCCAAGTTCCATCAAAGCAATCTATGAACAGAGAGCCAGGAGTAAACCCTATGTTTTGTTGTATATGACCTGAAAACAAACAAACAAAAAATATTTTGGAAAGGAAATTCTCTAATTTTATTTGGACAAGGAAACAAAGAACAATACCATAGATCTCAGACTATTCATGAGTTTTGACAATATTGTTAGGTAAAATAATTATTTTATGCCATTATGCTGCTCAACAACATCTTTATTAACTTTTATATCATTGATCTATTAGTTACTAAGAGAAGTTATTTATTTCTATCTTCTTTATCCATTCTATATTTCTTCTTAACTGTAAATTCATGAATGATTTAAAACTAAAATATTGAGTGTAAAAGCTCTATCTTTCTCTATTCTATATTTCTTGTTAACTGTAGACTCATTAATGAATTAAAACTAAAATTATATTAAGTGCTTAGCAGAAGAGATGAACGAGAATTTGACATAGGAAATAAACTTGAGATTACAAAAGGATCCCTGGTAAAGCAACACAAAATCCCATCAAAGTTTATGGTGAAGATTTCAAACTTTCAGAACCAGTCAGTATTAACCTCATATGTAATCCACTATATGATATATACCTCCCTAAAGTGGAAATGTTAAAGATGTTCAGCAAACTCAAAGAAACATTGAAACAGTACAAATAAACCACAGAAGGATATGAGAGCAGATATGAGAAAAATATAAACACAAATGCAAAACTAAAAAAACTTGGTAGATGAAATGAAAAATTCACTAGAAGGCCTCATCAGCAGAGTAAATGCTGGTGAAGATTGAAGCAATGATCTAAAGATGAATTGCAGAAAAGCTCCAAATAACATAAGTGGGACAAAAAATTTAAAGTAAATGGACAGATGACAAGAAAATGCTTGTAATAAATTCAACAGAAATACCATAAGAATCATTTTAATCCAAGAGAGTCAGAAAAATAATAAAGACCTGTAAAAGAAAACATTGCTGAAGAGTTCCCAAAATTGGAGAATTCATACAACCACATACAATTCATACAAGCACTCCAGAAACTGAAAGAGACCCAAATGAAGGGGTTTCACACATACCACATTGTCTCCATTCAACACCTATTTATTGTCCAGAGTTATTAGTTACAACTATCTCTGTAATAGTGGTCCAGTCTTTACCCTAACTGCCTTGCTCTACTATATGAGGCAAGCTTTATACCATGCATTGGTCCTCCTGAAACTCATCTCTATTGTCTCTTGATATTATTACTATACTATCTTTTATTTTTCTTATATCCCACAAATAAGTGAGATTATTCTATGTCTATGTGACTCATTTCACTGAGCATAATATTCTCCATATCTCTCCATATATAAGCATATTTCATGACTTCATTAATCCTCAAAGCTGCATAATATTCCATTGTGTAGATTGCCATGGTTTCTTTTTCTTAATAATATAATATAATAATATTTAAGCAGCATGATTCCAAACATGTGTGTAGTTGGTTTTCAGTTATAAAAAAGGAACACCCCCCCCTTCTCATTAGTTCTCAAGTACTTGGGCTGTTTCCAGATTCTGGCTATTGAAAATTGTTCTGTGATGAACATGGGAGTGAAGAGGGCTTTTCTGTGTTAAGTGTTTGTTTTTGTTTTTCCTAGAAGTGGTATTGCTGACTCATATGAGAGCTCAATTTCTAGGTTTTTGAGAAATATCCATATTATTATTATTATTATTTCCAAAAAGACTGGAATAGTTGGCATTGCCACTAGCAGTGAGTAGACTATTTTTCTCACTGCATCTTCAACAGCATTGGTTGTTGTTCTTTGTAATCTATTCCAGTCTTTGTGGTGTAGATGATTCTCACTGTTGTTTAGATTTTCATCTTTCTAATAATTAATGATGTGGAGCATTTTTTCTTGTGCCTTTTGGCCATATGTGTTTAGTTTTTGAGGAAATGCCTTATCCTCTTCCAATTTTTAGATTGTATTAGATTTCTTTTTCTGGTTGAATTATATAGTGCCTTGTATATCTTAGATATTATCCCATTATCTGATAGGTATTGGGTGAACAGTTTCTTCTTTTCTGTGGGTAGTCTTTGTAGCTTAGTCATCATTTACTTTGAAGTGCAGAAGCTTCTGAGTTTAATGCAGATCAATTTGCTTATTTTTGATTCTACTTTCTTGGCCAGTAATGTTTCATCCTTGAAGATACCTTGACCATTATTGTTATGGAGTTGTCTGCATATGTTTTTCTTTATGTATTGTATGGTTCCAGTTCTGATATCCAGGCCTTTAATCCATTGTGGCTTGACCTTTGTGCATCTTGTTTAAGAGAGATCTGAAGGTTTTGGTTATTTGTTTCTTTGTTTTTTTTTTCTGTCATTTTTTGTGTGGCTGACCCCTTTTCCTAACACTACTTGTTGAATATGTGATTAAAATATTGATTTCAGTAGATGTTTTTATTCCAGTATCATGCTATTTTAATGAATATTGCTTTATAATGCAATTTAAAGTTGGAGAAAGTGATTTCTTCTATCTTCATTTTCATATAGATTGCTTTAGTTATTTGTGGGTGTTTTTGAAAGTATTGCCATTTTAAGTATTTTAATCCTACTACTTTTCCCCTTTAAACACCATATTTGCAATATGGTTATTGAGGTGTACTGTTTATATCACTTTAATCCTTATAGTACACATTTCTTGTCCAGAATGATCTTTACAACTATTATTGTCATAGGGGTCCCTTTTCTGCCTTAAAGCTTCTCTCCTGCTTTGAGTAAGTTTACTACCATGAACCATTCCTCCTGGCTCTAATCTTTATTGTCCTTGAATATTTTTACCCTACTATTTTTTGCATCCTATAAATGAGTGATAATTCTATGTCTAAAATTATCTTTCCCTTTGACTCAATTTGCTCAGCATAATACTGTCCATATCTATATATGAATAGGCACATTTTATTACTTTACATTTCCTAAAAGCTGCAAAACACACTATTGTGTAGATGTACTATGATTTCATTATGTACTCATCTGCTCTTTAATATTTAGGTTGTTTCCAGATTCTGACTATTGTGAATAGTGCTGAGTTTAGTTTTTTGCATGTAGCTGTCCTGGTTTCCCAACAGTGTTTGTTGAATAGGGGTTAGTGCTCTACTTCAAATTTCTTGCTCCTTTATCAAAATTATATTTATTATATACCCAATTATTTTTCTCATAATATTCAGTTCTCAAAACTTCTCATTGTGTCATTGAATATTGCTTCAACTTAGTGGATTTCTGACTCTTTGGGATTGATTCTTATTTTGTTTCTGTTGAATTTATCTCAAAGTTCTATTATTGTCTCTAGATATTTTGAGGACTTTTCCATCTTCTTTTATTTATTTTGAGACTTCATCCCATATCTGTTGTTGACAAGACGTTTTCTGAACTTCATTTTGAGCTCACTAATATGGTCCTAAGTGCTTCTTACTCTGTTAGCAAAGCATACTAATGATTTTTTTTTTATTTTGCTTATCAACTTTTTTTTGCTATTTTCTCATTTTGGCTCTTATATCATCCTATTTTTTTATAGGAAGTCTGTTACTTTTTTTAGTTCATTTAACATCAATCCTAAGCATCTCCACTCTTACTCCATTTTAGAGGGGTTAACTGAAGATTAGTCTGCAGAATTTCAGCCTCCATCCACAGAATCCAGTGCGGTTTTGCTTGTTTTAGACCATGGTTTCTTGTGGTCTCAAGGTGCTATCTTCCTGGTCATTGTCAGTTTTTCCCACTGCCAGGGAGATCACTAGATTATGTGGGTGAGAGATTATCTTGTGGCTGTGTAAACTTTTCTCTTCTTGGGTGTCCGTGCTCCTGAGTGTGGCTCTAATCTCCACATATAGGTAGGCTGCAGGTCTCTTTGTTGCTGAACCTTTCTTGTGGATACACCCCACAGTGCTTTTCTGTACTCCCCTCAGGTCTGCTGGCCTCCCTTTTTTAATAGGGCCACAGTGGTAACTCCCTTCAAAAATGTGTTTATTTCAGTTCTTTACTCCCCTTAGATCTGCACAGTCCTGGAGTCCCTTTGTTGATCGAAACAATCTCAAAGTGGACAGTCACTGTTCTCCCTTGAGATCTGTTGAATGATGCAGTGATTCTTAACAAAAAACTAGAAAATAAAAACCAATAATGCATTAAAAAGATAATAAACCATGACTAATTCAGATACACTCAGGGATGCAAGGATGATTTGATACATGGAAATCAATCAACATAATATACCATATTGATAAAAGAAATATAAGAATTATATGATCATATCAATAGATGCAGAGAGAGCATTCGATAAGACCTCAACACCCATTCATGATAAAAACTCTCAGTAAAATGAAAATTGAAGAAACTTTTCTCAGCCATTTACCACAAACACACAGCAAATTTTATACTCAATGGAAAAAAATCCTTAACTCTATGTTTAGGCACAATAAAACGTCACTTTTCTTACCACTTCTATTCAATACAGTACAAGAAGTTTGTGACTTAGCAACTAGATAATAAAAAAATATCAAAGTATTCAGATGGAGGGAAAGGAAATAATCTCCCACTATTTTAAGAGGACATGATAATATATTTACACAATCCTAAAGACTACAAAAAAAGCTTCTAGAAGTAATAAATTTCCAAGGTAAAGTGTAAAACTACAAAATTAACATGCCAAAATCCATGTGACTTTACTATATAGAAATAATGCAGGAGAATAAAAGGATACTTTTTTTTTTAATTTTTTTTTATTTAAACACCTTGATTACATACATGATTGTGTTTGGGTTTCAGTCATAAAAGGAACACCACCCATCACCAGTGCAACATTCCCATCACCCAAGTCCCAAATCTCCCTCCTCCCCCCCCAACCCCCGCCTGTACCCTAAACAGGCTCTACATATCCCTCATACATTCTCAATATTAGGACAGTTCAAAATGTAGTTATTTCTCTAACTAAACTCATCACTCTTTGTGGTGAGCTTCCTGAGGTGAGCTGGAACTTCCAGCTCTTTTCTCTTTTGTGTCTGAAAATTATTATTACAAGGGTGTCTTTCATTTTTCTTAAAACCCATAGATGAGTGAGACCATTCTGCGTTTTTCTCTCTCTCTCTGACTTATTTCACTCAGCATAATAGATTCCATGTACATCCATGTATAGGAAAATTTCATGACTTCATCTCTCCTGACAGCTGCATAATATTCCATTGTGTATATGTACCAAAGTTTCTTTAGCCATTCGTCTGTTGAAGGGCATCTTGGTTGTTTCCAGAGTCTTGCTATGGTAAATAGAGCTGCAATGAATATAGGTGTAAGGAAGGGGTTTTTGTATTGTATTTTTGTGTTCCTAGGGTATATTCCTAGGAGTGGTATAGCTGGATCGTATGGGAGCTCGATTTCCAGTTTTTGGAGGAATCTCCATATCGCTTTCCATAAAGGTTGAACTAGACAGCATTCCCACCAGCAGTGGATAAGAGTTCCTTTCTCTCCACATCCCCGCCAACACTGTTTATTCTCATTCTTTGTGATGTGTGCCATTCTCTGGGGTGTGAGGTGGTATCTCATCGTTGTTTTGATTTGCATCTCCCTGATGATTAGTGATGTGGAACATTTTTTCATGTGTCTTTTGGCCATGCGTATTTCTTCTTTGTCAAAGTGTCTGTTCATTTCTTCTCCCCATTTTTTGATGGGGTTAGATGTTTTTCTTGTAAAGTTCTGTCAGTGCCGTGTATATTTTGGAGATTAGCCCCTTATCTGATGGGTATTGGGTGAATAGTTTCTCCCACTCAGTGGGTGGCTCTTGTATCCTGGGCACTATTTCCTTTGAGGTGCAGAAGCTTCTCAGCTTAGTATATTCCCATCTGTTAATCTCTGCTTTCACTTGCTTGGAGAGTGCAGTTTCCTCCTTGAAGATGCCTGTAATGTCCTGGAGTGTTTTGCCTATGTGCTGTTCTATATATCTTATGGTTTTGGGGCTGATATCGAGGTCTTTAATCCATTTGGATTTTACCTTTGTACATGATGTTAGCTGGGGGTCTAAGTTTAATTTTTTGCAAGTGGCTATCCAATTGTGCCAACACCACTTGTTGAAGAGGCTTTCCCTGCTCCATTTAGGATTTCCTGCTCCTTTATCAAAAATTAGATGGTTGTATCTCTGGGGAACATTTTCTGAGTATTCAAGCCTATTCCACTGATCTGAGGACCTATCCTTATTCCAATACCATGCTGTTTTGATAATTGTTGCTTTGTAGTACAGTTTAAAGTTGGGAAAAGTAATTCCTCCCATATTCTTTTTCCCAATGATTGCTTTAGCTATTCGAGGGTGTTTATTGTTCCAAATGAATTTCAAAAGTGTCTGATCCACTTCTTTGAAGAATGTCATGGGTATCTTTAGAGGGATGGCATTAAATCTGTATAATGCCTTGGGGAGTATTGACATTTTGATGATGTTAATCCTGCCAATCCATGAGCAGGGTATGTGTTTCCATTTCCGTGTGTCCTCTCTTATTTCTTGGAGCAGAGTTTTATAGTTTTCTTTGTATATAGGTCCTTCACATATTTAGTCAAGTTGATTCCAAGATATTTGAGTTTGTGTGGCACTATTGTGAATGGGGTTGTTTTCTTAATGTCCATTTCATCCTTATTACTATTGGTATATAGAAAGGCCATTGATTTTTGTGTGTTAATTTTGTAGCCTGCCACCTTGCTATATGAGTCTATTGTTTCTAGAAGCTTTTTGATAGAGTCTTTAGGGTTTTCTAAGTAGAGTATCATGTCATCTGCAAACAGTGAGAGCTTGACTTCTTCCTTTCCTATCTGGATTCCATTGATATCCTTTTCTTGCCTAATCGCTATAGCAAGTACTTCCAGTGCTATGTTGAATAGGAGTGGTGAGAGAGGACAGCCTTGTCTTGTGCTAGAATTTAGAGGGAAGGCTTTCAGTTTTTCTCCATTGAGGATAATATTTGCCACTGGCTTGTGGTAGATGGCCTTCACTATATTGAGAAAGGTTCCCTCCATTCCCATCTTGCTGAGAGTTTTGATCAAGAATGGGTGTTGGACCTTATCAAATGCTTTCTCTGCATCTATTGATATGATCATGTGGTTTTTATTTTTCTTGTTATTGATGTTGTGTATTATGTTGATAGATTTACGGATGTTAAACCAGCCTTGCATTCCTGGGATGAAACCTACTTGATCGTAGTGGATGATCTTCTTAACGAGGCATTGAATCCTATTTGCCAGGATTTTGTTGAGGATCTTTGCATCTGCATTCATCAGCGATATTGGTCTGTAATTTTCTTTTTTGGTAGCGTCTCTGTCTGGTTTAGGTATCAAGGTGATGTTGGCTTCATAAAAGCTATTTGGAAGTGTTTCTGTTTGTTCAATTTCATGAAAGAGTCTTGCCAAGATTGGCAGTAGTTCCTCTTGGAATGTTTGATAGAATTCATTAGTGAATCCATCTGGACCTGGGCTTTTGTTTTTCGGCAGACATTTGATTACTGTTTTAATTTCATCAATGGTGATGGGGGTGTTTAGATATGCTACATCCTCTTCCTTCAACCGTGGAAGATTATAAGAGTCCAAGAATTTATCCATTTCTTCCAGGTTCTCATTTTTAGTGGCGTAGAGTTTTTCAAAGTAGTTTCTGATTACCCTTTGAATCTCTGTCATATCAGTAGTGATCTCTCCTTTTTCATTCCTGATACGAGTTATCAAGTTTCTCTCTCTCTCTTTCTTTGTTAGGTTTGCCAGTGGTCTATCAATCTTGTTTATTTTTTCAAAGAACCAACTTCTGCTTTCGTTGATCTTTCGGATTGTTTTTTGAGTTTCCACTTCGTTGATTTCTGCTCTCAGCTTTGTTATTTCCTTCTGTCTTCCTATTCTTGGGTCCTTTTGTTGAGCATTTTCTAGTTCTATTAGCTGTGTCATTAAGCTACTCAGGTAAGCTCCTTCTTCCTTCCTGATGTGTGCTTGCAAAGCTATAAATTTTCCTCTCAGTACTGCTTTTGCTGTGTCCCATAAGTTCTGAGAGTTTGTGTCTTTATTGTCATTTGTTTCCAGGAACCTTTTTATTTCCTCCTTGATTTCATCTCGGACCCACTGGTTATTGAGCATGAGGCTGTTTAACTTCCAGGTGTTAAAGTGTTTCTTCTGAGTCCCTTTGGAGTTCACAAATAATTTCAGAGCCTTGTGGTCAGCGAAGGTAGTCTGCAAAATTTCTATCCTCTTGATCTTATGGAGGTATGTTTTATGTGCCAGCATGTAGTCTATCCTGGAGAATGTCCCATGTACATTGGAGAAGAATGTGTATCCAGGTTTCTGGGGATGGAGTGTCCTATATATATCCACTAGGCCTCTTTCTTCCATTTCTCTCCTCAGGTCTAGTATATTCTTGTTGGGTTTCAGTCTGGTTGACCTGTCCAGTGTTGACAAAGCCGTGTTAAGGTCCCCCACAATTATTGTGTTGTTGTTGATATTATTTTTCAGATTTGTCAACAGTTGTATTAAATATTTTGCTGGCCCCTCATTCGGTGCATATATGTTTAGGAGAGTGAATTCTTCCTGCTCTACGTACCCCTTGATTAATATAAAATGTCCGTCTTTGTCCCTTACAACCTTCCTGAGTATAAAGTTTGCATTATCTGATATTAGTATGGCCACTCCAGCTTTTTTATGGGTGTTGTTTGCTTGGATAACTTTTCTCCAGCCTTTTATTTTGAGTCTATGTTTGTTCTGACTATTCAGGTGCGTTTCTTGTAGGCAGCAGAAGGTTGGATTGAGTTTTTTGATCCATTTAGCCACTCTGTGTCTCTTAACTGGTGCATTTAGTCCATTGACGTTGAGAGAAAGAATTGTCCTGGGATTTAACGCCATCTTTATTTCAAAATTTGGTGTGTCTTTTGGGTAGTCTTGTCTTAGATTAGGTCTTTCAGTTTTTCTCTTAAGACTGGTTTTGTGTCTGTGAAGTTTCTGAGCTGTTTTTTGTCTGTGAAACCATGTATTCTTCCATCAAACCGGAAAGTGAGTTTTGCTGGGTATAGTATTCTGGGTGAAGCATTCATTTCATTCAGTCTTGTCACAATATCCCACCACTGCTTTCTGGCATTGAGCGTTTCTGGTGACAGGTCTGCTGTAAATCTCAGGGAAGCTTGCTTGAACATGATTTCCCCTTTTGATCTTGCTGTTTTCAGAATTCTGTCTCTATCTGTGGGATTTGTCATTGTGACTAGGATGTGTCTTGGGGTGGTTTTTCTGGGGTCTCTTTTGGTTGGTACTCTTCGGGCATGCAGGATTTGATCACATATATTCTTTAGCTCTGGAAGTTTCTCTTTAATGATGTTCTTGACCATTGATTCTTCCTGGAAATTTTCTTTCTGGGTCTCTGGGACTCCAATGATTCTTAAGTTGTTTCTGTTGATCTTATCATAGACTTCTCTTTTCGTCTGTTCCCATTCTTTGACTAATTTTTCCATTGTCTGCTCATTTGCTTTAAGTTTTTTGTCCAATCTCTCCTGCTGTATGGAATTGTTATGTATCTCATCTTCCACAGCACCAAGTCTATTCTCAGCTTCTGATACCCTGTCCCAGAGCTTATCCATTTTGTCATTCACTTCGTTTACTGACTTTTTCAGTCCTGTTAGTTGACATGTTATTTCAGTTTGGAGTTTTGTCATTTCTGCCTTCATATTTTCTTGGTTCTTATTAGTGTTCTGTTCAACTCGATCCATGGTTTCTTGGAGTCTGTTGAGCACCTTCCATATTGCTAGTCTAAAGTCCTTATCTGAGAGGTTGATTAGTTGTTCAGTCATTATCTGGTCCTCAGAATTGTCATCTTCATTCTCTATGTCTGATGCTGGCCTGCGTTGTTTCCCCATTGTCACACTTGTATTGTGGGTTTTTCTACGTGTTGTAGTGGTATTCATTGTCTATATGATGTAGGCAGCACACTCCTCTGGCTCCTCCCTTTCTGGATGGGCTGACTTGCCTCTAAAGGGAGGGGAGTCCTCCGTGGATGAAGCCTCACACTGGGACAAATCTTAGGCCCGAGCATGCAACAGAGAAGACAGTCCAGAGAGAAATGTTTGCTTCTGTGATATAGCGCCGTTCTTAGTGTGATTTTTCCTTCTTGTTGCAATGGAGTTCTTTCCTTAGAAAGAGTGCACGGCCGCGTAGCGAAGCGGAGCGGCCGTGCTCCTCTGAGCCTCTTTTTGCCCCACTCGCAAGAGTTTCACGCAAGAGGACAGTAGACAGACATAGACAGGTCACACTCACAGTCTTTCACAGCTGAGCCCCACTGGGCCGGTGTACTTTTGCGGATTTTCCCCGCCTGGTGTCACACACAGGGAGCCAGCTTTTGCAAAGGTTAGCCGGTTTTTCAAAAGGATACTTTTTAAAAGTTCCCTTCACTATTGTGCCTCAGAAAATTAAGTAACTCAGAATCAACTTAACTAAAATAATTAAATATGTCTTTAGAGGTGAAAACTAAAAGACACTATTTTAAGAAATAAAAAGGAACTAAGAAATAGAAACACATTTCCTGCTCATAGATTTGGAGGATTAATATCTAAAACTCCCTAAAGCATTGTTTATATTCAATGTATTTGAGATCAAGATAACTGACATTTTTCAAAGAAATAGGTCAAACAATTTTGAAATTCATACGAAACAATAAATCACCCCAAATAGCTAAAGGAATCCTGGGTAAAAAAGGATATGGGGAGTGTCAACTTGCCCAAATTATATCTCTTCACATTAACTGCAAATGATGGTTCCTAAAAGGATAAAAGGTGGAGAGAAAGAGGGAGATAAAGAGAAAATAGTTGATAAAGAGAAAGACAAATGCTGTCATGAGGACAGTCTGGTTGTGGGGGGGTAGGATGATGGGAGGGTATGTAGGGCAATTGATCATGTGAAATGAACACTGGTGAAGGGATATATTGGAACAGGTAAGATCAAAACTCAACTATCAACGCTTGAATTTTGTATCTCACAACAATTTAATAGGATAAAATATTTCAGAATATTGTCAACTTTTTGTGTACCATTCATCTTAGTTCTTTTGTTGTTGCTGTGATGAAGTAAATTTATCCATTCATGTCTATTTTAATTGACTTTAGTGTAGTCTTTTAATATTTGTTTTAGAAAATATAAGTATTGTTTTTATAATCTATCATACAACCATTGCCTTTTAATTTACCTATGTAATGTTTTTCACATAGATTATTATTTAGTTTAATAAGTATTTTTCATGTCTGTAAATTTTTTATTTATTGATTTTTTTCTTTTTGTTTTGCTTGTTTTCATATCTGGGTACACATACAATGTAGATTAATTACTTTTAGCTCTGTGCTTAGGATTCTTTCTGGTGATACTTAGAGTACTATTTGTAAAGCTGAGAATAGAATCTGGGTTAATGTGCTTGCACATGTGCACAGCACAAGTGCCTTATATTCTGTACTATCACTGCAGCCCAAGTAATTTTTTCAATCCTTATGAGATAAATATAATATCTATGCCATAACTGATATTTGATATGCTGCTATCACCTCAGATGTTACTTTTGTCTTATATTTTGGCATTACTTTATTTTTTAAGATTAATAATACTTTATCAGAAAAAAATAAATGGATAAAATAAGACTTTACATGATAAGTGATAGTAAATGCCTAAGAATTGAGGTGTTTGATATTATGAGTGTGCTAGAACATTCAAATTTCTCAAGTATCCTTTGTCTTTCCCCTTTGACTTTACTTCCCTGAGTGTTTCCTCTTAGAAACAGACTCCTCCCAACTTTCGTTTTTTTTTTCTTCCAACAGAACCACAGAACTTGAATCATCTTGTTCTGCCTCAAAATTTGAAGGAGAAAAAGTGGATGGTATCAGGAGCAAACAGTCAAATGAACACTGAGTGGAAATAAAAAAAATCAGATCAGACCTGAACACCAAACCCAGTCAACGACAACAGAATCAAGAGACCCAATATATAACAAGCTATACACAAAGGGGACCTGTTACAAGAGAAGCCCAGGGGGGCAAAGGGGAAGGTATGGATGCATACTGGGAACAAGGGTGAAGAAAGGAAAACACTGATGGTGGGAATGGCCCTAATTCACTGTCACTATGTACCTTTAGTATAACTGTGAAAGACTCATAATTAGGAAAGAAGAAAGAAAGAAAGAAAGAAAGAAAGAAAGAAAGAAAGAAAGAAAGAAAGAAAGAAAGAAAGAAAGAAAGAAAGAAAGAAAGAAAGAAAGAAAGAAAGAAAGAAAGAAAGAAAGAAAGAAGAAAGAAAGAAAGAAAGAAAGAAAGAAAGAAAGAGAAGAAAGAAAGAAAGAAAGAAAGAAAGAAAGAAAGAAAGAAAGAAAGAAAGAAAGAAAAGAGAGAGAAAGAAAGAAAGAAAGAGAGAAAGAGAGAAAGAAAGAAAGAAAGAAAGAAAGGAAGAAAGAAAGAAAGAAAGAAAAAAGAGAGAGAAAGAAAGAGAGAAAGAGAGAAAGAAAGAAAGAAAGAAAGAGAGAAAGAAAGAAAGAAAGAAAGAAGGAAGGAAGGAAGGAAAGAAAGAAGGAAGGAAGGAAGAAAGGAAGGAAGAAGAAAGAAAGAGAAGTAAAAGAAAGAAAGAAAAAAAGAGTCCAACTGGCAGCTCTTCATTCACTGTTTTGCAAAATGCCTGATGTTGAGTAAGGTGCAAGGCAAGAAAGCTGTGGTGTAAAGACCTAAAATTATCTGCTTTTTACTGCCTGAAAACTGAATTTAGGTGGGTTTCAAATAGCCTAATCACAGGCTTCCTGCACACTATACTATGTGGTTAAGAACTAGTCAAATAACCTTGCATTGTAAGGAGGAGACTTGTTACCTCCACAGACAAACAAAATTTAGTTTCCTTTTAGACTATATAATTACTCAGACATCCTTGTGTTTCAGGCCCAGGAATAAGCCCTGTGCACAGCTGGGTGTTATGGAATGCCAACTAACAAATAAACAAACAAACAAACAAACAATAAATTATTGAGACATCGCAATCACATCACACAAAGGAATCAGGATGACGCTGTTCTCTTGGTAATGAAAGACTTTTTCCTATACAACCCTGACCTTTCACTGTTTTCAGAGTTCACGATGGCCTTGCAAAGCTTGCAATGTCTTTCTCTTATGTCTGTGCATACTGGTGATTAATAAATTATTTTATATCATTTATTATGCTTTGTTGTCATGTGATTGGCTATTCTCAGAACCTTAGTGTGGGAATTCATCACACTAACAAGAAGAAAAATAAATTATAAAAATATAAGTGATGTACATGATTAAGTCTATATATATAATTTTTTTCTTTTTGGGTAACACCTGTTAGTGCTCAGGGGTTACTCTTGGCCCTATGCTCATAAATCGCTGCTGGCAGGCTCGGGGGACCATATGAGATGCTGGGATTCTAACCACCATCCTTCTGCATGCAAGGCAAACACCCTACCTCCATGCTATCTCTATATATAATATATATATATATAAAATATCTATATATTTTAATAGACCATATCTGTGGGCTCTAGACTTTACTCTGTTTATTTGTGTCATATTAGTCTTTTATACTCATGTAAGAAAGAATGGTAAAGCAGTTGGAGGACCATAATGTACTACTATCAGCTGTGGTATAACTTTAGTAATAGTCTTCTATCCACCCCTTTTGATAGAATTTTATTGTGTAAAATTTTCTGGAATTAATTTGCAATGTTACTACTTTTTTCTTTCCCCATGTAATAGGCAGTACTGGCTCTTTCTCTCTTTTCTGTGAGAACCAGGAAGGGTTACTAGAAAAAAATCCAAAGTGCAGGGGCTGCCATAAAATTGAAGGACTCTGTAATTAACCTTTTACAGGAGTACATATACTATATACCAAAATTTTGTTATTATTTAATTGTTCTAACAGCTTGTTTCAGGTAATTATATTTCTACTGGGAATGAGAAATATTCATTTTTGATGGATCCGATAAGTATCACTGACTTTTAGTTTTTTAGCTTTTTCATAGTGTGACAATGTAATGGCTTTTAAGTTCTTACGTTAGAATTACACCAGCACATTACACTTTTATTTTCCTTTTGAAGCTTTATGACTCATCTAGTCAATTTAGCAAATGTGAATGTAAGTTATTGTTTCTTAAGCAAGAGAATATCTATAATCTTTCTCAATTTCCTAAGACCCTAGATTTTTTCTTTCTAAGTAATACGGAGTCTTAAGTTGTTATTATAATTTTAATACATTAGTCAACCTCTGCTGATACAAAGATGATATCAATTCAAAGGAACTATTTGCTGCATACTTTCTCTAACAAATTTATTATATAATAATGGCACAAGATAAATAGCTTACATGTTTATGTAAATTAAAATGTAATTTGCATTCTTCTTTGATGAACTCTTCAAAAGGTAGTATTTCTGTCCTGCTTGCTTTGCTAGAAAAACATACTAAAATATATTTGTTATTGTCCTACTGATAAAAATGCTTCTAGGAGTTGTGATACAAAACAATTCTGTCACTATCTTTTTTTATTTACATTTTTTAGGGATGGGAGGGACAAATTGTAGGACAATATGAGTACTTACTTTAATGTGTGTTAATATACTGACACACTCACACACACACACAGAAACTAGAAAACAAAACACTTATTGATTCATCAGAAACCTTACCATTTTGAAGAAATTAATACTTTTATTTTGGGTTTTTGGGCCACACCCAATGATGCTCAGGAGTTATTACTGGCTATGTCTCAGAAATCGCTTCTGGCTCAGGGGGACCATATGGGATGCCGGGATTGAACCAAGGTCCATCCTCAGTAGCTACGTGCAAGGCAAATGCCTATCGCTGTGCTATTGCTCCGGCCACAGGAAATCAATAAATTAAATTGTCACTCAAAATTCCTCTTCATTTCTAAATATCTTTTATCCCTTAAAAGTTCTACTATTGATGTTGTTGTTTTAATAATTTAATAATATTCTAAAAATATAACTGACAGTATTATTCTTTATAAACTTCAAAAGAAATCAAAATCATAAAAGAAATTATTTCTCAGAACATAAATGAGTGAACAAAAGTCTTTCTGTCTTCTGAGTGTGGACAAAGGTCAGTTCTTATAAGAATTCAAATCTTAACTTAATTTTGAAAATTCCTAAACAGATCTTCTAACCAATGGAATGGCGCGGACTATCCGGAAACAGATCATGGGGACAAACATGTAATCTGGTGTTCAGTAGGATATATACCACTCACTGGAGAGGGCTAGGGAATAGAGCAGGGAGAATGCAATGTCTATATTCACAATAAAGGAGGAAGTGGTGCTGAAAGGTAGCTGTGTATTTTGTATGAAACCTAATCAGAAACAATACTCTAAATCACAGTTTAAAAACATACTTAAAAATTTGCCTTTCCTAGAAGCAGAATGGTGGGTGGGATGCAAATACTGGGAGGGGGCACTGATGGAGGAAAGTGGACACTGATGCAAGACTTGGTATTGAAATATTGTATAAACGACATAATCAAAAAGACCGGTGGCCGGAGTGAGCACAGCAGGGAGGGCATTTACTTTGCACTTCCCAGACCTAAATTTCATCTAATCATTCCATATACACCCTGAGTACTGCCAGGAGTGATTGCTGAACGCAAAGCCTGTAGTCACCCCTGAGCACCACCGGGATAGTAAAAAGAAGAAAATATCTTAAAGAACTTTATAATATCATGTGACTAAATTAAAATAAATAAATAGAATTAGAAAAAGAAAATTCCTAATACCTATTATTGAGAATAAAGAGTGCAGTTTCTCAGGATGAAGAATTACAGCAAAGTATGATAAATTTTGGAAACTCGTTAATATATGTTTATTTTTTCAGGCTGGATTCATAGACCATTGTCAGGATGAAAGTGATCTGCTGAGGTGTTAGAAAAAAATTGTAGATACCTACTCACAAAAGACTTAATAATTTCTGTTTTACATATAATTTTCACTTTATATTGTACATTATCAGTGATATATACAAAATTTTGGAATCAGAATCATCCATAGAGAATAAATGTATATTTATATAGTCATATATATTGAAATTATAGATTTTCATTGCTTACAGTTTTATTTTAGCTTCATGTATTTTAATATTATTATTCATAAAGAAAGTAAAATAATATTTGATATGTCTGATGCTATTTTTATCCAAAAAAGTTTCATAAAAATTATGTGTGGAGAAGCAAATAGTAAGTCCAAACTAAGTCTATTTTTATCTTTCATATTGGTCCTTACTGAAGTGTTTAATATATCCTACATTAATGTGTCAAGTATAAAGATATGTACACAAAATCCTAACATTTAACTCAATGAAATAACAGAAAACTAAACTTCCTTGGAAAAAAAACCACCATTTTAATAAAGTTAAATTATTATTCTCTCAATTTTCTCAGATATTTCCATAATGTTCCTTCTCATTTTAATGAAACTTCCCTTTTCTCTAAAATATTGTTGAGTTCAGTTAATATATTTGTATTCTTGTTTCTTATTTTTATAAAAGGTATCATATAATATTCATGCTATGGATTTAACTTCAATTTTCTCACCTTCCCGGTCATATCGATATAATAAATAAGATTTATCTATCAACAGAAAAGACAATTATGACAATAATAGTGAAAACTATCACTCTGGACAAGAATTGAGAACTGAAAAGAAGTAAAGTAGTGTGCATGATACCCCTTCAATTTTAGTATTGAAAGCCACAGTGCCTAAAGGGCAATAAATGATGATAGAGGAAGAGAGGAGAAGAAAAGTGTCTGCCACAGACTGTCTATAGGCTGGGGTGAGGGATGGGAGGAATGAAGTGAAACTGATAAATCAATGGTGAGAAATAGACACTAGTGAAAGGATGTGTGTTGGAACATTTCATGACGAAAATTCACCTATCAACATGTATCTTATGTCATTTAATAAATATTATTTTAAATAAAATAAATATTTATCTATCATAATTTTATTATAGTATGATATGGAATTGTATAAATAAACATATAATTATTAACTCTGTAGACATTGGGTACTTGTATACTACTCATTTCAAGATTGTTTTGGCTTCTGCCTTTATTAGTTACATATAGATACCTTTAATACATTTGAACATGTGTTTATTTCTAAAACATGCTTAAGTGTTGAATAGAGTAATAAGAACATTAATGTTCATCTTTTATACATAACACAAATCTGACCAAGTAATCAATAAAGTATATATAATAAAGACTCCTAGAAATGAATTAAAAAAGAAACTCAATTAGAAGTAGCTCTTTTCTAAAATATTGGAAATATTTTTGTACAATTAAGTAATAAAGTAAGCAAAAGAACTATTAAATGTACACATAAAATATTGAGTTTTTTATGATTGGGAGCATGCATAACTTCTATGTGCTCAGAGTTTATTTCTGTTTTTTGTTCTCATGAACTCTCTCTCCAAGTAGGTACTGGAGATCAAACTGGAGTAGACTACATACAAAACAAGAAGCACCTTACCTCCTGTATTGTCTCTGCATACCATATAAGCACAATTTAAAAAATCTGTTGTTGGGTGGTGGGAAATCCTACCTGCTATGTCTATGACACTCCTAACTTTGTACTAAAAGGCAACTCCTGGAGATGATCAGGGGCTCATGTGTGGGTACTTCAATTGAACATTTCTTGATTGCATGCAAAGAAATTATTTTATCTGGTGTGTTGCTTCTCTGACTCTCAATTAGAATAAATTAATGCAATGAAATATATGAAACTGAACAGAACAACTGTAGAATATCTGTAAAAACCTAACATTAAAGTTGTTATCTTCTAATCTACATATGGATAATTGAAATTAGAACTTATTTGATGTATGATGAATGGATTTAACTAGATATTAATAAAAAAGAATCAATACACATAACTGGCTATGAACCAGAAAAAAGACAACAGTGAAAATCATATAACATAAAATACTCATCTAAATGTCTATAGTTGAAAAAATATTACTAAGGACAGTAATGAAGAGCAATAAAATTTTTATTGAGTCTCAAGTTTTCAAGCCATCTCTTTCATGAATAAGTTTAGTTCCTTATTTTCTCAGCAGTTAACATCAATTTTTGTTCCTTAGTTGTATGCTAAAGAGCGTACTGGTTTATATGTATATTTCTTTTGATTCTTTGAACTAACTCTCACACAATACTTGAATCTCAACTATTTAGTAAAACTCTAACTCAATCATAGAAAAATAAAAAATGATTAATAGGTATATAAAAACATTTCAGCTATTTATGTTCAAATTAGAATCAATGTATGAAAAACACTGCTTCATTTATACAGAATATACACCTGCTGTATTTAGTTATTCAGTGTAGTAAATTCATGAAAAAGAGATAATTTGATGTTCTCAAAATGGAAATGGGTTAGATAAAACAAAAATTTTAAGTCAATTAATAGCTTTTTATTGTTCTTGTTTACCATACTTCTGATAGAACAATTGTTTCTAATTTCAAAGTCTTAAAATTTCTGAGTATCAAACATCAGAATTTTTTGGCACATTTCTAAAATCTTCACATCACAGATGTTTGACAACTTATTGGATTTTTATTATAATTTTAATGTAACAAGCCAGAGAGATAGCATGAATGTAAGGCATTTGCCTTGCATGCAGAGGACTGTGGTCCCCCAAGCCTGCCAGGAGTAATTTCTGAGCATAGAGCCAGGAGTAACACCTGAGCGCTGCCGGGTATGGCCCAAATTAATAATAATAATAATAATAATTATTATTATTATTATTATAAATTTAATGAATCAAAGAAATACAGCAATTTATGAGGAGTTAAAAATTTGAGTGATTAAGAAGTTTGGATACATATCTCAATGAAAGATTTTTTTTGTTCTATATATTTTATATTTTATTATTACTTTGAAGAGGGTATATGTGTTACAGAAGTTTCATGATCACATTTTGATTGTGAAATTATACAACAAAACTCATATAATAGTTTATAATCTAATACGACTTGAGTTTTCTATGATGATTTGTTTTTATTTCAATCCATAGGCAATGAGATTTCATATAACAATGAAATGTTTTAAAAAGGGAAATCTGAAGAACCAGGTAATATAGAATCAAAGTCCTATTGGGGTTATTAGTTAAGGTACATTGATCTACATCTGGCTACCTACGATAAATATTTTTCTCTTGACAACCTCCTGAAAAGAGATCATTCTCACTAATAATGCTCTGTTGAAATAGCCCAGACATTCCTTTCATATCTGCTTTTATATCATATCTGTTTCTCTTTTTAGGAACTTTAGTTGAATGGTCAAAAAGTCAGTGCCACAAGAATAAACTACCTGTGTAAACTAATCAATGTCAATGTCATATGAAGTTTCCTTTATTTATACCCCATGTAAGGACAATGGTAATTAACTGATCATTTGTCTCTGAAATATAAACCAAATAATTGAGCTTAGTAATATTTTATGAAATTCATAGTTAAATGACATATATAAGTCACAAAAATATGGATTATGAATAAAATAGAGCCAGAACAACCATGAATGTATTGACTCTACAAATCACTAACCCTTACTTGATAGTTTGTGAGAAAGCTCTTATAATTAAGAAATGAAATATATTTATTTTATGATTTCCTGTTCATAGTTTCAGATTCTGATTTAATTAAAAAATAGAAATATGTTAAGTCTGAAAATATTTGCATTTGCTCATAAAATCTGCCCTATAAGAACTCTTCCTCCCCAGTTATCACCATAATGTGAGGAAGTTCATCTACTAATGTTAATGGTGACTATAAGGGTATTTTCTTTTATTTTTGTTTGTTTGTTTTTGGACCACACCCAGTAATGCTCAGGGGCTACTCCTGGCTATGCACACAGAAATTGCTCCAGGCTTGGGGACCAGAGGGGACACCAAGGGATCGAACTTTGATCTGTCTTAGGTCACTCTCATGCAAGGCAAACGCCCTACCACTGCACCACCGCTCTGGTCCCTAGAAGGGTATTTTTAAAGCCTGAGATGTGAGTGAATACATCTTAGTCCTAACAACCAGACCTGAAAGTAGACAAGTCTGTCACATTGAGCAAAGAGCCATACTCTATAAATCAGTCAACCCAAACTATTCAAAACAATAAAATGATACTAATTTAAGTCTGGTTTCTGGATTGTTATACAGCAGTAAATAAATGTGGGAAGTGAATAGGAAGATATTATAAGCAAAAAGTTGAAGTGACAAAAATATGTCCTGAGGAGAAATGTCATTCATAAGTAGAAGTACAAAGAGACATCTGAGACTCAAATGAACCAAAGTACAGTGAATGGCTGTGTCCTGAAAGAGATACAAACACAATCTGCTGCTAGCTGAGGGGTTTAGGAATTACGGTAAGCACCATAAGTTTCAATATGCTATTTACTAACTGAGCTTTTTCTTAAAATAAAAATTATTTCAACCTCATATTATTCTTCCCATAATTGTACAGATTGCAATCACTATATTATGACAGGCAAATACAAAATGTACAACCTAACAGTGACTGGTACAAAAAAATTAAAAAAGGGAACACTGTTAAACCAAGACTACAGAAGAGATTTAAATATTCTGTATTCTTATTTTTTACTTAGTTAAATTTTATGAAAACATTTATGAAAAAATTCATTAAAATAGTCTTATAATAATTCCTTTTAACCAGACCTCTTTCATTTTGTTCATCACCATCATTTTCATTGATTTTAGGATATGATTTTGTTGAATTTTGCCAATTAATTTGTTTGAGTTACTCATATTCTACATTGAAATAGACCAATGTTGTCTTTCATGTCTTTATTTTACTTAATATTAATAACTTTTTCTCCCTTATTGCTTTAAGTTGGTCACACTTCTCTTTGTTTCTTGCCATTTGAATAACTATGTGTCTTGGAATTGGTTTATTGGGGTCTATTTTGTTGGGGATTCTTTTCATCTCCTGGATTTGCTCAGAAGTGTCTTTCCAGAGGGTGGGAAAATTTTCTGCTATTATTTCCCTGGCTAATTGTTCTTCCCCTTTTCCTTTTTCCCCTCCTTCTGGTATACCTACAATTCTAAGATTATTTCTTTTGTCTTTGTTCATTTAATACTGGACTTTTATTTTCAGTGCTTTACCTTCTATTTCTTTGTTGGCTTCTTTGTTGTCTGTTGTTTGCAGTTTATCTTTGAGTTGTTCTATGTGATTCTCGAGCTATGCTATTCTGCTCTCCTGGCTTTCTATGGTTTTATGTATTTCTTTTAACTCTGTTTGTATGGAGTCTTTCATATTTTGTAGCAATTCTTGTTTAAGTTGGTTCATTTGCTCATCTATTGATTTCTTGTCATCTCTGGCCAGTGTGTCTTTCATTTCTTCAAGCATGGCTTGGAATTCTATTCTCATGGCTGCTTTTAGGTCTTCCTCTCTTGGGTCTGTGCATTTTGGTGGACTTGGAAACTTGCTCTGATTTCTCTACATATCCCCTGTTGTTAATCTTTTCCCTTGGTTTACCCATCTTTTTTTTGTATTTATTGGCTTGGCTTGGAGTGCAGTGCCATCAGGTTTCAGACTGCTTTTGCCACCTGTGGCTTGGGCCTGGGTCCCTTCTCGGGGTGTGGCTCTATGTGAGTATGTTGGATGATGTTGCTGAGTTTTGGTCCTTCTCTCGTCCTCCAGACAAGCCTGGTCAATCGCCACCCCCTTCCTGCCAGACAGTGCAGGTTCACTCCTGGCCAAAATGTTAGAGGACACCGTTGAGCCTAGATCACTAGCCCTCCCCAGCCTGAGCTTCCTTCTTGCCCCTCTAGTCACTGGTACTCCTGACTCTCTGTCTCCCTGAGCTGTGTATGATAGTTTGATGTGTTGGCGATCCCCACAAGTGTTCCCACTGGCATTTCTCCCAGGCCTCACGGACCTAGGGTCCCCTGGACTGCCCATGCTATGTCAAAGAGTAGGCTCCTTTCATTGGGCTCTCACGGTTCCCTTGAATAAGCACCTTCCATCCGCCTCAGTTGGCGACTTCCAGCCCTCACTCTGGCCTGTCCCAGGAACTCACGATTCCCTTGAATAGGCACCTTCCACCCGTTCCAGTGGGTGACTTCCAGCACTCCCTCTGGCCTGCCTCAAGAACTCACAGCTCCCATGAATGGGCGTCTTCCACCCGCTCTGGTCGGGGACCTCCACACACTCCCTCTGGCCTGTTTCGGGAACTCACAACTCTCTTGAATGGGCACTTTCCACTCGCTCTGTTCAGTGACCTCCACATACTCTCTCTGCCCTGTCCCAGGAACTCAGGCTTCCTTGAATAGGCGCCTTCCATGTGCTCTGGTCAGTGACCTCGACACACTCCCTCTGGCCTGTCCCGGGTACTCAAGCTCCCTTGAATGGGAGCCTTCCACGCCCTCGGCTCCTCCACACCCTCCCTCTGGCCTGTTCCGGGAATTCACAACTCCCTTGAATGGGCACCTTCCACGCGCTCTGGTCAGCGACCTCCACACACTCCCTCTGGCCTGTCCCGGGAACTCAGGCTACCTTGAATGGGTGCCTTCCAACCGCTCCCTATCTATTCTATTGATGGACATTAAGACTCATTGTTAGTTTGGTTGTTGTATATAATATCTCTGAGCACAAGTACATTTTCCATTTTTTCCAAGTAAATTCCTAGCAGTAATATTTTTCGATTTTTATTTCTATTTTTGTTTGGTACTCAGGGCTTATTCCTAGCTCTGCACTTATATATCTCTCTTGGAAGTGGGATATATTTAAAGAAAATATATCACACAGTTGAGACAATTGATCATAATACATTTGTTTCAGGAAGAACAAAGCAAAGTTTTTTTTTAAATAGAAAGACTAACAAGATGGAAAAGAAAGAAAAGGTTCATAAGCAAGTATATTTTTGAAAATCATCGAATGACCAATTAACTCATTAAAGGCCTAGCAAAAGGTTTAATAAGTCTTTCTTCTTCTCTCTCTTTCTAAATAAATTTCTATAGCATTTCAATAGAGACTTCAGCAATTTTTATTTCCACCAAAAATATATCATAGTATAATAATTCAAGTATCTTATACATCACTGGAAACATCTATTAGAGTCTTGGATTGGGCAATTTTGTCATGTTTCCTTGGTGTTAATTCCAGGAGATTGCTATTACCATCATTATAGTTATTTTATTTTTAAGTATTTGATATTTTCTAGATTTTGGTCATAGACTTCAGATCTGATTCTATGGGTCTTCTTACAAGGTTATAGCATCTGAGTATACTATGACATATCATCAGATTCTCCAGAGTTATTATTGCAGGAAAGAATAAAGAGAAGGTGAGAAGAAGAAAGGGTACAATGGCAATTATTACAACTTATTTTTTAAAGTTATATCTGTCAACTATCATTTTTTCTACATAAGATAGAAGACTATATCAAGGTGTGTATTTGTTATAAAAGTCATCACTGAAGGATGGTTCATTTTAAAGGGTATTTTAAATAAACATTACTTTGATCTAAAATATATATTAGAATAATATTTGAATATGCCTATATTTGTATAAATATTTGTATATATGAAGCTATTCTCAAGGATAATTAAAGTGAATGATTCTTTTCAACTAACTTATGTCTTCTGCTTTTAATGTGTTTGGTAATATGATACTACCTATCTATAATGGTTATTACTAAATGCTGGAAGTATTTAGTGAATGCTACTAACTTATACATGTTACAAGAACTAAAGTGGGATTTAATAGCAAATAGTTTTACCTATGCATCAGATACAATTAATTAAATCTATGTATCCATTCTAATCTTCTATATCCTGACTTCTTTCAACAGTTTTTCCACTACATTTCTTACATAGCATGTAGTAATTACAATTATTTTCCAATACCACAACCATTTGAGACTTGCTTACTGTATCTCTTACTGATTGTGTCAGGAGCTGTGCAAAAACATAAAATGGCCACCTGGACCAACTGTAATGGATACTCCTCTTTGCGGCCAAACTGAGAGTCAAAATATTAGATGTAGCCAGCTACTTTTGCCTAAAGGCACTTTGTTTTAATGTGTGTCCTCTGCTTGCACTCTTTGTAATAGAGTTTTTAGTTCCCTTGTGTCTGGAAGGAATGTGAAAAGGAAAGATGTATTATATCTGAACAACTTTCAGACTTAATCATCCATAAAGTGAGAACTATTTCTGGGTTTGCATCATACATCTTGAGAGGAGACCATGGAGAAAGCATAAAGTACATGGTAACAATGTAATAATTCTATTCAGGTTCATTTCAGGGTAACGTTAAATATAATACTTGGTTATGATTCAATATAAAGGAAGTTCAAAATAAGACGAAATAAATCTATGTTGTCAGAGGTCAGAATGTTGAATTCCTTTGAGGAGGCATAGATGAAGTAGACCAAAGTAGTCTGTAGGCTGGAAAAAACGTTGTACTGGATATTTATTTGGTAGCATTTAGACAGTTGTATGCATTTCTAAAACATTTTAAGTTTTACATATAAGAGTATAACTTAGTTAAATATGGAAAGTCAAGAGAAAAGTACTTAAATCAGAGAAAACACTCCAAAACACCATATAGAAATGTCTCTGCATTCCTATGTTCATCATAGCACTATTTAAAATAGCCAGAATCTGAAACAACCTAAGTGTCCAAGAACAAATGAGTGGCTAAAATAATTACGCAACTGTTAGGAAAAATGAAGTCATAAAATGTTTTATACATGAGTATATATAGAGAGTGAGATACAAAGAAAGTTGTTTATTGTTGAGTTTCACTTATACTCAGTCATACAATGTTCCAACACCCAACCCTTCACCGGTATACATTTCTTCCCACTAATGTTCCCAGTTTGTTTCATATGCTTCATCGCCTTCACAGTCTATAGCAAACATTTTGTTTCTCTCTCTTCCTTTTTCTCTCTCTATATTTCTCTCATTCAATAATACTTTTTTTCCTTTTAGGAACTGTGGTTTGCAATACTGTTACTGAGGGTTATTATATCACATAACATTCAAGAAAGTGAGGAAATTGCCTTTTAAATGTTATATTCTTGCATTTGGCATATATGGTTAAGTTGAAACTCAAGGATTTGTGAATGCAAAGATGATACTCTGCAAGGGCACTTGCCTTGACGTGGCCTATGCTAGTTTGATCTTTGGAATGCCCACATGGTACATCAGATTCTTCCAGGAGAGATTCCTGTACTCAGTGAGGAGTAAGTATTGAACACTCCCATGTACAGAAAGGTAAAGCAAGCAAGAAAAAGAAAGAAAGAAAGAAAGAAAGAAAGAAAGAAAGAAAGAAAGAAAGAAAGAAAGAAAGAAAGAAAGAAAGAAAGAAAGAAAGAAAGAAAGAAAGAAAGAAAGAAAGAAAGAAAGGAAGGAAGGAAGGAAGAAAGGAAGGAAGGAAGAAAGAAAGAAAAAAAGAAAGAAAGAAAGAAAGAAAGAAAGAAAGAAAGAAAAGAAAGAAGGAAAGAAGGAAAGAAAGAAGGAAAGAAGGAAAGAAAGAAGGAAAGAAGGAAAGAAAGAAGGAAAGAAGGAAGGAAGGAAAGAAGGAAAGAAGGCAGGAAGGAAGGTAGAAGAAGAAAGAAATAAAGAAAGAAAAAGAAAGAACAAAAGAAAAAGAAGAAAGAGAAAGAACGAAAAAGAAAGAAAGAAGGAAAAAAGAAAGAAAGAGCAAATAACTCTGTAGTAACTTTAAAAATAGGTGGAGGGAGAAAAATGGATGGTACCAAGACCAGACAGTCATATGTCCATTTAGTGGAAATAAAAAATGAACAGATTTGAATACGAAATCCAAAGTCAATGATAACAGAAACGATACCCAATCTACATCAAGCTGTCCATGGGAGGAACAGTTGCACTAGTCTTACTGGGGGTACAGGAGGGGGAGGTGGTATGCATGCTGGGAACAGGGGTGGAGGGAGGACAAAACTGGTGGTGGGAATGCTCCTCATTCACTATTACTTTGTGCCTTAAATATCACTGTGAAAGATTAGCCCACAGTAAAAAAAAAATTGGCATCTAAGTTACCCTAGGAATGTAAAAACTGTGATATGATGCAATCTTATGCCATTTAATTTTCTTCCAGACTCTCATCTACTTCTGATCAAATAGAAAATAAATTGCCATTATTTCTACTGAAGATGGTCAATGTTTCTACACTCCCAGAAGCAGTTTTCTGGATCTTGTATGACACCTTTTGAAATCTTTAGGAATCAAAACTCAATGCTTACCTCCAGACTATGGCAGATTAGCAGCCAATTAACAGCTCAAAGAATAAGAAAAACTTAGGCTATCACTTTGTGGAATAAAGCAATGAAAAGAGGTGTTTTATGATAGAATTTGACTTTAGAATCCAGACACTTGAGATTTTTATTTTCATTCAACTTAAAATGAAGCAAAATTCTCTTTCTCAGACATCTAAAAAATAGAGGATATTCATAGGATATTCAAAATATCTTATAAATAGTTATAGTATTACTGGGAGGATTAAATATGGAAACATTTGCCAAATTCTGAGAATATTCTAAAGAAGGAATTTTTTTTTAAGTGATAGGGTTAGAAATGCTTACTAAGCATAGAAAATAGAAAGTTAAGAAATTTTGGCATTGGTGATGGGAATGTTGCACTGGTGATGGGTGGTGTTCTTTATATGACTGAAACCCAAACACAATCATGTATGTAATCAAGGTGTTTAAATAAAAAAAATAATTATTAAAAAAAAGAAATAAATGCTTGTATGTAAGCTTTTATTTATCCTATTCATGATCTTTAATATTGAAGGGTAAGATAATATCAGTATCTACAACCTGGAAACTGTAACTGCACCTTGATCTTGGCTCTCCAGGCTTAACAAGATCGAGCAATAAATATTTGTTCTTCTAAGTCACAGACTTTATGGAATTTTATTTTATTAAATAAAATATTATTTATTAGACTAAAAAAAAAAGAAAGACTGTTAGGTGATCTATGTTGTTCAAAGAGTGGTAATTTGTAATTTATACTAAGGGTCACAATGACTCAAGGATCAAAATTTTATCATATATTCACAAAGATAAAATTCATTTCACATTTTATGAAAATCATTTTGAGCCAGAGCAATAGTACAGATAAGGCTTTTGCCTTGCACAATGTTCAATCCCTGGTACCAGATAAGGTATCCTGACCTGAGGCCATGGGGATTGATCCTTAAGCATAGAGCCATGAGTAATCCCCAAGCACTACTGAGTGTGGCTCCAAAACAAATTTTCTGTAAAATTTTAGGGTTATTATAATATCTTTATTTCTCTGAATCTACTGATTGCATTGCAAAATTTTTTGTTGCTTTCTTTCAGCTTTTCTTGTGTGTATCATGTGGTCAAGCATGAGAAAAAACATAAAATAAAGAAATTAATGCCATCAAAGTATTTTAGAACTAAAAAAATATTGCCAGTTTGATTGTTTTAGAACTAAAATAGATGAAATAAATGAACTCAATGATATAATTTTCAATTTCTAATTATAGTTATCTTGCATAATATTTGATCAATAATAACTTCTTCAATAAACTAATTTTTATTAAAGACAAAAAAAAAAGAAATTTTGGGCAATAGGGAGCGAAACTTTTGCTCTCTGATGAAGTTAAGACCAGCTCCTTCCTTCCCAGACCTCTTTCTTGCTGCTGCCTAATGACTTGAATAATTTTTGTTTCCATAATGTGGTATTCGCCTTGCACTCTGGGTGCAGCAGCACATAATTACAAAATGAATGTTAATAGAATACTTAGATCATTTTTTAAAAAGTAAAGTTTTCACACTTTGCATCTAAATTCATTGATTATGCATAAAGGGGTCAGTAAAGCCTTGTGGCTTTATTAAATTGATCGAAATCTAATAACTTAATTATCTGCAGAAACAGATGTTACTTCAACTGAAAACAAATTATCTTATACACAGGGAAGAAAATTAAGACATCGAACACTGTGGAGATCTTTAAAATGATCATATTGAAGCTAAAAGAATAAAAGGAACAACAAAACACCAGTTGTAAGGATTTTTTATTCTGGCTTAATCATATTTAATGTTTTCCAAATATATTTTATCTTAAATATCTTTATATTTCACTGGATTTTAATTTAGAAAGTTTATCAATCCTGTGATATTTTCCCCTTGCTTGTCCTACATGCATATGTATGCATACACATCTCTCATACTCATAACTCACACACCACCCTCATACATACATGTCTCATACATACACACACAGTGTTAATGATTTTGCTATTGTTCAATTCCAGTAGTTCTATCATTTGTGTTTCTGTCTTTCTGTTTCATTATTGAACTGTAATATTATTTGTCTTAGGACTGACATTGTCCTGCTCTGCTATAAAGTTTGAAAATAAAATCTTTTCCTATGAGTAGTCACTAATATAATTAGTTTTCAGACTCCTCTTCTTTATTCTTTTTTTTCTATAACCCCACTGGAGTTTCCTTCATTAATCTTTTTCATTAGAGCACTTTCTTCCAGGTTATTTTGTTATTGACATTGCCAACTCTTTTTGGAACCTTATTTATAATTTTAGATTATTCTCTAAGAGAAGATCTAGTAAAGATCTCCTTGGTAGACACAATTCTTTTCTCAGTATGTAGTAGGTTTTCAGTTGAAAGACCCATCCCATTAGAGGGATCTATTAGTTTACCATGGACAAACACCTTTTTCACTTTGACCCAGAGTTTATTACATATAATTCAAACTCTACTCCCATTTCTAGAGACTATATCTGTTGTACTTTTTATAAGGTAGATCTGGAGTTTGTTGTTTTTACTTTTTTTCCTTCTTAATGATTAACAAACTATCATTATGATATCATAGAAAATTAAATTAGAACATTATTTTAAAGATAATATATTCTTAGGTCCTCTGACATTAATGAATTGAAACCGAATTATCTTAAATGATGTATGCAAAATTATAGCCAGAAATAGAGATACTGTAATAAATGAAATAAGAAAGTGTTCCATGTGAGATGTTTAAGAAAAAATAGGTTGAAGACTGCTGTCAAAATTTTAGGTGAATGTGATGCAGGAAATAGAAGCAGTTATGCCAGCACACAAAATTCACTATCACCTAAGAGAGTCAAAAGGTATCAAACAGACATTGTTGTGTGGTAAAAAGAGACAGTTTCTAGAGCTTGGTCAGTGGTAAATGGCGACAAAGGGACTACATCTATTCTTATCTCAAACAATGGCTACTTATTGTTGAGAAGTTAATGAAATATTTTCAAGTCCCTAAGTTTTATAAAAATATTTGCCCCTTTTCTCCATTTCACAGTTAAGGAATCAGAGTCCTAGTGCAAGACATGGTCATCCATGTTGTTACTTTTAATAAGTTGTCAAATTTGGCAATGACTGAGCTTATTTCCAGATAAATCAATGTCTTTTTATTTGTTTTCTTTGAGTAACAGGGGTTACTTCTGTGGCGTTGCACTCAGGAATCGCTCCTGGCAGGGAATATATAAGATGAAGAAACCTGAATATCAATTATACACATGTAAGGCAAGCATAATATCTGCTGTACTATCTCTGCGGCCCTCTCTCTCCCAACTAGGTAAATTAGTTTGACAGGACCAGATCTTACACAAACCACTCTGTTGCTTCTCTACATTCCATTTCTGAGTCCATGGCTGGAACTTAGTAAACATATAATGATTTTTTAGTTAACACTGAGTGAGACACTGTACTTGACACCAGGATAGAAAATACTTAGGTTCTTTAAGGTTAGGAATTTTACTCCCTACTTAATGCTCATCTCAAATCTTTCCCCAGTCTTTTGTAGCCACCTCCAGCTCAAATTCCTGCACTATAAATTCTGAATGGAAAAATATTGCCATCTAGATTTTTATAAGTCAATAACTAAATGCTTATAATAATGACAATGATTCAATATGAGTTACTCTACAATTTAAGAATTGTCTGAATTGATAGTCAGCATTCTATTTGGACAATGTGGACAGAGCAGGAGAACTAAGTGCTAGAATAGGTTTATTTGTCTTTTCCTGTACTCTTGGTGTATGTGTGTGTGTAATTGTGTGTATTCCTCATTCCTTTGGCATTGAAAAAAAGTGCTTACATTTCTTCCACTTGTGTTTCTTACTAAATGTACTAAAAAACTTGCCTTGTTCCATACATGGCCTGGGGAGTAGTGTGGCCTAAATTTCTTAAACATGGAACTCATAAATAAGGGAGATATTTATTGCCATCCCTTTGAAAGCTAAGAGCTCACTACTGTTTTTCTAGGCTTTTGTCATAATCCTTCATACACATAGATATATATTCAGAGTGAAACCTCAAATATTAAAAACAAGTCAAGGAAAGGACATAAATGTGTTTGATGTGAAGTAGGGAATGCCCTAAAAAATACTTATCTATTTAGTTGAAAGAAAAATAGTTTACCTTGCAATGACTACTCTGAGAGTTTAATCATATCAAGGTCAAGAACGAGACTTCTACTGTAAGATGAGGGGTTAAGAATGTCTCTAAGTAGATTCGTGAGGTGTGTGGGTTTGTCCTATGGCATCTTGTCATCAACAGACAAAACATGAATATTATGTGAAAAATTTAAACCATATTTCAAACACTTGTCAAATAATTTTTGTTTTATATGTGAATTAGATATTACTAGTTAAATTTTTAGGTGAAGATGAGAAGTCAATCACTTGACTCAGAAATGGAACTTGTTTTCTTACCTCTACTTCTGCTCTAGAATCTCTCTCCTTAGCTTGCTGTAATAAATTATGTGTCTTTTCTGACTTCATGATCTACTTCTTATCTTGTTCTTTCCCATTAATTCTTTCCAGAGAACTTATTTCCTTGTGCTATTTCCCAGTGCTCTCTAAATACAAAGTGCATAATAAAATGTATAATATGTAGAGGTTGAACTAATTGTTGAATTAGATAATTTTAGAACTGTGCCAAGGATGAACTTATAAACACACTTGCCACCCTAAGTGCACCTGTGGGCACAGTAATAATAATTGTGACAGATATTATTGAATTCTTTGAAAACAGAAAAAGCTCATGGTTACTATTTTGTTCTTGCTCTTTCTAGGAACTTGGTTTGCCTGTTTATTATGCAAACAGCTAAATAGAATCATGGTATAGATTTTCTATATTGAAATAATGTCTAAGTATTTTATTTTATTTCTTTTTGGTTTTTGGGCCACACCCGGTGATGCTCAGGGGTTACTCCTGGCTATGTGCTCAGAAGTTGCTCCTGGCTTGGGGGACCATATGGGACGCCGGGGGATCGAACCACCGTCTGTCCAAGGCTAGCGCAGGCAAGGCAGGCACCTTACCTCGAGCGCCACCACCCGGCCCCGCGTGTCAAAGTATTTTAAACTCAAACATAGCCTTCTTCTCTGAAAAGGCATCATTTATTAATTCACTTTTCTATTCATTCAGTCTTCGCCCCATTGTTCCTGAATTAGTCATTTATATAGGGCTCTGTATTAAGCACTGAAGCTATATAAATGGTGTACTTTCCTTTGTTCCTGCTTATTATGACTTTGGTCATTAATAGATTAATATGTATATCATTGCAAGGTGCCTTCTCGTAGAAGGAAACAAAATAGGGTGGAGCCACCAAAAACCAAGCAAAAATTCCTAGAACGTTTCTCAGTTTAGTTAAGCATAAAATCATCAAATAAACATATTTTATGAAATTTTACTTCATTTAGTATATTACTTCATTTTAATTGATATACAATATGTATATATTTCACTTTCATTTGGGTACATATGTATATGTAAATATATCAGGAATCTATACTGGCAGTGCTAGGTGGACCATATGCTGTTCCAGTTACCTAATGCTTTGTACTAATTTCCTTTTCCCTTTAAGACATTCTAAAAGAGAAGGATTTTTCATAGAGGCAAAGGGAAACTGAAATTCGGATGCTTCTGAGTCACTCCACATTAACGTTGTTAGTGGTGAAAGTGTGAGAGTGCTTGTTTGGAAAATGGAAATAATACATCTGGAAATTTCAGTAGCATTATTAGTTTAAAAAATATCATCAGAGGGAGGGAGAGAAAGCAAAGTAAAAGAGAAGATAATGCAAGAACCAACAAAACTTTTCATTACCTGTATTTGAGGAAAATGGTAACAATTTAACTATAAGAATAGTACTGCTACATTTTATTCTCTGGAATCAAATCTAATACAATTAAATAAGCAAGGAATGATTTAGGAGACAGAATTAGTTGAAAAGTGACAAATTAGGTTTCAGAAGATAAAAAAATCTGGATTGTGTTACAGAAATACAGTTTTAGAAAGCCCTAAATACAGTTTTAGAAAGCTTTGGGGTCCATATAGAAACACTTTAGGATCATCAGAGCTTTATTTTCTCAGACCAAAATATATTACCAACAACAATAAATATTAGCTCTTGACTGTGGACAACTCTGAATTTGTGTGTCTTTGGTCAAGACAAATGTCTCAAAAGGTAAAGTTTGTCTACTGATCAGACACTCAATAGGCAGAACAACAAAGCTTCTTGGGGGCTGTATGGCATAGGTCAGTGTCCTCTGCAAATATGTAGTCTAGAAGTCAAGTCTATGGAACTTTAAATTCATTGTGAAATTCATTTGAAATTATATTTTTAAAATAGTCAACAAAAATTATCTACTGTTTAATATATTTTTCTGTGAAAAGTTATAATTGAGTGAAATGTAGTCCACAATGACATTTCCTTCTTAGCATAGAATTTCCACATAGATTTTCCCCCTAACATTTATCTGTAACATTTTTTTAAGCTAACCTATGTGTTACACCACAGAAGACAGGGTCAAATGGATCACAGATTCACATGTAAGAAAATAAGGAATCCTCCAGAGAGCATAATGATTTGTTTTAGTGAGATAGAGTGGGACAGGAAGAGCGAAGAGATGTTACGAAGTATTAGCTAGCGCTGCTCAATAATTTACCAATCAATTAAAATGCCATTATTATTCTCCTTTGCCACTTAGCTTCTGTGATATTTAAAGGTCACTTGGGCATTATTGGGAGGACAGCTATTAGCAGATACATGAAAATAGCATTTCCAATCTCTTAATAGCGTGTCAAGGTAATTTGTGTCCTAGCTCAAGTAACATTCGTCAGCACACAAGGGCAGATGTTTGACAAATTCAGTATACTAAAAGAAATAAGGAGGGGGAATTCTCAAAGGCCTAATGACAGTATGGATTATCAGTGAGGCAAATGGCATTTGCTATTATGTGATCATGTGGATTATTCTTATTGAGATGTAAAGATTTTTGTCTGGAGAAAATTTTCATTCTCTGACACAATTACATAAGCTACATTCTAACAAATATTGAATAGTTGAATTGGTTACAATGACTACAAGTGAAATTTATTAATTGTTAAATAATGATTTTTTATTAGAATTTCATAACTATTAAAGACTGTGACAGATGCTGATATACATAATATTACCATACTAACAAGAAGTAATACAGCATATTATCTTAATTTTATCTTAATATTATCTTAATTTTATAAGTTTGAAATTTCTTGAGTAATTAGGAATAAAGCCTTTGGCAATAACTATTAAATTTTTAAATTTGGGTGATAGGAGCTGGTCAATTATTTATTTCATTTCCTCTGCATATGTAATGAATATTGTGCTTGGTTATATTATAATTCACTGTTAAAGATGAACTGTTCTTCTCTGACGTGTTTTCAAAGAAAAATTTAACTCAAATTTACATGCAGCATATGTTTAGGAAATACCTCATAAAGTTGTAGCAATATAGATCAATTTCTACTATGGCTGATCAGTGAAAAAAATGGGGCCGGAGCGATGGCCAAGTGCCCATGCTAGCCTAGGATTGACCGCAGTTCTATACCCTGGCATTCCATAGGGTCCCCCAAGCCAGGAGCGATTTCTGAGAGCATATCCAAGAGTAACCCTGAAGTGTCACCGGGTGTGGGCCAAAAATCAAAAAAAAAAGAAAAGAAAGAAATGTATCATGCCCCAATATCCATAGACTCATCTCCTGCTTCCTTCATGTTGGCAGGTGTTGTTTAACGCACTTAACGATTATTAAAGAGATGACACAATTCGAAATTTTGTGGTTCCTCTGACTTTTGGTTGAAAACATCCTCTGATTATTTGTCAAATAGCAAGGAGCAATCAGTACTTAGAATTTTCTTTTGAAAAAGCCAAAAGGCTTTATTTCTAATTATTCAAAAAAAACTAACTTTTCTTTGTATCACCACTATGTCCATTTACCTTGTGTATAAAATTAAGATAATGAATTGTATTGCTTATCTTTTTAGTATGACAATATTATGTATGCAGTATATGCCACAGTCCTTAAAATATATGTTTTTTTTGAGTTACAAAACTTTCACAGTAATATTTCAGTACATAGTGAAGTCCTTAAAATATATTAAGTGCTCAGAGAAAGCAGATAATCTGATATGACTTGCATATGAACACAACCAGAAAAACCTTTATACCTCACTAATGTTTTATAAGATTAGGGTTTGAGTCAAGAAAAGTAGGAATAGCCACAATGTTGTGATTGGTGAATGAGATACATTTCTCCTCAGTGCCCTTTCTTTTTCAAATTCTTTTTAATTTTCCACTTCATATTACTAAAGGAATTATGTGGTGCTTGCCTTTAGTGCTGTAGTACTCATTGGATATTTATTTGATTTTCTTTGTATTGTTGTGGTATTTCAATTTTCTTTTTCCTGTCCTCTCTCAAACTGAGGTTGAGGGCCTCTACAAGGATTACACCCATTTTCGGCTTATTTGATTTTTACCCCACTTTATTGCTTTTCTCTTCTTTAAACAAAACCACATAACTTGAACTATCTAGTTCCACCTCTCAAATAGAGGGGAAATAAGGGAGGGTCCCAGGACCAAACAGATATATGATCACTATGTAGTAAGCTAGACACGGAGGGGACCACTTATTCTAACAGCCCAGGGGGGTGAGGGTGGGGGATATGGGATACAGGATGGGAACGAAGGTGGAGAAAGGGCAAATTTGGTGATGGGAATTCCCCTGATTCAATGTTAATATGTACCTAAAATACTACTGTGAAAGATATGTAAGTTAATATGGTCAAAATAAAAATTACATATAAAAAAAAAAAAAGAAAGGCATTCGAGGTAATGGCAAGTGCAGAAGTTGAAGTTAAGAAATTAACCTGAAGGACAAGAACTTTTACTTTAGGACTTCATGATTTGATTCAAGCTTCCTGTATAGGATGAATCATAATTTCCTTTATCTAATACCAACCTTGCAGGTTTTGTTTCAAAGATTAAACGAGATCAATAAAATAGTTCTTTTTTTAGTTTTTTTTTTTATTACACAACTAAATTTCAATTACTTTAACTGATCTTTTTTTTGGGGGGGGGTCACACCCGGTGGTGCTCAGGGGTTACTCCTGGCTGTCTGCTCAGAAATAGCTGCTGGCAGGCACGGGGGACCATATGGGACACCGGGATTCAAACCAACCACCTTGGGTTCTGGATTGGCTGCTTGCAAGGCAAGCACCGCTGGGCCCACTTTAACTGCTCTTGTTCTCAGGCTTGAACATACTTTCCTTCTTGTCATGTTTTCTTACATATATTGTTCCTATTCTCTCCAGGTCTCTCCAGGTACTTTACCTTCCTGCCCTGTTAGTGACAGCAGGGCCATGCAGATCATAAGTGAATTCATAGCCCTTTGAGAATAGAAAAAAATGATTAAATACTCTGTTATTTTACAAAGAGTAATTTTATGTTTCTTCTGCACATTAATGTAATGTTTAATACATTTAATGAAGATTTTTTAAAGAAATAGATATTTATACTATAATTCATTAATAATTTGTTTTTATCACAATATTTCAATTAATATTTAGAAATCCTCTTTAAATGGCATCATAAATTTTAACTGAAATAATTTATGTAACATGTTTTAGTAATAAGGAAAATTAAAATTAAAATCTTAGAGATACTCAACACCAAGTATGGCAGTTAAAACGAACAAACTAAAAAGATGGATAAAGCCATCTGTTATGTTATTGAGAATTTACAGAAATTGAATCTTCACCTATCCTTTCAGGGACAATGTAACTATGTAACCACTTTTAAAAGTTATGTGGCAATTTCTGAAAAATGTTCAAATTAAAATTTTGTTCTTAGGATTTCAAAATGTCACTCCTAAGCATATTTATAAAAAATAAATCATGCATCTAAATAAAACCCTCTGTACAAAGACCAGGAGATAGTACAGCAGTGAACGAATATACTAGGCAATGTACTACATGGTTTTGGAGTTCTCATACCAAAGTATAACCTAGAGATCACCTGTGCACCTCTGGAGTACCCATTGCATGACTATATATATATATATATGTATATATATATGTATACATACATACATATATGTATATGTACACATATATATCCTCAGGTGGTAGAGTTACTTTGGGCAGAAGTTTCATTAAATAATTCATCTTTCTTTGCCAAGTTTTTGTATTGGATTATATTTTTAAACTTTCTAGTATTTAAAAACCGCTTCAAATCTGTAGTAGTTTAAAAGTTTTTCTTCCAGTGGTTTAAAATTCTGTCTTTATTTCTTGCTTTCCTAGAGCCTTGTGAGATTGAACAGTAAGAGATAGGCTTAGCCTCAAGTATGTGCATAATTCCAGACAGTGATCCCCTCAATCCAGAAATACCAGAGAGGGATGCTTTTAATTATTCTATGGACTGCTCATGCCTCAGGTTCTGTTTATATTTTATAATTTTTGCATACATTTTTATCATAACCTAAAGTATTTTTAAAGTTAAACAATTGAAAATTTCCCCCAAATTCTTAGTTAACAGTTATTTCACTGAGCAACACTGCATCAGGTTATATAAAAAGAAGTTCATTAATTGGGTGTTTCAAAGGTGCTAACTGATAGTGAATAGCAACAATTTTCTAGAAACTGGATTTCTTAAAGGAGCTTCAGCTTTCTTTCATCTATTATTACAGTTGCATCTTGACCTTTAGTTATTAGAATCATTTTCATTGGGAAGCTATTGATTTTAAAGGTAGCCATGAAATTACAAAGAGGAAGCTGAGACTGAGTCTAAAGTATAGAAAGATTTACTTTTCTTGAATAAACATAACTGATTTTTTTAAATTTAAAATCTGTCATTAGTTTACAGAGTTCTGAGATAGTGGATTTGAACAAATTTTGTTAATTTTCTGGTTGCTGGCCAGAATTTTGGAAGTTCCTTATTATATCATTTAAAAAGTATATCTTTCTCAATATATCTTTTAATAAGACATTATATTCATTTTACATTTGTTTTCCTTTACACTGTTTCTCCCTTTTATAGTGGAATTATATATGATTTACTCTTTTTACAGTCTGAAGTGTTAGTTGTTAGAGAAATAGTATGAGTGAACTAATATTGGATGAATAAAACTTTGGGAGTACTATTACCCCAAGACAACACCCCCCACCTAAAAAATTGTCCAACTTTGGGAGTGAACAGAGATCTGATTTTTGAATAGAGTATGGAAAAGTTAAATACCTTGATAAGGGCACAAAATCTTGAACAAACACTTTGAAATGAAGTCATTAAAAACTTCACTCCATATCTACCTTCCTGAAGTTGTAAGAAAAGTTTTATTTTTATTTATGACTAGATTTTGTGTCCTGTTATCTCCAAGGAACTAACATTGCCAAGACATCAGTAAATGCTGCTGAAATCTGAAATACTAATAGTTGTCTTTTGGACTTAGTGTAAATATGTGTGTGTGTGGGGGGGGTGTTGGGGTAGATTACAAAAAGCAGTTACTTTGAATGAATGAGTGAATGAATGAACAAGCAATTTTCAGGTCTGAGAAAGTAATGGAGTTAAGGTGATTGATTTTGCATGTTGCTGACCCAGGATCAAATCCCAAATCACATATGGTCCCCAGAGCACATTCTGCCAGGAATAATCTCTGAGCACAGTGGTCAAGGTAAACTCTGAATACCACTTGGTATGTCAAATTGTCATTAATAGGAAAAACAAAGAAACAAAAAAAAAACATTATTGGTCATTGAACTTTCACTACAGAGAAAATTTTGAACATTTGGTACTCTATAATCATGTGAGCTGTGATACTTGTTTAGAATGTACTAAATCTCTTTTATTCTTTATACACAAAGTGTCTATGTGGCAAATTTACCAAAATTTTTTATTCCACCATAATGACTTTTTTGACATAGTTATACGTATTTAAAATGATGATTAGCACTCTAATAATGAAACAAATGTTAAAATTTTATAAATGATACTTAATTTTTAAAATTTGATTTGAGTTATAGGTTTGTAAAAGTATATATTTATACTTTGGCAAATTTACCAAAATTTTTTATTCCATCATAATGACTTTTATGACATAGTTATACTTATTTAAAATGATGATTAGCACTCTAATAATGAAACAAATGTTAAAATTATACTAAATTATACTTAATTTTTAAAATTTGATTTGAGTTATAGGTTTGTAAAAGTATATATTTATAAGATTTGGGGGCATAATGGTATACACCATATACACTGCCAAAATGATGATATTGTTCTGCAATCATGGATAGTAAAGCAGACTTTTTTAGGAATATCAATATAAGTGTAGAGATTTTTGTAATGGAGATTGCATTCGGGACAAGATTAGGTTAAACTCTCAATACAAAGGAAAAACAGAATGATTATAGTTAAGAAGTGGGACAGGTAGGGCTACCTTGATAGTACAGTGGTAGGGCATTTGCCTTGCAAGCAACCGACTTGGGCCAGACCCAGGTTCAATTTCCAGCATCCCATATAGTCCCCAAAGCTTACCAGGGTGATTTCTGAGTGCAGAGCCAGATGTAACCCAAGTACTGCTGGATGTGGCCAAAAAAGAAAAAAAAAGTCAGACAGGAATCAGTGAATAAAATTACTAAAAAAAAAAAAATTAAGAGTGGGGAGAGTGTGGTTACTGTATCACTGAACTTAAGTAATAAGATTCTTTCTAAAATTAGTCCATGTTGATCAGAATTGACATTGTTGGAAAGCAGTAGGATAATGAACTAATTCATACTGAGAATAGAGTTCTGGCTAAATTTATTTAGCAAATTTCTTGGGAAAAAAGTAAACTAGATTTTACAACGAAATACATAAACTACCTAGGAAAAATTTCAAAGGCTGACTAAATTGGTCAAGCAAAAAATTTTTGGTAGAATTTACTAAAGCAGTGGAATTTACCTTGTTGGACTTTTAGTACAGACTAATCATATCTTTATCTAATAATTACAGTATTTTTCTTTCACTGAATTATTCTTATACCTAATCTACAAATTTCCCTTTATATTAATTTTTAAAATTTTCCAGACAACTTTATTAACTTGCACATTGGCGGTCACTCATATTTTGCCGTACTTTCAGATTCTTGTGTGTTCTTCATCCTTACTACCTGTAAAGATTATTTCTGAAGTAAGATACAGAAAATGTGCTCAATTTGTGCCCTGCAAAACTAAGGATTACCTGGAACAAAATACCAGTATGTGGGGACCTGGCAGGTTTTGGGGTCTCCTAGCGCTGCATTCAGTGATACAAGAGACCGTGTGGAGCTGAGGATCAGACCTGGGTCAACCATACATACATGTGTTCTTTTTTTTTTCTTGGGGGGGGGGGGGGATGGTCACATAGTGCAGTGTTTAGAGCTTCAGTCTCCGTGCTCAGAAAGCAATCCTGGCGGCTATGAGGGGACCATATGGGATGCCAGGATCCGAACCCAGGTTCTCCCGGGGTTGGCCGCTTTGGCCCCAGTACATGTGTTCTTTTCATTTTGTCTTGGGGTCACACCTAGTGACGCTCAGGGGTTACTCCTGGCTATGCACTCAGAAATTGGTCCTGGCTCGGGGGAACATATGGGATGCTGAGGATCTAACCGAGGTCCGTCCTGGATCAGCCACATAAAAGGCTAATGCCCTACCGCTGTGCTATCGCTCATGTGTTCTTAACATGTGTTCTTAACACCTGTATTCTCTTCTTAGGATCATCTGTATGTACTTCTTTAGATTTAAATGTGCTTTCTCTTTTATTCTCATAATCCAGTTCAGAAGTTCTGACTAGATGACTTTCAGATGGTTTGACAGCTTTGCAGAATTTCAGGTTCAACTCTTTTTTAAAAAAAAAAATTGTTATTTTCACTGCTTCCATCCATCCTCATCTCATCTCTTCTGTTTCAGCACTTTACTGGTCACTCAGCCAGAAATCCACATGCAGTCTCAAACTTCTTTCTCTCTCTTTATCCATATCATGCCAGTCAACAAATCAATCATCAGTTTTAATCCTAAATGTTCCTTAAATCAAAGTCATTCTATCCACTACTTTTCTGCCAGTATTATTCATCTAAGCATAAATTTGACAATGTCAGAACCTGGTTTAAAAAAATAAAACCTAACACCTGTTAAAATTTATGTCCTTAAGACTTGCCTGGCTCATTCCAGCTATTTTATTTTCTTCTCCATCCTTATGGTCAACAATGTGTATGACTGAGACGCACTATTTATATGAAGACTGTAATGCTTAGATTATATGATGATGGACAGTAAAACATGGTTTTCTGGAAAAATCACATTGAACATATGTTTGTGTGTAAATAGAAGTTTAATAAGCCATCCTTAGAATGTGATATATAGGTATAGGTAGCATTCTACATAAAAAGAAAAGTGTTAGCAGAGACCTAACGGTAGGAGAAATTTTGACTTCTTCAGAGTCACAGGAAAATTGGTGTGATTAGTTTATAGAAACAAGAAAAATGATGTCATTGAAGAAACTACTTTGAAAATTCAGACAATATTGGCATAAATTTTAGTCCCAAAAGAGAAGAAAAAACTATACAAAAATTGAAGTGCAATTCATTGGCCTTTATAAAAAAGAATAGCAACATAATACTATCATTTAGTATCACTATGTACATGATACATTTACATATCCTAACATATATGTGGACAATGTGCCAAATACTACTTATTCAAAAACAATAGTTAAGGCAATTGAGCCCTAAAGTTGGAGCAAATTAAGAGCTTAGGAAATTGTTGGGGTTTAGCAGGTATATGTATATACAGCAAATAGTGAATATACTTTATATTAAATTATATTTATATATTATGTGTATTTATATTAAATTTTTATATTCTCATAACCATTGATAGTATTATGGAAACTTTATGCTTTTATATAGAATGTTCTTCAAAATTGATAGAATATTGATGACATATTACAGTATGGTCTCAGTTAAAGCAAGCAGAACAACATCTCCTAAACTACTTGATTTTCATAAAAACGTCACCAGGAAATAAACAGCAGTGATATATCTGGGTTTATATGCTACTTAAAAATGGGAAACAGCCAGTTTCACATCTTCTACAAATGCATTCAATCGCCTTTTATGGCCATGTAGCTGTTATGTTCAACAATTAAAAAATTAAAACATGTAGATTTCAAGAACAATAGAAAGTATTGATGTTAAGCTTGTGTTATACTATTTTGTTTGGACGGAGCTGAGAAAGGTGGCTATGGCTTAAAGGTCACAGAAAATGTCATTTCTTCAAACTGCACTTTAAAAGACATTACAGAAAATTCATTCCATTTAAATAGCTATTTGGATAATTAGATATGTCCAATCAGTGGGAGAAAATCACAAAACAACTGTTAGATTAGAAATATGCTCACATTTAAAATGCACTTGTGTCAGAAAGAAAGAAAATGATTTTATTTTCAAAACAGCTAGAGTGTGGGCGAAAGTGCTGAAAAATCAATTTATTTTCAATGGAATGGGTTAGGCTAATTATGTATTTGTTTGTTCCATTGGCCCTACTTGGATGCAATAGAGATGCACTGATTTTATGCATTTGTGATACGTCTTTGTTTTTTACACAGAAAATATATTGTTCACAAAAAAGATGAGATATTTTGGGTGGTTATAATAACTCATCATTCAATCCTCATAATTTTAAATTATTTTTTTCTTCTGAGATTATTGAATTATTTTTGATTTATTATAGAGTATAATAGTCAAGAAAACTTAATTCCAACAAAGGGTCATCCTAAAATCTTTCTTTTCACAGCTTATCTTTAAAAACAGTTGATAATAGAAGCAAGAAAAGCAGAAATTATGCACAGAGTGTTTCTTAAAACGATGGTTGAATCATGGAGAGTTCTGATTGCTATGATTTCAAACAGAATTTTTTTTACATCTTTCCATATTAAAGTGCTCCACTAAGACCCCATTCTTCTCATTGCCTTGTGCAAATTAATTTCTATCGCTAAATATGATTGATCTAGTTTATAAGGTTAATACCCTAAGTATCCAATGTTGGCTTGATATTCATCTCTAAGTGTACTATGATGTAGAATTGTTAAGAATTGGTTTTAAATGATAACTTGTGCCAACATTCAAACTCTAAGAAATAAAATCTAATAAAAGTAGAGGAAAATGTAAGACTTCAGGTTCTATCTTGAAAACTTTTTTCTCTTGTTTTTTTGTTTGTTTGTTTGTTTGTTTTTTGGACCACACCGGGTGATGATCAGGGGTTACTCTTAGCTATGCACTCACAAAATAGTCCTGGCTTGGGGGACCATAATGGAGGTGGGGATTGAACCGAGGTCCTTTGTAGATCGGCCTCATGCAAGGCAAATGCCCTACCGCTGTGCTATAGCTCCAGCCCTTATCTTGGAAACTTTATTTATCAGTTCAAATTTTATGACCAAATTTGCCTTTGTAGTGCAGGATTTTAGTGTGCTGATAGATTTTAAAAAAATACCAAATGAAAGAAATTACTACCCTTATTAAAACCTACTTTGATATAATAATAGTCTTTCGTTTTCCTTTAAGATCTATTTAAAAGACTCAAAGCAGTGAGACAATTGATAGTCACTTTTTTATACAGAACGTTTTTTAAAATATTGATATCTGCTCTCACCAAACACTATTAAAATATGTGTGTAAATTAAAAAATTAAAAAATACTTTTTCTGAATTCCTATAAAATAAATATTATTTATTTATTTATTTAACATAAATATTTAAGCACTGTGATTCAAGCATGTTTGTAGTTGGGTTTCAGTCATAAACAGAATACCCCTCAGTTTTTGTGTAGCACAAACACTAAGATTCTGACCATAGAGCTAAGGTTACTACCAGGAGGTGAAACCCACTAAAACAGTAAGGGGGTACAGCAGGCTGTGATGGAGGGATATTAGCATTTTGGTAGTGGGCATAGTCTGGCAACATTGTCTCTTTAAAACAGGGGTCTCAAACTCATGGCCCTCCATACAACATATTGTGGCCCGTGGCCGGCCTTCAAATATTGCAGTATTCGCGATTATTCGCTTACCAAATAATCGCAATAAAAATCGCATTAGTAAGAAAAAAATCGCATTAAACATTTGCATACCCCGAGCAGTTCCGTTCGGGGTATGCAAATGTTCAATGCGATTTTTTTTCTTACTAATGCAATTTTTTAATATATTTTTTATTGAAGTAACATGATCATATTTGGGTTACAGTCATAAGCAGAACATCCCCCTTCACCAGTGCAACATTACCCCCTCTCCCTTTCCCATCCCCTGCCTGTATTAGAGACAGGCATTCTACTACAGTAATTTGTTTTTAAGTTCAGTAAGTTGTATTTTTTTTTCTTAAAGGATAAGAGTAAAAAAAATATAGTAAAGGTGTGATAGTAGCAATCGCCGATGTTTGCATAGGTCCAGAAAAATGGAGAAAATGGAAAAAAAAAATCCTTGACCTGATTACAAAAAGGCCTCTCCCCAGAAGTTTATTGGCATAAGACAGACTCTGGGTTCCAGGCATACCAGTCTATCCAACTCCAGTCATTCTCAAGGTCCTGGTGAAACTTTTTCACACTTTAGCTATTGTTGGTATCAGACTCTTAAAAATAATAAATATTTTGGGCCCGGAGAGATAGCACAGCGGCGTTTGCCTTGCAAGCAGCCGATCCAGGACCAAAGGTGGTTGGTTCGAATCCCGGTGTCCCATATGGTCCCCCGTGCCTGCCAGGAGCTATTTCTGAGCAGACAGCCAGGAGTAATCCCTGAGCACTGCCGGGTGTGGCCCAAAAACCAAAAATAATAAAATAAAAAATAAAAATAAAATAAAAAAATAAAAAATAAATAAAAATAAATATTTTGCCGCCTAGGGAGTTAGGACAATATTCAGGGCACTTGCCTTTTAGAATACTGAACTCGATTCAATATCTTGCATCCCATATGGTCCCCTGTTCTTACTATGACAGATCCCTGGGGTGAAACTTCAAGCAGTAAATCTGAGCACTTTAGATATAACCCCCAAAACAATAAGATTTTTCGACTGCCATATAGAAATGTTTACATGTCATATTGATTTTAGCTAAACCTGCCTACTTGAAATGAAAATGTTCTGTGATATATAATAAAAATCAGTGAAGAAATTAATATAGATCACTTCTTTTTATTTTAGGGATTAATGAGATTGGGTTTTAAATCATCTGACACTTCTTACATGCTGCTCATATAAAAAGCCTCAGGAATCCAGAAAAGATTTAAGACTAAAGAAACTAAAGAATCCAAAAATAAAATTGTAGTGTTACGCAGATGGCAAATGTGCTCTTGTTTTTTTTTTTTCAGCAATGTCTTATTACCATATGACATGATAGCTTTATGTAGAATCCCTTCATAGTCTATAATAAGTTCCTAAAGTTAGTGAGTCCGACAGGATATAAGTCAAGATAACATAGTTAATTTTACTTGATATAATAGAACATGGGAAAATAAAAATATAAAACATGATTATACTTTCAATTGTACAAATGAAGTTTCAATGCTTAGAAATATACTATAAGCATGTACATGAATTGGTATTTTAAAGTGATAAAAATACTATTAAGAACAGGAAGTACTTAAATCTAGAGTGAAACATGTTTATGAATTGTGATATTGATGTAGTAAAGATGTTTCTCTAAAGTTTAAATTCAATTTCTATATAAATACCAGAAAAATATTTGAAGAGGAACATCTTATTCTAAAATTATATGAAAGACAATATTTTTCAAAAACAATTTATAAAAATGATAGAGTATAAAGAATCATTATATAATATCTCATTCTTCTGTATATGATATAAAATCTAGTATTGTGGCTAGACAAACACATAAATGAATAAAATAGATAAAACACCAGAAATAGGCCCACTGAAACACACCTAAGAAATTCAATTGTTTTTACCAAAAATTATTCAAGATACTCAATAATTGAAAGATTTTAATAAGATTGTTGAAATAATTGAACCTCCATAGATAAGACAAAGACCTTCATGCTTCACATGAAGGAGACCAGAATTTGATCTTTTGTACTGTATGATCATCTAACTCCTGATCATTGCTGTGTATTGCCTGAAACAAGATAAAATTAGTTATGGAGTGCTTACCAATGAGACTGACCTTTTCTATACATTATCCTTAAATACCACAGAAAAACTCTATGGCAAGTGGAACCGAACCATTAGAACTCTTTAAATTAGAAGACCTTCTCTTAGCTATAATAACTACTGAAGGTCACAGAGCTAGAGTGCCACTCTAACAATCAACTCCAATCTGTCTCGCTCTGAAATTCTTGAGCTGATTGTTGCCGGTCAGTGTTATCTCAGAGCAACACACTTGTGTGTGTGTGTTGGGGGCAGCATAGATATGTGCATAGCAGAACACTCATCTCCTTGCAGGCCCCAGCAATTTGATTCATTAGAGAAGACACTATTGTGACTTTCAACATAGATGAACTCATAAAGCATTCAGTATGTCAGGCTGGAGACTCTGCCTTGTTTGGAAAGCACAAGATAAATTTCAGCAGAGCTACGGTTTGTTTGAGAACGCTGGGAATAATCTAATCTGCTATTTCAAATATAATTTAGATTTAAGAGGTGTTTTACTATTCTATTTCTAGAGTGCCTGAGGATATAGCTGAGTGTATTACACATCACATTAGATTAAGGTCAATTAACAACATTGCAAGATAATTTTTTCCCTTCATAATGAGATGGAACAGCAAATTTGTGATTAAAATCCTATGTTAGTACAGATGATTGGAGGGATTTTAGACAAGCTACAATTATGATTAAGGCTGTGACATGGAGCCCAGGGGGGTCATCCATGTCAAAACTTCCTGAAATTTTAAATCAGCATTTATTTAATAGCTTTCAATTTGGAGTCCAATAGAACTATTGTGAGAGGTACACATTTTGGAATTTGGATTTAAATATGTGGAAAGCAGCAGCATTGATGTAGAAGTAGCTTTGCTTACCATACATGTGATCCCCAGTCAGGACTAAAGTAGTTACATGCAGGGATATATTTGAGTCTTGAAAGTAAGAAAATGCATGTAAGTAAGCAGATTATGCTATCAGGGAAATCTGCCTAATTTGACATTGGCCAGACCTGAATATAAATATTGACTACATCTTCCAGAAATTGTGACACTTTGACTATGTCATTTAACCTCTGAACTTCTCTTATTTTTTTGACCATGTATTGGTATTAGATATTTAATTTACAGTTAAGGATATGGCAGACAAAAACAATTTCTCATCCAGTTTTTCTTCTCTTTTCTTTTTTTTTCTTTTTTTTTTTTTTAAGACATACACAGCCGTGTATTTTGGCCTTATTCCTAGCTCTGAGTTCGAGTCCCTCCTAATAGAGATTGAGAAGTCATGTTTAGACTGAACTGGGGTGAGACACATTCAAGACAAGCATCTTAACCTTGTACAAACCTTCCATTCACTGTTAATGGGAATAAGAGTTGGTTCATACCCTATTTAAAGTAGAATGACTATTTTTTAAATATTAAAAATGAAACACCAGGGGCCAGAGTGGTGGTGCAAGTGGTAGGGCGTTTGCCTTAAACAAGCAAATGTAGAAAGTACTGCTCTTCTATCCCTTGGCATTCCATATGGTCCCCCAAGCCAGGAGCGATTTCTGAATGCATAGCCAAGAGTATCTCCTGAGCATCACTGAGTGTGCCCCAAAAACAAACAAAAAAAGAAACACCATAAGAGTTAGCAAATATGTAAGCAACTATTTTTTAAAAACATGAATTCAAAATATATTTATACATTGATATTCATTATAAAACTTCATTATAAAATAATTAAATCTGGAAAAAATGCTAAACAATAGATTCATGCATAAAGAAGAGATGGTGTACATAGAATGGAATACTGTTTATCTATCAGGGACATGAAATCTTGCTTTTTGTTACAATGTGGATGGAATTGGAAAGGACTTCATGAGCAAAAATAAGTCAGAAGAAAGAAAGACAAATTTATTGACTAATCTCTGACATATGATAACACTTATGTATAATATGTAAAGAAACAAAAAGGGATATTATATTTAATGAGAGAAAACCCTAAGATTCCAATCCCAGAAATATGTTAAGTTATCTAAAAGTGAGGAAAAGTTTGGTGAAAAGGGTTACTACTTGCAATAGGTTGTGATAAAACTGTGGTGGCTTCAGAATAATATCATTGTACCCCTAAAACATTTACTGTCTTATATGCTATTATCATATTAATAAAAATAATAACTATTTTATCCACTAAAAAGAAAATTTCTAAAGTCAAATGAAATAGCTATAGTTTCTTAGATATAATCAGGATTCAATAAAGTATAGACTTTATTTTGGAAGGTTTTATAAATTACTTTTATTTTGTTTTTTTTTGGGGGGGGGCATGGGGGCATACCCAGTGAGGCTCCAGGAATACTTCTGACTTTGCACTCAGAAATCGCTCCTGGTTTGGGGGACCATATAGGACGCCAGAGATCAAACTGAGATCTGTTTTGGGTCAGCCGCATGCAAGGCAAATGCGCTACAGTTGTGCTATCACTCTGTCCCGAAATTACTTCTACTTTTTAATATATAAAATCTTTATTTGAGCACCATGATTACAAGCATGATTAAAATTACTTCTTTTAAAAGAACTATAATTGTTACATACTTCATACATCTCTAATCAGGAAAAGTATGGATCATTTATGTTGCTTATTGATTATGGAATATAGATGACACAGTCAAATAAACTTTTTGAGCCTCTATTTGTCTACTTATATGGTGGCAAGTGATTTCTCTAAGTATCCCTGTGAGGATGAAAAATAAAGTATTTAATATACCTAATATACCTACATGAATGCATCAACCAGAGTAACCCCTATACCAGGGGTTCCCAAATTATGATCTGAGGACCACTGATGACATTTATCTGGCCTGCAGATGTTTTTGCTATCTCTGCCTGTCCAGATTAGCAATAGACTCAGGTCAACAAGTGCTTATGTGTATGTAGCGTGTGCTCCATTCTCTCAGACTTCCCTCCTCTCAGTCTCCGGAAGGGGTCTTTTAGCTAAGGTCAGCCAAAACAGGCCCATAGTTTTTACTGAAATGCTATTAAGTTTGTTGACTTAACTGTATTTGTTGACTTCATTTTAAATATTGTATTCATTCCAATTTTTTTTACTTCAAAATAAGATGTGGTCAGAGTGTCTAGAAATTTTTTCAAACTATAGTTCAGCTTTCCAATGGTCTGAAGGACAATGTATTTGCCCCTGTTTAAAAAGTAGAAGGACCCCTGCCCTACACAATTTCAGACCTTAGAAGTTATAAAGGAAGATCACATGGAATCAGTGATGTTCTTGCTGCTTATGGATTTCTTCAAAGAGTAACTTTATATACTTAAACATAACATTTAAAAATTGCCCTTTAATTCCAGAGTATATGCCACTGATAATTTCCGCAAAAATAGATTGTTTTCTCCAGTTTTGGTCTATGTTTATTTACATCTAAAGAACTTGGTGACTCCCAACTAAATATATGTAGTTTGAGATACTGTGTTTATGGGATGGTTGACATATCACTTCTCTGAGTTCCAAACCCAACCTACTTGCTTCCTATTTCAGGCTCTAAACAACATTTTCTCCTTCCTTCTCCAGGGACATAATTGTTTATGATTAGACACTTGAAGTTTCTTCACTTACACATTTCCTTGCCAAGTGTGCTTGTAACAATCTGATTTATTCTAACTTATAAGGCCTTGAGTTAGGTATCTGAGGAGTGCTTTAACTCTATTATCACTCACAAATGGTGTTGATTAGCTAGATCAAAGGAGCATAAGAAAAACATTCTAGATGATATCTGGGTACTACTAATAATGGCCCACATTTTTACTCCACTCTTTGAAAGGATGAAGAATAAAGTCACAAAAGGAATATGTCCACAATTCATGTGAAATTTACTATAAAAAAAAAAAACTAGGTCAGAATTTTTCTGCATAGGCTCAAGTGTCTATTCCTATTGTAGAAAGATACTTCAGTTTTAAAAAATAATTCCTTTGATAAAAGTATATAGATAGACTTCATTCTGGAAAGACAGAACTGGTTTAGAAACATGAAATAAAGATAAAATTACAATGTTAGGCTGTAAAGATGAAGTAGATAGAGATTTTGACAGTTTGCAATTTTTTACTTTTAAAAACTATAAATAGCATGCCTGTTGGGCTTGAGAGACAGCATAGTGGTTGGGCATTTGCCTTGTAAGTGGCCGACCCAGGACCAACGGTAGTTTGAATCCCTACATCCCATGTGGTCTCCATGCCCATCAGGAGCGATTTCTGAGCAGAGAGTCAAGGGTGCCTCTGGGTGTGACCCAAACAAAACAAAACAAAAAACATGCCTGGCATTTACATGAAGTTTCATATACCAAAAATCTTTAAACTTTGTAGCAAAGATGGGGAAAATAGCTATTTTCCTATAAATAAGTAAATTTAACTTGATTTCTTACCATTTTTCAGTGTTTTAACTTGTGCTAATTGTACCATATCTGGTGAATCATGTTTTCCTGGAAGTAGCTCCCACAAAGGTGAAAGGCACTTGAAAGCAGGATTAAAAATTGTGAGCAATAAAAAAAAGCTACATTTCAAAGGTACATCCCTTATGAAAAGCTGATACCCAGTTAATTATCTCATTAATTTACATCATATTCCTTTGAGATATGTAAAAGAAGGTATCATTATCCTCATTTCACAGATGAAAAAACTAAGGCCTCAGCATTCTAAATGATTTTTACTTTCTTAATGTTTCTGAAATAGATGTAAATGATTCCTATATCAGAGAAACCCAAGGGAAAGAGAAAAGTAATTGACTAAGCCTTGGAATATAATCACTTAGGAAAACCACAAGCTAAAATAAATGATAAAGATAAACAGTGTCATACATCCTAATTAATCCCATAGCTTATTTAGAAAGAACCACATGAACTGCAAAAGTAGCTTCCCTGGCTAAGCTCTTGCCATATGTGCCGCAAAAGGCCACCAAGAAGGTGAGAAAAGTAAACAAACAAGACCTCACATCATGGGCAAAATAAAGGACATAGGGCTGTGCTAATAATTCACTGTTCTTTTGTCTTCAAAAGCAAATATATATATATAAAATATTTATATGTGCATACGTGTGAAGTACTGAAATTCATAGCTTTATTTACATATTTTCATTAATCTCATTATTTAATATTTTGTCCATTATCTTTCACAATATTATTCTTTTACTGAAAATTATTAACAGATCTTTGTTTGGTCCTAGTCATGGGAGTCTATAAATTATTTTTAGTACAAGTATTTACCAGGAATATCTGCTTTCTTTTGTATTTGTATTTCAATTATCTAAGAAAAAGTCAGTGGATTTTTATTTTATTTTATTTTATTTTATTTTATTTTATTTTATTTTATTTTATTTTATTTTATTTTATTTTATTTTATTTTATTTTATTTTATTTTATTTTATTTTATTTTATTTTATTTTATGGTTTTGGGTCCAAACCTGGTGAGACTCACAGCTTATTCTGGCACTGTGCTCAGGGATCAAACCTATCAGACTTGGGGATCATATGGGCCACTGGCGACCAAACAAACCCTGGCTGGACTTGTGCAAGGCAAGTACCTTACCTGATGTATTATCTGTCCCATCTCATTCACTGTCCACTGTATTAAATTGATGTATTAATCCTCTTTAATATTAAATTAGTAATAAAATATGCATACACACAGCCACATTTAGATACACAAATACTTATGATTTATGCATTTGTGGGGGCTCTCACACAGGCTCATTTTTTGTAGAGTCACCACACTTTGCTCTGAGAATTCTGTAAACCCAGATATTACTTCATTTCATACAATTAAGTTTTTAATCCATTTATAATACATTTTAACATAATACAAAAAGATAGTCTAGTTTTATGTTTTTCCAGATGGATAGCCAGCTGTGCCAGTCCCATTTATTAAACAATTCATCCTTTTAACACTGAATTAAACTGCCATTATTGGCATTCATCACAATCTCACATACAGTGTTCTGTTACCTTACAATGTCTTATATTCCATTGATATATTTGTATGTTTCTAGGTCAAATCATAGTCATTATATTTCAGTAGTTCTTTAGTACTGATTTGTAATTTGAAAAATTAAACAGTATTTTTAAAATGTCACCTATTCTTAAGACTACATAGATTTCCATATAATCTTTCAGGTACTTATATTGAAGTTTTAACTGAAAGCTTATTGTATTTGTTTTATTTTAGAAACATCAACACTGATATATAATATAAATCAAGTGTCTATCTGTATATGTCAAAAAAACAAAAAGAAGTCAAAAAAAGAAAAAAATAGATAAAAAGAAGAAAGAAGGAAATGGGAGGAAAAAATAATAAAAAGATGTTTTTCTTGTCCTATTTTATATCCATATTCGGACTTATTTGTCTTTTGTTAGTCAGAAAAATGATGAAATGGGTGGCAAAGAGGAAGAAAGTTAAAGGTCACTGTGCTTCAACACTATTCTTGGTCTCCTCTTCATGTACCCCTTTCCAACCAACTATTTGCTTGCTTATGTATACTACTTTATATGCATACATTTATGTTCTGTATATAAACACTCTTTATTTTGAGCCATAGTGATAATACAGTGGATAGGACATTTGTCTTGGATGCAACCAACCTAGAATCACTCCCCAGCACCTTATATGTTCCCTGAGCATGCCTGGTGTGATAGCTGAGCACAAAGCAAGGAGTCAATTCTGAACTTCATTAAGTACAGCCTCAAACCCAAAGAAAAATAAAAAGAACTTCAATTCTAGAATTTCTTGTTCTCTGGTTTTCTGCTCCTCTGATTTAATAGGGGATTCCATGAAAAGATCTGAAGTTGGAGGGTGGGTGAATAAACAATAAAGAAAAGATCTGAAGGTAAAGGAAGCAAAAGGTAAGGACATTTCCTAGTACTTTTCTACTAACATATCTAAAAGTAAACATCAAGAAGCCTCCAATTTCTGAAAAATCTCTTCCACTATTCACTGTTAGTAGGCCTTGCTTTACTTAAAAAAATCTCTGACAGTAGTATCTCATTTCTCAGTTCATTTGACCCTACAGTTTTAGGGCGGCTGCTCTTAAATGTAGAATTGCCTTACTGTTATCTTTTTAGCCTTAATATGTTGCCACCCTTCCCTTATATAAATCACCTCTATTATATTTGAAATTGTCTTTCTATCTGTATTCATATTTAGAACAGCAATAGCCATTTGTAATTTCCTGCCTGAGACAATGCTAATCTACTCTTTTTACTTCCAATTACTCTATGTGAAGACACTCTATGTGATATTATTTGATGGTGTGAATGGAATTTAAGGTTAAAAAACCCCAGGAGTTGCACAATATTCATATAAATCACAAGCAAGTAACAGTGCAAGGAATTTTTATTAAAAAAGTATATTTGAAATTCTCAAACCCAGTTTCCCTAGGATTAGGATGATTCATTTTTCAATTTGTTCTTGCCACCAAAGCAGCACTTTTTGTTTTCATGTTAGTAATGGTATGGATATTTCTGAAAACTAAAAATATAAACCTGACTTTCTTCATGTACTATTACATGGAGACAAATTCTAGTTTACTTAAGTGCTTATAATTGAGAGAAATGAATTTATGTATAGCAGTAATGAGAAAACTTTTGTTCAGTAATTAATTCATGATATATAGTAAGAACTCAACAACTCATGATCATTACTAATTGGTGTTAATATTATTCATTTCAGAATCTATGCTCATAAACACTTCAGTAATTTATTTAATATAGAGAAACTTCTTAGCTATATTTTCATGTTTATTGGAAAGTTATATTTTTTCATTTTATTGTCTATTAATACAATTTCACTTTAAAAGGATCACAGAAATTTTATGGTATATTAATGCTGATATCACAGCCAGGGGACAATTAATGTTTATTGGATAACAAACCATATCCAAACTGGTGGCTTAAAACAAGTTTGGATTATCCACAGAGTTCTATTGATTTACACATTTGTTCTGGATTAAGTAGCATTTACCACAGTTACTGTTTGTGTTGTCTAGTTTGATTCATGTATTTTTGTTGTTTGTTATGGTCTCACCTAGAATTTATGGGCTTATTCTTGGCTCTGTGCATCAGTTTCACTCCTGGCAGTGCTCAGAAAACCATATTATGCTGTTGGAGATTGAACCCAAGGTAGTACATGTAAGGTAAACACCCTACCCACTACACTATTTCCTCAGCCTCTGATTAAATAAGGCTTTATTCTAATTGTCTGGTATTCAGGTATTTCCACCTGCTTTCACAACAGGGGCATACTGGGCTTCTCATTACACAGTTGTCTCTCTATAGCTTTTTAATATTTGATTTCATGGATCTACAGGATCTCTTGTAAACTAGATTTAGTTAGGTTACTATCCCTTCTACATTTCACTAATCAAACCATTTCAGACAGCTAGTCAACACTCAGAGGAACTTGAAACACATCAGATAATGTGGTAACAGGGCATACAAATCATTCACTTCCCTCCTATTCATGGAGATATATTCTTATATTCCCATAGGATTTTTATAGGTTGGTAAGGATGAATATTTTATATAGCTAACATATTTTTTCAATATGTGTATGATAGTTTAATATTTAAATCACATACAGAAACATTTTCACAATAATAATGGAATCAAATGCAAAATATTGATTAAAACCCTAATTTAAGTTATCTAGGTATCTGTGAAGGAAGCTCAAGTAGTAGAATATATTCTGATGTGTGAATGATCCTATGTTTGATTGACATCATACATGTCTCTGGGCCCCCAGAAAAACTAGATATGCCTCTTAATAATAAATCACAAGTAACAAATTTATGTGAATGTGTTCTCCTTTTATAAAATCTTGTATTTTCTGCATTGTCTTCTGACTATACATAATTTATCTCTTTAGTAAATAGAGACTATGGAATATGAAACCACGGATTAGATATTCCACAGTACAAAGAGGAAAGGGACTGGAACTTTGGCAGTTATAAATTTTACCAACAATCTACAATTTAACTTACAATTTAACTTTCTCACTACTATTTTGTGTGTCTAGCAAATAAATAATAGGTGCAAATTGTCATGCCTCTTAAGTCAACAACAAATGTTTTTAAAATACATACCTCTTTATTTTGTCACCTGTCTCTGATTATAACTTGTCTGTGTCAAAAACCGCTTTCCTGGGAAACTTGATTTTCAGGGCCTTCTGGATGAGACAAAGATAAGATTGCTTCAGTGTAGTGATAATTGCCATAAAGAAAACTAAAAACACTGGTGGGTCACAGAGGAGAACTCTTTGGAGGTCTTGGAAGAAATCCAGTAATATCCCTGAAAAGCAATCTGTTAAGTTTAGAATAGTAACTGCTAGGTCAGAGGCTTAGTTAGTAGTTGAGTCCTTGAGAAATGCAAAAACATATACAGCATATTTATATAAAATAAAGTATTATATATGCACAAATGTGTTTATTTCCAGGGGTTTTCCAAATGGATCCTGAGCCCATTAAATAAGCATCATATGAGAACTTGAGGTCTCCCTAGGACCTTGTAAATTATTATCTTTCTAGAACTGAGCATTACCATACATAATTAAGTTAGATAACTATTATTTAGTCATAAAATATAAAAGTATAGGAATGTATGGTTGAGTTAAATTTCTTTTTTTTGTGGGGGCACACCCAGAGATGCTCAGGGGTTACTCCTGGCTATGTGCTCAGAAATCGCTCCTGGCTTGGGGACCATATGGGATGACAAAAGATCAAACTAAAGTCCTTCCTAGATTGGCCACGTGCAAGGCAAATGACCCCGAGTTAAATTTCTTGATGGGAGAAATAAATTAATTCAAAATTGTATCTGGGTAAAAACCTGATTCTCTGAGTAAGAATCTACAATTATTTCTGAAATCTAGGCTAATTGAGGGGACAATTTTTATTGCTTTATATGTATTTTGAAGTTTGTTAGGAGAATAATATGTTTCGCATTAATTTAAATGCCTGTCTAATCCAAGTTCAGATAATTTAGTTTGATAAACATTTAGAAACAAAATATTTAATGGTCATTGGGGAGAGGTTATGAAAATCAGGAATGGGGAGCACACATAGCATAATGATCTGACAAACATAATAAATATGAATTGACTAAAAATTATATAGGTATCGGAGAGATAGCATGGAGGTAAGGCATTAACCTTGTACACAGAAGGACTGTGGTTTGAATTCTGGCATCTCTTATGGTCCTCTGAGCCTGCCAGGAGTGATTTCTGAGTGTAGAGCCAGGAGTAACTCCTGAACGGTGCTGGGTGTGACCCTCCTACACAAACAAAATACATGTAAAGCTATTTGATAATAGCTATAACTAATTAGCATATTTAGTATAACTTAAAATTCACTTTACTGCAAAAATATTTAATAAAATTTGTATTTTATCATTAAATTTATTATAAAATATTTTATTTATTTTTTGTTTATAAATATAATTCTTAGTATGAGTGAACTTTAAAAGTTTAATTTTAAAGATAAATGATAGAATTAGATTTTTCATATATTGTTACCTCTGAAATTCATTGAATATTATTGTGAACAAACATCCTGTGAATACTACTATCTGCTGGATCTTGATGTGGGTTTCTGAGATACAAAGCCTCAGAATTATAAACCCTATCCATAAAGAAGTCATAAAGTGTATTTTCCCAGGAGTTATTTTGAGTGCTATTTGGAAGATGTCATTGGAACAGGAATAGAAAAATGTGTTATATAAGGAAAAACCACTAGAATCTCAGCATGTTGTTTCTCTAAGGGTCCATATTTACCTTTCTATTGCCAAAAAGTCCCTGAGACATTAATAATGCCAGTGAAGAAGAATGTCAAGGGAGAATGCAATAACAGTTACTTTAAGAAATACAAAATGAATTTTCCACAACTATTCTGTCTTTTCAACTGCTTGACATTATATAGAGAGGCTTCATCCTGGCTTTCTCTGTAACTCTGATAACCATGATAACCTTTCATCAACAGGTATTGTATTTTTCTTAAGGAGATTCCATTAATAAAATTTACTTGTAGTGATTATTATAATGTGAATGGAGGAAGATTTTTCTAGAATAAAATCTATGACAATCTTATATGCTCATTTTAGGCACATTTATCTGGGGGTATAAATAGTATAGTAGGTCTGAGGGACTTCCTTAGATTCACAACCTGAAGCTCAGGTTGTAAGTCTAGGATATAGATGTCCTAATATACTAATTACCAACACACTTTAAACTCCTAACTGGTTGAGTTACAATTGTTTCTCAAGGTAACACTTTCTTGTCATCCAGACAAAGTGTTATCAGGAAAGAGACTATATATTGGTATATATTATTTTCTTTAGAAAGTTCTCTTCTTCAACCTTGCTCCTCAGCAGGAGTCCTAATTCTATACATAAATGCTGATTATTTTGGCACTCTTAGTATATGTGCTGCCAAAGTGGACACTATTTTGGCACTCTTACTCTCAACTTTTTCACTTGCCTTTGGTGATATTCACAGGAATATTACTAAAGTAACTGTTTGGAGGAATGAGGGTGCACAAAACAAGAAAGAATATGAAAAGAAACACTTTCCTTCCTTTCTTCCCAGTGCTCATCTTACACTGGGTTCTTTCCTCTTCTGATTTATTGTTGGTATCTTCTAAAATCAACCAAAAGCCATAAAGAAAGGGAATCCAAGAGATGACTAAAGAAAGGGTTTCTCTGGGCCCAAAACAGGGCACAGAATCAGATATTAGATCTTGGAAGTAGTCAATTCATCCCCAGAATTGTAAGATGACTATTAAAAGAAATAATTTCCAAATATTGTTGCTTAAATACAACAGAAGTCTATTTTTCTCCTCAGGTAAAATTAAAAATGTTTTTTTTTCTATTTTGGCCAGTTATTTTTTCCCCATATTCTTTGATTCAGGGATTCTAGGGTCTTTCTAGTTTATGATTCCACTTTCTCCTATAGTATAATGAGTATTAAATTCCTATATACAGAAGAATAAAATAGCATAGAGATATGTATATGGGCAGTTTCTTACAGGTAATGTCTCTAATTTATGAACGAATAATTCCTTTCAAATTTCTATAAGATCATTTAGTTACATTTTACAACAAATTAAAGGGACATAAAGCCATGGGGGAGTAATTTATTCTACTATATAAGGAAGGCAGAATTCCATAACTAGCTAATATTTAAAATAGAAATTTGATAGAACAATATTATTAGTTATATAAAATTTAAATTTTCAAAATATAAAAAACTTTTATTTTGGTGGACTTCACAAACAATGTTCAGGGAGTCAATGAGACCACTAGGAGTAATATTCCATCAGAAGAACCAGACAGTTTAATCATAGAAAGGAGCCAAGGATATAATGATATTTGATCATGCTAGCATGTGGCTCTTTGATAGTTACTGAGATTAGTACCAAGTGTGCTTGGGACCAAAGTTGTGTATTTGGCCCAGAGAAAGATAGTACAGAGATTAAGGTGCTTGCTAGCCATACACATGACTAACCCTGTTTCAATATACAATGTCATCATAAATTACCAGTACTCTGGAAGTTACTCTGAACTCATAACTAAGAGTACTAAGTCTTGAGAATAGCTGGATGGGGCTCAAAACCAAACAGCAAGCCAAGTTTTGTCCTTTTGCTTGGAAAGTATACATCTCTGTGCCCTGATACTATTTCGTTGACCTCACAGTTTTTTAAAAATTTTGGTCTAGGAATTTTGAGTGTGAGGATATATTTTAAGTAAAATCACTAAATTTGACCTCCTTTCTTTTCATAGAAAGATGCAATGCTAGTCAAGCTATTTCCAGCCCCTTTGTACATGTGTGTAAATTTTTCAAATATAAATATTTTATTGTAAATTGTCACTTTGCCAATAGTCCAGCTTCAGTACTCATCTATGACACTTTGTAGAGACACAAATCTGACCAAAACTCCAGGTATGCAAGTTCTTGTGCTGACATTATCAGGACATTTTGGAATTAGTGTGCTCCACCTTCTAATGATTCCAGAAGCCCTCGCAGCAAAAACTATGCCCACAAATACAGTTAACATATCTACATTGGGGGCCGGAGAGATAGCATGGAGGTAAGGCATTTACCTTTCATGCAGAAGGTCATCGGTTCGAATCCCGGCGTCCCATATGGTCCCCCGTGCATGCCAGGAGCAATTTCTGAGCCTGGAGCCAGGAAAAACCCCTGAGCACTGCCGGGTGTGACCCAAAAACCACAAAAAAAAAAAAACAAAAAAAAACAAAAAAAAAACATATCTACATTGAGTCAAATCTATACAATCACTCTGTTCTCCAAAGACCTATAAACTAGGTCATGAAAAATTATGTTTACACTGGTCATGCTGCTGAAAGCTGACACTTTTGGTAGGAAAACCATATCCCTATGCAGCCAAGCTGCACCTGCTGTACCCATGAAGTACAATTGACATTTCACCGATGGCCCAGCTTCACCACTAAACTAGATCTCTGCAGAGACCAAATGGACCAAAACTCCAGGAATGCAGGTATTTGGGCTGATATCAGAACTTTTTTTTTGTAATGAATGCACCTTCCTCTGCCTTCTCATCTTTACAGAACCCTGGCAGCCACAAATACATTCCACAAAAACCAGAGTATCAGCAATATTTCTTGAAATTTCTAATCATAATAGTTGCAATATTTAATACGTCATCCCTATAACTTACCATGGAACACATTAATTTAGACACCATTGTCTGTTCAAAGACTCCTAATTATCAAAAAAAGATGATCAACTAGCAAGAAAGCTTAGTAAACCTTCTGACAATGACTTAATGACTATTGCAAGATACAATAACTTTCACAAGATTTCTTGTTGCTGTAATTTTATTGTTTTTTCTTCTTTCTTTTCTTTTTTGATAATTTGATAATTTTGCTCCCACATATTATGAAACAAATGCATCATGATCAGCTATGTCAACTATGTGATAGTCTTTAAATACAGTTATTTATATTAAAATATTTCACTCTATATTCCAATTGGCATAAAATCACATTATATTTCTTTCATCACTTCTGTTAGTATTAATTTCAACCCTAGATCTTGTATTATTTTCTGATTTTCTACTATCTTAGCAGCTCATAAGTTAGCAACAAACTAGTTTAGCTTTGATAATCCCAATTGCCATTATCCAGTGTCCTGGTTTGACTTCAAGTCCTGGAATTAGAAATGATTGCAATTTCATCATTAACACTGAGAAAAAGAATAACAGTTATATCTTTCTGTGTAAATATATCATGTTATTTTATCTTTTTGGTAAATACTCTTCTTAAATATCTAACCCTTTACAATTTAAAAATTTACACAATAACACATTATTTTAATCTGAAGTTTTAATATTTTGTTTAATAAATAACTCAAATACAATTTTGTTGTCAGATAACTATTTTTGGTTTAATTTAAAAGGCACACAGTAAAACATCATGAAAATCATGCTTTGATTTTTTTTCTATATTCCTCTTGGTGTTTTCCACTGTCAGATTTCAACTATCACAGAAGCTGTGATATTAGTGGAGGAGTAATATATTAGAATAAACTTCACTGCTTGAAGTTTAGCTTCAGTGAATGCTTTTTTTTTTCTACTTTAGCCATAATGATTTGAACTAGAGCAGACTTGTCATTTACAAGTAATGTTCTACACTATTCTAAATTCCCAAATTTACATAAGCTGTAGCATGTAATTCCAACTTTAAATGCAGTAAATATAAGTGGAAAATGTAGTTGAACCCTGATGGCCTTGAATTGTTCTATAAATATAGAATCAAAGTAATTTATAAAGCTATTTTCTAGGCAAGAATCACCCCTTCCTGTTCATTGCCATTGCAAACATTAACAGTTGGCTTTATTTTCAGAATCATTTTCTGCAAAGAAATAGTCTTCCTGTTTTCATCATAGTTCTACTTAAGCAATGAAACTGAAAACGTACCATCCTATGGAAAGACTAATTCAGAAACTTGCCTGTTAAATCTTCCAAACCTGAAAGAAATTATATGTTGTTTACTTAATTAAGATTGGGGTACCTCTTACATTTGTGTGTAAGAATCCATGAAGGGTTCTGCCCCTGTCATTTGCTTTGCTAACATAGGTGTTAATACTTTTCAGCTGTCTCTGTAAAATAATTGCTTTATAAGGACCAGCCAAAGAGTCTCAATTTTGTATCATATCTTTCTACATATTTATACTATTCATTTATTAGAATCTGTCATTCAAGATATACCACAAATGCCATATTACTGAATTGTATTATATTGCTAAATAATGATATATCCATATCATGCTGTATATGAATTTTAAAATATGTGTGAGAATAATTTTTAACATATGATCATATTCACTTCTAAGAAACAAAAATGAAACAAAATATTCACCTACCAATGAATAAATATTTCAATACTTTATTTTATAGTAAAAATACAATATATAATTTGAGAGGTTTGAAGAAAATAAGAAGGTTTGAGATGTTAGTGTTTATTGTCCCTGAAATGGGAGAAGAGGCAAAAAAGTAGTTTTTCCCCTTAATATTAATTTTTCATTCAAGATTTAGTTTCATGATCAGGCACTGGGATAAAAATCTAGTAATAGTTTTCAATAAATTTTCCTGAGGGGTCTAGAGAGATAGTACAATATGTAAGGTGCTTTTCTTTCATACAGATGACCACAGTTCAAACCCTGGCATTCCATAAAGTAGTCTGAACACACTAGGGGTGAACCATGAACATAGCAAGAGTAAGTCCTGAGTATCACTCAATGTGGCTCCTCGCCCCATCAAAAAATAATTTTTCTGAGAATAGTTTATCAATTTAAATACCAAAGTTTGGGTTTGCATCTGAAAAATTACAGAAGTCAAAGGTTGTCTAGTGTGTTTTCAAACCAGCAGAAAAATTAGTTTCATAAAACTTTGAGGATTCTCCTTAAACATTTTACCATGTAAGCAACCACTTATCAGAGTCAAAATTCAAAATATAAAGGTTAGTCTCAATATATTTTATTTGTTTTTCTTTGGGGGGGGTCACATTCAGTGGACTCCAGTGCTGACTTTTTTGTTCAGTGCCCAGGGATTAATCCTGGTATTGTCCAGAGCTCAATATAGGGTTTTTCATGAGTCTGAACAGGCCCTCCTGTAGATAAAACAAGATTTCAGCCAAAGGAACTATCTTTCTAGCTTAAAGACAGTCCCATGGAATACCTATCTCTAACACAATTATTATATTGAAACAAGAATAATTTCAATATTAATTTAATTGTATTGTTTTTCTTTTAGCTCCAATGTGCACTTTAACTATCTTTGATAACTTTTTGGATTGTTACAAAGAAAATAATTTTTATGTCACTTTTTTCAATATTATGTGCTGGTAAATGTTTGTTAACCATCATAGACAAGAGAAGGCAAGAGAACTATCATTCGTATTGTTTTTCCTATTATTAGCTTAGCTTTGTTCTGAGCATTTCAAGGACAAACAGAAAATTTGTAGAAGGTGAGTCAAAATTGTGTATAAAGGTAAACATAATTTGCTAAAAAGAACGCAGAGAAACTTCTGCTATCAGAAGTTAGAATAGTTGGGATCAGGGTAAATTGAAAATACTGTAGTGCTGCACAGGGGTCAATGTGTAAAGCAAATAAAGAAGTGGTTCAGCATTGGACACTATACTTTATGTCCACCTTTTGCTAATAGTCAAGGGTTTATTAATTCATGTATAAATGAACATACTTTCAAGAAAATCAATGCAATGGTAAAATTATCCATAGTGGTGAGATTCTAATTCTTGGAAATAACTTGCTTTTATTTAAAACAAAACATATGTATGTTTTAAACTAGTAGAGAAAAATATCCCATATAATCTAATAAAAAATGTTTGTCATGATGGCTTTAAGATATTCTTTTGTCGAAAAAATATCACATTAAGACTTCACTGAGGCTTCCTATCTGCAAATCATCAGGAAAATGCAAGCAATAATTTTAAAGAAAGTACCCAATGTAAATTTATGAACATGAAATATCAAATTATTTTTGTCCTCTGAAGTAATATCTTTAAACATAGTAGAAAAATACAGTCAAATGCTATGTGGAAATAACTTTAAGTATTTATGAATAGTTATTACCACATTTCATGGTCCCATTTAACAGATACATTATTGTTAGTTGGCCAAGCATAAATGAGCATTAGAGGTCAATTATCCATGTGGGCAACTTTGATTTTATAATTTATATATATTTTATATATATATTTGTATGTAATATATATTTGTTGTAGTTTTCTAAGAATTTACAGTCTCTTTCTATGTACCCAAGAAAGATATCATAATTTTAGTCATATTACTATTAGCAAATATTAAAGTGCACTGGCTCTTATGTCATCACATTTTAAATAACTTGTGAAAATCTAGACTCTAACCTTGGGATTTCTGATGAAATCAAACAAACTCCAGACAAGCACAATATATTTAAACTTTAAGACCAGAGTATTATAAAGTTTCTCTGTAGAACCTTCCAAACAAATGCTTTCTTTCTCTAGAATTGATGGGCTTAAATTAGAACTAGTCTTATCCACGCTAAAATGATAAGAGAAATTAGTGTGACCACTTGGAAACCCTTAGTTCCTATATCACAGACAATTAATGATCATCATCTAGTACAAATTTCATCTTCCAAAATGCTGTGTTTTAATGATTTAAGAGTGAGAAGCATCACAATTGACAGGTTTTATAATCCTTTTATTGTAAAAGTCCAATATAAAAGAGCACTTTCTTAACCTTTACTCGTCTATACACATTTATTACATTATTACACAGCATTCCCTATTCTAATAGCATGTTTAAATATATAAGGCTATCTATCTATCTATCTACCTATCTATGGGTATATATATAAATATGTATAAGTCTTACCTATATATGTGTGCATATATCCATATATATAAGAACTATACATAGAAAAGCACCTTTATATGTTTTGTATTTAAATCTTTTTCTTGGCCTTCCCTAAAATAATCAGTGCATAAAATACTGAATGTAATTCCTGATTACAAGAGGCTTAGAGGCTCACTAGGGAGAGAAAGTATATATGTAAGCAACAATTAATGAGCACAGCATTATTCATCATGACAGGATTATGTACTGATGTAATAAAGATGATGAAGAGAGTAAATTGTTCATTATGTGGTCTGAGGAACAAACAGTAATTCGACAGTACACCAGATGCTGCTCTGACCAAAAGGACATTGGGAATATGGTTCATCTATATCCAAGGCAGAGATGTGTTCTTTTACAAACACAATGCAGCACAACTCACATTCTCTCAAGCATTGTCTAAGAGCCAGAGCCTTAGCATTCAACAGATCTGGTTTCAGATCTTGATTTTGTGCTCTGTTGAGAGGTTTGGCTTACAAAAGAATGTTTACTCTATGAAAACTCCTTTTTCTGCCTTCAAACAGGACTTGAAGCAAGGCTTTGTCTTACTAAAAACTATTTGAAGATGAAGATGGTTCTATTACCTGTTGTTAATTAAAAAACAAGATTTATGACATTTCCTTAATGTCAAAATGATGCTAAATTTAGAGTGTGCCATTGAAATTAATTGAAATTTGCTGTGATAATATATCATATAATATACATTTCTTTATTTTAGTGAACCTGCATTTTAGAAGTTGTGCAGACCTGAATAATAGTGTACTCTTGTTTTATGTTTATGTCACACCCAGTATTACTTAGGCTCACTCAGGTATCACTCCTGGAAGGCTTTGGAGACCATATGGAATCTGGAGGATCAAACCTGGGTGAGTTCTGAGCAAAGAAAGTGCCCTCTGGCCCCTAGAATATATTTTGAATCCTGTCTATTAGTCCATCATTAAACTCAAGATGGAACCAGAACAAACAAAAAACCTGCAGTTAATGTCTCCCTGGAACTTATTAAAAGTCGGGCACTGTCATTATATCCTCAAAGAAACACCACCAGGTTAGTTCTGTTAGCATTAACATTTCATATATCAAGTGTGAAATACCAATAAATTGCCTACAAATTACTAACTAGTATGTGACAAAGCTTGAATTTCACAAAGGAATCCTTACTAAGGTATTGTACTCATTTCATAATGGTGTTTCTCAAGGCTTGAGAAGGTGGTTAGATCATCTCAGAGGTGGACATTAAGGACTAAAAGACAATATACTAAAGCAGAATCCAGGAGAAAGATAAGTCATAGTGGAAATAAATCAACTTGTGGACTATCAGGAAATAAAAATCCACTGGTTAGTGAATTAGTCCAAGGAATTAGGGAAAAAGAGGTGCGGGCAAACAGAGCACAGAATATGTGTAGTCTAGTAGAGTCATGAGATCACTGAACAAAGATCAGCCACTTGAGAATGTCATAAGGTCTGATACTCTCTCTTGGGAAAAAAAAGCTATACAAAATTGATAATTTCCTTTAAGAAATTTGCCAATGATGGGGCCGGTGAGGTGGCGCTAGAGGTAAGGTGTCTACCTTGCAAGCACTAGCCAAGGACCATGGTTCGATCCCCCGGCGTCCCATATGGTCCCTCAAGCCAGGAGCAGCCAGAAGTAACCCCTGAGCATCAAACAGGTGTGGCCCAAAAAACCAAAACAAAAAACAAACAAACAAAAAAAGAAATTTAGCAATGAACATTACTATTTGTTTATTCTCAAGTAATCTCCAAGCCAAGTAAAAAGATCTGGCAAAAATCTTTTGCTCTCAAGCTAAAATGAAACCAGCCCTAATAAAGTCACAATTTCAAAATGTCAGTTTCCAGAACTGTATCTAAAGCAACAAGTTATTATTTGGGGACCTGTAGCCTCAACAGAAGTGATGGTAAAGCTAATACAAAGACAACTAATAATGTGGTATTACTATGTTAATATCAGATAAGTTTATTATGTATTTATTTATTTTAATTTTATTTATTTTTAATTTACTTTATTATTGTGAATTATAAGTGAATATTAAGTGAATAATTAGTGAACATTCAACTCCCAACATCTCTCACTCCTCCAAGTCAAAAGGTAGGGGTGGAAAATTTAATCCTCCAATTACCTGACTGTTCCTACTTGCAAGTTTCTTCTTTAGTTGTTTCCAGTCATTTTATTAACATAAGAAAAAGACCCCTTTCTCTTTCTCAATAGTTAGAAGTACCCAAAATTTGCACACCTATGAGATAAATTTGAAACAATCATGAGCATTATTTTGGAAACAAAAATAGTTAAATATGTTTACTATATCTCAGGAATGCATCACCAAATTAAGCTAGTTTTATGTCTATGAAAATACCATATTCTAAAGCAATCAATAATTTTATAACAGTGTCATATTTGTGAATCTCTACATCATGAAAAATGATAAAATGAGCTGCCTAATGACAGCTTTTTTTTCCAACAGAACAGGCTATGCTAAATGGAAGTGTTTTCTCCAAATGATAATTATATTCTATGTCTATTGTCTGTCAATCTATTAATACTTAAAAACAGTGATGTTTCTGAAAGCTTCATTTAGCAAAGATCACCCATCATTGTGAAGTGTCTAGAAACTGGAAAACCTCCTAACCCCGAGGCATCAGCCCAATTTCTTTCTCTTTTTCCCTCTTCTTCTTCCACTTATTTTTTTTAATTTTTTTACCTCATACTTTTTATCCTTTCTCTGTTATTATATAAGTTAGCTATCTATTTATCTTTTATTAATTCAATTATTTCTTAAGAGCCCAGACCCATTCTATGAGGGCCAGGCCTCTAAAAACAACTTACTAATAGATATCTAATATCTGTCTAGATGTGGCATGAGTTTGTATACAATGGATTTCTTTTTGTCAGCCAAACTTATATTGTAGACAATTCATGCCTACAGTGTATATAGCCGTCCTTATATATTATTCCTCCCCTCCTACAGAACTCCCTCTATCCTCCCAAACCCCAATCCTTATCATTATTCCTCCCTATTTAACCCTCTTTACACTCAGCTCTTAACTCAGCAGGTACCAAGTTTGACCTCCTGTCCTAATAAGCCAATACTCAGCTCCTGAAGCAAAAGAACACCCTCTCAGTCCTAAACCTCATGCTCTGGCAAGAAGTTACAACCACTAAAACTGCTGACTCATTTTATGTAGCCCTTTTTTTCATCTGCCCCTCCAAATGTGGACTGTCGCATGCTACCAGATTCAGCTACAGAAGGACCCCCAGTTCCAGGGCACTACCTGATCCCTTACTGATCAGTTTGAGTTTGATCTCAAACTCAACAAACTATGGTGTGGGATGAAAAAGTGCCCTGAGCCTCACCTTCACAAGAATATCTCAAAAGACTTAATGGGGATGACTATATTTTTCTTGTATGTTCAATACCTGAATAGTTAGTTATACTGCTTAATTTGTTTATTTTTTAAAGAAATAGGTAGTCACCTTCATTCTTTTTTAATTGTTAATTTCTTAAATTTTTTATCTTTTTTCATTTATATCTATCTATCATCTATATATTTGTTAATTTCCCTTGTTTTGATTCTGCTTGGTACGAAATTCTAGAAGAAAAAGTCCTGCTTGGAATAAAATCCCAGGTCAAAATAGAGCAGAGGATGTAAAGCTTGTCATTCTTACCCCCTAGGGAACCAAAATTGGAATATGGCACTGTTCCCTTTTGCATAGGCATAATAAGAAAAAAGGGAGAAATCTTATGTATAAAAACAAATGCTAAGGATAAGAGCCCTTACATTTTATAATACAGGGGTGTCTCCCACCTTGAACACGTATCCTGAGGACCCAACTCCAACCAAGTTCACTAATTACAGAAGATGGACTATAGCAACCACGACTAGGCAGAAGTTTTTTAGAGACCAATAAGAAAGATCCTAGTCTATGCTTTGGCCTAGAATTTGTACAAAAACTAAGATCTCTAATCCCAAAATTCTGGCTTTGACAACCATGACTGAGCAGAACCTCTGCTGCCATATGGAAAGACTCTATCCTAGGCTTAGACCTAGGATCTGTGCAAAACTCAAGATCACCAATTACAGAATGATACAAGAAATGTGACAGAACAGATCTTCTGTCCTAGACTCGGTCCTATGACCCATTTAAATACCAAGATCTCTAGCTACAGAGAACTGAGTTTGTCATCCACAATTAAGAAGAAAGTTTCCTGTCACTATAAAAAATCTTGGGGTTCAAGAATGAGCGTTTAGGGAGCCCATAATTGCTCCCTGACAAGGGTGGAGAAACTACATTCTAGGCCAAGGGAATTCCCTCTAAATTTCCCAATACTTATTGTGCCTATGCACAAAAACAAAACAAAACAAAGCAAAAATCCCCACAAAGCTTTGCCACACCAGGCCTTCTTATTTTCCCCTTTTCTTTCTTGTGGTTGTGGTTTTGGTGATGATTTTGTTGTATTTGTTGCTGCCGCTGTGTTTTTTGTCATTGCCTCTTTGTTTTGTTTTGTTTTTTTTTTTTTTTGATTTTTTGTTTTGTTTTCCCTTTTCTTCTTTTTCCCCTTTCTTCTTCTGAACTGATATTTATAGCCACTAAACGGACCCCCCCCCCCAGCATTTTTTTTCTTTTTTCTATTTTCTTTTTCCAACAGAACCACAGAACTTGAATCATCTTGTTCTCCCTCATAACTTGAAAAGACAAAAAAAATTGGATGGTACCAAGAACAACTAGTCACATGAGCACTCAGTGGAAATAAAACTGATGAGACTAAAGCACCAAACCCAAAGTCAACGACACCAGAATCTATAACCAATCTACAGCAAGCTATAAACAAAGAAGACCTCTCACACTAGCAGTCCAAGGGACACAATGGAGAGGTATGGGATGCATTCTGGGAACAGGGGTGGATAAAGGATAATACTGGTGGTGGGAATGGCCTTAGTTTTTGTCACTATGTACTTTAAATATTACTGTGAAAGACTTGTAATTCACTTTGATCACAATACAAATTATTTAAAAAAAGTGATGTTGAAAGAGGAAGCCTCGAATTCCCCTTGCCAGCTGCTATGAGCACTCTCATTTATTACTGCCTCTTCCTACATATTTAATGTTCCTGGATCTTTTCTGATGAGCAGGGAGTTAACAGTTCCATAAGACCATACAATTCTGCCTCAGAGCTTGCTTAGAGCAAATGGCACAACCAAAAGGATTCAGAACATCCAGATAATTCTGCAGAAACCTTGCATTTTTTGTAATAATATTCTTATCAATTAACAAGGAATGCAAAGAACCTTTACTAATAAAGTCCTCCGCCAGTCTAGTATGGTCAGTATAGATGCAGCACTCTTCACGTAGGGCAACACAGGGCCACCCTCATCGATTTTGCAACACCACCTCAGCCAGGTAGCATAGGGAAGCCTGCAGGTGTGTGACACAGTTGCCAATTTCTGTCAAATCTTCATCAATTTGTCCTCTCATTGTTGCTATGGCTGTGTGCTGGGTTCCAAGAGCTGCTGTTCCAGTGGCTGCTCTTGCAAGGATTAAAAGGGAGGCCACAGTAATAGAGGCCACAATGGCTGGGTCCCTCTTAAAAAGAGTAATGGCTGCAGAGGCATACATATCTGGAACAGAACGCCAGGTAATTCGGGGAATTAACTGAACAATGACACATACTTCCAGGGCATTGCTTAAAAATGTTGATCGATATAGGCACTTGGTAAGGCCTACATTTTTACACAGCCATTGCCCAGTGGTTGGAACTGTCCAATCAAAAAAAGGAGATGTCCAATTGGTAAAATTGAGGCAATAAGGGGGGCGATTGTACTGTCTTCCTTGTCCACTATATAGGCAGGAGCTTTGACCCTGGATCAGTTCAAATGTCAGACCCAGGGTGTCAGAGGTGGAACACCATTAAGTTTCATATGCATTTATATAAAAGAATGATTGATTAAGGGCAATGGCTTTATCATAAGGGGGGCTGCATCAAATCAAGCCAGCATGCCTTAATTAAATTAGGCCTGGTATAGTCAACATAGCAGAGATGAAAGTCATGAGCTGCCAAAGGACATGTGCAGTAGGTGTTAAACCTAAGAATGGCACATAGGCAGTGGCCCACTAGGGGTTATGGTAAATTGGAATTTAAATATTGGTGACCTGGAGGTCAAAGCAGTTGGACGGAGTGATGAAAGGCTGAGAGATGTTACAGGGAGAGCAGGAGGTGGGGTGAGGACAAGGGGCCACAGCTCAGGTCCTATTTTAAAGGTAGAATAAGTGATGCTTAACTGGATTTTAGAAAGTAATCCAGAATCATGGCCAGATTAATAAAATCTTAATCCCCACATCATTCCTTTTAAATTTTTCTACATTTTTGTTTCCAGTTTCTTTAAACTGTAAAAGCACAGGGTTACATTGAGTAACCCCAGGTGAGCACACAGCTGATGGCATTTTTGTAATTTTAATAAAATCTTCAGTGTTTTGATTTATCCAGCTGCCTGAACTTGTAGATTCACACCCACCCCCATGCGGCACAATAATAATCCCTTTATGTTCCACATTTAGTTATAGAAAAAAGGCCAGGACCAGGGCATATATAAAATTGTAAATTGCACAAATTATTTTTTGCATTTAAAGTGGAACAATCATAAGATGAATCACGTGGGTCATGATACCCAAGGCCTGTTCAAGGTATTTTAATATTGGACCAATAGGGGCCCACAAGGTCACATAAATCAAATTGCAAGTCCGGAAACCAGGCTGAGGCTGGATAGGCAGGAAGCTTAAAAATAAGGGCATCAACATTGACTGTGGCTCAAATAACTTACCATTGTTGCTTAACTGGTTGGTGCTGTGAGTGGGGTGGTGCTAGGCGGCAGCTGGGTAAAAAAAATAAAAAAAAAAATCCAGCAAATTTTCATCCTGCAAAAGTAAAGAAAAACTAAACTCAGGTTGGATCAGCCTGGGTCAAATCATCATTATCATTATTTTTACTAGGTACATGTTTGGTATTTCTGGATGGGACTCAAATGGGTCTAGGTTTTTTCTGTGGGAACACACAGCCAAAGCCATGGCCTACTGACAACAGAGGATCTGGACCCCTCAATTCCCCTAATTCTGGGTCTTCACTTGGGCCATCATTTGGGGCTTGGTTAATTCCTTTGTATAATGTTGAGCAAAGGCCGACAGCCCATTCTCCTCACTGGAAATTGAGTCAGCTAAATCTACAGGGGGATCCTTATATCATATTTATTCGAGTATAATGCGCAAAAATTTCTACCAAAAAAAATAAATCAAAGTTTGGGTGCACGTTCTAAACGAGGGCTGGTGTGGGGTGGCAGTGGCGGCTGGTCCAATGAGGGAAGGCGCAGGAGAATTGTGAGTTCGCACTGCGCACTGTATACGAGGGCGAAGAGAAAAAAAAAAAAAAAAAAAAAAAAAACTCAAAAAACCTGGCCTATCTCTCCTGACATCCTGGGTTAAAATATCATGGGAAGGCATACCAAAAGAAATGATCATCAAGAATATTTTGAAGACAGGCATCAGCAATCAAATGGCGGCACAGAAGACGACCTGATGTGGAATTCAGACTCAGAAGAAAGCCAAGAAACTGGAGAAACAGATGTTCCTGCCAACTGGGACACTGATGAAAAATGAACTCGAGAAGAATGGGAACAACTCTTTAGTGTATCTGATGATGAATCTGACTTTGAAGCATTTTAAATAAATATTGTTACTGGTAATTTTATTTCGGTATTGTGTTTATACCAGTTTACATTGTCAATAAATGAGTTTTATCATGGCTGCACTTGTTAACAACGTTTTTTTGTCAGTTACAATGCTTGGCGTGAAACAAAATTTTATACCGATTTTTAATCGAAAATAAGGGGTGCATGTTATACATGGGTGCACATTATACTCGAATAAATATGGTAATTCTGCACAAAGAGAAGCTTTGTGATGCATCTATATATATCCTTAGCAAAAGGTAATGGAAAACTTTCAGTTGGATGGCAATAAATACAAAAGCTAATTAGACAAAAACATATCTAATTATGTACAATTATTCACTTTGCATTTAGTTTTTTTCTCAGAACACATCTTCAGATCTTTCTGCACATTCTTTTCAAATTCACTCTAAAAATTTCCTCCAGTCCTAATTGCAACCAACTAGTTACTCTTTCAGAGAATTTTCTTCCTTTTTCCAGAATTCATAAATTCACATATTATCTCTCTTGCATAAATCACACACCTGCATTCCTTTTATTTTTAACCTTTTCTTCCCTGTTTCATCCTCTGAGGGCACTTTATTAGAAGATATAGCTTATATAAGATTAACATAAACAGTAAAATAGCTGTAATAATTTTTTAAATTTCCAATTATTAAGCACAAATTATTAAAAGTGACCAAAATTCACTTAAGAGACAAGCAAATGGTTCTACATTTGAAGACCTCAAGTTAATAATTTGTAAATTACCATGAATTTTTTTTGTTCCTTACAGCAAGTTTAGCCTATTTTAAATACCTATTTTCCTCTAATACCTCCTAAAAATGAGCCAGATTACCATCTATAGTCAAGGATAGCTAAGTTTTTTGCACAAAATGTGTGTTGAAAACCCAAACTCAGTTTATAATTGGGTCATACAGGTTATGTGTGCTTTAGCTCAGTCCACAAGTTGCTAATTAGACAAAAAAAAAAGAGGTATGCAGCTGAACTGTATGCCACTGAACTATTTAATCCACAATATTCTGCGCTTTGTATGAGACCAACAGCAGTGATGATGATATCTGTAAACTCAGTGATGATGACATTGTCTATGCTGATACCCTCACATCAGATATAGCTGAAGCTCTGTTTGGATATACAAATGATGATGAGGAGAAATCCAGTTTTGAAGGATTTTAACCTTTGTGATATAGCTTGATTACCTGTTAAGCTACGGTTTTCTGCACTTTATTTAAAGTTTTAAAGTTATTGTTACTAGTTTATAGTTTTTCTTTAGCAATAAATATTGAAAAATATTTAACCTACTGATTTCTCAATTACTGTAATTGTTTTGGATATATATTTTTATTTTTAAAATTTACCAATGGTTGCTGCATTTTCCACCTCAACTTATATTCAAGTTACTAAGTTTTCCCAGTTTTTAGGGTAAATTATGGTGGGTCATCTTATACTCGGGACAATTTATACTTGATGTATATAAGGTAACTTAGTCCTATACTAAATTTTTCCCCACGAAGAAGGGGAGTTTCTTCTTTTTCCTCTTCTTTTCAATAAATTTTTCTATATCCTAACTATAAGTCTTAGTATCATTACTATTGGGGAAATAATGAGAACCATGGATGACTGCAGAGATTCATTGTGACCATTCCTGCATCAGGTAAAATGTCCGGTAAAATGGGATTTGGTTTGCAAATAGAAAAAAATTGAAGATGTAGATGTTTGCATTGACAAGATTTAGACTGGCAAGATTAACATAAACAGATTGGAAGTTTCTTCTCTTCTCTTCTTCAAGGGTAATATTTCAAATTAGCTCCATGGAGCAGCTTCTTTGATTATCTACAAAGGATCAAAGAATGATCTTATGTACTTCGTTGGAGGTTACCTTTACCGGTTAATCATATGCTTATTCTTTTTGATGCATTTTGAAAGGACATAAGAACCAGCTGGGCACAGATATGAACTCTGGCTATTAGGAAAAAGTCACACCAGTAAAGGTACCCAAGCAATGGTCTAACAAAGAGATATTCTCTGATTTTCTCTAGTTTATGAGGAAGGCTATCAAATGTTTGTGTCTTGAAATGGTCTTAGTGATAACTATGCAAGAATGTTTCACCATAAGAAAACTTGATATCAACTAAACAAAATTTCCTTTTTCTTTATTTCAAAAGCTAAGCATTTGACTTCAATGGGAATAAAGGATTTATATAAAACTCTCTTCTTTGAGTACTGCTTGGGTCTAGAGTAGAAAGACAAGACCACACAACGGGAATAAAGTTTAATACTTTAATCTGTCTGCCAACAAGATCCCAACAATGGCCAGCCAGGGCTATCTTCCAAAGGAGATGAGCACCGCCCAAGGTCATGAGGAATATTATATAGGGAAAGGATATAGGAAGGTTCCAGCTTTCTAATGAACCTTAAAATGATTGACTATTGTCCAAGGGAACCTAGAGCCTGGGGAGGCCCAAGGTTTGGGACAGCCGAGGGGCCCAATGGGGAAGCCCAGGATTGGAGAAAATCCTGTCACCTCAATAAAGAACACAAAACATACCTCAGATAATACAAAATCAAAGCCAGTTTATTCCAAAACTTTGGGGCTCCGGGGCTAGCCATGTGGACTAAAAACTGGAAGCCTCGGGTAGTCTAGGAATATATCTTTTATAGGTTTAAGGAAACTTAGGCTTATCCCTATTCTAGGTTTAAAAACAATATCCAATCAGATGGCAAGCTTGTCCTTTCCCAAATAAGGCCCAAATATGTCAGGCTCCTCTTAGGAGGGGCATTGGCTAATGGTTACCAGGGCAGAAGGCCATTGATATCTCAAGGTGAAATTCCAGATCAAGGAAAATCAAGAAGATGGGGTAGAGAAAGGTTAACAGACATATCTGATCAAGGTGGGGTTGGAGAAGGGATTAACAGGCATCTATCACATATCTGAGTTATTATAATATCTATTTTATAAATTTTCCCTTAAGACAGCAACACAGGCTTATTTTCTTCCAGAGCTCTGGGGGGTGTCACCACAAGCCAGGAATTAATTCTGCAGTGAGACCACTAGCATCCAAATTAACAAGCATTTAAAGGAATTCATATGATAATGAGCACACAAGTCAAAGCATTTCATACAACTTAAACCATCCAATAATTTTGTTACAGAAAAAGCGCAATTTTCTATCTGTTCAGCCCCTCATGACATCATCTACCCACAGCTCCTAGAGATGGCATGTGCAGAGATATGGGTTGGACCCTTCAGGTGGTCTCCTAATCTATAGGGTGTAGAACCCGTTCCCTTGACAGCTTAGTGACCAGAGCGATTAGGGGAAGGGAGCTTTGTTTATTATATCATACTTCAAGCAAGCCAGTGACAGAAGCGAGAATAGCATTAAACTGATTGTATTCTTATTCTATACCTATTGTGCCATCTATGTGTTCTTCTCTTTTTTTAGTTACTGTGTGCAATTATTCCTTCCTAATCTTCAAGCGCCATCTGCCATCTATGGGGACTAAGGAGTCTTCGTGTTGAAATGTTGGATGGTCAGTTTGGCTTCACTGACCTCCCGTCCCTTCAAGGTGTCCTTATGATTTACAGCCTGCTTCCAGGAATCAATTAAGTTTAGCCTGGTTCCAAAAATCAGCTGTCTCTTCAGGCCTAGTCTTCCTTACCTTGTAATTGCAGTCTGTGACTAAATTTGCAATCACACCTATTACTAAGAAATCGCTATTCCTATTAAATACTACTTGAGAAACATAATAACATTACTTAAGAACATACTATGTCAAAAATATCCATTCCAACACCTTCCTACTGTCCTTTCCTTGTCTATGGAAATAGGCTTGTGAAGACCCAGCATTTGGTTTAACCAGAAGGTTTATAGCTTCTTAGAACCTGAGAAGAAGCGTGCCATGTGGCCTTTACAAAGTTTCTTCCCTCCTTGTTCAGAACACAGGTCCCAACATGTACCACTTGCTAATTCCTCATAAAATTCTCTTTCTCTGAAGTTGGTTTACCTTTTGACCATCTCCAAGTAATCAGTTTGATTTTTAAGAGAAAAAATAAGCACAGTTTACATACTCAGAATCTAAGTGATCATTTCTTTATTGATTACATTAGCTTAGTAATCTACAAACCTACTTTTACAATATTCTGTAGGTTTTTAAAATTTTCAAGACAAGCAATAGTTTGCCCAAGTTTTTATCAGTATACATTTGAGATTTTATTCTTTAAAGAACTAAGCCTTGTGTGCATGACCAGTTTGCATTAACATTGTACAAGAAAGTCTAGTACACATGACCAGTTTGAATTAACATTGTAATTGATTTTTTAAAAAATATTAAATTTTCATGGAACATTCAAGACATAAAAAACACTTGCACAAGGATTTAGGTGTCTAAATTAGTCAGTTAATATTATTTTTACTCTGTTATTGTTATTGTTCCTTACTTTTCTACTTAAGATTTAATCTACTCACTTCTGAATATATTTAATGCATATTTTCTTGGTGCTAATTATGTAAGCACTACAAGATGAATGAATTTCTTGTCCTTGATTTTGAGATGATGACAGATCCTTTCCATCTTAATGATCTAATTTCCCTTACTATTGTTCACAAACTGTTTTGATGCAAAATGAACTACCTTTGGTTAAGGTTTCTTTAACATACTAAATACCTAATTTGCATAAGCTTGTTTATTCTTCTCAACTTGAAACACAAAAAGTAACACAATTTAGAGTCCCCACACTCACACACACTTTTCTTATATTATCTGAATAGCTATTCTTTTTGTTTCGAGGGTCCTTGATCTGAAGTTGAATGCATTAAGTTTGAGAATCAAACAATTTGAGTTAATTAATTTGAAATTTTTTGTTGTTTATACAGACTTTAAAGCAGTTGGAGAAATAGTAAAGCAGGTGAGGCTTTTAGATTCCTGGCTCTGTTTATGTTTCAGAGCAACCCCAGGAGTAATCCCTAAAGACAGAGCAAACAGTGAGCCCTGCGTACCTCTGAATTTGACTAAAAATAAACAAAAGAAAAAAAATGGACTATGCAGAAAAGTGTGTGTGTGTGTGTGTGTGTGTGAATAGACAGAAAGTTAAAAGTAAATGACTTACTGTGAAAGTATTTTCAAGTATATCAAATTCAAAAGATGAATCTAATATATAAGAATTTTTGAAAATAATAAAGAATTGTCCATAATCCGATATGTTACAGCTGGTATAGGATAGGGCCTCAGTGTCTTGTTCTCAAGCAATCAAGATTCAGAGCAAAGAGCTAGAGGATCAATCAATCAATCAGAGAATGTTTTTGTTTGTTTTTAAGGTAAGAAAAGGGGGGGGAAAAGGAAAAAGAAGAGCTCCCATATAAGTAGAGGAGTTTCCTGAACAGATTCCAATAGAAAGGTAAACATTTTTTCCTTTTATACCTTTTTAACAAAGTTGAGTTGATTGAAATTTTATTTCAGCTCTAAAACAGGAGTAGGATGATTATCTCCTGGTATCAAGGAGATGGGACAGAACCTTTATTGTCTGGATTTATTAGTTTCTAATTAGACCCACCTCTGTGACTTTCCATATCAATAATTTCTTTTCTTAGGGCCATATACCTATCTCTCTCTCTGCATGTTCCCCATTTATCCTAATCACAAAAGGGGGTCATTCTAAACAATTTATAAAAGATACAGAGGTATTAAGTATTATAACACATTCAGCTTTATTCATAAATACTCATGCAAATTATGACTAAGCTGGATAATTATCTTTTAGCAAATCATCAAACAGTAAATGCATAAAGGTTTGACAGTGCATTTCTCTCTGGATTTAGTATAGAAATCACTCTACACTACTAAAGTGGTTGCAAGGTGAATAGTTCAAAGGGGAATTTATCTGAAGGAGGAATTGTACATAATTAAAAAAACTATAAATGCATTGCTACTTTGGCCTAGTAGTATAACTTTTAGTAATTTACCTTGAAAATACATACCACGAAATACAGAGCATTATATATGTAACTTTATTCATTTTGAACATACAAACTGTACTAAAAATATCACAAAACTGAAATTTTCTATTAGAAAAAATTCATTCAATAAATCACAAGACATTTGCAGTGCTATTTAACTTATATGCAACTGAAACAGATAGATATATAGAAGGACAACTGACAATGTGTAATTGGAAAGTAATAAAGCCAGGACATAATAAAGAAAATACTCTGCCACTAACCCTAGAGGAGGAAAATACACAACAACAACAACAACATTAATGTTAGTCCCACTATGAGAATTGAGGAACTGAAGTCTGGAGAAGTTTATACCTGCTCATGAAAGTTGACATTTCAGCAGCAAGAGAAGACTATGCAGAGCCAGAGGGATAATACAATGGGTAGGATGCTTGCCTTATATAAAGGAGATCCATTTGATCTCCAGAACCCTATGTGGTCCTCTATAAACCCCACAAATCACTCCTGAGTGGAGAACCAGAGTAACATTTGAGAACTGCTGGGTATAACCACCTCCACACCAACCAAAAAACAAACAAAAAAAAAGAAAGTCTGTGATAAAAACAGAAAGTAAGATTCTCAAGAGTTCAAATCACTTCTCCATCATAAAGTTCTGGCAACAAGCTTTTCTACTTAGAAAGTGGTGAGTAGGAACAATTTGAAAGAAAACTTATAAAAGCAATTTTGCAAAAGCTTGCTGTGCCTTTTTTAGCCAGAGGTGAATAATCCTGACTCTAACCTATGGGAAAATGGTTCTCTCTCTCTCTCTCTCTCTCTCTCTCTCTCTCTCTCTCTCTCTCTCTCTCTCTCTCTCTCTCTCTCTCTCCATTATAATCACTAAATAAAGCATTTTTGTTTTGCCATATTTCTTCTGATATTATTTTAAGTGAGGGATCTGTAAATATCTTAGTAGAAGATTGAATTAGTTTTGTTTTCTTGCAAAAAGCAATTCCTGCCCTAGCTTGAATTTCAGAGCTCTCCAAGAACATAGGTGTCAGGAATTAAGTCCCATATTGTATAGATCAAATGGACCTCAGGTGTAGTGTGCCTATATGGAGTCAGTGAGGTCTGTATTCTGCAGTGTTCATGACAGACTTTTTCAGTTCTGATCTACCCAAGCACTTCCTCAGGTGCCTGAAGTGTTTAAAGAGGAAGGGTCTAGACTCATCTTGCCAGACCACACATCTATCAATTACACACATTAAATTGCACACTATTATAGAGAAAACAGTTTATATTACACAAACAGACATGGCTGTTTATATATAGATGACATTCTAAAATATTTTTTTAGAAAATAGTGTAAAATAAAAAGCTACAGAAATGTTTTTGAGATAGGTCAGTTGGATGAGGTAGAGAGAATAGGGATAATTCTGATTTCATATTTTTGTAGTGCTTACTTTTGAATTATAAACTTGAACAAATTTATCAAGTCAAATAGATTGAAAATTGTAAGAGAATGAGAATTACAGGCTTCATATTGTTCCTCAGATATTTAATTTTTATAACTTTTTATTCCCCCTTGATGTTTGCCTTTATCTTTCAAACTTAGAGATATCCTCTAGAGCATGGTATGTTTAATGTTAAACAGTCCAATTAAATTAGAGATGAAACAAAAATACCAGAAACTATGAAAAGATTCTTAAAAGTTATCAGTCATTCACCAGAAATGTATAGTTGTTTAAAATAATACCTCAACATTTTATAAGAAACAGACTATTTTTCCTCCATGGAATTATTATCTACTAATGCCCATTCAGACTGCCTCAAATAGGATTCCCTATTCATTTCCCATGACCATATGTTTCTCCCAATTCCTTTTTTAACTAGTCCTACAAAATGAAATGGGCACAGTCTGTGAAGAAAATGACTTTTGGCTAGTTTACGATTTTAGGGTGCTAATATCTTAGTAAAGCTCCTATTTTTTTTTACATAAAGTCTAGTCTCTAGCTTTATCTTTTCACCATGAACTTGGATTTGTTAATAAGTTATATAAAATATAATAAAAATTAACTAGAAAATAATTAATGGAGTTTCAAATGGATAATAATAGTACACAATAAAATTGCTATTTGTTAATTTCCTAGAGTATCCCCTAAAACAATTGTTAATGATATAAATTTAAAGAAAAAACTAATTGCTGAAATATAGATAGTATTTTTAATAGTTTTGCTGTTAGCAATAGTCATGATGTAGTAGTTTTCTAACAGTTCTTTTTGTGTGCTTTTTAAATAGATTATATATGTAGAGAGATAGTACAGATAATTAATAAATGAGAATGTTAGTGGGAAAGGTAAGTTTATAGACAAAGAAACAAATGTGTACCTCTGCTGTCTAGTGAAAGAAAAGAAATTTAGATGAAAAGTAGTGTTGGAGTTGGAAATGGGAGTATGAAGTCACTAAAAAAAAAGAAACTCCAGGAACAATGACACATTTAATCCTCAGGTGACATAAACTGCAATACAATTTTTTTTATAGAATATGTTTGAAAATATGAGAGTTCCTTTACTAAAGTGTTTATTCTAGGTCTATGTAAAATAAAAGTTATTGAGATATAAATGCAAATTTTACCAAAAGTAAATGTATACACTAAAAATAGACCTATAGGGATCAGAAAGAATATAAAGTAGATAATCTGGTCCACTTTGTCCCTGGAAGTCTATATAGTCCTCTGGACCTCTCCAAGAATCATCTATGAGTGCAGAGCCAGGAGTAAGCCATGACCACCAATGAGTGTGGCTCCCCAAACCAACTAAATAGATTCAAGAAAATAAAAAAAATCATGATATACATTTAGACTCCAATATTCACAGTTTGTGCATTAAAAAGATAGTACTGCTCAATTATAAAAATAAAATTAAGGGTTCATGACAGACAATATAAAAGGTGATGATTATATTAAGAATATTAGTTAATTAATGTAGATGGCACTACAGGATTTTATAACTACCATTTTAAACCTTCTCTATAATCAATGATTAAGGCAATAAGTATCAAATTCATACCTAAAGATTGGTTGAAATATTTGGGGTCAAATAATTTTCACAAAGATTTCTGTTGTTATTCTCAATTTTGTTTGTAACTGCAAGGAAAAGAAATCCTTTTTCTATAAACCTATTTAGTGGAATTTACTTTATTCATTTGCACAAAGAATATCAGTCATTGGCTAAACTAAAGATTTGTGTTTTCTGGTATATGGAGAAAGCAATATGTCAACAACAATTTGATATAAATATAATCATGAGACAAATTCAAAATATGAAACTTTTAACACAAAAAACTGACTTAAAAATGTCAATGTTAAAAGAATCATACAAAAAAGAAAGAGAAAGAGATATGGCAAACAAATGCAAGGTAAGACTTTTGATTTGGTTTTGAATAGTCTATAAAATAAGTACTGCTAAAGTGCAGAGAATTAGGACAATGGGAGAAATGCTAACAGAGAGTCTATTACTTGAGATCATTTGTTATTTATTGCCCACTTACTTTGATAATAGTATTATAATTCTTCAGAAGACTACCTTTTTCTCAGTAATTAATGTGTTAATATGAATGTGAATATAACTATGGTTAAATTTTAAAAAGTGTTGCAACTAACTAAATAAATAGGAGAGAGGAGGTAGGGAACTTTTAAAAGCAGAAGAAACAAGACTTTTTTTTTTTCACAGAAAAAAGTACTATTTAATTCAATATTACTTTGCACATATATATTTACATATATAGTCTTTCTTTACAATCACGTTTCAGAAGGCCAAGTTAAATAATTATGTTTTAAAGTTAAAATCAAAGAGTAAAGTCAGATATAAAAAAGAGAAAATGAAACAAGACTTTTTAATTTTCAATTGTTCACTATATTTTTCTTCATCTTTTATATAAACTTGAAACTTTTCCAAATAAAGTGACTGGGGTGAGGGGGAATCAGAATAAAGAAGAATAATACATAATTTTTAATTAATTAATTTTTTTGATCAAAGTGGATTTCAAATCTTTCCCAGTAATATTTTTAGGTACATAGTAATATTGAATCAGGGGCATTCCCACCACCAATATTATCCTCCCTCCACCCCTGTTCCCAACATATATCCCATATGCCCTCTTTAATCCCCAGACTGTTATTATAGATGGTCCAATCTGGCTCTAGTAGGTTGTAAATTGGGTGTCGATTCTGTTGTCATTGGCTTTGGCTTTGGTGCTTAATTTTGATCCTTTTTTTTTTTTATTTCTACTTAATGTTCATCTGACTGTTTGATTTTGTTATCCTCCATTATTTCCCCCTCCATTAGTGGGCAAAACTAGTTGGTTCAAGTTGTGTGGTTCTGTTTGAAGGAAAGAGAATAATAATAATAATAATAATAATAACAACAACAACAACAATAATAATAATAATAAATAAAATAAAATGGGGCAAAAATCAAACAAGCAAAAAAAATGAGAGGAGTCCTTCTAGAGGCCATATCTATCATTTTAAAGAGCAGGGGTTAGAGAAGAAAGAAAAACATAACAACAACAAAAAAGAAATAAGTAGAAATAAGTAGATAAATAAAATAAAAGATAAAAAAAATTCAAGCAAAAAACTTGAAAGGCACCAGAGCAATATAGGCATACAATAACCAGGGTCCTGAAATAAAAACAAAACAAAGCACATAAAACCCCCCCAAAAAAACAGCAACAAACAACAACACTAATACAACTAATTTTTTTTTTTTTTTCCTTCTCTCTTTTTTTTTTCCATAGGCACAGTAAATATTGGGAAGATTAGAAAGGGAATTCCCTTGGCCTAAGAGATACAGGGTTTCTCCACACAGGGTTTCTCCGCCCTTGAAGTATACTGTCATGGGACTAACTACAGGCTCTGTACTGTTCTTTTACTCTCCCCTAGGTCCTTCTGTGGTTTCTGGAAACGTTCTGTTCTGTCGTAGGTGATAAAACCATGCTTCTGTAGCTAGAGATCTTGATATTTGCACAGTTCAAAGGATAGAATCTAGGATAAAGTCTTTCTTTATGGTTCTTGGATTTGTGATTCATCACTGCTGTTTTAATCAATCTTTTGTAATTGGTGGTCTTGGTTTAGAACAAGGTGCAGAAGATGAGGGAAGATGAAAACAGACTATGTATATTTTCAGTAAATTCTAGCTCCATGTGAACTCTTCAGTATTTTCTCTGGACTATAACTATGTATAAATACTATTTTGCAGTAAAAAGACATCTGTCTGATACCACTTGTAAGCAGCATTTATAAGGAGAAACCATAGCATAAATATGACTGATCATTGTTAAACTGCTGGTGGTTTCAGTTTAAAATGTCCCTGATATTTGCAGAGTCAACATAACCCATCACAAAGTTAATATTTATTCATTGCATCATCTTCCTTTTTATCTAAAACAAAAAAATAGCACATTGAGACCCACTGTTATAGTAATCGGCAATAATTATCTCAGCCACAATAAATTTTTCTATGCCCTTTTTCTTATTTCTATTCCCATATCTTTTATATGTTTCCTACAGAACCCTTGAGACCAGAAAAGAAATTCTTTACCTAGGTGTAAAATAAAATCCTCAAGTGAGATCACCCCTCTCACCATGTTTCTAATCCCTTAACCAGATGGGTCTGAAGCAGGTAGCAGAACCAAGTCAGTCAGGAGAGAACCAGGGAGTTTTTAGATTTTTGCCAAGTGGTATTTCTGAGTGCACCAAGCCAAAATTCCCTTTATTAAACCTTTCCCAATTCACTAGAAGGGGGAAGATTGAGAGAGACAAAAGTACCTATCCAGATGGGCTTCTAATTATCAAAAGAGAGATATTGAGAAAAGAGAAAGATGGGGGAACACCTTTATTTGGGGCTAATAGCTTGTTATCATCTTACACTTAGGGTTTCCAGAATAAGTCCTAGTATAGGCATACAGTAGATGTCTACAAAAAGTAATAAATGGAAGACTGCCATTTCTAAAGAATTTATGCTTATTAATATTTTCTTTATTATAATAAAATATACATATTTCTAGAATAAAAAATGGAAGCATGAATAACAATATATTGCATGCAGTTATCATTTATGGGAATTGAAAATAATAATTATTGATGATTTTTCTCCTTTCAAGTTAAATAGCTAGTTTTTCATATAAAAAGTCATAAACAGAACACTCCCCTTCACCAGTGCAACATTCCCACCACCAATACCCCCCAAGTCAATGTGGTACTTATTTTGAAATATTTCTAAATACCCTTTCATTTTTCTATCTAGACACCAAGGATAAAATAAATGTTTTTTGTCAATATTTTATATTTTCCTAGAAAATGCAATATGTTCCACACACATTTTCCATAAGTTAGTTATATTTAAGTACCACAACTCATAATGATTGCAATTTATACAGTAGAAATAATACAGTTTTGGTTGTTAGAAAATAGAAATGCCTTGCTACTAGGTAAACTAAAATAATAAATCTTTGATGATTACTTAATATTGTAGTCTTATTTTCTCAACTTCAAATTGGAAACACCTTATGCAAATGCTCTTTTTTTTTTTAAAAGTAAATGCTATTACTGTTTACATGATTTATACTTTGGATTTCAATATGTGTAGGAATCTCCAAAACTGTAAAATGTGAATCTATATTAATATACTTAAATGTGTTTCTCTAAAGACTCTTTAGACATTCAAAGAATTATATGACAATTGTAGACTAGACACTAAACTATATGGAGATAATATTGCTATCAAGGCACACTATAATTAATATGCCCACTCCACCTATTTGATCCATTTCTTTTATATGATATTGTTCTTATGGTGCTCGATGAAGACAACACGAGAATTAGAATTTGAAAGATAGAATTTACATCTGTACTTCATTTCTCATTAGTTTTAGAATCTTAACCAAATCTTTGTTCTTCTGAATTTCTCTTTATGATTTAAAAAATAAAAAAGAACTAATCATCTCAGTAATGCCTTATTTCATAAAATATCTTATAAGTGGAAACCTCCTCCTAAATTTATCTCTTTAGTTGCCACTTATGGTTTCTTTTTACTTTTTATTTGTGTTTTTGTTTGTTTGTTTTGTTTTATTGGGTCACACCCAGCAGTGCTCAAGGGTTACTTCTGACTCTATGCTCAGAAATCGCCCCTGGCAGGCTCGGGGGACCATATGGGATGCGGGATTCAAACCACTGACCTTCTGCATGCAAGGCAAACACCTTACCTCCATGCTATCTCTCTGGCCTCTCTTTTTACTTTTTAAGCCAATTTATTCCACTATTTCTATATTTTGTTTCTATTTTTACAAACTTGATCTTCTCATCTTAAATAAGAGATTATAATTATTATATTATAATAATATTTATTATATTATTATATAATTATATAATATATTATATAATTATTATATATAATTATAATTATGTAGAGTCAAGCTACCATTCCAGGCAAAATAAAAGTATTCCAAGCCTCTTCTAATAGATTTAAATGTATTTGTGTCATTTAAGTCCAATAATTTCAGTTTCTTGGCCATAGTGAGTCAGTACAATGTAATGTGTATTTTTGGACAATTATAATTTTCATTATTTAATTTTATCATGGATAATATGGAGAAGTTTTATGATTACTTTATAGGACCACTGAGAATAGTAAGTAATGGTATTTATAAAGATTGCCTGGAAAGTAATTGGGACATATTAAGTCCTCAATAATAAATTGGCTACCATTGACATACTCTTTATTACTACTTTTTATTGTCTCAAACATAGTTTTACCAACGGTAGTCAAATAATAGTGCTAAACAATTTAATAACCTTAAATTAGTTTTCTCTCATTCCTAAATAAACATTTTCTCTAGTAGTGATAATATAGATGTGATTAAACCTAAGCCCCTTTATTTGCTTTGATGTTGAAAAGAATAAGGATTAAAAATATGGAAAAAAGAAAATATAGGCATATACACTTTAGTGAGCCTTGATAGCAATATTATTTGTGTAAATTTAAGCATAGGGTGCTAGTAGTGTCTAAGTTTTTGTTGCTGCTCATGGTACTGCTATCAATTTTTTTAAGAATAATTTTTAAGCTGACTTCCAGGATCTATTGTAAATTATTTTTTGTTTTGTAGGTCTTACTTCATTAACAAGTTAGATTTGTTTTAGCTTCCTGTAAGTTTTCTTTCTATTAGCAATTGGGAATTGCTCCATGGATATTTGTTTGAATAAGTTCTCTGTTCTCTCTCTTTTGTTTCTGGGATACCTATATTATATGGTCTTTCCACATAGATTCAAGTAATTTTTAAACAGATTCTTTATTTTTAGTCATTTCTCACCCTCCCTCTTCCTCCACCTGAATCATTTGAGCCTTACTATTTTTAACCTAATTGATTTATCCTTCATTTGGTATGCTCTGATGCTTTAGCTTTTCTAGAACTTATTCTTTCATATAAATCTCTACATCTTGAATCACTTTGAAGTTATTACTTAGTCAATTTTTAGCATTATTTGTGTAGATTTTGGTTCAACTTCACTTATTTATTTTCTTTAATTTTGTTTTTTTGACTTGTTGAATTCTATTTTATCAATTTGACTTTCTCTTTGTTTCCCTATACTTCTATGAGTATCTTTATGAAATAATTTTAATTCTCTGATATATAATCTTCCATATTATTGAAGTTGGAATTTTGTGAGTTATCTCTTCCTGTATTATCATCATACCCTGAGTTGTAAAGTAGCTTTGCTTGTAAGTAGTAACAAAATTGTTTTATTTTACCCTTTTTTTACTTTAAATTTCTGGAATTGTTGTTTGTCTGTTTTAAATTTTCTTAATGAGTTAAGCTACTCTCCCTTTTATAGCTGTTCTTGCAGTGACTTTACTTCATTTTTTTTTTTTTGAGGTAGTGTCTCTTTGGTGTCCCTTTTTACTGAGATGAACATATACAACAATGCTAGCACAATGAAGAAAGGACTTATGTGTATACATATTCTGTGGAGAACAGTGTGAGGGAGTGGTGGTTGTTTGTATTTGTGGCACGGCTGATATCGCTCCTTTCTGATGTCCACCATTTGACACTTGACATTTTGCTGTACTACTCACAAGGTTAGTACCATTCTGCAAGGTGAGAGTGCTGTGTTGAGTGATTTTTTTTATTGTTGTCCTTGTCATTGTCTGAGCTTGAATGAAGCACCTAATTTCCTCTAGCTCTCATGAATCACGTGTGTGCATCCACTTGGTTATTGTTCTCTCTTTCTCTAGGGGACCATGTCTGGGTTGGCAGACCGACTGTCTCTAAACTTTACCATGACCACTGTCTACAGTATTTTTTTAATGTAATTTTTATTTTGATCATAGTGATTAATTAATTAATTTGGTTTTTGGGCCACACCCGGCGGTGCTCAGGGGTTACTCCTGGCTGTCTGCTCAGAAATAGCTCCTGGCAGGCACGGGGGACCATATGGGACACCGGGATTCGAACCAACCACCTTAGGTCCTGGATCAGCTGCTTGCAATGCAAACACCGCTGTGCTATCTCTCTGGGCCATACAGTATTTTTTATTTAGAAGATATGTAACTCTTTTCCCTGTCCTCTATATGGCAGTCTGTGTTGATCTCCAAATAATAAGGGTTACTCAGTCCCACTTCGGGCTGTACATATATCTCAGTGTCCTGCCATTCTGATTAACTCTTATTTCTCTTTTGCGTAAAACCAGGAACTTTCTCTATCATCATTTCTGTCTGGCCTGTTTGTGATTTTATATTATACTCACCCAAACAGTGATGATGATGAGAGCAAGCTCAGTTTCATTTAATGTTCGCTCATTTTTCAAGGCTACTTGATAGGACAGAGCTTGCCTTGCTTGCAACCAACCAGAATTTGACTTCTCTCATCTCACATAAAATCTGAGCACCTTCAGGAGTAATCTGCGAGCTCAGAATCAGATATAAGTCCTAAGCACCGCCAGGAATGGACCCCAACCACCCCCCCCCAAAAAGTTGTTCTTCGAGTAGAAGCATTTCAAAACTACATTTTTCTCCATTTGTTTTTACCTAATAGTCTTTATTTTTGTGTTTTTATTAATATCAAATATTGAATAAGTTCTATTTTGTGATTTCTATTTTAAGTTGCAGTATTTCTACAACATTTCTACATATATTTTAGTGCTATATTTAATTTGATTGCATTAAAATAACAAGTTTTATAAGATGTCAATTTTGGGGGTTTGGTCACACCCTGCATTACTCAGGGGTTCTTTCTGGCTCTGCTCTCAGAAGAAGCTCCTGTCAGGCTGTGGGAACCATATGTAAAACTAAGAATTTAACCACTGCCAGTCCTGGGTTGACTGCGTGCAAGGCAAATGCCCTTCCTCTGTGCTATCTCTTCAGCCTTAAGATTTCAAATATTTTAAAGTCCTTTTTAGACTTGTTATGTCTCAGGATATGTTCTATCTTGCTGAACATTTCATATGCACTTAAAAAATAAAATCATGTTTTCTGAAACCACTAATGTAATGCTCTGTAATTGCCCATTCTAATTGGATTATACTGCTGTTCAAATTTTTTGTCTATTTACTGACTTTTGGACAATTGCTAAATAAATTGCTATGAGAAGTGTGTTAAAAATCTCCAGCTGTGATAAAAAATAGAGAATTTCTCTATTCCTCCTTTTAGTCAATCTTTGCTTCATATATTTTGAAGCCCTGTAATTGGGTGCATATGTATTTATGCACTTGTTGAATAATTGATTATGTTTTGTTGAAGAATTAATAATTGGTATTCTGATAATAAGTTTTTCAGTCTCTGCATATGTTAGCTTTAATTTGCTCAGATTTTTGAGGAACATAGGCATATATGCTGTTTTTCTTTATTTTATTACTCAAAAATGTCATTTTACTAATGGTTGCACACATTAAACTTACGAAAATTTGACATTATATATTAAGACAAATGCGTGAAAGATAAAAATATTTACAGGGCCATCTGACATGACAGAATTTATAGTCAGAGTTTTTTTTTCTGTTTGGAAATGCATACTTGACATCAGGTATCTTGAATTTTGCTTGAATGTGCATAGTGCATGTGGTTTTTTTTTGTATTTGAGGAGGTTTATGTTCAAGTTGTAGATGTTACCTTTTTATGCTCCTTCCATTGTAGAAGAATTCTTTCAATTCCTGCTTTATCAAATCTAAAACTCTTAATACCTTCTGGTATAAAAATAAAATAATTTACTCATGGGTCAAAGTTGTACCACATGTGAGGAATATAGATAATGCACATGTGTTAACAGTCTCATAAATTAATAGATATTTCCCCTTGATTCAAGGATAGGCTACTGGTGGTTTCCTCCTAATTTATTTATTAATCACATTTTGACAAGTTTTATTCTAAGCAAATTATTTAACAATCTCATATATATTTCATGTATTTTTCTTCTTAGACATATTCATGCATATATAAAATTTTCATTATTGTTAATAATTTTATTATTGTGCTTATATTTTATACAGTCACAAATAACTTTTAATTATTGATTGATCCCATGGGATGTTTTATATTATGGAAGTGATTGATTTGAAGAAACATTGAATATTAGTCTTCTATTAAAAGAACAATAGAAGTCATATAAATTAAATACTTGAAAATTAAACAGGACAATTATAGTTAATCACAAGAATATCAACACTGCTCAACTGACATATATTTGATCTGCATCAACCAGATTTTCCCGAGTCCACTGAGGGATGTTTCCTGATGTACAGACATAGGAATAAGCCTTAAGCATTGTTGAATGTGGCCTTGAAACAGACACACAAAAATTATTTCAACTATTACAATTATTCCATGAAAGAATCAGAAAAAGAGGCTGGGGCAGTAGCATAGTTGTAGGATGTGTGCCTTGCACTCAGCTGACCCAGGATGGACTTCGGTTTAATTCCCAGCATCCCATATGGTTCCCCAAGCAAGGTGCGATTTCTGAGTGCATAGCCAGGAGTAACCCAAGCATCACTGGATGTGGTCCCCAAACAAAACAAAACAACAACAAAAAAAGAATCAGAAAAAGATCAGTCTCTACCCTTGGTTGACATTTTTTCGGGGGGTGGTCACACTTGGTAATGCTGAGGGTAAACTCTTGACTTTGTGCTTAAGATTCAATGCTGGTAGGACTCAGAGAACTATATATAGTGCTAGAGATCAAATCTCGGTGAATCACAAATAGGGAAATCACCCTTCCCACTGTACTATCTCTTTAGTCCCAAGGGTTGTCATTTTTATCCTAAATTTAGATAGTATATTAGATTTTAATTTCACTTATTTAAACATTTTTAGATATACACACATTTTGGGGGTATGCTAATTTAAAAGTATGTGTTGTATATCTAAAATTTATAATTAAAACTTTAATCAGTCAATCTTATTCTCCTTCAATTTTTATTCTATTGTTTCTCTGAATATAACCATATATTTTGAACTCTGGGGTCTGAGCGATATCTGGCTGTGCAATGTAGAAATTCTTCTGTGTGCTTCCTGTCACATGCTTCCTAGATTCTCTACTCTGAAAACTATATGAAGGAGGAAGGGTCAGATTATAATTAATAGCTGAACTTAGAATTTTACCAGTGGTGAGGCTGGAGCTATAGCACAGTGGTAGGGCATTTGCCTTGCACGCTGCCAACCTGGGACAGATTCTGGTTTGATTCCTGGCATCCCATATGGCTCTCAGAGCCTGCCAGGAGCAATTTCTGAGTGCAGAGCCAGGAGTAATCCCCGAGCACCGCCAGGTGTGAGACCCCCCCATCCCTCCAAAAAAGGAAAGTAAGAATTCTACCAATGGAAATAAACTACCCACTTGAAATAGCAACCATCCTTTTGGTTGGAGTGGAGGAATCAAGCTCTTCTTTGCAAGAAGTTCATGGTCATTCTATGGCAAATTTATTTAACAAGTAGTCACATGAGTCTTACTGGACTTCAATCGCAACAGCACTTTTCTCTTTCAGCTGTTTTTTTCTGCAAATATTTATTTCAATTTATTTACAAATTATAAAAGGACACATTTCAAAGTTAGATTTTATGCAAATATGAAGAACAACAACAAACAGACAAGTTTGAGTGGAGAAAACAGGCTAGAACTATTCAGTTTGTTCAGCAAGGGCATCAGCTGCCATCACTTCTACAGACTTTACAGAGAAGATTTCACAGTCAACATGTTTGGATGTTGTTGATCAGTGGAAATAGTTTACCAATTCTAGTGGTTACCATGTCATGCTATGTCTTCTCTATTTGAGTTGGAAAAAGGAAAAACTTGTGTTAGTTATTAATTGAAAATTTCAGTAAAGGTTTTGTTAATTGGAGCTAAATGGTGAAAGGTTTATTACCACTGTTCTTCCAAGACATGTTTCTATGGATAGTGGTTTGATGTCATCTCCTCATATTTAAACATAGAAATTTGAATTCCTGGGCTAGATGTTTCAGATTTTGGATCTCATTTCTATCTTCATACACAGGTATGAAATTATTCAGTATATATTCAGTCTCAATTGAAATTAGGCTGATTTATGATCTGATCTGGTGCTATCTTTTTTCTCTTCTCAACAATCATACTTTCATGTGATTTTAGATTCTGGGGTTTCCAGTTAAAATGTTGTCATAATTAAAAAATTCCATAAGAATTTATAATATGAATTGTGGGCTTATATAACTTTTTTATAATTTTTACTGAACTCTGGGGCAAGAGCTATATTACAAGCAGGTAAGGCATTAGCCTTCCACATGATCAACTTGGGTTCAACCCCCAACACAACATATGATCTCCTGAGCTCCACCCTAGAGCAATTGTTGAATGCAGAGCTGGGGTATATCTTATGTGCTGTTAAGACTGGCCCTTCCCATCAAACTTTACTAAATTCTTATTTATACTTCCTTGTTTTTAGACTTCTATTCTATTTATATCATATATAAATAGATAAATTTACATATAAGAAAATATATATAAATATGTGCACTATATATAATAAGTAGCTTTTAAGGCCCTACTTTCTGCCCTATTATTTGCTATCTCACAAATGTATCTGAGGGTTCATATACATCTGTGTATTGTACTACGCCTTCAGTAGATCCTTAAATGAAAACTTAGAAGATGATATTTCTTTTTTTGGTTTTGGCTTTGGGCCACACCCAGTGACGCTCAGGGTTTACTCCTGGCTCTGTGCTCAGAAATCGCTCCTGGCTTGGGGACCATATGGGACGCCAGGGGATCAAACCGTGGTCCCTCCTAGATCAGCCACGTGCAAGGCAAACGCCCTGCTGCTGCACTACCACTCCGAGCCCAGGAAATAATATTTTATTGGTCAAATCTATCCTATCACCGGGTTTTGTTTCCAGGTTATAGTTCTAGCCTCGATGGCGAACCTATGGCACGTGTGCCAGCGGTGACACGCGAAGGCCTTGCAGCTGGCACACGGAAAAGTCTGCAATTCAGATATTCGGCATGGTGGGAAGCTAGTGTGCCGGTGTCTGTTTTGTAGCTCACCTGGCAACAGGGCCGGACTGGCCATTGGGAAGACCTGGCATTGTGCGGCAGTTTGGGCACTCGGGCTCAAAAAGGTTAGCCATCACTCTAGAATCTATTCTAGAGGATCCTCTAAGTGGTTTTGAAGAAAACGCTGTAGTGGCTCCAGTGATCACCAACACTACATTGTTGAGTAGCACCACAACCTTAGGCTCAAGGATTGAACCACTAATAAGGTAATTGAAAATGTGTCAGGAGTTGAATTGGGGAATATATGCACTAACCTCTGTACTATTTCTCTAGCTCCCACTTCTTTTCCCACTCAAAAATAGATGGTTTGGTTTATTCCAGTTCTCGGATGCTGTTTAAGCTAATAAATACGGAAATGTGTTATTATTTACAAATTAGTAAGTCTTTCTAATTTTTTACAATAAATAAATTTTCTTTTGGGAGGTAAATATTAAATATTAAGAAGTAGGAACGTGAATAATATATTTTCTTTAAATTTGATTAATATTAATTAATGATTTGGATAATTTAATGCTTTAATTCAATAATTTAAATAATAATAATTTCTCCATACTAGTAGAAATAATGAAATATGAAGCAATTCTTTCAGACTAGCCAATTTATTTTTATAACCAATGGTGTGAAAGGAATATCTTTTCTTTATGTCTTCTTAAATACAGTTCTTTTGTTTTTAGGTAGTACTTCTTGGTACATGTTGATTTATTTATTTATGTGATTATGAGATAGTTTTACATTTTGTAGAAATGTTCATTTAGTTCCAGATCCCCTGCCAAATTTTCAATAGTTTGCTTATTTTGTTGAGTTCTGTGAATAGTTAATTCTTTTTTTTTGTTTGTTTGTTTTTTTTTTTGTTTTTGGGTCACACCTGGCATTCAAGGATTACTCCTGGCTCTAGGCCCAGAAATATCTCCTGGCAGGCTTGGGGGACAATTTGAAATCCCAGCATTCTAACCGCCGACCTTCTGCATGCAAGGCAAATGCCTTACCTCCATGCTATCTCATGGGCCCCAAATAGTCTATTCTTTTTTTTTTTTTTTTTTTTTTGGTTTTTGGTTTTTGGGCCACACCCGTTGGACGCTCAGGAGTTACTCCTGGCTATGCGCTCAGAAATCGCCCCTGGCTTGGAGGGACCATATGGGACACAGGGGGATCGAACCGCGGTCTGTCCTACGCTAGTGGTTGCAAGGCAGACACCTTACCTCTAGCACCACCTTCCCAGCCCCACGAATAGTCAATTCTTTGCTAGACTTAACAAAGAGAAAATAAATGTTAAAATACAAATAAATAAAATCAGAAATGAAAGAGTATTAGTTATAGCATTTAGTACATCCAAAAGACAGAGATTATGAACAAAAATAAATTAACAAAATGAGGAAGGAATAGTGTTTTAAAATAAAAAATAATTATGTTTGACTTATTTGAAATCAGATAAATTTATATTAATTTACTACTCTATGAAATAATGTAATATAAGAAACAACCATGACCATAATGTGTAACAAGATGAAAATAGTAATTAAAAAGTCTCCCAAATATAATGTTTTGAAAATTTTAATAAATGCATCCGAAGTCATGCTTAAGACCTCAGGGGGACTCCTTGATTTGGAGGCCACTAAGACTAAACCAAGAAGTCTGAACACATTGCAGTTCAAGGAGCGCTGTATCTTGAGCATGTATTCCACAATTTGTATTATTTTCATAGCCCTTCAAATATAGTATTATGTGTTTATTTGTTTTTCAGGTTCAAACTCAGCAGTATTTGGGCTACTCCCAGTTCTATGGTCACAAGTTACTTCTTCCTAACTGGAGGGATCATGTGGCATCAGAGGTTAAATACAGACCTCCTGTACTGTAAAACATGTATGTGGTCAGCTTAATTTCAAAACCTTCAAATATATTGTTAAATGAAAAGTAGATTAAGAAAGAAGAGCAGGAGGAAGAACAAAAAGTCACTAAAAAGCATATTTTATGACAAGTAAAGTTTGTAGAACAAATTTTTCATATCCTTAAACAAAATTTTATTTCATTTATGTATTATGCGTGGTTGATAATGAAGAGTTAAATAGTTGCAAGAGAGATAGAAAGAGGCTCATGAGGATATATTTGCTACAGTCTTGCTGCAGTCTTTTGCCAAAAGTTTGTGGACCCCTGGGCAAAGCTTTTCATATTCTCTAACTGAGCAATATTTTTGAAATGTTTTCTTCGATCATTTCTCACTTCTATATTGATCTGGAAACATCAATAAATTTGATTATGTTAAAAATAAAAACTACTGATCCTCAATATCAGCTTCAGTGACATATCAAAACTCTGCACTACTAAAAACAAAAACAAAAAAAAACATAAAATGGTAAAATAGCAGGCAAGGTCCTTTCCTTATATGCAACAAATCCAATTTGGATACTTAGCACTGCATATGGACCACTAATCTAATATTATTTGGAGTTATCACTGAGTGCATAGCCAAAGAAAGCTCAGGGCACAGGCATGAGCTCAAAACTAAAATAGAACAAAACAAAATAAAACTATATTCAGATTTGTAGAGAGGTATTATTTAATGCATAACCAATACCATGCTCATTTTCCTAAGGTGACATCACAAATTAATTTGATTTATTTGTAGCTAATGAAAAAATATTAGTATATAGTTATTAATTAAAGCTTTTGATTTTTTCCTAAAATTAAATAAACATGCCTTCTGGATTAAATACTTTCAGTTTCTAATTGTTTTTATTTTCTGATTTTTAAAACCAACTTTTATTCTTTAGCCAGAGTTCAAATGATGATACAATTCCTATGTGACATTTTCACATTACTAGAATTATGAAACATTGAGCTACCATGTCAATCTTCATTTTCTAAGTTACTTTAGGGGAACATGCTTATCACAAACACTTGCAGCATTCAATAGAAAGTTGAAAGCATTTTAGAACTAGATATTGCTCAGTAACATAGAAATAAAGTTGTCATTAAGAAAACACAGTCGGAGCCGGAGAGACAGCATAGTAACAGGGCAATTATATTGCATGTGGCTGACCCAGGACAGACCCGGTTTTATTCCTGGCATCCCATATGGTCCCCCAGCCTGCCAGGGGGCAAGTTCTGAGTGCAGAGCCAGAGTGACCCTTGAGCCACTGGGTGTGGCCCAAGAACCAATCAATCAATCAATCAAGTTAATAAACAAAAAGAAAACAGTCAAGGAAATAATTTTTGAGAAACCTAACTTAAGTTACAATTATTAAGTTACAATCTATTACAATATACAAATATTAAGTTACAATTGTAACTAAAGTTACAATTATTGTAAATAATTTACTATTTTACTAAATACTAAAATTTAAGACTTAAAATATTGAAAATCTCCTGTTTTTCTTTTTTAAATTTTAATTTATTTTATTTAAAGTGTTTATGGTTTTTATTACACAAATAAATTCAGAAACTAAAAAATATGATTAAATACATGTCTTTACTTGGGTTCTAAATTTGTTTCATGTTCATTCTCTGTGTTTTTCTCTCTCTTCTTTCCTTTTAGGATAAGGAAAAGCACAAAATAAAGTGCTTCTGGGTGGTAGTTTACTTTTGCCAACAGTTCTTGTATGTGCATTTATAGTCAGACACATGAGAGGATTGGAAGATATATAAAATATTTTTATATTTTGGGTTATAAAATATATTATATATAAATATATAATTGGAAGATTATTAAATATAAAAATTGCATCAATACTTCAGGTCAATTTTTTATATTTTATGAAATTTCAAGTTATCCATAACTTTCTTTTCCATTCATTTATTCACTTATTAACTGGAAACTAAGCTCATTTCACTTATTCAATCAATTACTTACAGATAACTTACTACTTATCAGGCAGTTATTTATTCAGGGTGTTAAAATATGACAGAAAATTGCCTGTTGCTATAGAGTATTTATATGATATCTAAAATAGATGTCAGCTACACATAAATGCATTAAATGGAACAGAAGTTGAGAGAATTAAAGACCTGTTATAAAACAGAGAAAAATATGGGGATTAAGAAAGCCTAGTATTTGAGATAATCTGTGACTAAAGTGATAATGAACAATTAAAATAGTCATTTTTAAAATAATTTTATGAAAAAAATCAATTTACTAGTCCTTTCAATGAATTTATAGAAAGGCAAAATAAAAAAAAGATGGATAAGAAGGTATCCTTTTGGAGGAAGAGAATCAGGGAAGAAGCCACACCATGTTGGCTTTTAAAAGAGGGACTCCTTGGCCAATAATATTTGGGGGAGAAAGTGACTCATGTACAGGAACAGAGAGAAACTACAGGGTTTTAGGCACTTGCCTTGTTTATAGTCAACTTTGCTTCAATCCCAGCACAATATAAAGTCCTCCTGAGCTAGTAAGGTGTGGTACAAAGACAAGCAAAAATAGTCAATGTTCCATTTCACTGTTTCTAAAAATGAAAAACCTTATTTTAAGATTTGAGTTTTTAGGGGTGTTAAGACATCTAATATAGAGTTTTTATTTCTACAGTTATATGTTTTAGGATCATTCTGCCTAGGATCATCACAAGAGACTGGGAATCCTATGCTCCCTGGACATATAATGGGTCTATTTTTGATTTCTATTTGTAGACACAGCATCAAAGTTTCAGCTGGGGGCTCCACTGTGTTCATGAGTTTGAAGAAATGGAGAGTTATCAGATTAAAGCTAAAATAAGAAAAAAGAATAAAGGGTATGGTATTGGGATGGAAATTTGAAGAATAGGGAAGAAAGAAAATATATTATTAGAAAGTAATTGAAATCGCATTATCTTCTCAGTCTTGTTTTCAAACTTTATCATTACTTTCATAATTTAGAGCAGTTTATTCTCCTCAAATATACTATAGTTTTAAACTCAAATACACTCAAATACCCCCCTTAGGTTTATGTCTTAAGATATTCCAATTTTAAACACCTTTTCCTAAAAGAGTTTTTTAAAGATATAATTTTAAAATTTAAGTCCTAGAATAATGGACAGCTGATCAAATATATATCACCTCTTCTACCAACTCTATAATTTTGGAGGGTTTGAGGGGAAGGTGTAATGGAGTAGATGAACTATACCTGACAGTCATCATGGCTTAATCCTTATTTTTTCCTGGTCTGTGCTCAGTGAAGTACATATTGTGAAAGAATTGGTCTTATACAGAAAAAATTCCTTAAGTCTGTACTGTTTCTCCAGGGTCCATAAATTTTTTAAAGTAATCACTGCCAAAATCTATAATGCATTTTGGGAATATTGCTGAACAAAATATTCTATAACACTTACAATATATTGGGAGAAACAATGTAACCTAATAAATATGCAAATAATTAACAAAGTGAAATCCAACAGACACTACACAGGAGAATTAAAGGACAGCATAGAATTTACAACAAGAGATTGAACTCAATGCAATGGATTATGAGAATTGGTCGAAAGAAAAATTTACTTGTTTTGAAAAGTGAAAAAATAATAATTAACCATGAACCATCAATATTCTTCTGGTAAAAATGATGCATTTAAAGAAGGAATCAGAGATCAAATCAAGCTTCTGGTAAGAATCATTATTATATAAGAATAGATTGAGGCAAAACTCTGAATATTATAGGGATATATTCTATTTATAAGAAAGTGGAATTATTATATAAGATATGAATAATTGTATAATTTCTCTCAATTTCACATAGAGGGATTACATAATAAATCATCCTGACTACTGTTTGCGGCCTGTCAAGGGTCGAATTTCTCACTCTGCATAGGCTATCTTTATAGATTGCATATTGATAAGAGAATAAAAAGAGTTGTCTGAGTTAATTCTATACAGTTTGTGTTTTCCTTTGGGGCTATCTCTACTGGCTTTCAGGGTTTATTCGTGGCTCTGTGTTCAGGATTACTCCTAGCAGTGTTTGGAGGCCCATAATAGATACAGAGATTGAATCCAGATCAGTTGTAGACAAGGCATATGCCCTACCTGCTGTACATGCCTTACTTGCTCCAGCTCCCAATACCATACTTCTTCAGAAATATAAAACCATACCACACACAGAGAAGTAAAATTAGCATTGTGTACAATGAGAAAATTGTCAGTAAATATGAAAATATGAAAGTGATTAAATAATTTCAAGTACAATTTTACAAAAATTAGACTTAAATATAATACCTATCAATATAAAAACTACAAAGAATATATGGGAGCATATTATCATTATATTTATGACAAGTTAAGTTATTTATCTATTTTTATATTTCACTTATACTTTTCAGTTGCTGTTATTGTTATTTGGCTTAGATTTTCTTTATTTTTTTGAGGGGGCACACCCATTTGACACTCAGGGTTTATTCTTTGCTATGTGCTCAGAAATCGCTCCTGGTTTGGGGGAACCATATGGGACTCCAGATATCAAACCACAGTCAGTCCTAAGCTAGCGCTTGCAAGTCAGAGTCTTACCTCTAGCGCCACCACTCCAACTCCTGGCTTAGATTTTCTATTGTTTATTTTTTGCATGTGTTGTTTCAATCTCTATGACTTTAATTTTGTTAGTTCTATAATGCAACTATATAGATACTGTATTTTGTGGCATATAAGACTATATTTTAACCCATGAAAAACTTCTTAAAAGTCAGGGCTCAGGGCTGGAGCAGTGGCACAAGCAGTAAGACAACTGCCTAATGCGCTCTAGCCTAGGATGGACCCCAGTTTGATTCCCCCCCCCAGCATCCCATATGGTCCCCCAAGCCAGGAATAATTTCTGAGTGCAGAGTCAGGAGTAAGTCCTGAGTGTCTCCAGATATGACACCAAAACAAAACAAAACAAAACAAAACAAAACAAAGTCTAGGTCATTTTATACAGTGTTTTTCAACCTTTTCTCATGAAAAAAAAATCACGAGGCACACCACCAATAGAAAATGTTAAAAAAGTTAACTCTCTGCCTATATTGACTATATATATCAAGTAATTCTCTTGAATAGAAATCAAATAAACACTAAGAAATTATTTTATAGTTACTTTATTATGAAATAATCTGATTGTTCTATTTGTGAGTTGAAACCTCATGTTATGGATGAAATTGGATTTTTTCCCACAGCACACCAGACAATAGTGTGCTGTGGCACAGTGGTTGAAAAACACTGGTCTTAATACTGGTATACAGCATGCTGAAACTTACTCCAACTTTAGGGACTAGTGATCCCTCCATCTTGCATAACTTCCAACTGCCAGGCATCATCACTCAGTCCTCTTCTTTTCCTGATTCATCTTTCAGGGCACACAGAGGAGCTGAGTTACAGAGCGCTGCATTCCATTCAACAGCAGGGCGTCATCACTAGTATGTGGCTTTCTAGTGCTCAGTCCTTTGTTCAGCTTTTATGGGACACAGAGGAGGCTCTCTGTCTCCCTCTCGTGGTCCTATTGATCTCTGCACCCCAGCCCGCTGCTCTTGGAGGAGCCTCTCTCCTTGCTCTCAGTGTAGATCACAATTAAAAAATCACAATCAGTCACTACAAATTACAAGTATAAAATGATTTTTGGCTCCCCAAAGTCAACTTTATTAAACATATATTGTTAACCTTTGAGGTTTCTACTCTTTTTCTCTTCCGTTTTTTAATTTTCATTTGATATGCGTTGAGAGGCAGTTTTATGGAGAATATAGCCCAAATCCTATATTTTAACAGGAACAATAGGGGGTCGTCTTATATGCCCAGTCATCTTATACACTGGAAAAGACGGTTCTTATCACACCTCTACACTACCAATCGAAGTATATTAGGTCCCTATCCCAAGGCCAATTTTCTTCTGTTCAGATTTTCTTTCTCTCTTTGCCTTCATCCTCTTTCTGACATTCTTAGTTTGATAGCCTAGAGATAAGGGTAATCTAAATTTCCCCTTTGACACCTTTTATTCCTTGTCCAGCTAAATACCTCACATAAGTGATATAATCCAGCACTTGTCTTTTTCAATATTTGCTTAACATGATATCCTTCAGTTCTATCCAAGTTGTAGAAAATTGCATGATCTCTTTAGCATTCCATGTTATATACTTTCAATATACATTCATATGTCATTGAACACCTGGGTTGACTCTATATCTTAGCTATTGTGCTAAATGCCACAGTGGATAATGGTGTGTTATATGGAAAAATTATGACTGTTTTTCAGAAAAAATGAATGAAGTTGCCATATAACCCAACAAAGATATTTATTCCAAAATTGTGCACATTATATATACAAGTTTATTTAAAGGAAGAAATAAGAAACTTCTTCAAAAATACATAAATATGAACCATCTGTATACAAAAAAATGATCTCCATCACTCATTATCAGGGTAATGTGTATGTAAGCAATGATATATCATATTATACTAGAAAATTCGTTATGTACAAAAAGCAACAAAAACAATCGTGTGGGCATAGTGTGGAAAAATGAATCATAATTTACTGTTGGTAGGAATTTCCATTTTTAAACATTTTTAGAAATCAATTTAGACATTTTAAGAAATACTTGAATATAATCCAGCACTTTCACTGGACATTTACTCCAGGGCCATAAATTTCTAAATGTAAAAAACCTGCACTATTATTATCGCAGTACTATTCACAATAGCCAAAATCTGGGAATATAAGTATGCAAGAACAAAGGACTAGATAGTAGAAGTATAGTATATAAACATAGTTGAACACTACTTGGCTGATTGAAAAAACAAAAGCATACAATTTGCTGTTATGTGGATGGAACTTGAGAATATCATAACAAAGAAGAGACAGAAATAGAATGGCCTTTCTCATATGTGGAAAATAAAGAAGATAAATATAAAAAAAGGTAAATATAGAATGGCAAATAACAAAAGTAACAGAATCTAAGATCTTGTCTACAGAGTTCTACTATCTTGTCTACAATGAGTTCTCATGGCAGTGAGAAGTGTATTGATTGTGTTTGAATGTAAGTGCATGTTGAGGTAGGAGATGAAAAGAATTCTGAGATAATAGAAACATGAAATAGACACTGATGGAGTGGTGATGTATTGTTTTGGAATATGTATTCATAAAACCCTAAAACCCTATCATTCAAGTTATTGTAAAATTGCAACTCATGATGACAAAAATTTAAAAAATAAAAAAGCATAAGATTACTAATTACAGAGGTAATTGCAATAAATTAATTATGTTAAAATGAGAATTTTCATATAGGAATAAGGACAGAGAAGGAAAAATTAGAGGAAAAAGAAAGAAGAAAATGGAAATAATGAGGGAACAGAGTTAAAGTGACTTGTTATGTGGAGATCTAGAAATGTGGGAGAGTGGTATAGCTATATATCCAAAGCATAGACTAAACATTAGAAATACTATATCTAAACTATAATCATGGGATTTTAATTTGTGCCTCTCAAGGTGGCTGGAGGGAACATGGGTTCACTGATGGAAGTAAGTTAACACTGTTGATAAGATTTGTGTTGAAATATTGTATGACTAAAACCCAACTATCAATAATTTTGTAAATTATGTTTCCTTAATTAAATACATAAAATGAATTATTGTACATCAAACAGAGACCATTAGGGTGATAGAAAAACATATGAATATTTTTTTAATTTTTATTCTGACCAAAGTGGATTAAAAATCTTTCACAGTAAAATTTTAGGTACATTCCCACCACCAATGTTGTCCTCCCTCCACCATTCCCAGCATGTATCCCATATCCCCCTCTTTTAACCACCCATTGTGTCTAGCATGTTGTAGATTGGGTGTCGATTCTGTTGTCATTGGCTTTGAATTTGATGTTTAAGTCTGATCATTTTTTTTATTTCTACCTAATATTCATATGGTACCCTCCATTATTTCCCCCTCAGTTTGTGAGGTGGAACAAGATCTTTTAAATTATATGGTTCTGTTTGAAGGAAAGAAAAATAATAAATAAAATGGGGCAAAAATCAAACAAGCAAAAAATGGGAGGAGTACTTCTAGAGGTTATAAATATCAATTTAAGAGAAAAAGGGAAAAACGAAGAAAAAATAACAATACTAATTTTTTTAAATCAAATAAAAAACTTGAAATGTATCACAGCAATAAAAATACCAACCACTGAAATAAAAAAACAAAACAAAGTACAAAAAAAGAAAACCCCTGGAACAAAAACAAGCAACAAACAACAATAACAAAACCAAAAAACAAAGTTAATTTGTGCTTCTCTCTCTTTTCTTTTCCTTGCATAGGCACAGTAAATATTGGGCAAATTAAAAAGGAAATTCCCTTGGTCTAAGAGATATAGTGTTTCTCTGCCCTTGAAATATATTGTCATGGGAATAACTACAAGCTCCATACATGTTCTTTTACTCTCCCCTTGGTCCCTTGGTGGTGTCTGGAAACTTTCCACTCCATCGTGGATGATAAAATCATGCCTCTGTAGCTACAGATCTTGGTATTTGCATAGGTCACAAGATGGACTCTTTCTTTTTGGTTCTAGAAGATCTGTTCCATCACTGTTGATTTAATCAGTCTTCTGTAGTTGGTGGTCTTGGTTTTTGCCATAATCCTAGAGTGAAGCATAGGATAGAGTCTTTCCTTATGTTTCCAGAGGATCTGCTCAGTAGCAGTTGTCTCAGTCAAACCTCTGGAGTTAGAGATCTTGGTGTTGTACAGATCATAGGCCAAGGTCTAGACTAGGTTCTGTTTTTATTGGTCCCAGGATAAGTTCTGCCCAGTCATGGTTATCACAGTCAGTCTTCTGTAGATATTAAAGTTGGTTTTTGTACCATTCAAAGCTTAGACCAAGTTGTTGCCATTTCCTCATTGTGAGGATGTCATATTAAAACAGGCACATGTTAGTGTTACAGCAGTATTAAGAATGCCCTAGAGGGAATTTGGTTCCTGGAGTTGTTGCAGAGAACTGTGTCAATTCTATGTCTGAGATCTAGGGTTTAGGGTTGGACGGTCACTGTCTAATCACATGGAGTCTAAGTTGGGTTCACATGATATATGTTCAAGGTGGGAGGTGCCCCTGTACTGTAAAATATATGGGTTCCTATACCTAGTAGATAAAAGCTTGTATCTATATGTAAAATTTTCCCCTTTTTAGATGCCTTTGCAAGAAGAAATGGTGGTATATTATATGCTGGTGCATTTGGGGGTGAGAGTGTCAGGCCCCATCATCTCTGTGCTCTGGTCTTGAGCTGACCTATTATCCCAGGCAAGACTATTTTGTAGGTTTTTGTATCAAGCAGAACCAAAACAGGTGGAGTTAAGGAAGAAGAGAAAACAGAAACAAGATTATATATATGATATATATAAATATACATTTATATATGTATGTATGTATATACTCACATATATAAAGGAAAAAATAAAAAATAAGTTTAAAAATATTAATGGAACAAACTGATACAGGAGAATACCTTAAATTTGTAGATAAACAGGTTAAGAGGTAGTATTATATAGGTCTTAAGTGTTGAGGTCTTCCACAGTCATCATGTTGCTATTGATATCTTCTTTCAGATTTGTCAACAGTTGTATTAAATATATTGCTGGTCTTTCACAAAGTGCATATATGTTTAGGAGTGTGATTTCTTCCTGTTGCATATTCCTTGATTAGAATGAAATGTTCATCTTTGTTTCTTATGAATTTTCTGAGTCTAAACTTTCTGTTATCTGATATTAGTATGGCCACTTCAGCTTTTCAAAGAGCATTGTTTGCTTGGATAATTTTCTTTCAGCCTTCGATTTTGAATCTATGTTTGTTCTGCCTCTTCAGGTGAGTTTCTTGTAGGCATCAGAAGGTTGAATTCAGTTTTTTGATACATTTAGCCACTGTGTCTCTTTTTTTTTTTTTTTTTTGGTTTTTGGGCCACACCCGTTTGACACTCAGGGGTTACTCCTGGCTATGTGCTCAGAAATCGCCCCTGGCTTGGGGGGACCATATGGGACGCCGGGGGATCGAACCGCGGTCCTTCCTTGGCTAGCTCTTGCAAGGCAGACACCTTACCTCCAGCGCCACCTACCCGGCCCCGCCACTGTGTCTCTTAATTGGTGCTTTTAGTCCATTGACTTTGAGAAAGATAATTATCATGCAATTTAGTGCCATTTTTGTGTAAAAGTTTGTTGTGTCTGTTGGTCTGTCTTATCTTAAAGTAGACCTTTTAGTTTTTCTTTTAAGGCTGGTTTTGAATCTGCAAAGTTTCTGAACTATTGTTTATCCATGAAGCATTGTTTTCTTCCTTCAAACCCAAAAATGAATTTGGCTGGATGCAGTATTCTAGGCAAAGCTTCATTTCCTTGAGATTACTCACTATGTCCCACAACTGCCTCTGGTGTTGATGGCTTCTTGTGACAGATCTGCTGTAAATCTTAAGGATGCTCTTTTTAATGTAATTTTCCCTTTTGATCTTGCTGCTTTTAGTATTCTATCTCTAGCTGTAGAATTTGTCATTGTGTCTAGGATGTGTCTTGGGGTACTCTTATTCAGGTCCTTTTAGATGGTACTCTTCTGGCATTCAGAATTTGGTTGCATGCAGTCTTTATCTCTGAGAGTTTCACTGCAATTATATACTTGACTGCTGATACATCCTGGGGATTTTCATCCTGGGTCTCTGGGAATCCAATGATTTTTATATTGTTTCTGTTGAGCTTATCGTAGTCTTATATTTTAATCTGTTCACATTCTTTGAGTAATATTTTCCACTGCCTAACCATTTGCTTTAAGGCTTTTTTCCCAATCTTTTCTGCTTTATGGAGTTGTTCTGCATCTCATCTTCCAGCTTACTGATTCTATCATCAGTTTCTGTTATCCTGTTGGAAAGGCTTTTCATTTAGGTTTTCAATTCATCTACTGAGTTTTTTAGACCTGCTATTTCAGTTTGGAGTTTTCTGATTTCTGTCTTTATATCCTCTTGACTCAAATTTTTTATTTAACATGATCTATAATTTCTTTGAATTCTATTAACATCCTCCATATTTCTTCTTTAAATTTTATATCTGAGAAAATAACTAGGTGGTTGGCAGTTTTTATGTCATGAGAGTTGCCATCTTCATTCTCAAAGTTTCTACTTTAATAATTTGGAATTCTGTTTTTTAAGAGACATGGTTCTTTTTCTCCATTACTTTTTGAATCAATAATTTATTAATTTATAGCAATAGGGACTCCTGTACACTTATTTTATTCTTTGGAATATAATGATGTATTTTTTCTAAATAGTTTTAGCATTATTAATCAAAAGGTCTTTTTCTGAGACCTGTTTCTTTTATATATAAGTGACTTGTTGGTTAAACAACTCTATTCTTTCTTAAATAAAAATATTTGAATTATTTTATGTTTTAAATATGTATATGTAAAGCACATAGGCTAAATTTTGCATTTTAAGGTACAGAGGATTTTAATGCCCTCAATAATACCCAGAGACAACAGACAAAAGTCAGGGGGCAGCTCAGAGAAGAAAGCTTGCCAAAAGAGTTCAGGTATAGTTAGAGTAGCTCTACTAGGATCTAATAGGAAAATAGTTGGATAGTTGGAACTGATCACTCTGAACAAGAAATCAACACTGAAAGGGGAGAAAATAACATGCAAGGCACCCCTCTAACAATAGTGTAAACTACAGTGTTAAAAAGAAAAAGGAAACAGGAGAGAGAGGCAGAGAGACAAAACCAGAGACACAGAGACAGGGAGAGACAGATAGACACAGGCAGACAGAGTAAGATAGAGAGAAAGAGAAAGAAAGAAAAAAGAAAGAAAGAAAGAAAGAAAGAAAGAAAGAAAGAAAGAAAGAAAGAAAGAAAGAAAGGAAGGAAGGAGGAAGGGAGGAAGGAGGAAGGAAGAAAGAAAGAAAGAAAGAAAGAAAGAAAGAAAGAAAGAAAGAAAGAAAGAAAGAAAGAAAGAAATAAAGAAAGAAAGAAAGAAAGAAAGAAAGAAAGAAAGAAAGGGAGGAAGGAAGAGAGAAAGAGAGAGAGAGAAAGAAAGAAAGAAAGAAAGAAAGAAAATACAGAAAGAAATAAAGAAAAGAAAAGAAAGAAAGAAAGAAAGAAAGAAAGAAAGAAAGAAAGAAAGAAAGAAAGAAAGAAAGAAAGAAAGAAAGAAAGAAAGAAATGAAGAAAAAGAAAGAGGGGCCAGGAAGGTGGCGCTAGAGATAAGGTGTCTGCCTTGTAAGTGCTATCAAGGAACGGACCGCGGTTTGATCCCCCGGCGTCCCATATAGTCCCCCCAAGCCAGGGGGCGATTTCTGAGCACATAGCCAGGAGTAACCCCTGAGCGTCAAACAGGTGTGGCCCAAAAAACCAAAAAAAAAAAGTAAGAAAAAAAGAAAGAAAGGAAGGAAGGAAGGAAGGAAGGAAGGAAGGAAGGAAGGAAGGAAGGAAGGAAGGAAGGAAGGAAGGAAGGAAGGAAGGAAGGAAGGAAGGAAGGAAGGAAGGAAGGAAGGAAAGAAAAGAAAGAAGAGAAAGAAAGAAGAAAGAAAGAAAGAAAGAAAGAAAGAAAGAAAGAAAGAAAGAAAGAAAGAAAGAAAGAAAGAAAGAAAGAAAGAAAGAAAGAAAGGGAGGAAGGAAGAGAGAGAGAGAAAGAAAGAAAGAAAGAAAGAAAGAAAGAAAGAAAGAAAGAAAGAAAGAAAGAAAGAAAGAAAGAAAGAAAGAAAGAAAGAAAGGAAGGAAGGAAGGAAGGAAGGAAGGAAGGAAGGAAGGAAGAAAGAAAGAAAGAAAGAAAGAAAGAAAGAAAGAAAGAAGAAAGAAAGAAAGAAAGAAGAAAGAAAGAAAGAAAGAAAGAAAGAAAGAAAAAAGAAGAAAGAAGAAAGAAAAAGAGAAAGAAAGAAAGGAAAGAAAAAAGAAAAGAAAGAAAGAAAAAAGAAAGGAAGAAAGGAAGAAGAAAGAAAAAGAGAGAGAAAGAAAGGGAAAAAGAAAGAGAAGAGAGTAGAAAATTTAAAATGTAAAATTAAAAATATTTGGGAACTGCTCAGGCTGAGAGAGTAAGAAACAACCAATGAGTAAGGACTGCTGTGGGTGTCACCAGGCAGAGAGCTAATTCTTCTGTCTGTTGAGGTTCTCCCCTGCTGTGCCCTCGATGACTGTGATAACTTGAAGGGACCCTTTGGCTTTGCTTGTGTGTCTTCTGAATGCCTCAATCTCTCCTCAGAGGGTTCGGAAGGCACCCCACCCTCAAAAAAAAAAAAAAAAAAAAAACTGTCCCTAGAGTCTACAGAATAGCATGAGCGCTCAACTTTGCTTCAGGGCCGCACACTTTTTCTAACCAATAAAACACAACACAACATGCAGAAAAAAAATAGCCCTACAAGCATGACAATGGGGAAACCTCGCAGGCAAACACCGTGCACAGAGAATGAAGATGATAGCTCTGATGACCAAAAGAATTCAAACAATCTGATTAACCTCTCAGATAAGGAGTTTAGAATAGAAATATGGACTATGTTCATAGAACTCAAAGAAAGCATAGATAGATCTGATCAAGCTACAATGACAGAAATCAGAAAACTCCAAAAAAAAATGACAGATCTGAAAAACATGGTAGCTCAACTGAAAATCTTAGTGGATGGTCTCTCCAACATGGTAACAGCAGCTGAGCACAGAATCAGCGTGCTGGAAGATCAGATCAGAAGAACGCAATACAGCAGAAGAAACTGGAAAAAAGCCCTTAAGACAAATGATCAGACAATGGAAAAAGTACTCAAGGAATGTGAACAGATGAAAATAGAAGTCTTTGATAAACTCAACAGAAAAAAAAAACATAAGAATCATTGGAGTTCCAGAGGCCCAGGTAGGAGACCCCAGAAAGAATCAACTTTTAAAGATATGATCAAAGAGATACTTCCAGAGTTAAAGACTGCATGCAATCAAATCCTGTATGCCCGAAGAGTACCAGCTAAAAGAGACCTACAGAGAAACACCCCAAGACACATCCTAGTTATAATGACAAGTCCCACAGATAGAGATAGAATACTGAAAGCAGCAAGATCAAAAAGGGAAATTACATTCAAAGGAGCATCCTTAAGACTTACAACAGACATGTCACAAGGAACCCTCAAGGCCAGAAGACAGTGATGGGATATTGTGACAAGATTGAATAAAATGGATGCCTCAACGAGAATACTGCACTCAGCCCAACTCACGTTCAAGTTTGAAGGAAGGATGCATAAATAGATGGATAAGCAACAGCTCAGAAACTTTACAAATGCAAAACCAGCCTTAAAGGAAAAACTGAACGATCTACTTCAGAGGTCTTCAAACTACAGCCCGCAGGCCACATGCGGCCCGCAGAGGAGTCTGATCTGGCCTGCCAGCAGTGAGTGCTGGTTAGTTGCCAAGATACCTGCCAGCATATACACTCAGTGTCACAGTTTCTCAGGAATGACGTCAACCGCCTCCGCCCACTGCATGTTGTGTGGTGGGAGGGTGGGCGTGAGGGCAATGTTGAGAGGGACACTGATGCACCCTTGCCCTGGCACTTGGCATGCCCGTTGCTGATGACGTCACTGGAGGGCACCGGACTCTGCGTGGTGAGGAGTACCACATGTGGGTGACTATATGATGTAAAAAGGCGCCTGCTCCAACCCCAGGCAATGTGGTGTCTGTGTGCTGTGCCTGCCTGTCAGCAAGGTTTTCCTCCACTCCCTCCACTGCCAAAGGTCAGTCAAAAGTGCCATAGAAATAAATTATTGCCAGATGGGGGGTTCTGCCCCATTGGGCTGTGGGTGACTCATATGAAAATTCCCCTTTGGAGGTGGTGAGGCGTTCAATGCTGAAATCAAAGTTAGGGGGTGGGCGGTGGTTGGGAGGTTAGGGATTCGGTGCTGAATTGCCCATGTGGAAAATTAGAGGTTCGATGCTGAAGCATTTTAAAGGGGTTATATTGAAAATTTTATATGCATTTTGCAATTCCTTTTCAGTGTTCACATGCTGATCCCGAACATATCAATTTGGGCATTATATAGGAAGATATAACTGAACTACCAGGGACTGAGCTGGTCCGCTTAGAAAAGCCTGCAAGGGGTAAGTGTTCACATCAGAGACTAATGAAGGTTCATACACTGTGTGTATGAACACACACATATTTGTATTTCACTAATATCAGTTTGGAATCCCTGGGAAACAATGATGTCAAGAAAAAGAAAAATTGATGCCGAGTGTAGGATATTCAAAGAGCAGTGGATTTACGATTACTTTTTTATGTGGTACAAAAAAAAAGCTGTGTATCTGATATGCCAGAATATAGTTGTTGTGTTCAAAGAATACAATTGTGACGTCACTATCAAACTCAAATAAAGATAAATATGATTGGTTGGAGAAGTGAGAAAAGATAAAATATTACAACTGAAACATACACTGACAACTCAGCAAAATACTTTTGTGAAGCAGCAGTTAAATACTTTCTCACTGCGGGCAAGTTTTCAAGTAGCCAAGCTAATAGCGTGCAATGGCAAACCATTTGTGGAGGGAGAATTTGTTAAAGAATGCCTTATTTCTGTTGCCAAAGAGATGTGTTCAGAGAAGGCCGATTTATTTAGTACAGTGAGCCTTTCAGGAGTTACAATGACATGAAGGATTGAACAAATGGGAGAAAATTTGCTGCACCATTTGCAAAACTCTGCAAAGAAACTTAGCTATTTTTTTGGCACTTGAAAGCAATGATGTTCATGATTCTGCCCAACTTCTCATTTATATGCGTGGGACAAATGAGTATTTTGAAGTCACAGAAGAGCTTGCTGCACTGCAAAGTATCAAAGGTACAACCACAGGAGTGGATATATTTGAAAAGATTTGCCAAACTGTGAATGGTTTGGAGCTGGACTGGGTTAAACTAGTCAGTGTAACAACTGATGGTTCTCCTAGCATGCTGGGGTCTAAGAGAGGAGTAATTGCTCACATTACACAAGAGATGGACAAACATAACCATCCTCATCCAATTGCCATACACTACCTCATCCACCAACAAGCGCTGTGTTGTAAATCACTGAAGTGGGACTCTGTTATAAAAATTGTGGTATCTTGTGTTAATTACATTAGAACTCATGCACTAAACCACAGACAATTTCAGGAATTTCTATCTGAGGTAAATGTTGCCCATGAAGATGTTCTGTACCACACAGAAGTTCATTGGCTGAGTAGAGGGAAATGTTTCAAACGTTTCTATGACTTACTTCCGCAGATTACAGCTTTTCTACTTTCAAAAAACCAAGAAGTACCAGAGCTCAATGATGCAGAATGGAAATGGCACCTTGCCTTTCTGACAGATATAACAGAGCTACTCAACAGTTTCAATCTGCAACTTCAAGGCAAGGGGAAGCTCATCTGTTATATGGAGGGCTGGAACTTCCAGCTCACTTCATGAAGCTCTCCACAAAGAGTGGTGAGTGCAGTTATAGAAATAACTACACTGAGAACTACCATAACCGTTCGAATGAATGAAGGAAAGCCTGTCTAGAGCATTGGTGGGGGTGGGGTGGGATGGAGGGAGATTTGGGACATTGGTGGTGGGAATGTTGCACTGGTGAAGGGGGTTTTTCTTTACATGACTGAAACCTAATCACAATCATATTTGTAATCAAGATGTTTAAATAAAGATATAAAAAATTTAAAATCTAAATCAATGGTGAGGATTAGGGGATTAAAAGGAATGGGAGATATCTGTGACTGAAAAGTTCACTGGTGAAGAACTTAAACAACTTACAAATTTGTAACCACAGTGCTTAAATAAAGCAATTACATTTCTAAAAATAATTTAAAAAGTATAATCATATACTGAATTATTATGTTTTTGAGAATTTAAATGAAGATAAAATGTATTGGAAAGAAAATGAAATATTGTTTAGTTGAACTGTATATTGAGTTCAAATCTATGGGTCCTTGAAAACACAAAAATATGGAAAAATCATGTGATGTTAGAAGACAGATAAATTAACACTAATTTCTAAGTCTAAATCCAGACAAGTCTGCAAATGAAGGAAAGTACAATGATATGTAGATGTATGCTGATAAAGTGAGAGGAGAAATCAGGACACCATTAAGCAATCTCTGAGGAAATTTAACAGTTGTATGAAGTTAACAAGGAAAAAAATAGTCATTATTATGTAATTAACTATAGTTGAAAAAATATATCTACAAATAAAATTTTGTTGCTGTAAGTGTCCTTAAAATATATGGTAAGAGAAAGTAGAGGAAAATTCTATTTTACTGTCAGTTTAAAACATTTTGAAAAGTTATAAAAATACACCACAGCATGGACAGGATGAAAAAAAAAAGGAAGATGGTCTGCAAATCCTGAGCATCTCACACCTACACCACAAGGAAATGAACTCTGACAACTAATTAATTTGTAAGATTGTATTAGGTTACATTATAGCACTGAAGAGCACCTTGTTTTTAGAATGCTTCCTTATGGTAGAAGTACACACACACATACACAACACAACACAACACAACACAACACAACACAACAGCAAATTCATGCCTATAGTCCCATCAATGGTGAAATTTTTTTCAGCTGAACAAAAACCACTATAGAGTCAAGAGTTCAAAGAATGACCATAGAGAACACAGTATTCCAATTCTGCAACTGTGAAATAGCACTTGATTGTAGAGGATTATGTGGTTAGAAAAATAGTTTTATTTAAAAATCTCTATTTTTATCTAAAATTTTAATATTTGGAGCTTTTATATTATACAAGAAATTCTTTCTGGGTATACATTATTTATTATTCATTTCATTTAATTCCTTATGCTGTTAATTTATATATTTTATCACCTTTTATTTTATTTATTACTATAAATCGACTTTCTATAAGTAATCTTATATTTCCAAAGGATATATAATATCTTTTCAAAATCAGTAGATTTACAGAAGGCAGTGTGGAAACAGAGAATTATATTCTTAGTGAAGGAAGTAATTTCATATCAAAAATTAACCCTTTTGTGAATTCCTATAAATTACTAAAATTCAGAATCTAAAATTAACCTAATTTGTTTCTAAAGTAGAGTGATAGATTTGAATTTAGAATAAATATACATAAATCTTTTGTCCTAAGACATATAAGCCTTTTGGCTGAAAAGTTAAAATTGATTAATTATGATTTTCTTTGTATATTTATCATTTTCATAGATATTTGCTAACGTTTTTGATGAATTGGTTATCTAATTGTTTTTAGAAATAATACTTTAGACTCATTATATATGTATATATGCTAATTAGTCTTTCATTGAACTACTCAAGGATTCCTCATTTCTGGCATCTGCTCCAGGACTTTGCCACATTGCTTGTTAGCATTCCTGGTGAGACGAGATCTTATTTGATAGCAAGTTATTTGGTTTTATTTACCTCTACCTAAGGTACACTTATCACAAGATAATGTGTTTTATAAATGAATAAATCAAGAAATAATTCAATCAATCAAAAGTGATTGCAAAATTGTTGAAGCAAAAGATTTCAATTTTAATAGTCTTGCTAGAATAATAAGTAGTAATTATCTCATTCTGGAAGGAGAAAGAGTTTGAGTTTTGATGAATAAGATTCACTGACTAGTTTTAGGTGACAATTGTTGTCTCTTTTACTTACTCATCTCTTTAACATTTTCATTTTGTTTAAGAAACACTTGAAGCCAAATCCCAGTTTAGACAATTTCTCCTATGTTTAGTGATAATTGTTTAATCTTAAATCATTAAGGGCCTAGAGAAACATTTATATTATTTACCATAATTATTCTTCTTCCCAAGGACTCAGTATCATTAAAATAGCACCTTTAATAAGCACATAAAATATTTTTTCCATATAATCCACTCTTCTGTTCTACATACTTCTGTACTTTTTGAAAATTATTTTAAGGTAACTTGTTTAGTCTCAAAGACTTGATTTTTTGGGAAGGCTTGGACCATACCTGGTGCTGCTCCATACCTAATACTGGCTATGTGTTCAGTCATCACTTTCAGTATGGGTTTGGGCAATATCTGCAGTGCTAGACATAAAATAAAACTGTGAAATGATGCAAAGAAAGCAAGGGTCTTACGCTAATTCCTCTATGGCTCCAAAGACTTGATTATTAGTAATGAAGACTAACTGAATTGTTAAAGTACTCTCAACTTTCTTAAATCTATTTTCTTTTTTTTATTGTGACTGAAGTGCATTACATAGACTTATTTAGGGTACATAGTGACAATGAATGAAGGGCATTCCCACCACCAATGTTGTCCTCACTCCACTCCTGTTCCCAGAATGTCTCCCATATCTCCCTCCTCCCCCCCACCCCCACCCAGAATACTAGTGTAACTGGTCTCCACTTTCCAGCTTGTTGTAGATTGGGTATCTATTTTGTTGTCATTGACTTTGGGTTTGGTGTTCCAGTCTGGTCATTTTTTATTTACACTACATGTTCATATGACTGGTCCTAGTATCATCATTTCCCTCCTCAATTTATGAGGCTGAATGATTCAAGTTATGTTATTCTGTTGGAGATAAAAAGTTTAAGAAAAACAGAAGAAAAATTTAGTATTAACTACTAAAAAACAAAAAACAAAACAAAACAAAATAAATCACCAAATAATATCCACAAGAGTAAAAAAGAAAGAAAAAAGTGGAAGAAAAAAGAGAAGGAAAATAATATAAAAAACAAACAAAACAAAACAAAACAAGAAAAAGGAATGCTGGAGTGGCAGGGTATGGTGTACCCTACTTTTTTTTGCATAGGCACAGTAAGTATTGGGGAAGGAAGGAAATTTCCATGGCCTAAGAGATTCAGGTTATCTCCCCTCTTGAAGCATATTGTCATGGGAACAACCACTGGCTCCATACCTTCTCATTGCCATATCCCAGGTTTTTTTTTTTTGTTTTTTTTTTTTTTTTTTTTTTGTGTGTGTGTGTGTGTGTGTAGGAAACTTTCCTCTAGGTTGTGGATGAGAAAATCAGGCCAGCTAGCAATTTTGGTATTTGTGCAGGTCCTAGGACAAGGCCTAGGATAAGTGTTTAAGGTTCTAGAGGTTCTGTCCCATCATTGTTGGTGTGTTCAGTTTTCTGTATCATGTGCTCCATGTTTTTGCTTGTTCCCTAAATCAAAGTCTAGGAAATTATAGTTCCAAAGGTTCTTCTCAGTCTCTGTTGTCAGAATTGGGCCTCTGTACTAAGAAATCTTGATTTTTGTAAGAGTCCTGGGCTATAGCCTAGGGTAGGGTTTTACTTAATGGTCTCAAGGTAATTTCTGCCCAGTCACTGTTGTCAAAGTCAGTTTTCTGTAGTTAGTGCTCTTATTTTTCATAGTTCAAAGGATGATACATCTTCTGATTTCCACTTAGTGTTAGGTGATGTGATAGGACCTCTTGGTCTTAGGTCAAGTTGTCATTTCCTCGCTGTCCTCGTTGTCATATTAACACTGGCACAAGTAAATATCTCAATGGAGCTTAGTTCCTGGTGTTGTTACAGGGAGTTGTTTCAGTTCTACGACTGGGATCTGGGATTTGAGAATGAACTAACACTGTCCAATCTCGTGGAGACTGAGTTGTATCCACATAACATATGTTCAGGATGGGAGGCACCCTTGTGTAAAAAGTGTGAGTTCTTATCCTGAGAAGATAAAATCTGTGCTTGTGCCTATGATTTCCCCCTATTTACTGTGCCTATACAAAAAACATATACTGTGCCTATGGTGTCCTTTTGTATTGCTGGTGCTATTCTGGGTAAGGATGAGAGGCTACACACAGAGTATCTGTGGTGTGATCTGAGCTTTTATCCCAGGCAAGATGTTTTCTTGGTTATTGTACCAAGCAGCACCAAAATTGGTGAGGATAGAGAAAATATGTATATATAAAAAATAGAACAAATAGATAAAACTGAGATAAAAAAGTAAATTAAAAAAAGAAATCAAAAGAAAAAAAGCATTTGAGAAAGAAAGTGGTGGGGGAGGGTATTGTATGTTTAGGAATACATATCTTAAGATGCATTATTATAAAGGTTTTAAGCTTACATAGGCAGTATAGGTCTTCTGAGATATTCTTGTGGGGAGTGAAAGCCAAGGCACTTTTTCGTATCAAGACTTTGGTCTAGAGTTTGAGATATGATTTGTGGCATTTCAGAGTCCTGTAGTGTCCTTGAGCTGGGAGTTTTGCTGAAGCTGATTCTGGTATCATGCAACAGTTCACGATTTGATGGGGGTGAGAGGGGTCACAAAGCTTGAGTCAGCAGGTGTGTTGGTTGTGGTTTCTTGTTAAGACACGAGATGGGGGATCTAGAGGGTGTCTTTCATAGAGGAGCTGGTTGGTGGTCTATTGGAGAGGGAGGTTGGTCTTGGTGCCTAACGAGTTAAGAACTGAGGGTAAAGAGGACTAAATAAGGGGAAGATATCAAATCCAGATTAGGTTATGGGGGAGTAGAAGGGTCTCTGGGTGTGGAAGGGCAATATATAAGAGGGGCTGTATACATTGTATAGATGAATTGTTTAAGGATTAGGCTCGGCAGTCAGAGAGGACCACTGTATAGAAAGTAACATTCACATAGACACTGACTTCAGAGATCTATTTGAGTGCTATCCTCCATATATAGGGTATTCCATTTTCTTTCTTATATATAGTCAAGAATTAGAATATTTTTGGACGATGTTAAAAAGGGTATTTGTTGCGCAGGCGCAAATGCACCAGGCACTTTTGAAAATGGTTAGCAATAAGAAAAGACACCCCTGCAGGGAGTCTGCTATGGATAAGGGAATTTTCCTTTGGCTAGCTGTCCTGGCATGTAGGGTCTCTGAGCCCAGCTCTCTCCTCTGCAGTTTGTGAATGCATAGGGGAGGAGTTTTCCTCCACCCCATCCCATCCTCCAGGGCCCAGGTTACCAGATCTGGCCGCGAAGGCCACTCTGGCGTGGGGAGGATCTGGCCTCCCAGACTAAGTGGTCAGTTCAGGGGGTCTTTGGCTAGCTGTCCAGCCCAGTGACCCAACATACCAGTACAAGAGGAGTAGAACTCCTGGCATGTTGGTTCTCTGAGCCCAGCTCTTGCCTTTGCAGTTTGTGAATGCATAGGGGAGTCTTAAATCTATTTTCATACCTGGACTCTTTGTTACTTTAGACAATTATGTTCCCCTTATAATTTTAAGTTTCTAACCAATGAAATGATATAATTTCCCTCTGTCATGGGGCTGTTGTAAAAACCACTATGACTACAGATACTTTACATTGCTAATTTATGTATAAGCTTTGAGAAACATAAGCTCATCTGAAATCATAAAATTTCTGGAATATCTTAGCCATTTTCTAAAAATGGGGATTAAAGGACTCTTCCACCTTCATAATTTACTTTTATAACCTAAAAGATCTGTAAAATAAAGCCAGATATATAGTACTTTGGTTAATATTTTTCACAAACTAACCCTAATTTGAATTATGGAATGGCCCATTACCCCCTGAGTACTGCATTGAATGATTCTTGAATACAAAGCCAGGAATAAGCCTTGAGCACCACTAGGTGTCCATCCCAAATAAAAATAAATAAATAAAATATTTAAAATACATATAATAAAATGAAACTTCAAATATAGAGAATCACACCTTCATTTATAGTACAAAAATAACCAGCATGCCTACCACTTAAAATACATCTGTATATATAAGCATATAGAATCTATCTAAAAATAAATATGTATCCATTCTCCATTATAGAGAAGAGTAAATGCATCCCATTTAGATGAAATAAAAGTAGAAAATTGACTATTTTCTTTTCAATTGAAATAGGGGGAAAAAAAGCTTTAAGCATTTGCATTTTAACAAACCATTTGTAGAAAAATATAACCAATGACAAAAAGGGAGAAGAAGGGGGAAGTGCTAAGGTTTGATTAATCAAGCAAAAATATCTGAAATTTTTTCCTGTACATTACCTCTTTCTCTCTCTCCCTTGAAGAAATTCAATTCTAAAATATATTTCTCTGTGTTCCTTATAGATTTTTGCTGGCTTTCTTCATTACTGGGGCCCAGATGGACAGCATACAAATTTTAATCAATTCTTTGATTGTAAGAGTAACCTTTTCATTCTTGAATTCATAGTAAGATTATTTACTCCCCTACTATGAATACTCTATGAAACATAGTCACTGAATAGATATAGACAAGGGAATAACAAAACCAGCTTTCCAAGAATGTTTTCAGATATCTATAGAGTGGTGAGAGAGTTAAACTTTAGAAACTATTTTTTGATCACTGTTTCTAAAAATTCTATTAACTTTACTGCCTAAAAATCAGCATCTTTGAGAAATAGTAATTTCTGTTTTTAAATGTATGTTGCATAAACTAAACAACACTTTGTTCTATGGTGATTGGAAAGTTATAGCAGATTCCTCCAAAGTAAATGGTCCTATGGGCTGAATATATATATATATAAATATAATGTCATAAAGTGTTTATATATAATTTTTTTTTGGTTTTTGGGCCACACCCGGCTGTGCTCAGGGGTTACTCCTGGCTATCTGCTCAGAAATAGCTCCTGGCAGGCACGGGGGACCATATGGGACACCGGGATTCAAACCAACCACCTTTGGTCCTGGATCAGCTGCTTGCAAGGCAAACACCGCTGTGCTATCTCTCCGGGCCCTTATATATAGATTTAAGTAATAGGTATTTACTTTTAGTGTTCTGAACATAGATCAGAAACTTTGTAGTAGAAAACAGTTATGACTTTGTAGTAAAGCACCTGTTTGAGTTCTTCTTTTACAATTGTCCTTCAATTTTCCTAAGTGAAAAGATGTCAGTAATAATAATTGTTTCTAGTAAGCATCCATCCCAAGTGATCTCCAAGGATTTGTATAAAACTTACTAAAACAAGGGTTCTCTGTCACTTTATTGGATCTTCTTTCAAAAGAAAAAACAAAAGAGGAGATGTGAGACTATTATGTCTGAGTCCAAATTATGGGTGTAAGAATGAAGACAAAGCCATAGGCAGTGGAGTTAAAAGATGCAAAAACTATAAAATAGATTATTAATTATATTTTAATAAATCTTTATAATTTTCAAAAGGTATAGAAAATAAAATTTTCCATAATAATTAAATTGAACAGAAAACCAAATGTAAAATCTGGAGCTTTGTTTGTATCTCAAGTCAGTTTTTTTTTTTTTTTGTAAAGTTCAAACAAGGTATATTTTATTTTGGTTATTACCAATATCTACTAAATAAAAAATCCAAAGAGATCTTCTAGAACAAATTTTCTCCCTTTTACAAGGTTTATAAATTCTATCCACATATTCTTGAAAAATCCTATTCCAAATGTAGTTGAAGCCAATGCAATTTATAAAAGTTGATGTGAATACAAATTTTGTACTTTTCCGATAAATCATGAAAACAACAATCAGTGGACTAGGGAAATATTCATGTATACTTCTGCCTTTTGATCTTTTTCTACACCAAGGTTTGTTTGAAGTTATCCCTTTTCACAATATCAAGGAGTATTAAGGAAAGCTTTCTTTTCTTTTCTGTCTCCTTTAACTACCTTTCTCAATTTACAAGGATTTCTTCCTTCTTTAAAATATAATTTTTTTATTATGGCACCATGATTTATCAAGTTATTCATAATACAGTTATTTTAGGTGTTAAATGTTTCAATATCAACCTTCCTTTTCTTTCAAGTTTTACCATGTAACTCTTTTCTATTAAAAATAGGGAAACAGTGCTATTTATACAGTTCTATTTCTGTTTCCCTGCTTCTAGGTTAAACTACATCTACAATTCATGTTTATAGAGCAGAAATCAAGATAGACTCCTAGCAGCAAGCTAGCTACCACTTTCGTACTTCACTCCAGGGATGTGGCCATTTTATAATTGAATCTCAGCTGCATGGAGGAAGTAATGTCATGATGACAGACATCTGTGGAAACCTTAAAACACAGCAGTCACTTAGCTACATTTGAACTAATTACATATAGAAATATAAGGGCAAAAAGCCTGGAAATCACTGGATCAAAATAATTTTTTATCAAAGCTTGAGGAGCAGCAATATTTTATAAATTTAGAATCCAATTTTATATATAAAGTAATGAATTTGATGATGTTTATCATAGCTAATTTTCAGTCATCAGTTTATGTAATATTACTTTATCCAATCTTCTTTTAAATACATATACACAATGTCAAAAATTAGAGAAGTAGAATGCCTGTCTTGAATATAGGTGGGGTGGAGATAAGGGAGATGAGGGACAATGGTGATAGGAATGCTCACTGGTGAAGGGGGGTATTCTTTTTATGACTGAAACCCAAGTAAAATTATGTTTGTAATCATCTTGCTTAAAGATATTATTTAAATAAAATAAGAAAAAATAAATACATATACAACATACTATTCAACCAATAAAAATTACTTTTTTAATTGATTAAATCTATAAAAGATACAAGCAACTTATTACAGAGAAGTTCAATTATAAGGATGTAATTTGAGTTAGCAAAATATATAAATAACTAATTGTAAGAGAAAAAAAGTATTGTATAACTACATATTGCCAATTTTTTAATATATTTTTAATGATTCCTAAAAGGCAAGCAGTTTTTGTTACTCATCTCCTATCTTCAGAAGCTCCAATAGACACACCCACACCCTGTAGTAGCTGCTGTAGTATAAGTTCATGGGCCCATTTCCAGGCACATTTTCATAGACACTGATTAATATAGTAAGGGATGCAAGCTAAACCATTAAAAATTTAATGGAACACTGATTTCCTGACTGAAAACTCTGGCTGAAGTGCCCTTTGGAGAGAGACAACTGAAGTGCCTGCCCTGCTAAAATCCTGACAGCTGAATCTTCACCCCAAAGTTTCCACTATGCCCGAGATCCAACTTCACTGGTTATAAGTTTTCTTTGCAAAGATACCTAACCGACAAAAACTTCAGGGGTACCAACTTGGGAGTTGAAAAATCTCTTGCATATTTTCAGAGTGGAGCAGGCTGCCTTGTCTCAAACTCCTGTACTTCTAGAAGTCCCAGCAGTAAAATCCATATCCCCTTGTCATATAAGTAATAGGCCCATTTTTACAGATCCTGAAGTTTCTGGAGGGCATAGCTAGACACCTACAAATTTCTCAGTAGTGAAGTCCAAACAAAAACATACTAAATTAGATGGTCACGTCGCATATAGAAACCAACTAAATTCAATAATTAAAAACCACACAGAATGTTCAACTAGCAACAAGTAGTGTAGTAAACCCTCAATGACTTAATGACCCCTTTTTTAATGATTTCACAAGTTTTCTTTTACTGAATTATTTTTTATTTATTCATTTAGTTGTAACAAACAATATGAAATAAATTATTTGGAAACAGAAAAATGGTACAGGGAATGTTACAGTGGTGGTGGAAATCGTGCTGGACATTAAATGCCAGAAACAATTATATTATGAAAAACGTTAAGTCAGAGTGTTTAAATATAGCAATATAAAATTTAAAAAGTTAACAAAACAATAGCCTTAGAAAATAAGTAAAAGAGTCACTAAGTCAACATCTTATCCATATATATATATATATATATATATTTATATATATATTGATATAAATGTAAAAGTACATGGGTAAAGATATTGACTATAAAATTTTGAGCTACTGCATAATACTAGTAATGAATAAAAATATAACAGTAGGAGAACTAAACATTTATTCTAGGAATTTTATTTAGCTGTTTGCTTTAGATTGAAAAATGATCATTAATTGGACATTATCTCATGTTTTCTTGCTGTTTTTTTAATTTCCACTTATTCAAGGTATGAGAAGGGGGTATTATTTTATTTTATTTTTTTCTTCTTTTAATTTTATTTAAATTTATAGCTTCTAGACAGAGGCTCCCACCCACCATTTTTTAAAGAACCATAGAACATGAAGCATCTTGTTCTGCCTCATATTTCTATGTCTTCCAACAAACTGAGAAGAAATAAAAGTGGTTGAGACCCAGGGCCAAGTGGTCTCAGGAGCACTGAGTGGAAATAAAAAATAGTTGAACCTAAATACCCAAATCAAAGTCAACCACAACAGAATCAAGCGACCCAAACTACAACAAGCTATACATAAAAGGGACCTGTAATACTAGCAGTCCAAGGGGCTAATGGAGGTATCTGAGGCATGCTGGGAACTCTGGTGAGGGAGGTCAACACTGGTGGTGGGAATTGCCCTAATTCACTGTCACTTTGTGCCTGAAATACAACTATGAGAGACTTGAAATTCACATTGGTCTCAATAAAAATTATAAAAGAAAATAAAAAGAGGAATGTCAAAGAGGAAAGTAAAGACAGCAATGTTTGCAGGGTGCTCAAATATCTTCTTTCTCTACAACTTGTTAAAAGTTAGAAGGGAATGTAAGTTTGTAAAAATATAAGACACAATTAATGCAACTAATGTAAGATGTAAGAATGTAACTAAGCCCTGGCTTTGCTTTAGACGTAAAGATAGCCATGATAGGCTCAAGTTTTAAGGAACAAGGGACTAGGCCAGAACATCCAGTTTCAGGAATTTTGAGGGCTGTACCAAAACAATACTAGATAAACTAGCAACATCTGGGGTCCTGCTGGTGGACAAGGTCACAGGTGCCCAGTGGGTGCTCATGTCCCTCATGAGTGCTGTTAAAGAAATAACTACATTGAGAATTATCCTAACAATGTGAATAAATGAGGGAAGTAGAAAGCCTGTCTTAAGTACAGGTGTGGGGTGGAAAGGAGGGGGATTTGGGACATTGGTGGTGGGAATGTTGCACTAGTGAAGGGGGGTCTTCTTTACATGACTGAAATCATACATCTACAATCATATTTGTAATCACGGTGTTTAAATAAAGATTAAAAAATTAAAAAAAGGAATTTATAAGACAAAGAGCAAAGCATCTTGTTTAGAGTTGGACCAATGGAACTCCATTATAGCTATGTTCTTGGCTGTGTGCATCTTTGTTTTTTTTAGAGTACATATTCCCATTCAAATATTCAAAATTTTGTTTTATTGTAATTATAATTTTAGGAAAAACATTCTTTTCAAATATGGTTTATGGTTTCTACATTGCAAGTCATTCAACTAATAGACTGCTCTTAGGTTCTGGTTCTATTGTAAGTCTGACTGAAATATTTAAGTAAAATTAGAGAACATGAAGTTGAAATTCTGGTGTATACTCTCTTCCCAACCTATTTAAAATCTCCCTCACCTGTTTACAATACACTAAAATGATAACATCATTCTCCAAATTAGGGGAAATATGTCTATCAGATACGAAATAAAAGAAAAAATAGACCCAGGTAGACTGTAATTTCTACTGAACTTTGCGATTAATTTTGTGGTATCTGCTATATCCCTTTGTTTAGCAATCAAATACTGAAATCTCTCTTTGCCCTCATCTATATACTCTTCAACCACTCAACCACTGATAGACTTGCTTGCTCTTAAAGTCCATGCATGTTCTCCCCTGAATATTTACCACATTTACTTGTTTCTATTTTTTTACTTGCTAAATTTTACTCTGAAGAAGCCTGATATCTCTTATTTATATACTTCTCCCTCTTTCCCCTACATCTTTCTAAATAAATTTCAATAAAAACTACCTAGCTTCACCAAAACAACAACAAACAATAAGAAATCACTGATAGACCTACTAGAAGTAAAGCCAAAAACAAAGGTTGCATGGTAAACTTTTCATTTGTGAGATGAGGACAAAGATTTGTGTTGGGAAAGAAGAAAGGCTATTGACTAGGAAAAAATGCAACACATTCAATGTCCTGTGATACTACTCCTGGTGCCACCTGTGTCACTATAAAGGCAAAAATAAAATAAAATAAAGTCAATTGGAGAGGCACTACTGAAAGAGGGAATTACAGAACAAAGTTCATTGCCTTGAGGCTACAAAATGACATTGCTTCTTCATCTCTTTCCAAACTTGTATGCAAAGAGAGGAAAAGAGCTTTTTGTAAACCTTTGCTTAGTAGCCCAGAACTGAGGGTCCCATAGTGTTGAATTGGATTGATTTGGATATAACAACTGGATATCTGCTTCAATTTGAATTTTAAATACAATTTTTTCAGAGAAAATTAGTGAGAAATATGCGGTTCAATCAGTATCCTTGTCCCCAGACCCTTCTGATTCTTAGCCTCTAAGCAGAATGCTTAGTATCTGAGTCTTCGCAGAACCTCCAGGACCAGTTAGATGCAAGGAGCAAAGTGAGGTTTGCCCAATTCCAGGTTTATATTTCTACACCTTGTCTTCTCCAGTTTGGCTGCAGACTGCCTATGACCTTGGGTTGAAGTCCCTACAATCCCTCCATCTGTAAAATGTGAAATATGACACTTTTGACCTCCTCCCTGTGATGGATGGCTTTGGACTGTGTGAGCTCTAATGAGTTAACATTTACAAAATGCTAGGAGCTATTTTAGAGAATGGCATTCTCAAAGCACAAAAGATCGTTATTCATTACCCAGAATGCATACAAATAAAAATAAGAGCTTCAAAATAAGAAGACAGATGCAGGGAGCTGTAGCTGCCCTGTGTGAAAGACAGGTTGGAGATTAATTCAATGGATAAACTGTTTTAAAAGTTGGCAGTTTCACGCTAATGAAAAAGCGGCCTGCAGACTATATTTTGGTCTGGCGGTCACGGCAGAACTGGAAATGTCAAACTGGTATGATTCACTTCTAGTGTTCCCTTTCAGTTTTATTGAATGCCTCCGGGCTATGCAGCCTAGAAATTCTGGAAGTAAAATTATACTGTATGTAAGTGTAATGATATGAAGAATACAGTTTTTTTTGCATCTGTATCACTCATAATAGATAGGATATAGAGTCTGCCTCCACTGGAGATCAGGCAGCTGATTACACATCTCCAGTGCTTTCAACTTCTCTTTCTCACTAATCAGATTTAACTCTTATTCAGCTGTATTCTGTCCAACAAATTCTATTTGAATGTAATCTGCTGATGGTAGGTGGTAGAACTAAACGCTTTAATATTATTAATTATTATTATCATTTTAAAATGCATGTTTTCCTGGCCCGAGAGATAATTCAGTGAGCTAAGCACATGATTTTCATGCTGGAGACCCAGAATCTATATCCCCAGCACTCCATTGTCACCCAACACCACTTGGAGTTACATCTGAGTACGGAGGTGGGAGTAGCCCTGAGTAATTCCGTGCTTCCACACACACACATACTTTAAGCAAAAACAAGGGGCCAGAGTAATATTACAAAGGTCAAGGGGCCAGAGTAATATTACAAAGGTTAAGGCACTTGCCTTCTATGTGGTTGCCAATGCAAGCTGGTTTGATTCCTTAACACAACCTTTGGTTTCCTGTCAAATGTGGAACACTGACAGAAAGGTTAAGGCACTTGCCTACTATGTGGTTGCCAATGCAAGCTGGTTTGATTCCTTAACACAAATTTTGGTTTCCTGTCAAATGTGGACCACTGACAGATGTGGTTGCTGAGCACAGAGCCTTGAACAAAAACCTTAAAATAAACAATCTAGAACACACCCAGACAATGACAGTTACCTTCTCTGTTCTTTATTAAGTATACATTGATATTCCAATTACCTAGAATACATCACTTATCACTTTTGCATATCACTTTACAGAGAATTTAGCACATTTCATCATACTGGTTATATTTTGACACAAATTAAAGCTGTAATTTTTATTACTGAAAAATAATATACATGTGTTAAACAATACCAGGATATATTTCCTCAAAATATACCACTTTGGAATTAGATTGCATTCGATTGATTGATTATTTTGAATAGTAGCAACCACAAGGAAATTCTGAAAGCTGAGAGATTTCTATTTTGTCATGTGAATGCCTTTTCCCCATATATTGCCCTTTAAGGGTGTTCAATAGTCCTTCAGTGGACATAACTGAAGATAGAGCACAGCTTTGAATGTGAAGCCACAATCTAATTCTGAGTCTTCATGCTCCCTCCCCATCAGCATGATTAACTACAACTCTGTATCCTATAGTACTTCTGGGCCCAGCCAGCACCACATATATAGGCCTAAGTACAATTCATCAGGGCTGCTCTAGCGGGAGTGTGTCATGGAGTGTGTCATGGGAGTGGTGTCCTGAACCCCTGGACAACCCCTCTGAAACCTCCAACACACATATGTACACACGCTATTTTTTATGACTAAATTCATGTGATGACTTTCATAGACAGCCTGAACAGAGAAGGCAAAGTAGGAGTAGAGATTCTATGTTAGAGGTCACTTCAGACATTCAAACAAATGTTCATGACGGTCTTTGTTGAATGATGAGAAAATGAATGAGCACAGCCTTTGCTGATGTTCCTCTAACTACACACTGGCTGGAGATGGGAGCAGGGCCAGTTTTCATAACTTGTAAATCTAATGACTAGAGGAATTACAGCTTTTTAATCATAAAATCAATTCAATGTGACAGTCTGAAATATGGGTTTTTCAAAATTAATTTTCTAGTTAGTTGACTAGTCAACTTTTTTCTGGGCAGGTGGTGGGAAATATAGAAAAAGCAGAAACCATGATTTTACTCTGGGTGGTTAGAGGTAATGGAAAATAGTAAAGGAATATTCTAAGTATTTAGAAAGGTATTTAGAGTATTATAGATCGGGTTGCTGCTGGAGAATGAATGGGCACAGTAGAATAAGTAGATTCAGTTTCAGTATTTGGAAAGAAGTTTCAATTTGCTTAGAATATATTCCGCACTCTGAGCTCTTAAGACAAGCTCCTTGAGTTCTGTATTTTCTCATTTTGACAGTACTGCATATAAAAAAAGGGCCCTAGTTGTGCTCTGTGGTTATTGATTGCCACCAAATGACCCAGTGGGAGGTGACTTTGAGGTTTTTTTTTAATATTATGTTTCTTGTCTTTTCACAAATTGTTCAACAATCACCAGCCAAACAGCCAGTGCCCCTTCCCTCCTTTTATTTTTTTTATCATTCTCTCATGTTTTTAATTATTAGATATTTTTGTTTGTTTGGTGCCACATTCCATAGCACTCAGGACTTAATCCTGACTCTGCTCAGGGATACCAGATATTGAACTACCAAAGTGTCAAAATCACTCCACAATTCTCCTAGTAGGCCAATCCTTCCCCCCCTCCCACTTCCTGATTCCTAACTCTACACCATGATAAAGTACTCTGATCAGAACCAAAGATTGTATTTATTATTGGTCTTGATCTGTATTCTTGAATTTTTCTTTAAATTTAACAAATAAATGAGATTATTAAGCATTTGACTTCTTTCTTAGCAAGGCTATCTCTCTTTCCATCCAAGCTGAGAAAATGAAAATATTTCATTTTTTTCTGAGTGCTCTAAATGTGTCTATACCACATTTTTGTTATTCATTCATCTGTTATTATATACTATGGTTGTTTCCAAATCTTGACTTTTGCAACTACCTGAAATGATCATTGTATGCATATATCTTTTTAAATTTATGTTTTGTTGTTCTTGAAATCAATACATGTTGCAGGAGTGCAATTTAATACTGAGTTCAGGAGAAGAGTATTTTTCTGAGTTTATCAAATCAACCACATCATACCAATTATTTCATTATTAATAAATATCTATTCAGAAGTCCAAACCCTAAATATTCCTACTTATCAAAAATCTATATTGCCTTATAACTAAAATATATCTATAGCTGTTTGATTTTATTATTGTTTTTGTTTTTTACATTTTTCTTTTGGTTTCTGTGTCACACTGAGTGGTGCTCAGGGGTGCTCAGGGGTGGCTCTGCTCTCAGAAGTCACTCCTGTCAGGCACGGGGGAACTTTATGGAATACTAGGATTCAAACCAGTTCCATCCTGGATCAGCTGTGTGCAAGGCAAACACCCTACCACTGTGCTATGTCTCCAGCCCCTGTATTTTACAATTTTTACTTAGCAAGTTGCAGTTGTCTAGGAAATCACACTTATTTTCATATTAGATAAACCAAACTTGTAAACTTCAATGAAAGCAGAGGACACACAAGGGTTTTCTGCTCTGATGGTAGATATCACCTTCCCTTATAGCACACCACCATGGGGAAAGTCACTCCAAATGCCTTGTTGGATATCCTGATAATTCTTGCTCCCTAATGATTTTAACATTGTTATCTTCTGCATCAAAGGGGTTTTCTTTCCTTTTACTTTTTTTTTTTATTTATTTACTTTTTTTTTTTTTGCTTTTAATTTTTTTTAGGGGTGGTGGTGGTGGTTAGACTACACTTGACTTCTGACAGGCTCTGCACTCTCAGTGCTCAGGAGACTATATGAGGGTGCTAGGGATCAAATTCAGGTGAACTGCATGTAGGACAATTCTCTTTTCACTCTGACCCCATATCAAAAGTTCATAATTTGAAATCTGTAAATACAGAGAACAAAATCCTTGATCGAGGAGGCAGACTCCAAAAAAACTTATTTTGTCTGATCTCATTTAAATATTTGAAATGGTTATTTCTATCTTCTAGTACTATATGCCACTACTATATTCTATCTTCATTAGATACACTTTTATATTCTCTAAATTTCTTCCTCAGGATACTTAGAGCATGCTTTCACAGTAAATCATAACAAGTAACCAAATTTATAATGACAAAATTTGTTCTGTGGTCCATTTCCTTGCCCTGCTCCCAAGAGATATATTTATAAGCATCAAATCTGTTTACTAGTCATCTTTTCTGCCTCTGATTTCCCAGCTGTTCCGAATCACAGTCACAGATGTCCCCCACCTGTATCCCCACCCTCTCCTGCCAGGTTTGTAAGCCAATTTCTGACCCCCCTAAACCCCCCAAAAGGCACTTCTCAGCATGTTTTGGAAGGGCTTGGCTACTGTTATCCATCAACTCTTTATCCTGTTTCTCCAATTCTGTCTCTAATTACAGGATTGAACATTATGCTAACTACCTTGGCCAAGTAAAGAATTAAGGATGTTTGTACTGGCCTTCATTCTACTATATTTCTCAACCAATTCACTTGATGAGTGCCTGTGTTCTCATCTACATCCAAGCATTAAGTAAGTCTCTGTATATTACAAATAGCTATCAATACTGCAGATAACACATTCTCTCCATCCCAGCTTATAGATACTATTGATTTAGCCATTACTTTCGGAATTTCTCATTTTCTTTGTTGAAGATTTGCTTTGCCCAGCGTTTGTGATAATTGTGCTGCTGAATTTTAAATAGAGTCTTCAGTAAACCCGGTATCACATCCTGAGAAGGGAGTAAAAGGAGCATTCTTTCCATTTTCCAGTGATCAACTTTGTTTCAGCTTAAAGAAAATCATTAACTATCTTGTTTGTAGGTGATATTTAATTGCTAATTTTCTAAAAAAAAAATGGTGGAATGGTGCTATACCTTCTAATCTCTACTTTTGAAGAAAGTATGCAGGCAAAATCTTGAAACCATTAGAGTTAGGAAAGGAAGGAACGGGTGTAGATAAAATTTTATATTTCAAATTCATTGTAGTTAGGAAAGTCATACTACCACCTCTAGTGAAAGTTAGAACTGAGAGGCACAAATCTGGGTATTAATTCAAAAGGATAATGTAAGGAATTTAGTGATCATATGTGGAGAACTTTTATGTAGTTTGTTTTATATACAGGCTTCCTTAAAAATTTTTTTTGATGGACAACCTGTTTTATTTTTCTTCTACATTATATAGTTGGTTTTTCTTCTAATATCAGATAGAACAAAACAAATTGTTCTCTTTATATACATTGTCTTAGCAAAAATTTCTGATAAATTGTGGATTTTCCATCGACAGAAAATAGCAAATGTTTCAAAGACTGAAATCTAGAAAATACTCTCCTATTAATTATATATTTATTTTGCTTTTGTTTTTTTTGGGTTAAACCTGGCAGTTTCAAGGGTCATTCCTGGCAGTGCTATGGGACCATATGGGATGCCATAGATTGAACCCAGGTCAATCACATGCAAGGCAAACACCCTACCCATTGTTCTATTGCCCTGACCCCATCCTATTAACTAGTTTTAAGTTAAGTTATTTAGACTCACTGGGACTCAATTTATTTTCATAAATCAGATAGTCTAAGACACTTTTTTGGAGGGCCACACCCTGTGACTCTCAGGGGTTACTCTTGGCTATGCACTCCGAAGTCAATCCTCGCTTAGGGGACCATATAGGACACCAGGAAATCGAACCATGGTCCATCCTAGGTTAGTGCAGGCAAGGCAGATGTCTTACCACTTGCACCACCACTTCAGCCCCTCTAAGACACTTTTGAAGTAAAAATATATTTTAAAAAAAGTAATAAATGTGTGATGTGTTGCCTGAAGTATCACTGATATTGGGATCTAAGATAACTTTCTCAGGAAGTATAAGGAACAGAATATGTATCAGTTAATTAAAGTGCTTCATAAAAAATGAAAGTATACATATGGGGAATCAGAGCAAAAGATTCAGATGAGATTGATGCTTTGACAAGGAAAAAGGGGAGATATTATGCATATTTAGCAGTATGTGAAATCTGTTCACTTATTTTTATCTATTTACAATGGGAACAAAGAGAATCAAGTCTGTCCTTGGTCATTCATACTAGCTCATAACCTGTACAAACTACTGAGAATTTCAGTGACTATAGGCTTAAAGTATAGAACAATTTAAATATATTTTAATCTCAAACAGTTTTTCATTTAAATATGTACCCTTATTATTCTCTATGTCTTTTCTTAAAGAGAAAGTATAAAATTTTGGAAAGGTCATATAAATGGAAACAAGTAAACTCAATTTTGTTTTGAATACTAATAGAACAATAATGGTGAAACTCCGAGGATAGCATAAAATATCAATAAATATTCCTTTGATTTCTGTTTTTCTATTATTCTATATTGATTTGTCATTATATATAATAATTGAGCACCTCTAAGGATGACCCCTGAACACATAACCATAATTAAGCTCTAGGACCTCTGAGTGTGACACAAAGACCAGAAAATAATGTTCACATTATTTCACACATATACGGTAATGAAGATGATGATGGTGACGATACTAAATTTAATGACTCTGTTCAAAACATAATGTTATCAATAGAATTTTCAGTATGGTCTGGAATGATAAGAAGTAGGTTGTTTGCATTCCGAATATTTGTGAAAGATGTTTAACATTTTAGATGACTTCTTCAAAGATCCTATAGCTGTTCTTTAAATCTATTTTTTATCGAATACAAACAACTGACACAGTATAAAAAGTTTCATGTGATGAGTTATTCAATTATATTATTTGCAAATAGATAAAGTAAGACATTCATTTTAGAGTGTACAACCCCAAGGCATTTCAAGGCAATATTTTTTGCATGTGTCTGTGTTTGAATGGATTCATCTTTTATTTTATGTCTTCTGTTAATCTGTGTGACTTGTTCTACTATACCTCAAAATTTGTTACATTTTCTTTCTCAAACAGATATCCTTAAATGGAATTTAGTTGTGATCTACTTAAAAATTTTATGCTGTAACTTTTAATATCTATCCCTTTGCCATAATGATTAATATAAATTATCCTTTATAAGATTCAAAGAATTACACAAGGGGTTATATGTAAGAACAAATTAAAGGACTGATACAATGGGGTGATAACAATTTTACCATATACATAGTCATTTACCATATATATATATATATATATATATATATAGAGAGAGAGAGAGAGAGAGAGAGAGAATTACCATATATACAGATATATATAGTCATTTACCATCTATAGTTGTGGAGAATTCAACTGTATGTTTGTCCAGGACATTTGTTTATTGTAATCTAACTTTTCAGTTCTTGTACAGGAGAAAGTATATTTCCATAAAATTATTACCAATAATAAATTACTTGATTTTGTATGGCAATATGAACTGTTATTATATTTATCTATTGCTATATTGTTAAATGAAACTATAGAGTAAATAAGGGACCAGAAAATTCATAAAAAGTGTGTATTATTTTATCAGCCAAATTTCTACAACTGAACCAATAGAAATGAAAAAAAAATTAATGGTACCACAATTGAAATTGGGCATATCTTTATAAATTACACTGCTTAGAATATATATCTATGAAAACTAAGAATGCTTTTTCAGAGATAAATAATCTTATGACCTTCAGAGAATGAGAAATCTAAATTAATTATTCCAAGATTATGGACACTTTGAGATATCAGGCAGCTAATATTTGCTCATATGATATAAGAATGACAAATGATCTTGCCATTTATTTTTATGTATCATGTCATACTATAAATGACTTAAAGCAAACTTGAAATAATAATTTTAGAAAAGTAGTACCCCTTAAAATAAAAAGTTGTGGGTTAGATACAGAGGGGACCACATATTCTAGACGACCTGGGGTGAGGGAAGAGGAAATGGGAGGTAGGACAGAAACGGAGGTGTAGGGAGGACAATTTGGTGATGGGAATCCCCCCTGATTTTATGTAAATATGTACCTAAAATATTATTGTCAACACTATGTAAACCACTATGATCAAAATAAAAATTAAAAAAAAATAAATAAAAAATATATTTTTCACCAAAACATATAATACTCTTATTACGATTTTTAATTTTTCAATGACCTGTACAAACTTATGTCAGACTTATACTCTTCATTGTGAAAACATTTCAGAGACATTTGATGATGTCAATGCTTTACAGCAGTTCACCACTGACTTTTGGTGACACTGTCTTCTATATCTAGGTCCCTGGGTTTATGTGGCATTGGGGAACGTTCATCTTGGCTCTTCAGGATGAAGTGTCCAGAATTCAAGACAGGCAGGAAGATTCAGATATCAAGTGTGTACCCATAGTAAGCTGCTCTGCAGATCTTCCCCTGAAGAAAGAACAGCAACTGGAGTTGCACTACTAGTCATGCCAATTATGGGACTACTTAGTAATGACAAAGTGGAATCTCAGTGTTTTCTTTGACATCCATTTTTTATATTGCACTGAAAAACAGCTTTTTTGATTTAACAAATTTGGGGGGACTTCTTTGCTTTATTTTATAGACATTCAGTGCTTGACATAGTACAAGCTCATACTATCATTTTTCAAGCCATTAAATGTTAACTTCATTTGCTTGTATGAATTATGCTTTGCTCTTTTAGTTTTGTAATGAAAAATAAGTACAGGTTATGCAAGCAATAACCCATGTGTACGCAGCAGCTATCTTTCTAAACGGTTTATTATGCCACAGTCTGGTACTCCATTAAATATAGATTATAGACTGCTGAATAAATGAATATCAACTAAGCGTCCCTGTCTTTCTGTATATATCAATGCAAATAATGAATCGTGGCAGCTCATGAAAATGGAAAATGAGAAAGAGTGGGTCAAGAAGTAATTACACATTTGTCTTATCTCATGCTTCTTGCCCTCAAAACAGTAAATGCATTATGAAGTTGAGGAGATAGTGCAAAGGTATTTCTGATAGTTTATTAGTGGTAGAAATTCCCTATTCTTTTTTATTTATCCCTCAATTGTTTATGGGGAAGAAGCCACCCTGGACCTATTGTTCACTTTTGTTTGCTTTTATCAAACTATATGAAGTGAAGCTTTCTGAAAGTTCAATAATAGCTTTTTTAAAAAGAAAATGTCATGTAATTATCCTTCTCTCACTTGTGCCTGGCTGAAAACTTACTTCTTTTTACCCATGTTGACACTAGAAACTCTTGGACCAGAGAAAAATAGCACAATGTAACAGTAAACTTGGACATGAGCAAACATTCTATTACCTCTTTCTGACTTTGATTTAAACTGGCTGCTTTAGCTAGTATCCCTTCTAAGGGATACTCTGTCCTGATTAATTCACTCATATTTTAAATGAGAGCTGCTTTAAAAACGCACTTGAAGTAAGAAAGAATTTCCCTTCAGGGATTTAATATCCACATTTGCACAGGAGCACAGAGGTTGTGCTTTAGTTTATATATTAAGACGATGAATATTTATGTCAGCAAATTCTAATGTTCAATGTGACGATTGCCTCTACTGAATTATGAAATAATGGTTTTATTTATTTTAATCACACAATTTCTTTTGAATATTGCTCTCTTTTACTGGATACAACACTTCCCTGCTCCTATTAGAATTTCATTTCAGCTTTGATCTATGAATCATTATTTCTTCTTTACCCTCTATTTCAAACATGTAGTACTTCCTCACCGTTAAGGGTTAAAAAGAAAGGTAGTTACCAGTGACACAATTTTCCTAATTCTTGAGGCAAACACCCTTGAAGAAATATCAAAGAATGTTTTTTCTCTGACTACTTTTTGATCCACTTTAGTTGAGCTTCTTCTTTCTTCACCTATTACTAAACTGTTCCCTCAATAGTTAGTTATCTGCCTCTTTAACTTCACCTATTATGGTTCTGTTTGGTAAAAAAAAAAAAACAAAAAAAAAACAAAAAAAAAAACAACCTAAAAAAACTAAAGAAGTCTTTCTTGGGATAAAAGCTCAGGTCAAAACCAGGTCACAGAGTTTGTGTAGCCTGTCATTCTTATCCACAAATGTACCAGCAATAGTATATAGCACCATTTTCTTTTGCAAATGCCATACTATAAAAGGGGAACTTTAATATATAGAAACAAGCTCTTATCTACTAGGGATAAGAATCCATACATTTTATAATAAAGGGGCACTTACCACCCTGAACATGCATAATGTGGACTCAAATTGGACTCTATGTGAGCGCACAGTGACCGTCCAACCCCAAACTCCAGATCCCAATCGTAGAACAGACACAATTCCCTACAACAGCACCAGAAACCAAACTTCCCCTGGAGAATTCATAATGCCTCTTTGGCACCAACTTCAACCAGTTTTGATATGACATTCTGAAAACGAGAAAACACAACACTTGATTTAAGAGCAAGGTGCCCTATCTCATCACCTAATAGTAAGATAAAATCAGAAGACATGTTATTCTTTGATCTGTGCAAAAAGCAAAATCACTAATTACAAAAGACTGACTTTGACAAGCATGACCCCATGACCAGACAGAACTTGTCGTGGGGCCAATAAGAAAGAACCAAGCCTAGGCTTCAGCCTAGAATTTGTACAAAAACCAAGATCTCTAATTCTAGAGGTTTGACTTTGACATCTGAACAGAACTTCTATAATCATAATGAAAGACTTTCTCCTAGGCTTCAACCTAGAATCTTTGCAATAACAAAGACCACTAATTACAGAAGAATAATCACTACAACTGTGATGAGACAGAACTTCTAGAATCATAAAGAAAGACTCTATCCTAGACTTCATCCTATGACCTATGAAAATACCATAGCTACATACATACATAGCTATGAAAATACACTAGCTACAGAGGTCTGATTTTATAATCCACAACTGAATGGAATGTTTCCTGGCACTATAAAAAGATCTTGCGGTGTGAAAATGAGCATGAATGGAGCCTATAGTTGTTCCCATGACAATATGCTTCAAGGGCAGATAAACCTTCTCTTGAATAAATATCTTGATAAATCTCTTTCTTTTTTTGGAGGGATGGGGGTGGGCCACAGCATGTGATGCTCAGAGGTTAATAGTGGTTATGAGATCAGAAATCACTCATAGATTGGGGGACCATATGAGATGACTGGGGAATCAAACCACAGTCCATCCTTGGTCAGCCACATTCAAGGCAAAAGCCCTACTTCTGCACCACTGCTTGGGCCCCAGAAACCTTGTATCTCTTAGGCCAAGAGAATTTCCTTTCTAATTTTCCAGATACTTACAAAAAAAAAAAAAAAAAAGAAAAAGAAAGAGAAAAGAAAAAGGGGCACAAAAACTTGCATTCCAGCCCTCCTTCCTTTTTTCTTCTTTATATCTTTTTTTCACCTGTGGTTGTTGTTTTTAGTTGCTGTTGTGCTCTTTTGTAGTTGCTTGTTTTGTTTTTTCTTGTTTTCCTCCATTTTTCCCTTATTTTAAACTTATATGTATAGCCTATAGACAGACTCCTCCAGTATTTTTTCCCTTTTTCTAACAGAAGCACAAAACTTGAATCATCTTGTTCTACCTCATAAACTGAGGGGAAAAAATGGATGGTACCACGACCAAACAATAGTATGAACACTAAGTGGAAATAAAAAATGATCAGACTTAAACACCAAAACCAAAGTCAACAACAACAGAATCCATGGCCAATCTGCAACAAACTTTATATACAGAGGGGAGCAGTTACACTAGCAGTCTGGGGATCAAATGAGGGGCATATGGGATGCATTCTGGGAACAGCAGTGTAGGAAGGACAACAATGGTGGTTGGAATGGCCCTGGTTCATTGTCACTATGTACCTTAAATAGGACTGTGAAAGTTTTGTAATTCACTTTGGTCACAATAAAAATTATTAAAAAATGTTATTTTTCTCTTTGAAAGTGCCTAATGTCTCCTCTTATTTCTTGTCCTTGTTGGCTGATTTGTTAGTTATTGATGTTATAAACTCTAAATACATTTCTTTTTTTTCTCCTTCCTTAAATCTCTTTTTATTTTACCCCTTTTTATCTTTCTTTAGATTTAGAACCACATCCAGAACACTTAAGGCTTACTCGTGGCTCTGTGCTCAGGGATCATTCTTTGTGGTGCTTGGGGGTATTTAAAGGGCACCACAGATTTTTATGGAATGACATGTGCTAAACAAGTGTGTTTTTTTTTCACTTTTTTATCTCTTAAACTTATTCCTTGAAGCATTCACTGATTTTGCTAAAATGCCACTAATGTATTTTTTAATTTATTTTTTAATTTTTATTGTGGCCAAAGTGAAACCACTAATGTATTTTGACATTTATCTCCACTGATACTATTCAAATCTAGAATCCTGATGCAACTCAGTTTCATTTTAACTTTCATATTCTTTTAATTTTTTGTTTTGTTTGGGGACAATACCACAGGCGCTCAGGGATTACACTTTGCTCTGCACTCTGGAATTACTCCTGATAGACTTGGAGTCCATATAGATACTGGGATCAAACCCTGGTCAGCTGAGAGCAAGACAAGAGCTAGTCTATTAGTTCTACGTTTGCTTCAACTCTTCTTTCCTTTTTGAAGTCATTAATAAGGTTCATATTTTCTAGAAATAAAGTCTTTTGCATACCTTTTATTTTCAGGAACAGCTTGTCTTTCCATATCTGTTCTCTTGGGACCCAAATTGGTTGTCCCTTTGCTGTTGCTTTTTTTAGCCACATCGACAATGTTCAGGAATTATTCCTGAATCGGCTCTCCAGAACCACTCTTGGTGATGCTTACAGGACAATATAAGGTGCAGGTGATTGAACCTGTGTCAGGAATGCCAGGCAAGAGCATTACCCTCTGTTTTTCAAGCTAGATGGTATGGCATTTCATAGTTTTTTCATCCCTGTTGATTGTTATATACTAGATAATTCAATACTTGTTTATGCAATCAGTAAATATGCAAAAGAATATGTCACATTTGGGGCAGAAGGTTAAAAGTAATTACTTTGCAAATGATTGATAATCAATTTTCAATGCATTTGTTACACTTTCATAGCAATAAGAAACTGTTGGTGTCAGGGAGACACCTGGTAGTTGCAACTCTTCTGAGATGTATGTTTCATAAATGGCAAGGGAATTGAGACTGCTTCCAGAGACAACTGAAATCAACTACACACATAAGTATAAATTCAGAAGTGTTTTTATTGTTTCAGAAATATAATTAAAAACTATATATAATAAAAATTAAAAATATTTTTTATATGTTGGAGATTAATCTTTCCTCAAATATCACCAAGCTCTTTTTGGAAAGGAAGTAGATTCCTTTCCCTTATGGATAGGTATGACAGTTTTCTTTTTTTTTTTAAATTTATTTAAATACCTTAATTACATACATGATTGTGTTTGGGTTTCAGTCATGTAAAGAACACCACCCATCACCAGTGCAACATTCCCATCACCAATGTTCCAAGTCTCCCTCCTCCCCACCCAACCCCCGCCTGTACTCTAGACAGGCTCTACATTTTCCTCATACATTCTCGTTATTAGGACAGTTCAAAATGTAGTTATTTCCCTAACTAAACTCATCACTCTTTGTGGTGAGCTTCCTGAGGTGAGCTGGAACTTCCAGCTCTTTTCTCTTTTGATTCTGAAAATTATTATTACAAGGGTGTCTTTCATTTTTCTTAAAACCCATAGATGAGTGAGACCATTATGCGTTTTTCTCTCTCTCTCTGACTTATTTCACTCAGCATAATAGATTCCGTGTACATCCATGTATAGGAAAATTTCATGACTTTATCTCTCCTGACAGCTGCATAATATTCCATTGTGTATATGTACCACAGTTTCTTTAGCCATTCGTCTGTTGAAGGGCATCTTGGTTGTTTCCAGAGTCTTGCTATGGTAAATAGTGCTGCAATGAATATAGGTGTAAGGAAGGGGGTTTTGTATTGTATTTTTGTGTTCCTAGGGTATATTCCTAGGAGTGGTATAGCTGGATCATATAAGAGCTCGATTTCCAGTTTTTGGAGGAATCTCCATATCTCTTTCCATAAAGGTTGAACTAGACGGCATTCCCACCAGCAGTGGATAAGAGTTCCTTTCTCTCCACATCCCCACCAACACTGTTTATTCTCATTCTTTGTGATGTGTGCCATTCTCTGGGGTGTGAGGTGGTATCTCATTGTTGTTTTGATTTGCATCTCCCTGATGATTAGTGATGTGGAGCATTTCTTCATGTGTCTTTTGGCCATGTGTATTTCTTCTTTGTCAAAGTGTCTGTTCATTTCTTCTCCACATTTTTTGATGGGATTAGATGTTTTTTTCTTGTAAATTTCTGTCAGTGCCTTGTATATTTTGGAGATTAGCCCCTTATCTGATGGGCATTGGGTGAATAGTTTCTCCCACTCAGTGGGTGGCTCTTGTATCCTGGGCACTATTTCCTTTGAGGTGCAGAAGCTTCTCAGCTTAATATATTCGCATCTGTTAATCTCTGCTTTCACTTGCTTGGAGAGTGCAGTTTCCTCCTTGAAGATGCCTGTAATGTCCTGGAGTGTTTTGCCTATGTGCTGTTCTATATATCTTATGATTTGGGGGCTGATATCGAGGTCTTTAATCCATTTGGATTTTACCTTTGTACATGATGTTAGCTGGGGGTCTAAGTTCAATTTTTTGCAATTGGCTATCCAATTGTGCCAACACCACTTGTTGAAGAGGCTTTCCCTGCTCCATTTAGGATTTCCTGCTCCTTTATCAAAAATTAGGTGATTGTATGTCTGGGGAACATTTTCTGAGTATTCAAGCCTATTCCACTGATCTGAGGACCTGTCCTTATTCCAATACCATGCTGTTTTGATAACTATTGCTTTGTAGTACAGTTTAAAGTTGGGGAAAATAATTCCTCCCATATTCTTTTTCCCAATGATTGCTTTAGCTATTCGAGGGTGTTTATTGTTCCATACGAATTTCAAAAGTGTCTGATCCACCTCTTTGAAGAATGTCATGGGTATCTTTAGAGGTATGGCATTAAATCTGTATAATGCCTTGGGGAGTATTGCCATTTTGATGATGTTAATCCTGCCAATCCATGAGCAGGGTATGCGTTTCCATTTCCGTGTTTCCTCTCTTATTTCTTGGAGCAGAGTTTTATAGTTTTCCTTGTATAGGTCCTTCACATATTTAATCAAGTTGATTCCAAGATATTTGAGTTTGTGTGGCACTATTGTGAATGGGGTTGTTTTCTTAATGTCCATTTCATCCTTATTACCATTGGTGTATAGAAAGGCCATTGATTTTTGTGTGTTAATTTTGTAGCCTGCCACCTTGCTATATGAGTCTATTGTTTCTAGAAGCTTTTTGATAGAATCTTTAGGGATTTTGTAAGTAGAGTATCATGTCATCTGCAAACAGTGAGAGCTTGACTTCTTCCTTTCCTATCTGGATTCCCTTGATATCCTTTTCTTGCCTAATTGCTATAGCAAGTACTTCCAGTGCTATTTTGAATAGGAGTGGTGAGAGAGGACAGCCTTGTCTTGTGCCAGAATTTAGAGGGAAGACTTTTAGTTTTTCTCCATTGAGGATAACATTTGCCACTGGCTTGTAGTAGATGGCCTTCACTATATTGAGAAAGGTTCCCTCCATTTCCATCTTGCTGAGAGTTTTGATCAAGAATGGGTGTTGGACCTTATCAAATGCTTTCTCTGCATCTATTGATATGATCATGTGGTTTTTATTTTTCTTGTTGGTGGTGTGACAGTTTTCACACCTGGTCTCCACCATATTAAAAGGCCCAGAACACCCTAACTCCACAACAACTTGTTTATCAAATTTTACACTCTTTAATGTTGTATTTTCTGTCAATTTGTGAAGAGGAGCAGGGAAAAAAAGACCAGCTCCAAGCATACATTCAAGTCTCCAGTTTTCCAAAAGGTGCTAACTATACATATTCATCCTTTGTTGAGCAGGAACACTGAAGATTCAATGGGAAATATACATGTAAGCCCAGCAAGTTCAATGAGTGAAAAATGAACACAGAAGGCTCAACCAATACAATGGAAATCTTGATCAAATGAAGAGATACATTGACAAGGATATTTAATGAACTCACAATAGAGGCTGTGAAAATAATACAGTAACAATAACAATAACAGTAATAATACAATAATACAGTAGTTTGATCACTTGCCTTGTAGGCAACCAACCAACATTTGATTTCCAGAACATCATATGGTCCTCTGAGCACCACCAGGAATTATCACTGAGAGTAGAGTCAAAAGTCAATCCTGAACACTGATGGATATGGCCTATAAATCAAAACAAAACAAAAAAGTTAAAAAAAACTGTTTTCTCTCTTTGGTTCTTATTTTTCTTTTTTGTGCTTTTCTGCTTGCACCATTGGTCATATGAATTTATTAATTTTAAGAAATTTATTTTGTTCACCTGTATTTTACTTAGTGAACTTTATAGATTCTGGTTTGATCTCAAGGACTTTTATCCACTATGAATTGACTTTTGTGCAAAGTATGATATAGATCCAGCTTTAATTTCTTACACATGGTTATCCAATTGTCTCAACACCATTGGTTAGAATGTTTCATGATCTTATTTCCTTTGTCAAAAACTAGTTGGGGTATTTGTCTTTAGAAAAATACTTTAGACAAAGAAAGACTGAGTCTAAATTTTGAAACAGTAATTGCCCCAAAGCCACAAGTCACTGAAAATTCATAAAAATGAGCTTACATAGATGATGATTCTTCTATGTGGAAGATTAGTAATTGACAAGAAGCATTATTTTACTTAAAAGTAAAAGTCTGATTCTTATTTTCACAAATTTCTAAATTTATTTTTCTGTTAATTTGTTTGTATCCCTGAAGAAACCAGACAAAATAAGGTTTGTTTATACCAACCACAAGAGCTAGTATGCCTCACAGAAGTAAAAATACACAATATAGAGTATGAATTTATTCATTAGTATTGCAGGCTATATTTTGGAACTTACACAAGTATAAACTATTACCCAGCCACACTGAAATTCTGCCTTGAAATTCTGCCACATGCAGTATAACTAATAAGCTTATAAAACTTGTGCTCCAAGTAAATTATATTCTTGAGTCAGGGGCTCTTCTTGACAAAATTAACTGGGATGGGCACTCTATGCTTTGCTTCTTCTTTCCAAGGCAACTTTGAGATCAAGTTACATCACCACTCATTTAACTATGATAAATTGCTAAAACATCTTGATTGTGCCAGAAACTATGTTGATAAGGAAATATATGTGAAATTATTTGTGAAAATATTAAAGTTCTACTGTGGACGCAAAGAAAATGCTAAAGCCATTTATCTTATTTTAGTTAAAATCAGTTAGAGGACTTTGGATGAGGAACTCCCTAGAGAGAAATAATTGGTTGTTAAATATAGCCAGCCTTCCTGAGCACCTTTTTTTGAACACTTTTCTTGTTTGACTCTCTATTAATAGGACAATAGTAGAGCTGAAATTGAGAATTATTTTCTGAAATTTCTTATTTACACATATTTGGGTATCTGCCATAAACCACACACTGTGTTTAAAGTTCTGGGTATACTATGTAAAGAAATTTAAAAAAAGATGTATTTTCTACCTCAAGAGGTTAAAGTACCTCTTTGGCCAAATAGTTCCTCAGATAAGGTGTTTGCCTTGTACACAGCACACACTAGTTTGATCCCTGGCACCCACTGAACACCACCAGGAGTGACCCCTGAGTGCAGACCCAAGTCTAAGCTCTGAATGCTTATAAGTATAAACCCCAAAAGAATAAAAAATAAATTATTTTTCAAAGAAGTAGCAGCAGAAATTGTTTATTATTAGGTAGAGTGCATGTCTTACATGCAGCTGCCATAGATTTGATTCCTAGAACCCTATGTCGTGCGCCAGACACTACCAGGAAAATGTCTAAGTGCAGAGTCAGGAGTGACCAATTGATATTGCCAGATGTAATCCAATCTCCCCCCAAAAGAGGTTAAATCACCTCCTAAAACACTGATGTGGAAAAGATATAAAATCTGGTATCTGACAAATAATAACTTTACAGATAATTATTTAGTAGTATCATTTACTTTTCCTTAAATAATTAAGATAATTTTCCTCTCAATTTATATTCTAATTTATATTATATTATATTCTCAATTTATATTTTAATTAAAATTTTAATAGGCATTTTGTATGGTACTCATCAAATATAAGAAATTGTTTTAAGCTTACCAGAATTATTTAATGCATAACTAGACATAAAGTTATTACTAGTGGTATTATTCACATGTTTACATGTAGTTGGAAATTAAAATACCAGGATTTTCACACCAAACATTAGTGCTCAGGGCTTATTTCTGTCTCTGCCCTCATGCATCACTCCTGGCAGGCTTGAACAACTCTACTCAGTGCCTGGGCTGGGATGCTGGGATGCAGTGTGCAAGGCAAAGTGCCTTACCTGCTGTAATCACTGGCTCTGAGCCTTTATACTTAAGCACAATGCTAATTGCTTTTTTGTGTGGATATTACACAAAAACTTGCTAGTCCTCATTCTTCCTTTTCCTGCCAGGACAAATATGCAGTCAGCTGTGGGTTTATGGAAAGTGTAAGTCTTCTAAGCTTCTTAATTCAGCAATCCCCTTTGAATCCATTATGAATATAGACACAGCAGTACCACAGAGTCTCAGCTTGGGGCTGTGGTTAAAGAAATGCTCAGTTTATGGTTCACCCGTCCTCTAGATCACATAAGAAAAGTTGTACTAAGAGTTACAAGAAAAAAAGGCACCAATAAATGTGGCATACAGGCTAAACTAGTCAGTGTACAGAAAAATTCTGACCAGCTAAAGAACATTAATTGTATTTTTATCATTTGCCATAATTCTTGTTCCACTAAGCAGGAAAGCAAAGAAGCTCATTAATATTTTCAATAAAAATTGGAATTAAAATAAAAGAACACAACTTTAGAGTCTTATGTGTCATACTGTGACTTCCACAGAGGACATAGTTGAATGATGGCAGGAAATAGCTAAGGAATAGAGAATCAATCTCCTTCAATATTAACACCCTCTTAATTTAAAGGTTCTGGTCCTTGGAATTACCTCTAAAATAATTTTCCTGAGGTAGCAATGCTGTTGTTTGAATAAGTATATATCATTTTTACTATACTGTGAAGTTTTTAAGTTAAATATTTGTTTTACTTATGGCTCTTAAGTGCAATCCCAATATCTGTCCACGGATATTTGAATAAAATGATTGCATAAATAAATTAATAGATATAAAAGCATTAATGCTGACTTCTAGAAACTCAGTGCTTTGCATCAGCCAAACATTTCCTCCCTCCTGACTCTTCAAAGAAGCAAAAATCTACTGTTGCCTTAATCTGCACATTGATGCAAAGTTTAAGAGGGCAGCAGTAGCTCTGATCTTCATTTGTTCTCACTCTCTTATTTGTACTTTCCACATATTATACTTTTATTTATTATGATAGTTCATGTTTTAGCTGATAATCTAAAATAGTTTTTATTTCAATTTTATGTGAACATCAATATAATGTGACATGTTTAAATAATCAAAATTAAAATATTGATAAGAATTTACAATTCTCTTCTCATAAATTTGTAGCCATATGTTGGTTTTTCAGTCTCATGCAGATTTCATCAAAGTCATTAGCAAGTCATTAATAATAATAAAAAAATAATAAGGTCCCACACTTATAAGATCCTACACTTACCGTGTAGTAAATTATTCCAAAGTAAAACATAAGTAGAACCTATAAGAGGTTTATATCTGTGGAAATGGTTCCTTATAAGGCTGTTTCTTCACAAAATAAAATTAACATCTCTGGTATCAGATAGTCCCATGTGATAGTTGGGATTCCACTTACAATTTCTTGCTAGTAGTATTATTATGCTAAATGTTCTTTTGTTTTTGTAGGGAAACCAAGCAGTGCTCAAGGCTTACTACAAGCTCTGTGATCAAGAATCACTCCTAAAAGACTCTAGAGACCATACAGAGCACTAGGTAATCCAGAACTCGGGTCTGCTGTATATAAGGCAAGCAATTAACTCACTATACTATTGCTCTAGCCACTGTTAAATTATTATTTTAAATCACATTTTTACTTTAAATATAAATACTTACAATACTGTTAACTAATATTTTTGTTACAAATATCTCAATTGCATATCTATCTCAGGGGATTTAAGAGGAATTTTGATATGATGACATGTGAAGAACATTACAAATTGATACCAAGAGGTTCCACTAATGTCAGTATTTTTATATTAGCACTATTATTAGAATGTGTTTAGTAACTCATTGTAAAATGAGTCATTGTATCTATATATAATAGTTTATATATATATGAGTTTTTATTTTTATAAATTATAAGTGTTTAATATTCTATTTCACTATTTATTTCCCATTTCTGAAATATTTAAATTTAATTTGCCTGTATAAATAAATGTTAGCTATAAAGAAGATTATTTTTGTTACAGCAAAAACATGTCAAATGACAGAAAAATGTCTTTATTTTCAGTGAAGTTGCAGCTAAAGGAGCTGGCACATATCTACATATATCTAATATATATTTATATAAATATATTTAACTTAAATATTTATTATATTTGTATATCTACTACCACTACCACAAATTATGCAGTTGAGTTCCCCACATTTGGGTAAGTCGCAAGGGTCAGCACATCCCAGCCTCACCCTAGGAAAACCACCTTCGTGATCATGGTATCTCCCCTGCCAGGTAAGTATTATATTTATTAATATATATTTATTATATTACTTTATTTTTTATTTTTTATAATTTTTATTTTAGTCATAGTGGCTTACATACTATTCACAGCAATATTTTAGGTACATATTAACATTGAATCGGGGGAATTCCCAGCACTGAATTGTCCTTTCTCCACCTCCGCTCCTGTCCTGCCTCCCATAGCCTCCACCCTCACCTCCAGGGCTTCTAAAATGAGTTGTTCCCTCCATGTTTAGCTTACTACTTAGTGATCTTTCAACTATTTGGTCATGGTACCTACATTATATCCCTCTCTAATTGGGAGGCGGGACTAGATATTTAAGGTTAAGTGGTTTTGTTTGAAGAAGAGAAAAGTAATAAAATGGGGTAAAAATCAAATATGACGGACATGGCCAAAGTCCTTCTAGAGGCTCTCATCCTCGGTTTGAGAGATGAAGGGGAAAAAGAAGGGGGAACACCACATCAGTATAAAAAGAAGTACCAAATAAAATATCCAGTGAGCGCTATAGCAATAAAGATAGGCACCACATACTTGCTGTGGACTTGAGATAAAAAAACATGACAGAGCACAAAATGGAAGAAGAGAAAAGAAGAAAGAAAAATAAATTAAAAAATGGACATAACCAGTTCTATATCCACACCAAATCAAAGAAATCGACAAAAGCTAGATAGATAAAAATAAAAAAAAGGTTTATTTTGTGTTCTCTCTCTCTTTTTCTCTTTCTCTCTCTCTTCCCCTCCTGCATAGGCACAGTAAACATTGGACTCATTCCAAAAAGAATTCTCTTGGTCTAAGAGATACAAGCTTTCTCCACCCTTGAAATATATTGTCATGGGATTAACTATAGACTCCTTTCTAGTTCATTTACTCTCCCGTTGGTGCTTTTGTGGTGCATGAGAGACTTCTGCTCCATCCTGGGTGGTAAAATCAGGTCTCTGTAACTAGAGATATTCGTCTCTGCACATGTCAAGAATGAAACTTATGGTGAAGTCTTGCTTTGTGGTTCTAGAAGTTCTGTTCCCTTAATGTCATTATAGTCTGTCTTCTGTGGTTGGTGGTATTGGTCCTTGCACTTATCCTAGGTTGGAGCCTGGGATAGCATCTTTCATTATGTTACCAGAAGACCCATTCAGTTGCTACTGTCTCAGTCATTCCTCTAGAAATAGAGATCATGGTTGTTGTGCAGGTCATAGGTCAAACCCTAGACTAGGGTTTTTCCCTTGGTCCCAGGATACATACTGCCTGGTCATGGTTCTATCAGCCAGTCATCTGTAGATCGCAATCTTGGCTTTTGCACAGAACAACGGGTGACAAATCTTCTGATTTTGTCTCATCGTTAGCTGGTGAGGTAGGATAACCTGATATTAGGTCAAGTTGTTCCCAATTTCCTCGTTGTCAGGATATCCTAATATCCTAATATCCAGCACTAATAGTGCTGGGCCATGTTGGTGTTTGAGCAGTATTAAGGATGTCCCAAGTGGGATTTGGTTCCTGTAGCTATTGTGAAGAACTCTGTTGTTTCTATGCCTGGGATCCAGGGTTCCAGGCGGGACAGTCGGCATCTAATCACCTGGGGTTTAAGTTGGGTCCATATGACATATATTCAAGATGGAAGATACCCCTGTGTTGTAAAAAAGTATAAGTTCTTATCCCTAGTAGATAAGAGCTCATTTTTAAATATAACCTTACCACTTTTTTTTAGTGTGCCTTTGCAGGAAGAGATGGTGCTACATTATATTGCCGTTGCATTGGGGGTGGAAAGAGAAGAAAACAGAAGCAAGTCACAAACCCAAAAATGATAAAAATAGAGGTAAAATATATGTGCTCCCATATATATAAAGAAAAAAGTATTTTTAAATAAAAATTAATAAATGAAATAAAAAAGTAATTAAAGGAACAAAGTGATGCAGGAGACTACCTTATATTTTGGGAAAAGCAGGTAAAAAGGTAGTGTTATATAGGGCTTATACTTATGATGGAACTATAGGTTTACCCATTGTCTTCTGAGATTTCTTGTGGGACTTGAGTTCCCGGGCACCTTTTCATTATATACCCTGACTTTCTTGAGATTGGCAAAAGATTTGTGGCATGGAGGTCTTGGGTAGAGTTCATGCATTGGGGGTCCTTTTTTAGAGCTAAGTCCAGTATCAAGCAACAGTCCACATTGGGAAGAGTTGGTTAGAAGGGTCACACCATGTGAGTCAGCATGGGTGTTGGTTGTCTTTTCTTGTCGGGGATGAGGTGTGGGTTTGGGTGGGTGTCCCTTCGCTTCAGTGCTGGATACTGGTTCATTGGGGTAGGAGGTCAAGATTAAGAACTGAGGGTGAAAAGTTTTAATAAGGTGGGAAATCTGGATGAGATTGAGGGGTGAAAGGATAGTCAAATTTCTAACCAGGGGAAAGGGGGTGGAAGATATGGAAGGGGCAGAAAAGGAGAAGAGAGCAGATAAGATTGAAAAAAAAGAGGAAAAATGTAGTGAGAAGAGACAAGGAAAAGCAAAGGAATGTTAGTTTGCTTGAATGTGTTTGATGAGTAGGCCCTGTAGTATAGCTCTGTAGGTCACAGTTGCTGCTTTGGTGATCTAGCTGGTCACATATTTCAGGTCCTAAAAGAAGGTATAACCTAGAAATAAAGTGTATGTTAAAGAGTTTTATGAGACATCTTCATATCACAAGCTGGGTATGGTATTTCATGTGACTGAGTCCCGAGGTATTATCTTACGTTGTCTAACCTTTGTATCCAATAACACCCGTGGACAGAAAGCTGAGAGGTTATTTTAGATATAGTAAGATTAAGGTATTATATCATTTTGAAATGCTTCCACTGGAGTCAATGATTTCCCATGGTAATCTTTACCTGTAATCCTGTATAGGATCTCTAAGAGATTATTGTGGGCCTTTGTAGTAAAGGGTTGAGTACATACCTGTTCTCTCTATGCTGCTGTTTTTGCTGTTGCTAGTTTCTTTATGGTATAATGTATAGTCAAGAGTTTGTGTTGTTCCTCTTTCATGTGATTAGGGCACTACTACCCTGTATATGTTGACTGTTACAGTGTTTGGAGTTTCTACCCAGTTGAACCCTGTTATTTGATCATTGAGTATTAGTTGTATATATGTTGTATTTTCTAGGTGCTTCAGAATAGTGCTATAATCCTGTGTTTATCTTTCATCTTCTGGCTTACTTCATTTAACATAATATGTTCTAAGTCCATCCACGTTGCTGAAAACTTTATGATTGTATCATTTCTGACTGCTATATAGTATTCCATTGTATATAGAGGCCAAACCTCAACCAGCCCACGCAACAGTCCCACCCACAGCTGCAATACAGAGAAGGGACCCAGCCCCACACTACAGGGAGCAAAAGCAGGCCAAAATCAGAAGGCACTGCTCTCCAAGCCACACCAATAAATGCATAAAAAACATGGGTAAACTGAGGAGGACTCTAACAGCTGGAAATACAGAGAGATCCTCTAATAAGTTCCCAAGTACACCAAAAAGCACAGATCCAAGAAATAAAGATTTAAAAGCAGCTATGAGAAAGGAAATGTAAGCCATGGTAAAGGAAATGAGAGAATCGCTAGCCACCAAGTACAAGAAATCCATGGATGAACAAATTAGCCAAATTAAAAAAGATCTGATAAAGAACGTGAGAGACTCCATACAAAAGGAAGTAAAGGAATTAACAGACACTGTAAAAAGCCATACAAATAGAATCACAGAGTTGGAGAAGCACATAGAAGTACTCGAAGGAAAACTGCAAATGAAAAATGACCAGGAAACCAACAAGAAATTAAGAGGCAAGGCACTGGAAGGAAAAGTCCAGTACTTAATGAACAAAGACAAAAAAAATAATAATCTAAGAATTGTAGGTATACCAGGAGGGGAGAAAACAGGAAAGGGGGAAGAACAAGTATTTAGGGAAATAATAGCAGAAAACTTACCCAACCTTTGGAAAGAGGGCTCCATGCAAATCCAGGAAGTGAAAAGAGTCCCCAATAAAATAGACAAAATACACCAACACCAAGACATATAGTAATCCAAATGGCAAAAAACAAATAGAAAGATGAACTCCTTAAAGCAATAAGGGAAAAAATCCTCAAGTACAAAGGACAGGACATAAGGATCAAACCAGATCTCCCTCTTGAAACAATTCAAGCAAGAAGACAGTGGAATAAAATATTTAAACGACTGAATGAAAGAAATTTTCATCCTAGGGTACAATACCCAGCAAAACTGTCATTCATATGGGATGGTAGCCTAAAAACATTCTCAAACAAAACGAACTTGCACTATTTGTGCTAACAAAACCGATTCTACATGACTTACTCAGAGATAAACTACACAACCCAAACCCTAGATTGTAACAACAACCACCCTACACAATACAACTGCACAACAGCCCTCTCTGTCAATAATCTCCCTAATTGTTAATGGACTAAGCTCTCCCATTAAAAGACATATGTAGTAGAGAAATGAATTAGAAAACATAAATCGGACTTCTGCTGCCTACAAGAAACTCACCTACAAGTACAGGACAGGCAAAGACTTAGAATAAAAGGATGGAAATCAATTTTTCAGGCCAATGGAAAACAAAAAAGAGCAGGGACAGCAATTCTTATATCAGACCAAATTCCATTCAACCTCAAGAAAGTGATCAGAGACAAAGAGGGTCACTACATACTAATCAAGGAAACACTAAATCAAGAGATACTAACCCTGATCAATATTTAGGCACCTAATGTAGAGTCAGAAGATATGTGAGGCAATTGCTCCCTAACCTGGAGAAACATATGAAAGGAAATGTGATAATAGTAGGAGATCTTAATACTCCAATATCACCACTGGACAGATCCAGTAGACAAAAAAATAGCAAAGAAATAAGAGCACTAAATGAAAAATTAGAAGATCTAGGGATAATAGATTTATATAGGGCCCAGAAAACAAAATACCTCATGGAACCTTCTCCAGAATAGACCATGTCCTGGGATATAAATCCAACTTGTACAAAACCACAAATGTAAGGATCATTAGAAGCACCCTATCAGATCACTATGCAACAGCTGTCAAAATTGACTGTAAGAAGAAGCAATGAAGTAAATACAACACTTGGAGATTAAACAACATGCTGCTCAACAATAGCTGTATCAAGGAGGAACTCAAGGAAGAAATAAAAAGATTCCTTGAGACAAAAAATAATGAAGAGACAAATTGTCAAAATTTGTGGGACAGAGCAAAAGCAATAATTCAGGGCAAATTCATAGCAGTACAGACCTACTCCGGAAAGAGGAAAATGACAAAATCAACAGTTTTAGGAATCACCTTAAGGAACTGGAACAACATCAGCAAAGAAATATAACCACAACCAGAAGGCAAGAAATAATAAAAACCAGAGCAGAAATAAACAACATAGAAATGAAAAAAAAAACAATATAAAAAATAAATGAGACAAGGAGTTGGTTTTTCGAAAAAATAAACAAGATAGACAAACCACTGGCAAAACTCACCAAAAAAAGAGGGAAAAATCCAAATTAGAGGGATAACAAATGAAAGGGGAGAGATTACAACAGAACCCCAAGAGATACAGAATATTATAAGGTCATATTATGAACAACTATACTCAGTTAGGCTAGAGAAACCAGTAGAAATAGACAGATTCCTTGAAAAATACTATCTTCCAAGATTGGAAAAGGAAGATCTAGAAAGCCTAAACAGGCCAATCACTTCAGAGGCATTGAATCTGTAACTAAAACACTCCCTAAGAACAAAAGTCCAGGTCCAGATAGCTTTACAGGTGAATTCTATCAAACATTCTGAGATAAATTACTAAAATTGATCCACAGGGTCTTTCAAACCATTGAAAAGACAGGAATCCTCCCCAACTCCTTCTATGAGGCTAATATCACACTCATTCCCAAAGATGGCAAAGACAGCACCAAGAAAGAAAACTACAGACCAATCTCACTACTTCATCACTATATCAAAAAGATTATACACAATGACCAAGTGTGTTTCATCCCAGGGATGCAAGGCTGGTTCAACATATGCAAATCAATCAACATCATACACCACATCAATAACAAGAAAGACAAAAATACATGATCATATTAATCGATGCAGAGAAGGCCTTTGACACAATCTAACACCCATTTATGCTGAAAACACTCAGCAAAATAGGGCTAGAGGAACCTTCCTCAAAATAGTTACAGCTATCTATGAAAAGTCCACAGCCAACATTATCCTTAGTGGCGAAAAACTGAAAACATTTCTACTAAGGTCAGGAACTAGGCAAGGCTGTCCACTCTCCCCACTCTTACTCAATATAATCTTAGATGTCCTAGCAATAGCAATCTAACAAGAAAAGGGAATCAAAGGAATCTAAATTGGGAAGGAGGAATTCAAACTATCTTTTTTTTGCAGATGATATGATATACATCGAAAACCCTAAAGATTCCGCAGAAAAACTCCTAGAAACAATTAACCAATACAGCAAAGTGTCTGTGTATAAAGTTAATACACAAAAGACAGTAGTGTTTCTCTATAAAATTAACAATGTAGAGGAGAGAGAGACTAAAAATACAATTCCATTTAAAATAGTATTAAAAAATATTAAGTACCTAGGAATCAACCTTACAAGGGAAGTGAAGGACCTATACCGGGGAAATTTCAAAACACTTCAGAAAGAAATTGAAGAGGACCTAAGGAAATGGAAGAACATCCTATGCTCATGGGTAGGTAGAATCAACATAATCAAAATGACTATCCTACCCAAACTTCTTTATAGATTCAATGCAATCCCCATCCAAATCAAGGCATCATTCTTTCAAGACTTAGAACAATCAATCATAAAATTCATCTGGAACCACAAAATACCCAGGATAGCCAAACAGATACTGAAAAACAAGAAGCTGGGTGGCATCTCTTTTTTGGGGGGACCACACCCTTTTGATGCTCAGGGGTTAATCCTGGCTAAGTGCTCAGAAATTGCCCCTGGCTTAGGGAGATCATATGGGACACTGGGGAATCAAACCGCCATCCTTCCTTAGTTAGCGCTTGCAAGGTAGACACCTTACCTCTAGCGCCACCTCATTGGCCCCTGGGTGGAATCACTTTACCTAACCTGAAGATATGTTATAAAGCCATAGTGATCAAAACAGCATGGTATTGGAACAAAAACAGAGCCTCAGACCAGTGGGCTAGGACAGAATTTCCAGACATAAATCCCCAGATATACAGTCACCTAATATTTGACAATAGAGCCAAGAACTTGAAATGGAACAAAGAAAGTCTCTTCAACAAATGGTGTTGGTACAACTGGAAAACCGCCTGTAAGAAACTGAAAATTGACCCATAACTCACTCCTTATACAAAAGTCAACTCAAAATGGATTAAAGACCTTGAAATTAGATCAGAATCTATAAAGTTTATTGAGGAAATAATAGGCAGAATACTCGGAGATCTATATATTAAAAAAGTCTTCTAGAATGGAACACCAATGGCAAGGACTTTAGCATCAAACATAAACAAATGGGACTACATCACACTAAGAAGCTTCTGCATGGTGAAGGAAACCCAACTTAGAACAAGAACACAGTTAACTGCATGAGAAAAAAATTTCACACTCAACGTGTCAGATAAAGGGCTGCTAACCAGAATATACAACCACTCAGAGATCTGAGTCCCCCAAAACCAAATAAAGCCATAGAAAAATGGGGAGATAAAATGAATACACACTTTTCCAAGGAAAACCAAAAGATGCCCAACAAACACATAAAAACATGGTCACTTTCACTCATCATAAGGGAAATCCAAATCAAGACAACAATGAGATACCATCTTACACCAGTGAGGATAGCTCACATCAAAAACGACGGGAGTAATCTCTGTTGGCGTGTTGGTGAGGATGCAGTATAAAAAGAACTCTCATCCACTGCTGGTGGCAATGCCCCCTAGTCCAACTCCTATAGAAAACAGTCTGGAGAGTGCTCAAGGTACTCAGAATTGAGCTGCCATTGATCCAGCAATTGCTCTTCTAGGTATCTACCCCGAAACTGGAAGGACATTAATCCCAAAGTATGTGTGCACCCCACTATTTATCACAGCACTCAGTATAATAGCCAAGTCTTGGAACCAACCTCGATGTCCAACAACTGATGAGTGGATCATCAAGATGTGTTATCTATACACAATGGAATACTGCATGGCGGTTAGAAATGATACAATCATAGACTTTGCAGCAACATAGATGGACCTAGGAAATATTATGTTAAACTAAGTAAGCCAGAAGATGAAAGATAAAGACAGAATGATAGCAATATTCTGAAGTGCCTAGAATATACACCGCATATATAACCAATACCCCACGATCAAATAACAGGGTGTAACAGGATAGAAACCTCAAACACTGTAAGAATCACCATATACTGGAGAGTAGATCCCAAAACAAAGGTAAGAGAAACAACTCAAAGCCCGACTACACATTATATCATAAAGAAATTAGCAACAGCAGAAACAGCAGCGTAGAGAGAACAGGTATGCAATTAGAGTTTTACTATAAAGGCCCATAATAATTTACTAGGGATCTTATGCAGGATTACAGGTAAAGATTATGACGGGAAATTACTGACTCCAATGGAAACATTTCAAAAAATATGTTTGAATGCCTTAACCTTACCACATTTAAAATAACCTCTCAGTTTTTCTGTTCATAGGGGTTCCTGGATACAAAGGGTGAATATCCTATGGTGGTATCTCGGTTCTTAGTCACAAGAGGCACCATACTCAGCTTGCATCATGAAAATGTCCAGATAAAACTCTTGAACATACCCTTTATCTTTATTTTATGCCTTCCTTTAGGACCTGAAGCACATGAAAAGCCAGACCACTGAAGCAACAACTGTAACCTACAGATTTATACTACAGGGCTTAAACATCGAACATGTACAAGCAAACTAACATGCCCTTGCTCTGTTACCCTCCCTTTTATTACTTCGTATTTTTGTTGTTGTTTGATTTTTGGTTTATTTTGCTTTGTTTTTCCTTTTCTCTCTTCTTGTCTCTCTCTTCTCCTTATACCTTCTCCTCCTCATTACCACCAATTCAATCCAGGTCAAATAAAAACGACACGGTTACCTCCTCTATAAGAAAGGACAGCTGACATATAGGGTGCTGCAGACAATACTGAAAAGGGTAAACACCTACATAGACTTCACTAACACAAGGGTTAGTACTTGAGACACAAATCCTATACATACCCAAAAGTTGATCTATTAGTTTCTTTTCCTTACAAGTACTTTACTTACCTATTTTTCTGTACTCAGCACATCTCTTGCCCTCCCCACCTCTCTACATTAATATGTACCTAAGCTAACTTCTATATGTTTATATGTGGGCAGGAGCACACAGAGATAGGAATCCTCCTTAAGAGACAAACCTAAACCACAAACAACCCATACCTATACCCTATATAACTCCTCCCTATTCCCTATCACCCCCTTCAGAAATCTGACTATCCCTTCACCCCTCAATCCCATCCCCGATATCCCCACCACATTATAACTCTTCACCTTCAGTTCTTAATCCATTAGGCATCAAGACCGACCTCCTACCCCAATGATCCAGTACCTACTACCCAAGTGGAGAGACTCCCACTCAAACTCACACCTCATTCCCGGTAAGAAAATACAACCAATACCCTGACTGACTCATGCAGTGTGGCCTCCTAATCACCTCTCCCTAATATGAACTGTGGCTTGATACTGGACCTAGCTTCAAAAGGACTCCCACTGCACTCTACCCAAGACCTCCCTGCCTAGAGCCCACATCCCACAAGAAATCTCAAAAGACAATGGGGAAGCCTATACTTTCATCATAAATATAGACCTATATAATAGTACCTCTTATCCCGTTTTTCCCCAAATGTAATCTCCTGTATCACTTTCTCCCTTTTTCTTTCTTCTTTTTCTTCTTGTTCGTTTTTTGTTTTGTTTTGTTTGTTAGTTTTGTTTCTTTTTCTTTGGTTTTGGTTTTGTTTTTTTGATTTGATTTGTTTTTGTTTCTTTTGGGTCACACCTGGCAGCACTAGGAGAGTGCTCCTGGCTCTATGCTCGAAGATCGCCCCTGGTGGGCACAGGGGACCATGTGGGATGCCGGAATTTGAGCCACCGTCCTTCTGCAGGAAGGACAGATGCCCTGCTTCCATGCTATCTCTCCCAGCTCTATTTTATTCCTTTTATTACGTCTTTTATTTAATCTTTATTTTAAAGAAAAAGAAAAGTTTTTTCTTTAGATATGTATGAGCATATATATTTTTAGTTTTTGTCCTGTGTTTGTTTTCTTCTCTCTCCACCCCCAAATCCACCGGCAATATAATGTAACATCACTTCTTCCTGCAAAGGCATATTTTAAAAAAGGGGGAAATTTTACGTGTAAAAACAAGCTCTTATCTAGTAGAGATAAGAACTTATACTTTTTTACAACACAGGGGTATCTCCCACCCTGAATGTATGTCATGTGGAACCAATTTAGACCCCAGTCAATTAAGCACTGAACGTCCAGCCCTGACTCCTGGATCTGAGACATAGAAACGACAGAGTTCTCCACAAAGCTCCAGGAACCAAATCCCCTCCAGGGCATTCATAATGCTGCTCTGACACCAACAAACATGTGCCAGTTCTAAAATGATAATAAAAAATGGGAACAATTTGATCCAAGAGTAAGTTGTCCTTCCTCACCAGCCAACAATAAGACAAAATCAGAGAACATGTCACTCTTTGATCTGTGCAAAAGCTAAGATCGCTATATACAGATGACTGGTTGTTACAACCAGGACTGTACAGTATGCATCCCGGGACCAACAACAACAACAAAAATCACTAGCCTAGCTTTTGGTCTACGTTCTGTTCAACAAACAAGATCTCCAATTCCAGAGGTCTGACTGAGACTATCCAACTGTATGGGTCTTCCGGAAGCATAAGGAATGACTCTATATCCCAGGCTCCATCATAGGAGCAATGTAATGAACAAGACCACCAACTACAGAAGATGTATTAAAACGACATCAAAGAAGCAGAACTGCTAGAACCACAAAGACTTCATCAAAATCTCCATTCCTTGAGCTGTACAGACACCAAGATCTCTTGATACTGAGGTCCAATTTTACCATCCATGAAAAAGCAGAAGACTTCTATACATCATAAAAGCACCAAGGGAAGAGTAAATGATCATGCAAGGAGTCTATAGTTAATCCCATGACAGTATAATTCAGGGGTGGAGAAACCCTGTATCTCCTAGGCCAAGGGAATTCCCTCTATAATATCCCCAATAGTTACTGTGCCTATGCAGGGAGAAAAAGAAAACAAAAAGCACAAAATAATCCTTTTTTCACTAATAAATTTATTGATTGATCGATTTTTATTGATGTCTTTATTTTGGTGTAGATATTGAAGTTGATGTCTCCAATTTTATTTTATTTTATTTTATTTTAGTTTAGTTTAGTTTAGTTTATCTTTCTCTTTTTTTTTTTTTTGTACTCTGGCATGGTTTGATTTCACAACCAAGACTATTGTATGATGCTTATCTTTATTTCTGTAGTGCTCACTGGATATTCAATTTGATATTTCTTTCTGTATTGATGTGGTGTTTCAATTACCTTTTGCATGTCTTTGCTCAAACTGAGGTTGAAAGCCTTTAGAAGGACTTCGCCATTTTTAGCTTATTTGATTTATTTTATTTTTTTAAATTTTATTCTTTTACTTTTTTTTACTTTTTACTCCATTCTATTGCTTTTCTTTCCTTTAAACAAAAGCACATAACTCGAATGATCAAGCTCCACCTCTCGAATAGAGGGGGAATCAAGGGAGGGTATCAGGATCAGATATATGATCACTAATAGTAAGCTAGACAAAGAGGGGACCACCTACTCTATCAGCCTGGGGGGTGATGGTGGGGGATATGGTTGAGGGAAGAGATCGGGGATGGGGGGAAGACAAATTGGTGATGGGTATTCCCCTGATTTAATGTTAATATGTACCTAAAATACTACCGTGAAAGGTATGTAAGCCAATATGATCAAAATAAAAATTAAAAAAAAATTTAAGCCAATAATAGTCATTTCCTATCTTTCTGATTTAAGGTTACCACTTCATAAATCATAATTTATGACTATCTGATTTTAAGATGCTGATATTTTTGTCAAGGGTTTTTTTATTTATCAAACCTGTAGGTCTAAAATGTTTCCATTTTAATCAGTAGACATAAATTAATAAATAGTTATAGAACAAAATTCCTCTTAGTATTCCAATTCCTCTTCATTTTATATATTATAGCTTTCAGGCTTGCTTAATAACAGTAGCCTTGCATCTTTGAAATCCTGGCAAATAAACTGAAGTTTTCAGGGAGCTTAGGAAATATGAATTTCTAAAAAAAATTTACCATGTATTTAGTAAGAACAGTTTTATTATCTCTTCCACATCTCTAGCAATACTTTCTTATATAAATTTATTTAAAGACTTTGTCTCACAAAGTTGACATAATTGGCCATCATATATTTGTTTCCAGGTAAGTGGGAGCAAAATCGTTTTTTAAAAAAAAGGAAAAATAAAATAAAGAAAAATGAGTCAATATAAAAATTATAAAACAGCAGCAAGTAAATTTAAATGATTACATTATAGTAAGGTCATTAAGTCATTGTCAAAAAGTTTAGTAAAGTCTTTTTGTCAAGTTCATCATTCTATAACTTCTTTTGCTTCTAAACTTTAGGTACCTATATATGCCCATTGGTGTCTAAATTGGTATATTTCTACAGGGGATGACAGTATTAAAAAAATATTAGAGCTATCTTGTGCCACAAATTCCAGGAACTTCCAGTACAATTTTTGATACTGTGACTTTTGTTGGGGTTAATTTCTACCAACAGAGCTTCTGGAAGTATAAGAAGGTGTTGGGGGAGAATGCCTCCATTCACTCCAAAAAATGTCCTGGTGATGTCAGCCCAACTAATAAAATATTTGTAATTCTGGCAGATTGGTGACTCTGCAGAGAGCCATAAATGAGTGGTGAAACAGGGGCATTGAAGAAGCAGTGATTGAGGGGCTGGTTGGAAAGCACAGCGGTAGGGCATTTGCCTTGCATGCGGCAGATCCGGGACAGACCTGGTATGATCCCCAGCATCCCATATGGTCCCCCTAGCCAGGAGTGATTTCTGAATGCATAGCCAGGAGAAACCCCTGAGCATCACTGGGTTTGGCTTCAGCCCAACCCCCCCAAAAAGAAGCAATGATTGAGATGGTCTTTCTGGAAAGAATATAAACAGTGAAAATACTATTCACTAAAGGTGAAGTAGTTGCTAAACACAGTAGGACTTTCTATTTCAGTACCATGTAGTTACATGAATTAAGCCTCAAATGTTGAGCATCTTATTCCCTGACTCTAATTCCTTTGTGTTGCCAACCATTGCCTGGATTCATACTAAAATATTACTCATTGCTGTCACTGGAAAGAAATACATATATATTATTTATATAAAATAAAGTTTTACTTTTTATTTATTTAATATAATATATAGTTGTAAAATATATGTTTAATTGATAGAATAAAAAACGGTATTTTGTCTTTTAAACAAAAATGCAATTTTATATTGACATAAATACAAACAATACATTTAGTATATCCTCTGTCATAGTTATTACCAATAATATTGTTCTTTATTATCTTCTGATGTGTACATTTTAATTCTGCTGAAAATATTCTTATAATTACTAACACTTTCTGTTCTAGAATTATGAACAGACTTTGTGGGTTGACAAACTGAGTAGAGGGTGGATAAGTGACCAATTTTTATAACAACTAAAAATTGTTCCAATCCCCTCAATATTCCTTGTAAGCTATAGCTTTTTCAGCATAGATTTAGTTCATGATTTGTCCATTAGAAACACATGTTTTCATTTCTTTAATTTCACTTGACCATCAAATAAATGTGATGGGACAAGACAGCAATGACACTTACACTACAATTTATTATTACAGGTGAGTGCTCTTCCTAGGAATTTGGAATTCATACCAAGAAAGTCAAGTCTGAATCATGTCTCTATGCTCTAGCACAGATGTGAAAATTTCTGAACTTAGAGTACAACAAACTTTTATTTAGGATGGTAGAATATTAGTAGGAACAGTAGAGAAGGCTAGTTTGATAAAGATCATGGGTTGTTAATATTTATAGGTGGAAACATCACAGAGAAATGTAGAACATGCTGAGACCTCCTGAGTTCTGGAGTTGGAAGTGTTTGTTTCTTCCACATGTCCTCCCAGAGACAAGTGTAATCTAAAGGAAATTATTATTTTTTTGAAATTTAAGCCATTGTTATTTACAAATCTATTCAGTGTTGCATGTTAGATATGCAATGTTTCAGGAAAAATTCAACCCCCAGTGTCAACTTTTCTTTAATATTTAGAAATCCCATCCCTACCACCCCCACCCCAGCCTGCTTTCATAACAGGTGCCTTTAAAAGTTTGGGAAAGAATGGGTCTTATGATTTTATAGTTGTGACTCTGCTTGGATATTTAGTTCTTTCCCCCATTTTAACACCACCAATGCACCTCAAACCTCTTCACCCATGTCTCCTATAATTTTATATGTGATGTTCTCCCCCATTCAATTTATTTTCTTCTCTTCACTATATTCTGGGGTTTAAAGTATTCTAAAAACCTACATTTAAGCCATTGCATTTCATCATACAGTTATTTTAAATACCACATATAAGTAATATCATCTTGTATTTATCTTTCTTCTTATACATTAATTCATTTAACAATATATTCCAGTTCCATTCAGGTTGCAGAAAATAACATGATTGCATTATTTATAACAATTATGTAGTATTCTATTGTGTATATGTACATTTTTATGATCCATTCATCTGTTATATAGGACATCTAAGTTGATTCTAACTCTTAGCTATATTACTGAGTGTTGCAATAAGTAGTGGTGTGCATACATCATTTTGGGTGAGTATTTTTATGTTCTAGGCATAGTTACCCCAAAATGGAATTGCTGGGTCATATGACAGCTTGATTCTGAGTTTACTAATACACCTAAATAATTTTTGATTTTTGTTTTTGTTTTTTGGGTCACACCCAGCAGTGCTCAGGGGTTATTCCTGGCTCCATGCTCAGAATCACCCCTGGCAGGCACAGGCCACAATATGAGATGCCTGGGATTTGAACCACTGTCCTTCTGCATGAAAAGCAAACGTCTTACCTCTATGCTATCTCTCTGGTCCTTATTAAACCTAAATAATTTTTATAGGGTTAAATCAGTTAGAATTCTCACCAGCAGTCCCTTTTTCACCACATTCCCACCAATACAAATTTCCCCAACATTTTTGATATGTGCTATTTTCACTTGTGTAAGATGATATCTCATTGTCATGTTGATGTGAATTTTTCTAATAATGAGTGATGATGTGAAATTTTTATGTAGCTGTTGGCCATCTGTTGGTCTTCTGCAGAGATGTTTCTCTTATTTTCTTTCCCTATTTTAATGGAGTTTTTAGGTTTTGTGGAGGTTACCTTTGTCAATACGTTGTATATAATACATATCAACACTTTTTCTGATAACTTGAGTACAAATATTTCTCCCACTCAATCAGATGTTATTTAGTTTTAGTCTATGTTTCTTTTGCCATACATAACTCTTTTATTTTGATATTGTACCATTTATGCAGACTTGATTTTAAAGCCATTGCCATTGGCATCATATTGTTGAAGATTGCTTGAGGTCTAGGTCTGAGTGTTCTGCCTACGTTATCCTCAATTTGCTTTAGGTCTGGTCTCAAGGCTTTTGATCCACTTTGAATTCACTTTCATGTAAGGTTTGAGGTGTGGATTCATCTTTAATTTCTAACATTTGGTTATACAATTGTCCTAACACCACTTGTTGTAAAGGTTTCCTTTATTCCATCAGGTGTTCTTGGATTCTTAGTCAAAGATTAATTGACCATATACTTGGATCTGTCACTGAATATTCTATTCTGCCCCATTGATCTGAAAGTCTGCCTTTGTTCAGAATTATGCATTTTGGTAAGTATGGCTTTGTTGTACATCTTCAAGACATATAATGTGATGTCTCCCAGTTTATTAATTTTCAATGTAGCTTTGGCTATTTGGGGTAATTTATGGTTCCATACAAACTTAAAATCAATTGTTCTATGTCCTTGATAATGTTGTTTGAATTTGGATAAAGGTTGCATTGAATCTTCATAATAAGACTGTCATTTTGATAACATTGATTCTTCCCATTATGAGCATAGAATGTTAATTTTCTTAGATTTTTTAGAATTTATTTATTAAGTGTTTTTGAAGCTTTTTGGTATAGGTATCTTACCTCATTTGTTATATTAATTCATAGGTACTTGATGGGTTTTGACACTATTTTTCATGGAATATACTCTGATATTTGTATAAAGAAATACAACTAACTTTTGTGTATTGGTTTTGTATCCAGACACAGTTCTGTATTAGATTACTGTCTCCAGAAGTTTTATTTGTGGATTCTTTATGATCTTCAGTGTATAATATGTCATCTGAAAATAGAGATGATTTTACAATTTGAATTCCTTTAATTTCCTTCTTTTGCCTGATTGCTGTTGTTAGGTCTTCTAATACTATACTGAATAAGTGGAGACAATGGACATCTTTGCCTTTTGTCTGATGTCAATAGGAAAGATTTCAGTTTTTACCATTAAAAATAATACTATGTACTTTTTTTTTTGGTTTCTTGGGCCACAGCCGTTTGATGCTCAGGTGTTACTCCTGGCTAAGCGCTCAGAAATTGCCCCTGGCTTGGGGGACCATAAGGGACACCAGGGGATCCAACCGAGATCTTTCCTTGGCTAGCACTTGCAAAGCAGACACCTTAACTCTAGAGCCACCTCAATGGCCCCTATACTATGTATTTTTAAAGATAATTCTTTTTTTAATTTTTTTATATATTTTTTATTTAAACACCTTGACTACATGCATGACTGTGTTGTTTGGGTTTCAGTCATGTGAAGAACACCACCCGTCACCAGTGCAACATTCCCATAACCAATGTTCCAAGTCTCCCTGTTCCCCACCCAAACCCCGCCTGTACTCTAGACAGACTTTCTATTTCTTTCATACATTCTCATTATTAGGATAATTCAAAATGTAGTTATTTCTCTAACAAAATTCATTCCTGTTTGTGGTGAGCTTCATAAGGTGAGCTGTAACTTTTAGTCCTTCTCTCTTTTGTGTCTGAAAATTATTATTACAAAAATGTCTTTCATTTTTCTTAAAACCCAAAGATGAGTGAGAACATTCTGTGTTTTTCACTCTCTCCCTGACTTATTTTACTCAGCATAATATATTCCATGTACATCCATGTATAGGAAAATTTCATGACTTCATCTCTCCTGACAGCTGCATAATATTCCATTGTGTATATGTACCACTGTTTCTTTAACCATTCGTCTGTTGAAGGGTATCTTGGTTGTTTCCAGAATCTTGCTATGGTAAATAGTTCTGCAATGAATATAGGTGTAAGGAAGGGATTTTTGTATTGTATTTTTGTGTTCCTAGGGTATATTCCTAGGAGTGGTATAGCTGGATTGTACGGGAGCTTGACTTCCAGATTTTGGAGGAATCTCCATATCGTTTTTCATAAAGGTTGAACTAGACGGCATTCCGACCAGCAGTAGATAAGAGTTCCTTTCTCTCCACATCCCCGCCAACACTGTTTATTCTCATTCTTTGTGAGGTGTGTCAATCTCTGGGGTGTGAGGTGGTACCTCATAGTTGTCTTAATTTGCATCTCCGATGATTAGTGACGTGGAGGATTTTTTCATGTGTCTTTTGGCCATTTGTATTTCTTCTTTGTCAAAGTGTCTGTCCATTTCTTCTCTCCGTTTTTTGATGGGATTAGATTTTTTTTTCTTGAAAACATCTGTCAGTGCCTTGTATATTTTGGAGATTAGCCCATTATCTGATGGGTATTGGGTGAATAGTTTCTCCCACTCAGTTGGTGGCTCTTGTATCCTGGGCACTATTTACTTTGAGGAGCAGAAGCTTCTCAGCTTAATATATTCCCACCTGTTAATCTCTGCTTTCACTTGCTTGGAGAGTGCAGTTTTATCATTGAAGATGCCTGTAGTCTCAATGTCTTGGAGTGTTTTACCTACATGTTGTTCTATATATCATATGGTTTCAGGTTTGATATCGAGGTCTTTCATCCATATGGATTTAACCTTTGTACATGATTTAGCTGGTTCAAATTTTTTCAAGTGGCTAGCCAGTTGTGCCAACACCACTTGTTGAAGATGCTTTCTTTGCTCCATTTAGGATTTCTTGCTCCTTTATCAAAAATTAGGTGATTGTATGTCTGTGGAATATTCTCAGAGTATTCAAGCCTATTCCACTGATCTGAGGGCCTGTCTTTATTCCAATACCATGCTGTTTTGATAACTAATGCTTTGTAGTAAAGTTTAAAGTTGGGGAAAGTAATTCCTCCAATATTCTTTTTTCTCATTATTGCTTTAGCTATTCTAGGGTGTTTATTGATCCAAATGAATTTCAAAAGTGCCTGATCTACTTTTTTGAAGAATGTCTTGTGTATCTTTAGAGGGATCACATTAAATCTTTTTAATGCTTTGGTGAGTATTGCCATTTTGATTATTTTAATCCTGCCAATTTATGAGCAGGGTATGTGTTTCCATTTCCACGTGTCCTCTCTTATTTCTTGTAGTAGAGTTTTATAGTTTTCTTTGTATAGGTCCTTCACATTTTTAGTCAAGTTAATTCCAAGATATTTGAGTTTGTGTGGCACTATTGTGAATGTGGTTGTTTTCTTAATGTCCATTTCTTCTTTATTACTACTGTTGTATAGGAAGGCCATTGATTTCTGTGTGTTAATTTTGTAGCCTGCACCTTGCAATATGAGTCTATTGTTTCTAGAAGCTTTTTGGTAGAGTCTTTAGGGTTTTCTAAGTAGAGTATCATGTCATCTGCAAACAGCAAGAGCTTGACTTCTTCCTTTCCTATATGGATTCCTTTGATATCTTTTTCTTGCCTAATCGCTATAGCAAGTACTTCCAGTGCTATGTTGAATAGGAGTGGTGAGAGGGGATAGTCTTGTCTTGTGCCAAAATTTGGAAGAAAAGCTTTTAGTTTTTCTCCATTGAGGATAATATTTGCCACTGACTTGTCATAGATGGCCTTAACTATATTCAGAAAGGTTTCTTTCATGCGCATCTTTCTGAGAGTTTTGATTAAGAATGGGTGTTGGACCTTATCAAATGCTTTCTCTGCATCAATTGATATGATTATGTGGTTTTTAATTTTTATTGTTGTTGTTGTTGTGTATTATGTTTATATATTTACAATGTTAAACCATTCTTGCATTCCTGGGATGAAAACTACTTGGTCATAGTGGATGATCTTCTTAATGAGGTATTGAATTCTATTTGCCAGGATTTTATTGAGGATCTTTTCATCTGTGTTCATCAGCGATATTGGTCTGTAATTTTCTTTTTTGGTAGCATTTCTGTCTGGTTTAGGTATCAAGGTGATGTTGGTTTCATAGAAGCTATTTGGAAGTGTTCCTGTTTCTTCAATTTCCTAAAAGAGTCTTGCCAGGATTGGAAGTACTTTCTCTTGAAAGGTTTGATAGAATTCATTAGTGAATCCATCTGTGCCTGGGCTTTTGCTTTTGGGCAGATATTTGATTACTGTCTTAATTTCCTCAGTAGTGATAAGGTTGTTTAGATATGCTACATCCTCTTCATTAAACCATGGAAGATTATAAGAGGCCAAGAATTTATCCATTTTCTCCAGGTTCTCATTTTTATTGGCATAGAGATTCTCAAAGTAGTTTCTGATTACACTTTGAATCTATGTAGTTATCTCTCCTTTTTTATTCCTAGTACGAGTTATCAAGTTTCTCTCTTTCTTTGTTAGTTTTGCCAGTGGTCTATCAATCTTGTTTATTTTTTCAGAGAACCAACTTCTACTTTCGTTGAAATTTTGGATTGTTTTTTGAGTTTCCACTTCATTGATTTCTACTCTCAGCTTTGTTATTTCCTTCTGTCTCCCTATTTTTGGTTCCTTTTGTTGAGCACTTTCTAATTCTATGAATTGCATCATTAAGCTATTTAGGTATGCCCCTTCTTCTTTCTTGATGTGTGCTTGCAAAGCTATAAATTTTTGTCTCAGTAACACTTTTGCTGTGTCCCATAAGTTCTGATAGTTTGTGTCTCTTTTGTTTCTAGGAAGATTTTGATTTCCTCTTGATTTCATCTCAGACCCACTTGTTATTCAGTATTAGGCTGTTTAACTTCCAGGTATTAAATTTTTTCTTCTGTGTCCCTTTGTAGTTCACATATATTTTCAGGGCCTTGTGGTCAGCAAAGGCAGCCTGCAAAATTTCTATCCTATTGATATTATGGAGGTATGTTTTATGAGCTAGCATGTAGTTTATCCTGGAGAATGCCCCATGTACATTAGAGAAGAATGTGTATCCGGGTTTCTGGGGGTGGAGTGTCCTATATATATCTACTAGGCCTCTTTCTTCCATTTCTCTTTTCAGGTCTAGTACATTCTTGTTGGGTTTCGGTCTGGTTGACCTATCAAGTGTTGACAATGCCATGTTGAGGTCTCCCTCAATTATTGTGTTGTTATTGATACTAGTTTTCAAATTAGTCAACAATTATATTAAATATTTTACTGGCCCATCATTCGGTGCATATATGTTTAGGAGAGTGATTTTTTCCTGCTATACAAATCCCTTGATTAATTCAAAATGTCTATTTTGGTCCCTTATAACTTTCCTGAGTATAAAGTTTGCATAATCTGATATTAGTATGGCCACTCTAGCTATTTTATGGGTATTGTTTGCTTGGATGATTTTCCTCCAGCCTTTATTTTGAGTCTATATTTGTTCTGACTATTCAGGTGCATTTCTTGTAGGAAGCAGAAGATTGGGTTAAGTTTTTTGATCCATTTAGCCACTCTGTGTCTCTTAAGTGGTGCATTTCATCCATTGACATTGAGAGAAAGAATTGTCCTGGGATTTAGTGTCATTTTTCTATCGAAGTTTGGTGTCTCTGTTGGTCAGTCTTGTCTTAAAGTAGGTCTTCCAGTTTTTCTTTTAAGACTGCTTTTGAGTCTGTAAAGTTTATGAGCTGTTGTTTGTCTGTGAAACCATGTGAGTTTTGCTGGGTGCAGTATTCTAGGCGAAGCATTTATTTCATTAAGTTTTGTCACTATGTTACCCCATGCCTCCTGTCCTTGAGTGTTTCTTGTGACAGGTCTGCGTTAAATCTCAAGGATGTTCCTTGAATGTAATTTCTTTTTTTGATCTTGCTGTGTTCAGAATTCTGTCTCTATCTATGGGGTTTGTCATTGTGACTAGGATATGTCTTGGGGATTTTTTTTTCTGGGGTCTCTTTTAGTTGGTACTCTTCTGGCACGCAGGATTTGATCGCATGTATTCTTTATCTCGGGTATTTTCTCTTTAATGATGTTCTTGACTGTTGATTCTTTCTGGAGATTTTTCTTCCTGGGTCTCTGGGACTCCAATGATTAAGTTGTTTCTGTTGAGCTTATCATAGACTTCTATTTTTATCTGTTCCCATTCTTTGAGTAATTTTTCCATTGTTTGATCATTCGCTTTAAGGCTTTTTTCCAGTCTTTTCTGCTGTATGGAGTTGTTATTCATCTCATCTTTCAGTGTACTAATTCTATCCTCAGCTGCTGTTAGCCCATGGGAAAGCTCATCCATGTTTTTTTTCAATTCATCTACTCAGTTTTTCAGACCTGTTATTTGACCTGAAATTTCAATTTGGAGTTTTCTCATTTCTATCTTTATATTCTCATGGTTCTTATCAGTGTTCTCTTCTATACTTTTTTGAGTTATTTGTACATCTTCCATATTTCGACTCTAAGCTCCTTATCTGAGAGACTGACTAGTTGGTTGGCCATGTTCTGGTCATCTGAGTTGCCGTCTTCATTCTCTATGTCTGGTACTGGCCTGTGTTGTTTCCCCATTTTCACACTTGTATTGTGTGTTTTTCTACGTGTTGTGGTTGTATTCATTGTCTAAATGATGTGCGCGGCAGCCACACTCTTCTGGCTCCACCTTTCTGGGCATGTAAACTCACCTCCAGGGAAGGCTAGTTAACTGAAAATGAGCCACACACAGGATGAATTCAGGCTGAGAATGTAGCACAGCACAGAAGACAGGCATATAGGGGTGCTGGCATCTGAGTTCCAGCAGAGTTCAGTGTTTCCCCCAAGATAATTCTTATTAGCTTGAGGAAGGTTCCTTCCCCCAACTCTGCCAGCAGAATTCAGCGACTTCCCCTTTCTGGGTATGTAAACTCACCTCCAGGGAAGGCTAGCCATCTTCAGATGAGCCACAGACAGGATGAAATCAGGCCTAGAATGCAGCACAGCACAGAAGACAGGCAGATAGGGGTGCTGGTATCTGAGTTCCAGCAGAGTTCAGTGGTTCCCCCAAGATAATTCTTATTAGCTTGATGAAGGTTCCTTCCCCAACTATTTTCTTAAGGTTTTTAAGTGTTTAGATCTTGTCAAGTGGTTTCTATGCATTGATGTAATCATACATGGTTTCTATATTTATTTTTACCAATATAATGCATGATATTGATTGATTTGCATATATTAAATATTCTTGTAACCTCAGGATATAATCCTTATTCACATTTTATAATTTTTTATGTTCTGTTAAATTTTGTGTGCTATGGTTTTTTTGAGGTCTTTTGCATCTACATTTTTTGTTTGTTTTTTGGTCACACCCGGCAGCACTCAGGGGTTACTCCTGGCTCTATGCTCATAAATCACTCCTGGCAGGCTCAGGGGACCATATGGGATGCTGGGATTTGAACCACCAACCTTCTGCATGCAAGGCAAAAGCTTTACCTCCTTGCTATCTCTCAGGTCCCTGCATCAATTTTATCAGTGAGATTGAACAATAGTTTCCTCTCTTGATAGTATCTGTCAGCTTTGGGAATCAACTTAATGTTAACTTCATAGACAGTATTAGAATAGGTTCTGTCTCTTCAATAATTTGGAAGAGTTTGAGGATGAAGTGCAGTAATTCTCTGAATATTTGCTATAACTTACTCATACCATCTTGGCTTGGACATTTATTCTTGGGGATATTCTTTTATTTTTATAATATCTATATTAACACTATGATTCCAAACATTATTGTAGTTGGATTTCTGTAATAAAAAAACATCTCCCATTTACAAGTGCAACCTTCCCATCACCAATGCCCCTACCTCCTCCCTCTCCCTCCCCCACCTGTATTTGAAACAAGTTTTCTATATCCCTCACTCACTGACATTGTTATGATAGTTCTTAGTGTAGTTATTCCTATAACTGCATTCACCCCTGTTTGTGGTGAGCTTCATAACTTGAGCCAATCCTTCCAGCCTTCATCTGTGGGTATTATTTCAATGCTTTTTATTTTTCTTAAAACCCATTGATGAGTGAGATTATACTGTGTGTCTCTCTCTCTTTCCTTGACTTATTTCACTCAGCAGAATAGGTTCCCTGTACTATCATGTATAGAAATATTTCATGACTTAATCTCTCCTGACAGCTGCGTAATATTCCATTGTGTATATGTTCCACAGTTTCTTTAGCCATTCATCTGCTGAAGGTCATCTTGGTTGTTTCCAGAGTCTGGCTATTGTAAATAGTGCTGCAATGAATATAGGTGGAGAAAGGGATTTTGTATTGCATTTTAGAATTCCTAAGGTATATCCCTAGGAGTGGTATAGATGGATCATATGGGAGCTCAACTTCCAGCTTTTTGAGAAATCTTTATATTGTTTTCCATAAGGGCTGCTTTAGATGGCATTCCCACCAGAAGTGAATCAGAGTTCCTTTCTCCCCACATCTCCGCCAGCACTGAATGTTCAAATCCTTTGTGATGTGTGCCAATCTCTGTGCGATGGTACCTTATTGTTGTTTTGATTTGCATCTTCCTCATGATTAGTGATGTGGAGCATTTTTATATGCTTTTGACCATTTTTATTTCTTTTTTCAGAAATTGTTTATTTCTTCTCCCCATTTTTTGATGGGGTCAGATATTTTTTCTTATTAAGATATGTCAGTATCTTGTATATCTTTGATATTAGCCCCTAATGGATATTAGGTGAATAGCTTCTCTCATTTTGTGGGTGGCTTTGTATCCTGGGCATTATTTCCTTTGAGGTTCAGAAGCTTAAAATAGTCCTATTTGTATAACTATGCTTCGACTTGTTTGCGGTGTGCTTTTTCTTCTTTGAAGATGCCTTTCTTTTCAATATCATGGAATGTTTTACCTAAGTGTTGTTCTGTATACCTTATAATTTCAGGTCTGTTATCAAGGTCTTTAATCTATTTGCATTTGACCTTTGTTCATGTTGTTATATAGAGATCTGAGTTTATTTTGTTGCAAGTTTCTGACCAGATATCCCAACACTACTTGTTGAAGTGGCTTTCTTTGCTCCATTTTGCACTTTGTGCCCGTTAATCAAAGATTAATTGATTGTATATCTGGGGAGCATTCTCTGAATACTCTATCTATTACCCTGATCTGAGAGTCTGTCTTTTTTCCAATACTATGCTGTTTTAATGACTATTGCATTGTAATAAGTTTAAAGTTGGGGAAAGTGATACCTTCTACGTTCCTTTCCCAAGGGTTTCTCTAGCTATTCGTGGGTGTTTATTGTTCCATATGAATTTTAAGACAGTTTGATCCACATCGTTGAAGAATATCAAGGGTATCCTTAGAGGGATTGCATTAAGTCTATACAATGCTTTTGAATGTGTTGCAATTTTAATGATATTAATACTGCCAATCAATGAGCAGGGTATGTGTCTCCATTTCTTTATGTCCCATTTTATTTCTTAAAGCAGAGTTTTGTAGTTTTCTTTTTATAAGTACTTTACATTTTTAGTTAAGTTGACTCTAAGATATTTGAGTTTGTAGGGCCCTAATGTGAATGAAGTTTTATTCATGTGTATTTCTTCTCTATCATTATTAGTGTATAAGAAGGCCATTGAATTTTTTCCCCAGGTTAGTTTTGTAGCCTGCCACTTTGCTATATGAATCTATTGTTTGTAGAAACTTTTTGATAGAATCTTTAGGGTTTTTTAAATATAGTGTTATGTCATCTGCAAACAGTGAGAGCTTGACTTCTTCCTTTCCTTTGTTGATGCCCTTGATATTTTTTTTTTGGGTCACACCTGGCAGTGCTCAGGGGTTATTCCTGGCTCCAGGCTCAGAAATTGCTCCTGGCAGGCACAGGGGACCATATGGGGTGCCAGGATTCGAACCGATGACCTCCTGCATGAAAGGCAAACGCCTTACCTCCATGCTATCTCTCCGGCCCCGCCCTTGATATTTTTTACTTATAAATTGCTATGGTAAGAACTTCTAACACTATGTTTAATCAGAGTGGTGAGAGAAGGCAGCCCTGTCTTGATCTAGAGATTTTAGAGGAAACACTTTTAGTTTATCGCCATTGAGAATAATATTTGCCATTGGCTTCTGGTAGATGGCCTTGACTATATTGAGCAAAGTTTCTTCCATTCCCATCTTGATGAAAGTTTTCTTTTTATAAAGAATGATGTTGGATCTTATCAAATGCATTATCTCCATCTATTATTAAGATCATATGGATTCTATTTTTTTGTTGATATGGTGTATTATGTTGATTGATTTACATATGTTAAAGCATCCTTCCCATCCTCGGATGAATCCTACTTGGTCATGGTGTATGACCTTCTTGATGAGGCATTGGATCCAATTTACCGGAATTTTGTTGAGGATCTTTTCATCTGTAGGTTTTTTTTGTTTTTGTTTTGTTTTTGTTTTGTTTTGTTTTGCAGCATCTCTGTCTGGTTTTGGTATCAAGGTGATGTTTGTAAGAACTATTTGGTAATATTCCTGATTTTTCAATTTTATGGAAGAGCATAAAGAGGATTGGTAAAAGTCCCTCTTGAAAGGTTTGAAAGAATTAGTGAATCAATCTAGACCTGGGATTTTGTTTTGGGGAAGACTTTTTTTTTGGGGGGAAGGCTCTGATGACCACTTTAATTTCTTTAGTAATGATGGATCTGTTTAGATATCCTAGATCATCCTGGTTTAACCATGAAATACTATAAGAGTCCAAGAATTTATCCATCTCTTCCAGGTTTTCAATTTTAGTGGCATAGAGTTTCTCAAAGTAGTCTCTGATTACCCTTTCAATCTCTGCAGTATCTGTTATGATCTCCTCCTTTTTATTCCTCATCCAGTTTATTAAAATTCTCTCTCTTCATTTCTTTGTGAGTTTTGCTAGTTGCTTAAGCATGAAGCTATCTATCATTCCTTCTAACCTGAACACGACTTGGGCTAGGTGTAGTGTTTTACGTGAAGCATTCATTTCATTCAGTATTGTCACAATATCTCACCAATGTCTATTGGCCTTAAGGGTTTCTTGTGAGAGGTCTGCTGTAAATCTTAAGGGTGCTTCTTTGAATGTAATTTCCATTTTTGATCTTGCTGCTTTCAGTATTGTATCCCTATCTGTGGAATTCTTCATTGTGTCTAGGATGTGTTTTGGGGTGCTTTTCTTTGGGTCTCTTTTAGCTGGTACTATTTGGGGATGCAGGATTTGGTTGCATGTAGTCCTTAGCTCTGGGAGTTTCTCTGTAATGATGTTCTTGGCTGTTGATTCTTCCTGGGAATTTTTTTTTTTTGGGTCTCTGGAACTCCAATTATTCTTATGTTGTTTCTGTAGAATTTATTGAAGACTGTTATTTCCAATGTTCACAATCTTTGAGTATTTTTTCCATTGTTTGATCATTTACTTTAAGGTTTTTTTCTAATCTCTTCTGCTCTATGGAGTTGTTATTCATCTTATCTTCTAGCTTACTGATTCTGTCCTGAGCTGCTGTTACTTTGTTGTAGAGGCTTTCCATAGAGTTTTTCATTTCATCTACTGAGTTTTTCAGTCCTGTTATTTCAGTTTGGAATTTTCTCATTTCTAACTTTGTGGTCTGTTCAGATTGATGTATGCTTTCTTTGAGTTCTACGAACATCCTCCATATTTCCTTTCTAAACTCCTTAGCTGAGATTTTCATTAAATTGATATTTTTGAGTCATCAGAGCTGCCATATTTATTCTCATGCATGCTGTTGTTCTGCATTGTTTCCCCATTGCCATACTTGTATTCTTACTACATGTTGGAATGAGGTTCATGTTCTAGAAGACATGTGTGGCTGTGCAGAGACAAGCTTACCTGTGTGCTGAGTATTTGAGATAATTTTTTTTTTTGGCTCGGGTCTTCTTTGGCTGTCCTACTCTGGGAATCCTCTTGGGGATAATTCTCTTTTTTTAATTTTTTTAATTTTTGGGCTACACCCTTTGATGCTCAGGGGTTACTCCTGGCTATGCACTCAGAAATCGCTCCTGGATTGGGGGGCCATATGCGACACTGGGGGATTGAACCAATGTTCTTCCTAGGCTAGTACAGACAAGGTAGAGGCCTTACAGCTCGTGCTACATCTCCAGCCCCTTGGGGGATTCTTAATTATTATTTCAATTGCATTGCTTGTTATGTATCTGCTTACACTATGTACTTCTTCCTTATATAGTTTTAGGAGATCATATTTTTCTAGAAATCTGTCTATTCTAATTTCTTTATTTTAATAGAGCTCTCATGATGTCTTGGATTTCTGAGGGTTTTATTGTAATTTCTTCCCTTTCGTTTATAAATTTTTAATTTATTTCTAGCACTTTTAAACAAATTTTTTGTGAGTCTTGCCGATGGTTTGTAAATCTTCATTCTTTCAACAAATCAGCTCTTGGTTTCACTGATACTTTGTATTGTTGTTTTAGTTTATATAAAACTGATTTGTGCTGGTTCTTATTATTTTTCTATTTACTATATTATAGCAACTTGTTTTTATTACCTTTAGTTTCAGAGAACCTTCTCATTTTTCTCTTGATTTCCACTTTGATCTCAGTGCTGTTAAGCAGCATGTTGTTCAGTCTTTTTTGTTAGAGTTTCTCCACTTCCTCATTTTACAATCAGTCTCTATCTATGTGGCTTTAAGGTCTAATAGAATGCTTAATCTAATGACTATGTTTGTAAATTTTGTAAGTTAGTCAACACTGAAAAGCAAGAATAATAATATATTTTAAAAATAAAAATCCAAGTTTTTAAGTATAAAGACCAGATAAAATATCATTTCACTTACTTTTTTTTTTTAGAAAAGCAGATTATCTAGTTTATTGGCTGAGTTGAGCATCTAAATAGGGTTATAAATTCATGCTTTTGTCTTATATTTTTGCAAAAGAATTAAAGCATCTTAAAGTAGCAGGCAATAATAAATTTGAAGATTATATTCCTATTTTGATTAGTTATTGAGGAGATATTTAGGTAGTATTATTTTAGTTTCACAATTACAAATGTTATAATGTGTTTAAGTGAAAGAAACTATTAATTTTTTATTCATCATAAATCATAGTCTCTGTGATAAGCATGTGCAACTGATATTATCACTCAACACAGCTGAGAAAACATTTTATGCCAAGTTATGACACATTAAGCTGGTGTAAAATCATTATTGTTTTTATCTTTATTTAATAATTTTCTTTATTTAAATTTCTTGATTACAAATATGATTGTGATTAGGTTTCAGTCATGTAAATAAACAATCAGTGCTGGCGGGGATGTGGAGAGAAAGGGACTCTTATCCACTGCTGGTGGGAATGCCGTCCAACCTCTATGGAAAGTGATGTGGAGATTCCTCCAAAATCTGGAAATTGAGCTCCCATTCAACCCAGCTATTCCACTCCTAGGGATATACCCTAAAAACACAAGAATACAACTCAAAAATCCCTTCCTCACACCTGTATTTATTGCAGCACTATTCACAATAGCCAGGCTCTGGAAACAACCAAGATGCCCTTCAACAGACAAATGGCTAAAGAAACTGTGGTACATATACACAATGGAATATTATGCAGCTATCAGGAGAGATGAAGTCATGAAATTTTCCTATACATAGATGTGCATGGAATCTATCATGCTGAGTAAAATAAGTCAGAGGGAGATATAGAGATGCAGAATAGTCTCACTCATCTATGAGTTTTAAGAAAAATAAGTCATTTTTGCAACACTCCTCAGAGACAATGAGAGGAGGGCTGGAAATTCCATCTCATTTCATGAAGCTCACTACAAAGAGTGGTGAGTGCATTTATATAAATAACTACACTGAGAACTACCATAATCATGTGAATGAATGAGGGAACTGGAAAGCCTGTCTGGAGTACAGGTGGGGTGGGGTGGGATGGAGGGAAATTTAGAACATTGGTGGTGGGAATGTTGCATTTCACTTACTTTTAATGATGGAAAGAAGAAAGAAAGAAAGAAAGAAAGAAAGAAAGAAAGAAAGAAAGAAAGAAAGAAAGAAAGAAAGAAAGAAAGAAAGAAAGAAAGAAAGAAAGAAAGAAAGAAAGAAAGAAAGAAAGAAAGAAAGAAAGAAAGAAAGAAAGAAAGAAAGAAAGAAAGAAAGAAAGAAAGAAAGAAAGAAAGAAAGAAAGAAAGAAAGAAAGAAAGAAAGAAAGAAAGAAAGAAGAAAGAAAGAAAGAAAGAAAGAAAAGGAAGAAAGAAAGAAAGAAAGAAAAAGAAAAAAAGAAAGAAAGAAGAAAGAAGAAAAAGAAAGAAGAAAGAATAATGCCATTAAAATACTTTTTCTTTAAAATATAATACTGATAAAAAAAACTTGAGTTCAAGGAGTTTGTTAGTATATCCTCCCACAGCATTATCAATTCTTCCAAATCATATTTTCCACAAACATATTATCAGTTCCTGCACACCAGAGTTACCGCATTTCTGTTCTTTAAGTTTTTGATATCTTCAATAATTCAATTTTTAAAATTAATTGTGCAGAACTGACTTTTGATTCTTATTCATTGTACTATTTTCCATTCAACACTACTATATTGTCTATAAAATGAAAAAATAGCCTTTCTATTAGTTAGAATAGACTTTTAGTTCTCTACCTTGAACTATTACTGCTGGTTCAAAAACTTTGCAGCCTTTCTTTTTTGTCCAAGAATAGCTTGGGTGAATAAAGCATTTCCTGGAGGACTTTGGACTTTGACTAATGATTTACTATGCTTCATTTCATTATAGCCATTTATATGAAATTGATCATAAATATCATATAATCAAAGCTTCTGCCTCCTAAAATGACATATGTTAAGAGAAATTTAGCGATCTTTTTCATTCTGGCTTAGAACTTGTCCTTACTGCATCTTTGATTCTCACTGCTGGCTATTATGAGACTGGATATTTCTCAGTTTTGAGAAACTCATCCATTACAGTTTTGCATACCATTCCACAAATTATTGTATATAGACTCTAAGAATTAAACTCAAAATTGGATTTTACTTAAAGAACTAGAACTTTTTTTAAAATAAAGAACTAGAAATAAAAGGATCAATTTAAATACCAGGGGAAATTGTGGCTATCTGGCCTGAGCAAATCCACTACTTGTTCTTATTTATAACAGATAACACAGAATAAATTAGCCTGCTTGACCTTACTATTATAAAATACATAAAACGTGCCATTCTCACTTCAGTTTTTCACTTTAACTGCAAAGTAATTTTTTAAACTTTAAAACTAATTATGAAGAACATCCACTGTAGTATAATCTCCCAGGCCAATGCAGATGCCTATGGCTATAGAACAATACATGAATTTGAGAAGCCCAAGTATATAAAAAAAATAAAATACTGTGTAGATGTTTACTTAGTACCCTCCCAATACAATGTTCAACTTCACAATAACTAATAAAACATTGCTGCTTTCCAGGCCCTCATCTGCAATAATTTGGTCGTCTGAAGCTCTCTCATAGAGTTCCTTTGCATATTCCCAATTGTTCACACTACTTGGTGATCCTCACATCAGTTAAACGTGTGCCTGGAAATATCTTGGTCCCTTTGGTGGTTTTCTGGAATACTACCCCTTGTTGACTTCTCTTTTTTAATACTTTCCACTTTTTCCACTCACAGAAATAATGGTGTCATTGTAAGTCTTACATTTTAATGACTTTTAAGGAGCACATCTTCTCTTCCCTATATGTAACTGTTCAATTGTCAATAATCATCTATAACTTTTGATTTCAGACCATGTTTTTTGAAATTCTCTGAGAATCTCAATAGCATCTCAAGGAATAAAGTCCAAAGTGCATTTAGCCACATTTACCAGGGACAATTTTGCTTTACACTTCTATATATAAAGTAGACCTAATATTTGTATTAAGTATGCTAACAGTTTAGCTAATATTTAAACAATATCATTAAAAAACTAAACTTATGCTCTGCAGTAAGATTTGGTTATTTTTAATATTAAGTTAGGGATCTTAGAAAAAACCGTGAAAATTATTAAGATGCTATAGAATAAACTACTATGCAGGTATGTAATTAGAGTATATATTAGTTTCTTTTTCATTGATATATTTAACTAATATGAAATGTGGAAATTAGGAAAAATGAACCATTTTTTCAGACTGGACCGATTGTTTACAATTCTGTATTAAAGTTCATAATAGCCTTAGTCTAGGTATGCTGCATTTTGGTAAATGTCACAGATCTCATTTGACTGCAAGGGAATAACATAAAACAAACAATATTCTTGACTTGACATTAAGGGTAAATGAAAATCAAATTCAGAATTAAATGAAACAACAACTCACAAGCAGGATTTACATCAAAACCAGGTTGCAATATTTTTTTGAAAAAAGTAACTACTTATAATCAAACATTTCATATTTATGACTGCTGTATGCTAAATCTTTTAAAATAAAGTAATTATTTTCTGTTAAACATTTTTAAATTCTTACTTGTGTTCATTCTGCAACAATACCTTCCTTCATGTAATTTTATTATTGACTCTACAAACATGTACTGCATGTTTTTATTAATATTTTTATTTAAACACCTTGATTACAAATACAATTGTACTTGGGTTTCAGGCATGTAAAGAACACCCCCCCTTTACCAGTGCAACATTCCCATAACCAATGCCCCAAATCTCTCTCCTCCCCACCCCACCCTTGCCTGTACTCTAGACAAACTTTCTACTTCCCTAATTCATTCACATTGTTATGATAGTTCTCAATGTAGTTATTTCTCTAACTGTACTCATCACTCACCATAGTGAGCTTCATGTAGTGGGCTAGAACTTCTAGCCCTCTTCTCTTTAGTCTCTGAGAATTATTGCAAAAATGTCTCTTATTTTTCTTAAAACTTATAGATGAGTGAGACTATTCTACATATATCTCTTTCCCTCTGGTTTATTTCACCTAGCATAATAGATTCCATGGACATCCATGTATAGGAGAATTTCATGATTTCATCTCTCCTGATTGCTGAGTAATATTCCATTGTATATATGTACCACAGTTTCTGTAGCCATTCATCTGTTAAAGGGCATCTTCATTGTTTCCAGAGTCTGGCTATTGTAAATAGCGCAGCAATGAATGTAGGTGTGAAAAAGGGATTTTGTATTGTATTTTTGTGTTCTTAGGGTATATCCCTAGGAATGGTATAGCTGGATCGTATGGGAGCTCAACTTTCAGATTTTGGAGCAATCTCCATATTGCTTTCTATAAAGACTGGACTAGATGGCATTCCATCTCAGCAGTGAATAAGAGTTCTTTTCTCTCCACATCCCCACCATCACTGCTTGTTCTCATTCTTTGTGATGTGTGCCAATCTCCGTGGTGTGAGATGGTACCTCATGGTTGTTTTGATTTGCATCTCCCTGATGATTAGTAATGTGGAGAGCATTTTTTCATGTGCATTTTTGTCCATTTGAATTTCTTCTTTGACAAAGTGTTTGTTCATCTGTTCTCCCCATTTTTGATGGGATTAGATGATTTTTTTTCTTGTAAAGTTCCATTAGTGCCTTGTATATTTTTAATATTAGCCCCTTATCTGAAGGGTATTGGGTGAATAATTTCTCCCACTCAGTGGGTGGCTCTTGGTATACTGCATGTTTTATGAAAGAAAATCATTTGTATGAAATTACAATATGTATACAAATCTCTAATTTTTAGTGGCTAACAACAAATATCACTTACATTTGTATGGGAGTTATTTTAATCTATATACTATATTGAAAATATATTTTATAAATTTTTGCATGCACATGATGCATAGGTATATGTACATATATTAAATTTATTTCTATATTCCTGGAACAAATAAACAATATTCAAAGGAATGGCGTCAAAGAGATGACTGAATGGATACTTTGAAAATCTTGAAATTGTTTCTTCAACAAAGAAATCATTTCTTCTTTTTTTTTCTTTGGCAGCACAGTTATTATTTCACATTTAATTACATCTCATACAGAGGTACATTGGTAGACATGTGGTGGCTAAATTGTCTATTTTCAACTAAAAAAAAGAAATATTTTTTTACTTACATCAGTCAAAAAGATAGTCGCCCACAGGAAGAGATAAAGACTTATTTGACACTAGATCTATATCCGATGATTTTAGTTATCACTTGAAATTAGTGAGAATTTTGAAATAGGCTTAAGATTCTTTGAAGAGCAATTTAATACTGTAGTAAAATAGATCAAATAAAAAGTAAAAAAATGTTATTTTCATTTTTTGAGTCTGCTTGTATTTCTAAATAGGATTTCTTAAACAGAGGATTTCTAAAAAGGATTTCTCAGTGACTTTTAACCCCTCAAAACACAGATATCATTTCTTCTTTTATTGAAAAAAAGTGCAGTCAAAGAGGCATTCATTTAATTCTAACTGAAGTTTCAGTTTAGTTTCTCCATCTACTGTTCCTTGTGAGTTTTATACAAGCTAAGATATTGATTTTGTTTTACTATTACATTATGTTATGGTTACTGGGATGACCAAATCTCCCTCTCTTCCTCTAAGAATAGCCTTTTGTAATTATTTCTAGGACAGAATACATAAAGTATCTATGCATGCTAGGAAGTGGCATAAATGGAGGGGTATGGTAAGAAACTGTAACTCAAGCAATTAATTTTTCACATCATTTACCAAAAATTGCCAATTAACTTTATTGAGTATATGAAATATATTTTGTTGATAAATGAGGAAGTATTGAGGGATATATCTGGATCACTGTGAGAGACAAAAATAAAAAAATGTATCACCATGAGACCTGGTAGTTTACTTGTGAAGAAAATGGTATAAATGAAGGAAATAGTATTTCATCATTTGAAAAATGTGAGAACTTTTGTTTTACAGAGGATCTAGTGTTCAAAATTTTAATTTCAAGTAAAGATAGAATTTGTATATAACATGGTGGAAAAATAACATCAATGGCTCAGTTGTAACCAAAATAAATGGAAAAGTTATAGCAGGCATGGTATGGATTCTGGCATATGTGTGAGGGGAAGAATGATGATGATAAGATATATTTGAGATTTTCAGTGATGTATAAATCCAATTTGAAAAAGAGAGATTTTAACTTGTTTCTAACACAGAATCATTAATGAATTTCAAATGTGGAATTGATGATCCATTTGATATTTTTAAAGATTTATGATGACTATACTGAATAAAGAGAAAATAGCTACAAAACATTTATATGCATGTTATATGCTATCTCATTTTCAGGACCTAAGGTTACTATATTGTATAGATAATCACTGGCCTAAAAGAAATTAGTTTTTTGTTAAGAGAATAGACACTTTTTTAATAAGATGGAATATAGTTGATGACAATAAGTGCAAAGAAAACAACTCATCAAGGATGCCAAAGTGAAGTAGTTGAGAAAATTTTATTTTTATTTCATTTTCAAATAAGTCCTTACTGATAGTGTGATGTTTATGAGAAGATCTTAAAAAACTGAGACAGGAAATCTTTTGGTGGTTATTTGCCAGATGACCAGGTAGATACACATTCTGAGAGAAAGAAACTCCCTATAGGTTTAAAGTACAGACAGGAGACTATGTGCATGTATGAATATATGTAAGGGGAAAAACATTATACAATATTTTGTTACAATATATTGCACTATACTTTATATTATGCAATATTTACACAATATTTTATATTAAATACAAAATATTACACAACACTGTTGCTTTCTTGTTAATGGGTATTTTGGCATTTATATATTTATCAGTTTTACATTTTATAAATTTATCACTGTAAGGTGATAAAAAGCTACTGAATGATCTACTAAAAATTCTTAAGACATTTACATAATATAAAAAATAACTGTGAATTTAGACATTGGCAAAAGGGTAACTGGAAGGGAAAGAAATGTATGAGAGTTTCTGAAAAATGGTGGTCATGCTACTGACTTCTTTAATCATATGAAAAGAACTGCATGCGAGGAAATGTAGTACTAAAACTGAATGGTGACAGTAGAAGGCTACAGAAAATACTAATATAGGCTTTAGGATAAGTGATATAAAATATTCTTATCCCAACTGAATACAAGGTCAATGGGCAGTATGATTAAGTGACATATAACTCAAAGTGCTTTAATTAAAATTTACTAAGTGCCCTTTATGCATTATAATATAAAATCTTATGAAACATCAGGTCCAAATACAAGTTTAAAACAACAAATTCTTTTAACAATTGAGATGACAACTCTAATACTGTTATATTATTATATTTTGCAATTTTTTAAAAGTCATACCAATTTTGTTTATTGTTCCTATTAGATTATGGTGTTATAGAGTAATAAGGTCACACAAAAATGCCATTAAAAGTATTTTAAAGAATTTTAGCTAAGTTTCCAAGTGAATATCACTTAACGTGTTTAAATTACTGAAATTACTTAAATATGACTAAATCACTTGTAATAAGTCTGGATTAATGTAGAATCTTATACACACACACACACACAAATGGGGCTTGAGAGAAAGCACGACAGTAGGGCATTTGCCTTGCATGCAGTCGACCCAGTATGAACCTGAGTTTTATTCCCAGCATCCCATATGGTTTCTCTGAGCCAGGAAGAATTTCTGATCAGAGCCAGGAGTAATTCTGGAGTGCTACTGGGTGTGGCCCAAAAACAACAATAAAAAAATAAATAAAATAAAAGCATTTAGAAAACTTGGTATAATTTCTTTGAGGTTTATGTTCAAGCAAGATTTGGATGTGAGTAGACATTAGTAAGCCAGCAATGGGAAATAATAATTTTAGCCAGAAAGGTGCAGAATTTAATAAAATAAAAGGCAAAAGTTTAATTAAAAACATGACAAATAAACATATGCTTTCTCTCTGAACACATCCTGGATTTAACAAGAAACAAGATAAAAGAATTGTCTGAAAGATAAGCAGTATGAAGATCATAACAGATAAGTCATGCTTGAGATTCTTCCTCTCTAAGCTGGAAATGACTGAAATTCATAAGATCCAGGGGTGGCAATACATATTGTGGCTAGAAAGATCCCTGGTAAGATTTATTGATAGAATGAACATGCCTGTAGAATGAGAGACTACATAGAAATGTCCTGGAAGTCACAGTAATTTGAATAAAGGTCCTGATACTTAGATTAGGGAAATGTTGAGGAATTCTGTTGAGGTTAAAGATTTACAATGGACATGATTTGAAGAATATGAGGGACAACAAATAAGATATAGAGAAGAGGAGGCTGTGTTTCTAACTTTGATGAAAGATGACCCAAGCTCTAAGATATATAGCAAGAAACATAAAGTAGTATGGAGTACATATGGTAAAACATTGAGCTTGACATATTTGTGACTGAGAACATTATGACATATAGTAGTTAGATAGTACTCAGAAAAGCCAAACACACATTGAATCTACAAAATGTAATGGTAATAGCAAGGTAGAAAAGTGAGATTTAAATTATTTAAATGGATAAGGGCATATAAAGGAATATACCAGGTAGCTATTTAGCATAGGAGATATGTGGAATATACATGATAGTATGAGAAAGACAGTCAGGGCATTAGATGTGAATGACACTCTATTAAGGCTTGTGAATATAACCAAGCAAGAGAAGACTGAAAAACCACTGAAAAATTAAAAATGATGTGGACCCAGGAACTAGCTCACCAGAGTACCACCAGGGTGAGTATTCCTCCATCAACTGGTCTGAACAGTCTTCAGGTACATATCACCAGAAAGAGCATCTGTGAAAGCAGCCCTGGACTTCCCAAACTGTACTGGTATGGCATTTGTAAAAAAAAAAGGCAACAGTAATGGTCTTAATGGCATCAGGAATCAAAATCATTAAAAATGTAAAATTGGTTCTTTCTATATAATATAGCACAAAATATCAATCCTGTTGACCAAACATATACACATGTGTATACCACCTCAGATACTAGATATTTTGTCCTCTAAATTTTTTTCTGCTTTCTTAACAGGATGTTGTGTTGTTGAAAGTTGAATGCTTCCAAGAGCTGTATGATGGAAGTAGCAGAGGACAGAGACAGCACTAAAGATTGTACTTGTGCAGCGTTGAATTAGGAGCATCCGAAGTGAACCTGACTGACTTAGATTGAAATGGAATGATGGATTGCTCTGCACTTGACTGTTATGACAGTTGTAAAACTCAAATCAGTTCCTAAATGGTCAATTACCGGAGGGGCACATAAACAGAGGCAGGCAGGGAGCCGAAGATTCAATTTCCTTGAGCTCCGCTGCCTGCTTTTCATTAGGCCCACTCTAATTTATTTGGGGCCCTGGGCTTGAGTACTTGGTTCTTCCTGATTTTCATGCCTAAATGACATTTTCCTAGTTCCCACCTCACCTTTATTCCTTTGTCAACTTCTAATGGGCTCAGCTCAGCTCTGACTGTGCACAGCCTGGGGTGGTGACATGAGCCTGCGGACTGCCAAGTGCATTCATTTTGGTTAATTCCCATACATGTATTTTAAGTAATTATCCAAGCAAGAAATGCCAGTACCTACCATGGGAACTAACCACTAAGCATATAAAAATCAACAGCTCAATATTGTCAACCTGCTGTCAAACTTGATAAAAAATATTGGACTCTCTCCCTCTCTTGAAGCCAGCCAGTTTCTGTTAGTGAGGCAGTTGCTGTTTTCAAAAAATGAGAAAGAGAGGCAGTCAGAGAGACAGAGAGAGAGGGAAGAGAGAGAGAGCATAAAATAATCACTCCAGAAGATGATCTATTTTCTTTGTTTATGAAAATGCAAGACCCTTTGTTTTTAACTCCCTCTAGGCTTCTTTAATGACAAAGACAAGTCAAGGAATTTTAATCAATCAATTTCCTAAGAAATTCCTCAACTAGCTTAGTTATGATTTGCAAGCACAGTGCATAACTTGGGTCAAGAAAGAAATAAAGTAATAAAAAAAAGCGCTAGTGTCTCAAGACTGACCTTTTTAAAATACTTAAAATGGGTTTTTAACACTAGCTGTATTTATAATAAGAACAACATGAAGGGTAAACTGTATTGCCTAATTGCTAGGATTATTTTTATACAACTACCCTGTTTTAAGTCTTCTTTTTTCCCCTTTTTTGGGGGGTGGGTCACACCCAGTCACACTCGGGGGTTATTCCTGGCTATGCCCTCAAAAATTGCTCCTGGCTTGCAGACGGACCTATGGGACTCTGGGGGATCGAACTGTGGTCCATCCTAGGTTAGTGCATGCAAGACTGATGCCCTACCACTTGCACCACCGCTCCAGCCCCGTTTTAAATTTTCAAGCAAAAGTTTAGAAATATAAAGTAAAATTGAAATAGCTATTTTTGTATGCTAGAGGTAGGTTTTGAAATGGATCTTTAAAAGACCTTAGTGTCTGTACCTGCCACTTCTGCATGTCTTTGAACTTTGAACAGAAGCTCTGAGGAGAGTAACTTGGGCTCCTGTAGTTTTCCCATAGTCCATAGTCCTGTTAAATTATTACATTTGGAAGGGTGGGAATAAAGGGAAAAACTCTGCTTTTGCATTCAGCCACACCTGATTTCAAACCTAGATGCTATTCTAGCCTCCATTTCTTATTATAAACAATGTATATGTTCATTTGTTTAAAAAGTTTTATAAGCACATTAGGATGAGTGATATGCCCAAAGTAATGGAGGACTGATATCTGTAACCTGCTTGTTTTACTGTTTTTTGGAATTGTGTAGTTTTTCTGAAACACACAATAGTCTCATCCATTCCTTCCTCCTCCCCAACAAAATATGCTTTTACAAAATTGTTTGACATTAGCAACTTACTAAAATATCCAGTTATTTAGTTGATGGAAGAAGTTCATTATCTTATTCTTTAGATAGGCCATTCTGTTGTTGGATGTTTCTATTGGAAATCAAATCACCTTATTTAGCTGAGGCATGCATTCATTTTAAAACTCATTTGGCCAAATTTCTTCCTTTTTATGGGGTCCTATTATCTATTTGAAAGCACTGTGCCTGTGAACATCACTCTGAGTATGAAATGCTCTAGGCTAAATGTGTCAAGGTCTTCCAACTGCTGCCATCCAGGTGATGTGAGATTGTACACATGCATCTTTTTAAGGCTCTTTCTTATGTTATGAGGAATTTTGAACCTGCTTAATATAACAAAGTAATAATTTCTTCTTTTTCTTTCTTCCTTCCTTCCTTCCTTCCTTTCTTTTTCTTTCTCTCTCTCTCTTTCTTTCTTTCTTTCTTTCTTTCTTTCTTTCTTTCTTTCTTTCTTTCTTTCTTTCTTTCTTCTTCTTTCTTTCTTTCTTTCTTTCTTTCTTTCTTTCTTTCTTTCTTTCTTTCTTTCTTTCTTTCTTTCTTTCTTTCTTTCTTTCTTTCTTCTTTCTTTCTCTCTTTCTTTCTCTTTCTTTCTCTCTTTCTCTCTCTCTTTCTTTCTTTCTTTCTTTCTTCCTTCCTTTCTTTTTCTTTCTTTCTTTCTTTCTTTCTTTCTTTCTTTCTTTCTTTCTTTCTTTCTTTCTTTCTTTCTTTCTTTCTTTCTTTCTTTCTTTCTTTCTTTCTTTCTTTCTTTCTTTCTTTCTCTCTCTCTCTCTTTCTCTCTCTCTCTTTCTTTCTTTCTTTCTTTCTTTCTTTCTTTCTTTCTTTCTTTCTTTCTTTCTTTCTTTCTTTCTTTCTTTCTTTCTTTCTTTCTTTCTTTCTTTCTTTCTTTCTTTCTTTCTTTCTTTCTTTCTTTCTTTCTTTCTTTCTTTCTTTCTTTCTTCTTTCCTCTCCTTTCCTCTCCTTCCCTTCCCTTCCTTCCCTTCCCTTCGCTTCCCTTCCCTTCCCTTCCCTTCCCTTCCCTTCCCTTTCCATTTTTCTTTTTTTCTTTTTTTGGGTCACACCAGGCAGTGCTCAGGGCTTAGTCCTGGCAGTTCTCAGAAATCATTACTGGTAGGCTGCCAAGGATCAAACCTGGGTGTGTCATATGAATAACAAATGCACTACTTTCTGTGATATCACTCTATCCCCAAGAGTAATAATTTATCATGGTGGCCATAATCCTTGCTCAACTGTTTGCAATGTTTTATTGAAGATATAGAAAGATGTAACTTTAATATTAGTTTATCTCTAAACTCATCCTGATTTGTCTACTTCTAGCAAGCAAAGTTTCTTCTTTATAAGCATTAAATTAATGAGCACAGGGCCAGAGGGATAGCACAGCGGTGTTTGCCTTGTAAGCAGCAGATCCAGGACCCAAGGTGGTTGGTTTGAATCCCGGCATCCCATGTGGTCCCCTGTGCCTGCCAGGAGCTATTTCTCAGCAGATAAGCCAGGAGTAACCCCTGAGCACTGCTGGGTGTGGCCCAAAAACCCCCCAAAAAAATTAATGAGCACAAAATTCAACTAACTTATTATAAACTTCTATTTGTAATTACATTGCCACTTACTCTAAAAATATATTTAAACATACAGGTACAATTTTGATCTTTTATGTTTCTGTCACTACTATACCATGAATCTCTGCACCAGAACATAAATTCCATGATTTAGATAAGTGCTTAGTTTAATGACTTTGTGCCAAACTTCAAAGGTATTAAGAGAATCAATATTTTTAATTTTAACTAGTAGTCAAAGCAAACTAGAAACATGAGAATTCTAGGATGTAGAATTACTAGGAAGTAGGTTTATTATAAACTAAGTTAACATGTATTAAAATAAAATAAGTAAATCAAGCAAAGCAAACTTAAAAGAAATGGCAAGAGATAGGAAATCCATATGTATGTATTTGTGCAGAAACCCATATGATTTGATAAATTAGAAATGTGTTTTAGTTCTTTATTGCTTTTTCCACTGAAATGAAGATTCTGGTCACCTTGCTTTGAATTGAAGTAGAATTGAGTGGTATTTTTCTTTTTAAGTTAAATTTAAAGAATGTTGGAGGCTGTCAAGTGATGCCTGGAGGGATCACCCTGATCCAATAAAAGGGCCTGAGGTTATCTGGTTTTTAGGCCTGTTGGAGTCAATTGTTAGCTGGAAAACTTAGTTAATGCTTAGAGATCTCCAGGGTTATAGTTTAAGATATATGTGGAGCCAATAGTGGTGAAAATCAAATCTGGTTGATTGCATAGTAGACATTCATCCTATCTATTGGTGATGGTGATAAGGTGAAGACCTGTCCCTCACCTTGTTATATTTTTTATTAATTTTCTTGTTATGGGAGACTCACTCAAGTCTCAGGTTTTTTTCTTGGATTCTCATTTACTACTAGTTTACTGCTAGTAGTGTCCAAGGGAACATATATAGGATGTCTGGAATCAAACTGGGATGGAATGTATGCATGACAGTCAACTTACTCTACATTTCTCTAGCTCCAACCAAATGTTTTATATTGGTTCTTTGCTCTTCAGTTGTACAAATTTTGTCATAGGTTAATTTATATAAATATATAAAGTATATAATTATATGTACTATTTGTAGTATTTATAATATTTATTTATATTATTTATAGTATATATTTACATATACTTTATAGTATTTATTTATAAGATTGGTCATGTTTTTCTTTTATATATTTTACTCTATATGCAATTCTGATGTGATTTTTCTTTTACCAATTATATGAATATGTAAAAATTAAGACAGAAACTATCTTTAACTAGTGAATTCAATTTTACACTTCATACCTAGAGAATGGCATCAAATTCTATAAATTAAGGGCTTGATAACACTTGATGGTTCTTCTCTAAGATATCTAAAGTCAAAATCTCATAATGTAACTTTAATCTCTGACTTGTTCAATCCTATAAATAAAATATCCCTGACTGTCTTCAGGTTTAATCAACTTTCTAATGTGATGCAGGGTTAGATATTATTTTGTCACTAGCAACTGATTACAAAGAACACTAAAATATATGAATCATTAATTAGAGAGATACATAGGTTAGCATCTCAAAAAATTTAATAGATATTCAATTTCTGTAGAGTTTGTAACCAAATTGTGTTGCATGTGTGACAAGTTCAGAAACTGTCAGGGCCAACAAGTCCTTTTATAGGGTGTGGTATCTTCATTAGAGAAGCAGCATAGATTACATCATTGGCTATTATTTGATTCAAACTGAAAACTCTCATCCCTCCCCAGAATTCAAGTATAGGACTTTAAATCACAAATCTATGCATCATTCTTTCCCCTGGCAACTAGCCCTCCTGCATATGTGCTTTCAAATAGCCATCTTATTAATAAGCTCACGCAGAGAAAAGAGATCTGTTATTAGAAATGAGACAGCCACTTCACGTTATAAATTTGAAGCATATTCAGTAGCATATGGAAATGAAAAATCATAACAAAAATATTTACCAGTGCCTTTAAATAATTCTGGAAATTTTATGTATTTTGGGAGCCATGAATTAACACCATTAATAAAAACAAAATATATGTGAGAAATATAAGTAAACATACAGGCATATGTATAAATACATATATATTTGGTCATCTGAGTGACCAAATATTTATTTTCTTCAACACAATATTACATTTTCCTTAGCCCATGCTATGTATCGATGTAGTCAATAGCTTTGTCCTTTCAAAATCACATACAAAAATTATACAGACTATGACCTTTAGAGACTGATGTATTGATCTCAATTTAATGCCCTGGAGATTTATACAAATAACTTGGTGACATCTTTTTTTCTTTTAAAAAAGTGATAATATTATAGTTTCGTTGCAATAATTACAATATTATAAAATAAGATAGTATTAGGGCCAAATAGTTACAGTGAATAAGATGCTTACTTTACCTTTTTGTGAACACCCACATCTCAAAAAATATGGTATTGATATTCAAACCTACTGTGCGCCTTCCCCACCAAAGTAATCAAGGCTGCCTACCAATATCTCTTTGTCTCTAGTACATACCTCATCCACCCCAATCCTCTGTATGGTTTGTAATCTAAGTTTTGTAATACAAAGGATTTGTTATTGTTCAATATAGTCTATTCCCTGATATTTTTGCTACTTTTATTTATTTATTTTTTATTTTGGGCCACACCTGGTTATGCTCAGGGATTACTCCTGGCTATGTGCTCAGAAGTTGCTCCTGACTTGGGGGACCATATAGGACTTTGGGGGTTTGAACCATGCACGGTCAGTCCTAGGTCAGATACGTGCAAGTCAAATGCCCTACCACTGCAACACAGCTCCGGTCCCTATTTCTTCTATTTTTAACATGAAATTGCTTTAGTTTTTGAGTAGGTTCTTAAATTTTGTTTGTAACATTAGCATTCAAAATTCCTTTAAGTTCTTTAGCAGAATTAAAAATGTAGCTTTAGATATTTTTATGTTCAATATCCTGTTCAGACCTCACTTTGATTCATTACTGATGTTTTTCTAGTTTCCCATTATTTAGTCCTTGGTTCACTATAATATTTCATTGGTTATATCTCTGCAAATCTCCTTCTCTTTCATTTCCTTCTGAAATGTCACTGATTTACCTTAGTCTTTCCACAGGGGCTCCAAGGCCAGGCTCTCAAGGTCCATATCCAGCTGTTTTTGCTATCTGATATGTAGATTTAAAAAAATCATGATTTCCTGCTATTTCCCAGAAGAGCAAGGTGACTTTGATCTGATTGCAAGTATACGTTTAAAAATTACTTGCCTTTTAGCCCCCTTTAAAGTAATCTGTTTCCCAACATATAGGCATCTACATTGTTTTCTGACTGGCTAAACTATATGTTGGTGAGATTTTAAAGTGATCATTAATATATCTCAGGTTTTTTTTATCCTTTCCCTCTGCATTACGCAGTAATAGGATCAATACAGTATTTGATTTAATATGATATGATATCCTCTAGGTTCCATCCAAATTGCAACAAATTTTAAGTTTTGATCTTTATTATAGCACATAGTATTCTGTTGTGCATATTAGCACACATTTTATACATTCATCCATCACACACCATTTGGGTTGCTTCCATCTGATGGGTATTGTACTAAGTAATGCAGTAAATATAGGTATGCATGTGCATTTAAGAATAATATATTTTTGTGTTTTACAGGTGGATGCCAAAAGTGTAATCTTTGGGCATTATGAGAGTGTGGAAGTTCTTTTTTTTTTGTTTTTGTTTTTGATTTTTGCATCATACCCAGCAGGGCTCAGAGGTTACTCTTCGAATATCTACACTCACCCAGTGCTTCCCGAGTGTGAGAAACTGTAAGTGTTGCCTGTGCGTGTTTTTCCACTGTCCTGTCTCCTGAACCTCTTGGGAGTGGGCCAATAAGGGCCTAGAAAAGTAGCTCTCCCAGAGGCTCATCCAAGGGCTGGAACGCCAAGGAACTGTGTCTGACCATGAAAACTGGCTATCCACAGTATTCTGCAGAAAGAAAGTCACCTGTTTGTGACGTCAGGCTGAGAATATCTATACCTGCCCAGTACTTCCCAACTGTGAGAAACTGTAAGTGTTGCCTGTACAAGTTTTTCCACTGTCTTGTCTCCTGAACCTCTTGGGAATGGGCCTAAAGGGCCCAGAAAAATAACTCTCCCAGAGGCTCCAGAAGATCATGCTTCGCAGCCACACACTCTTTCTAACCAATAAACCCCATCTCAAGATGCAGAGAAAATCACACTACAAGCGTGACAATGAGGAAACCTCTCAGGTAAACACCATGCACAGAGAATGAAGACGATAGCGCAGATGACCTAAAAAATTCCAACCATCTGATTAATCTCTAGGATAAAGATTTTAGAATCAAAATAAGGAAGATGTTTGTAGAACTCAAAGAAAGCATAGATTGATCTGAACAGAACACAAAGACAGAAATCATAAAACTCCAAACTGAAATAACAGATCTGAAAAACACAACAGCTGAACTGAAAAACCTCAGTGGATGGCCTCACCAGCAGGATAACAGCAGCTGAGGACAGAATTGGTGTGCTGGAAGATGAGATGCAGAAAAACTCAACACAGCAGAAGAAATTGGAAAAGAACCTTAAGACAAACAATCGGGCAATGGAAAAAGTACTCAAGGAATGCAAACAGATGAAAATAGAAGTCTTTGATAACCTCAACAAAAACAACATAAGAATCATTGGAGTCCCAGAGGCCCAGGTAGGAGATCCCCAGGAAGAATCAACTGTCAAAGACATCATCAAAGAGATACTCCCAAAGTTAAAGACTACATGCAATCAAATCCTGCATGCCCGAAGAGTACCAGCTAAAAGAGACCCAAAGAAAAACACTCCAAGACACATCCTCGTTACGGTGACAAATCCCACAGATAGAGATAGAATACTGAAAGCAGCAAGATCAAAAAAGGAAATTACATTCAAAGGAGCATCCCTAAGACTTACAGCAGACATGTCACAAAAAACCCTCAAGGCCAGAAGACAGTGATGGGATATTGTGACAAGACTGAATGAAATGGGTGCATCACCAAGAATACTGCATCCAGCCAGACTCACGTTCAGGTTTGAAGGAAAGATACATATTTTTATGAATAAACAACAGCTCAGAAACTTCACAGATGAAAAACCAGCCTTAAAGGAAAAACTGAAAGGTCTACTTTAAAACGAGACCAACAAACTCAGCAAACTTATCTACAAAGATGACATTAAATCCTATGACAATCATCTTCCTTAATGTCAATGGAATAAATTCACCAACTAAAAGACACAGTATGGCAAAATGGGTCAAAAAGATGAATCCAACCTTCTCTTCCTACAAGAAACACACCTGAATAGTCAGAACAAAGAGACTCAAAATCAAAGGCTGAAGGAAAATCATACAATCAAACAGCACCCTTAAAAAACGCTGGGGTGGCCATATTAATATCTGATAACACCAACTTTATACTCAGAAAAGTTGTAAGGGACAAAGATAGACACTATGTACTAATCAAGGGATATGTGCAACAGGAAAAAATCATACTATTAAACATATATGCACCCAATGAGAGACCAGCAAATTATCTAATACAATCACTGACAAATCTGAAAGAAGACATCAATAATAACACAATAATTGTGAGAGACCTCAACATGGCCCTGTCAACACTTGATAGGTCAACCAGACTAAAACCCAACAAAAACATACTATCCCTGAAAAGAGTAATGGAAGAAAGAGGACTAGTAGATATATAAAAGACACTTCACCCCAAAAAACCTGGATATGCGTTCTTCTCCAATATACATGGGTCATTGTCCAGGAGAAGTTACTTTTGGCTCTATGCTCAGAAATTGCTCCTGGCAGGCTCAGGAAACCATATGTTGGGATCAAATCACCATCCTTCTGCATGCAAGGCAACCACCCTACCTCCATGCTATCTCTCCGGCCCAAGGGAGTTCTACTTTTGAAGAAATATTTATACTATAACCTTATAAGCTGAATCAGAAAAAATCCCAACAATAGTGACTACGAGATTTTTTATTTACCACATCCCCACCAATATTGACTATTTCCACTCTTCCTGATACATGTCATTCTTAGTGGTGTGAGATGGTCTTATTGTTTTGATTTGTAATTTCTCATAATAATGATAAGCATTTTTCAGAGAAGTATTTGTTTATTCTTTCTCATGTTTATTTTAAATTTTTGTTTTAGACACTGTGGTTTATAATACTATTATTAATAGGTTTTGATACAATCAATGTTCCCAAACCACATCTTCATGAGTGTTCCTTCCTTATCTATGTATCTGCCATTCCTACCATATTACTTCAGTTCTGCAGCTCAGTTTTCAGGTTTATCTTTACTCATTATTATTAGCTTATTAAATTTTCTTAGATCCCATATAAGATAAAGTTCATTCTGTAGATGTTCCTTTCTTTCTGACTTACTGAATTCAGCATGATACTCTCCATATCTATAGTTTTAATAATAAAAGTATGGCCATAACCTACTATGCTCACAGCTTAAGACTTCCTCTTAGCTCTTTGCTCAGATGTCACTCTTAGCTTTACTTAGGGGACTATTTATGGTGCCAGAGATCAAACTTAGGTTGATTGCATGTGAGAAAATTACCTTACATCTATACTTTCCAGCACATTCCACTGTATTTTCTTTATCAAGCCATCTATTCTTGGACAATTGGGTTGTTTCTAGATTTGGACTATGGTGGATAGTGCTTCAAAAGAACAAAAGGAAACAAATGTCTTTTATAAATAGAGTTTTTGGAACCTTGGCATATTTATCAAGGAGTTGAATTGCTTACTGCATATAGAAGATCAATCTTTATGCTTTTTATCATAAATTTTCATGTAGCTTTCCCAAAAGGCTGAATTTGTCACCATTTCCACCAGCAATATATGAAGGTTTCTTCAACTCACATTTACAACAAATATTTTTATATGTGATGCATATTGGTTTTAATTATAATTTCCCTGTTGATAAGGAATAAAGAGCATTTTATTATATATATATGTATATATACATATATTGTTTTGGGGGCCTACACATTGACTCTCAGGGGTTACTCCTTACTCTACACTCAGAAATCTTTCCTGAGAGGCTTGGGGTGCCAGGAATCAAATTTTGGGTTGTTCCTGGGTCAGCCATGTGCAAGGCACATGTACTACCTGTTTTTATATCAATCCGACCTCATTATAAATAACATATTTAATAGCCTTTCATCTATTTCTTTTTTGGGTAAATTTCTATTTACTACTCTCCCCCATTTTCAATAGGGTTGTTTTCTTCTTGTCATGTTTTTATATTGTATTGTATATCTTTAATATTAACACTTTATACATATTGTTTATTTTGTGCATTCTTATTGATAAATGTGGTCCTTGGGGGTTTGTTTTATGGGTCATACCCAGGACTTCTCCAAATTTAATCTTGGTTCTGTACTTAATAGATAATTCCTGGAGGGTTTCAGTGGACCATATTGGATGCTCGGTATTGAATTGAGATCAGCAGTCTACAAGTGCCCTGGCTTATATACTATGCCCCTACTCTAAGTAATATGATACAGATTTCTTAAACAGTATATAATGTTTACCCTTCTGCTATTATTTTATTTGCTTGATTTTTATTTAGTTTAAAGAAATGATTAATTTCCTACTTTATAATGTCTATAATTAGTCTTCATGAGTGTTTTTGAACTGTTATTCTGAAACTGTGCTTATTGTGAGAGTAAAGATGCATATCTGGTAAGTGACATGTTGTGTTGTTTCTTGATTCATCCAGTTAATACATGCCTTTTTATAAAAGTTAAAATTAATAACATTTATAGAAATTATATGATAGAAATTGTTTCCTCATATCCATAGAGTATAATTACTTATGCTAATCTACCTTTGCTTTTTATATGAAGCCATTCAATTTTCCTGTAAAAATTGATTCATATTTTAAAACTGTCTTTTAATTCCTACTTGAGAATGTTTTCATCCTTCCTTCAACTCTGAATGGTAGCCTTGTAGATCTTTTATTTAGCAGCTTAATTCAATTTAAAATTTTACAAAGTTTTTCTATGATATCGTGTTTTTATCCATTATACAAGAGGTTTTTATTCTCTCTTGAATGCTAACATGTCTCTGTGGTTCACAACATAGTAGACATAATATACTTGAGTTTTTGTTTTCTTTTGATCGACATTCCATGGTCTCTGAGATCAGTACTCCAATATTTCTCTTCAGATATATTTTTATGATCATCTATTACTTCTTCAGCTAAATAGTCTTGTCCTTTGTCCTTTCCTGTGATTTCTGGTATTCAGAGGTTGTCTCTCTCAGTAGCATAAGTATCATGTATTATATTCTCTTTTTTTCTTACTTCCTTTTAAATTTTTTTATTCATGGATAAAACTGTACTATCTCTTCAAAATCTGATTTGATTTATAGTTTCATTCATTGTACTGCTGTAGTCTCTATTTTTAATTTTGTTCTTTCTTTTTTTATTCCAGTCAGGCTTCCTACAAATTTACTGGTTCTATATTCAAATGTCTTCTTTAAATCATTTATATTTTTAGGTGAATAATAAAATTTCTAATGGATTTGGGGGATTGTCCTGGATTTTATCACCTTCTGTTGATATGGCTGAATTCCATTTTTTTAATTGTTTTTGCTGTTCTATAGTATTATGGGTTGGGTTCAGCTAATTCATTTCCCCCATGCTTAGATCACTGATGGGTGTGGTGTGACTGCCTCAGAGTTAGTATAGAATAAAAACCCTCGTGGTGTCTGTATTATATTCAGTGAGTAACTTGGACTCCCATTATCTCCCATGCTATCTCATACCCACAACTTATTTTATTTTTTAAATATATTTATTTAAGAACGATGATTACAAATATGTTAGTAGCTGACTTTTAGTTATAAAAAAAATTCATTCACCAGTGTAACTTTCCCACCACCAATGCCCCCAACTCCTTAGTCATTAAAACAGAATGATACTGGAATAAAGAAAGACTCTCAGATCAGTGGAATAGATGTGAGTATTCAGAGAATGAATTCAGAGAATTCAGAGAATTCCCCAGACATAAAATCAATAAATTCTTTGATAAAAGGGCAAGAAATTCAAAATGGAACAAGAAAAGCCTCTCCAACAAGTAGTGTTGGGACAACTGGTCAGCTACATGAAAAAAATATGCCTTACTTGGATCTGACCTTGATTTTATCCCCGATATCCATATTGTTCCCTTAGTTTGCCAGAAATAATCCCTGAGTTTATAGTCAGGAGTAAGCCAAGATTTGACCCCCCCCCCAAAAAGAGAGAAAGAATTATTGAAACATATATTTATTTTGATAAGAAAGTATCATATTTTAAACTTTTTTTTTGCTTTTTGGACCACAGCCGGTGATGCTCAGGGGTTACTCTTGGGTATGCATTCAGAAATTACTCCTGCTTGGGGGACCATGAGGTCACCGGGGAATAGAATCGCTGTCCATCCTAGGTTAACACGTGCAAGGCAAACATCCTATCGCTTGCGCCACCACTCAGGCCCCAACCCTTTTATTTTGATTCTGATGTTTGTCCCCAAACACATTACAAATAAAGGGAATCATAAAAGGAACTTGAAACAAATGCCAAATCGGAAATATTCAGCAAAGTAACTGATATTACACCTAAAAACTGTTTAGGTTATCAAAAATTTAAAAGGAATAAAATTTGATGAAATCTCTTAGCCAACATGTGACAACAAAATACTAAATGTAGTGTATAGTTTATATACATTTGAAGCAGACACATTACATTGTGTAAAGAAAGTGAAGCATTAAAAATAAAGTATGACCTCTAACTAATAATATTGTGCCAATTTTTGTTTTTAATTGTGAAAAATGAACTTGATAGCTTAAGATGTTAATAATAAATGAAACTACATATATGAAAAAACTATACTATATTCACAGCTTTTCTGTTATTATATTGATTTTAGAGTAATATTTTTTTCAGTTATAAAGAGTCATTAAGGGGCCAGTGAGGTAGTGCTAGAGGTAAGGTGTCTGCCTTGCAAGCGCTAGCCAAGGAAGGACCACGGTTCAATCCCCTGCGTCCCATATGGTCCCCCCAAGCCAGGGGCAATTTCTGAGCATTTAGCCAGGAGTAACCCCTGAGTATTAAATGGGTGTGGCCCCAAAAAAAAACAAAAAAAAGAGTCATTAAATTTTTGACATAGTATAATTAATTGAATAGAAAAAAATAAGTAATAACAGCAGAGTCAAGAGATTGGAGGGTACAAGTTATATACATCCATGCATAGATAATGGGAATTCAAAATCTTTTATTATATAAAAAGTAAATAAATTTATTTTATAAAAAGTTTTGAGAAATTTGAAAAAATTATGAATAAATAGAGCCATGTTCATTCATGGAAAACTTTTATAATAAATGATCAGTTCTAAATTTATCTACATATTTAGTATATTTCTGTGGAATTCAAACAGGTTGGGGTTGGTAAAGTAATTTTGCAGGTAGGGCATTTGTGGCTGAACTATGTTCAAATTCCTTCATCTTGTAAGGTTACTTGAGCTTTCATGAGTGAACCTTGAGCTCCGAGTCAGGTGTGGTCCCCAAAACAAAAAAATGTAAAAATTATTCAAACAAGTTGATTTTGTATATATAATAGATTTATTGTAAAGTTTGATCGAAAGTGATAAGAATTATGTCAATAAAATAATTTTGAAAAACATATTCAGACTACTCATTTTATTTTATTTAAAAAAATGCATCACATAGTTAACAAAATCAACCTTAATACATATGTTTCTAGATAAATGGGCAAAGTTTTTTTTAAAAGTATAGAAAAAATTGCGGAGTGTGTTCTCAGCTTCCTGGTCTCCCAGAAGTAGGAGAATATAAGGAGGTGGGTGCCCACACTGTCTCCCAAAAAAGCCCTTGTGATATCAGTCTAAATAACAGCGTACCTGAAGTTTGTCAGATTGGTCTCTGCAGAGAATTATAGAGTGGTTAAGCAGGGCCATAAGCAAAGCAAGATTTTGGGTGATGGATGCAACAACTTGTCTTCAGTAGGTCCAGAGCATGGCCAGCCCTCTCCTCCTGAAGTAGTTACTTTTGGTTGCATGGCCAGTGAACTTACGATTTTTAAGGCTTGGTTTCTATTCTTTCAAGAAAAAAGAGTCTATAGAGCTGGCCTGGTACAAACATGGTGACTACATTTGTGGTTAGGTTACAACAGCCAGGCCTCTGAGAAAAAGGAAGAGGCAAAGAGGTTGACTGTACTAATTTCAAAAAAGTTCCAGATATTACCCCAAATACCAGCATAGCTGAAGTCAGATTGGTATCTCTGCATAGAATCATGGAAGAGTGGTAAAATAAAGCAATAAATAAAGTACTAATTATGGGTAATAGACGAAGTGGGTGTGGCTTTGGTTGGGTGAATGGCCTGCCCAATTTCTTTAGATTGTCAGATTTCTGCTGCATGGCAAGAGTTCCCATTATTTTTCATGACTTGGTTTACTTGTCTTTAGAAAAAAGAGTAAGTCTATAGAGCTAGTCCAGTGTGACCATGGGGACTTGTGTTTCCCATTTCTTAATGTATGCAATTAGATGTATGATTTTTCTTTCTTCCTGATGAATGCTTTCAAAACACTAATCTTCTCTTAAAATACTACTTTTGCTATGTCCTGTAAATTCTGATAGTTTTTCTCCTCATTCTCATCATTTTTTTTATTTCCTCTCTGAATCACTGGTTGTTCAGCAGTGAGTGTTTAATTTCTGGGTGGTAAAGTTATTTGTTAATTTCTACTTGAAATTCACAACTGTTTTTAGTGCATCATAATATGAGAAGGTAATTGATATACTCTCTCTTCTTCTGATTTTTCTGTAAGTATATTTTGTAGCTATCTTGGTCTATTTTGGAGAATGTTCCATATTATTGGAGAAGGATGTTTATTCAACTTGTTTGGAATAGAAATACATATATATATGTACACAGACACACTATATATTTTATATATATATTTATATATATAAGACTTTTTCCCTTTTTTCCTTCAGAGTCAGTATAACTTTCTTGAGTTTAATCTTTCAACAGGTGACAGAGAGTTATTCAAATCTCCTACCATTATTGTGTTGCCTTTGCTATCAATTAGCATTTGTTTACATACGTTGCTATCCTCATTATTGGGTGCATATATATTCAGATTCCTTGATCATTAAGATATGACCATTTATGTCTCTAAATAGATTTTAGATCCTGAAATTTGTTTTCGGATATTGGTATGGCTACCACAGCATTTTTAAGGGAATTGGTTTGCTTGAAGAATTGGCTTCCAACCTTTGACATTGAGCTGTATTTGCTTGAATATTCAAATGTGTTTCTTGCAGGATGCAGAATGTTGGATTTAATTTTAATTTTCTGATCCATTTTGTCACTCTATGTTTCTTAATTGGTGAATTTGGTTCATTTAACATCAAAAGATATTATTGTCATGGGTTTTGTGCCACCTTATTGTAAAAGTTTAGTGTGTTTATGAGTTCTTTCTTCTTAGTCTATTCAATTTTTCTCTTAAAATTGGTTTTGAGTCTGTACTGTCACTGAGCTGTTCTTTTTTTTTTTTTTTTTTTTGGTTTTTGGGCCACACTCAGTGATGCTCAGGGGTTACTCCTCACTATGCACTCAGAAATTGTTCCTGGTTTGGGGGACCATATAAGATGCTGGGGGATCAAACTGCTGTCCATCCTATGTCAGATACATGCAAGGCAAATGCCCTACTGCTGTGCCACTACTTTGGCCCCTGAGCTGTTCTTTATCGGTAAAGCTGTGTGTTTTTCCTTAAATCTGAATGAGAGTTTGGTTGGGTGAAGTATTCTTGATGAGGCTTTTATTTCAGTTAGATTTTTCATTATACCATTTTTGGGGTGAATGGTTGCTTGTTATAAATCTGCTGTATACATTAAGGATAGTCCTTTGCATGCAATTTTCTTTTTTGATCTTGCTACTTTCAGTATTTTCTATGTATGACTTCATCATTGTGACTAGTATGTTCTTTGAGGTGCTTCTATTTTAGTAACTTTTATCTGGTACTCTTTATGCATCCATGATATGGGTGCATTCACTCCTCTGAGAAATTTTCAGTAATGATGTACTTGATTTTGCTTTTTCAGAATGGTTTTCTTTCAGACCAATGGGACCTCAATGATTCTTCTATTGTTTTTATTGAATTTATCCCAAAATTAAATTCTCTTTTATTTTATTTTAAGAATTTTTCCCATTTTATTTTTATTTATTTTAAGATAATTTTTCAACTCTTTCTGTTGTCTGGAGATGTTATGCAGTTCATTTCTGAGGTCATTGATTATGTCCTCAGTAGCTGTTACTCTGTTGTTGAGGCCTTCCAATGATGTTTTCATTTCACCTACTAGGGATTTAGGTTCTGTAATTTCATTTTTTCTTTATTTTGGGCCATAACTGGTGATACTTCGAGTTTACTCCTGGATATGCACTCAGAAATAGCTCCTGATTGGGGGACCACTTGGGATGCAAGGGGATCGAATGGTGGTCCGTCCTGGGTCAGCCACATGCAAAGCAAACACCCTATCATTGCACCATTGCTCCAGCCCTGGGTTCTGTCATTTATGCTTGAATTTTTCTCATTTCTACTCATATCCTCTGAGTCATATTGGCTTTCCATTCCTTGGATTCTTTGAGTTCCTTGAACATCCTCAATATTTCCTGTATAAAGTCCTTTCAGAGAGGATACCCAAAAAGATAACATTTGTTGGGTCTTCAGAAGTATTTTGTTCTTTCACTAACCTTGGTAGGGATCTTTGCTGTTTTTCTGTTGTAACAGTTGCAGTGTGATGGTGTTTTTTATGTGTTATGGTGTGGCTTACAGTCTGGAAGCAATGTGTGATCCTTGAGTTAAGGAAAGAGAGTTGCTGTTCTTTTCTCAGAGTACAGTGACCTTTGGTGAAATAGTTTTTCTGTGTCCCAAAGAAGAAACTTTGTGACTTTGTGCCTGTGTGTTTGTCTGTCTCAGTTCATGAGACATTGTGTCTCCAGATATTTATTTTAACTTTTATCAGAGATTAATATTGTTCATATCCCTTGATTATGAAGAGGTGTTCTGCATGGTCATTCATTGCATTAGTTATAACTTTAAAGTAATAGGAAGATCAGTAAGCTAAATATTTGTAAGTAGAGACATCGTTCTCACTCTGCATGTATCTCTCTAATAGCCATACTAATATAGATTTCATTATAATTATCATATACTTATATGGAAAGTTTATAATATGGAGATGATACTTAGGGTGATATATGTCAATTCTAGTAGTATATGGTAAAGGAATGAGTAACAGTGGAGGGCTTAGAAAATAAATCTGTTCCTCTTTTCTTTTTTGGGAATATGTTTTGAGATTATGCATGATGATTAATCCTATAAAACAATAGTATATTGCTTTCCAGTGAGAAACCTATTCCACCAAGAAACGGGATTTACAAAACTTTTGAAAAGTTTACATGTCTAGCTTTCAGGTTTTTTGCAATAAATTGTAAGTTTACTAATTAAAGAAAATGTGTGTTTATAATTCAAGAAGTTATATAATGTCACATAGCATGTAACTCAATGATTAAAAAAAATAACCAGACAGGGCTTGAGAGATAGAATAGCAGTAGGGTATTTGCTTTGCAAACGGCCAAGCCTGGATGGACCTCAGTTCGATTCCTGGCATCCCATAGGTCCTCAGAGCCTGCCATGATTTATATCTGAGTGCCAAAAACGAAAAACAACAACAGAAAACAAACAAGAACAATAAATCACCAGACAGTATGCTAAAGGAAAGATAAAAAATTATATTGACCTTATAAATGATGAAGGAAATACACCAAGAAAACATAAATGATATTGTCATTTTGAGGTAAAAAATATTTTCAACTTTTCCAGATATATAAAAAAATGATACTAATGTTTTTCTGGTAAACATTCACCAATAACAATTATTGCAAGAAGGGATGTTTCTTATAATTTTTATATCCATTTTAAAATTTTCTGTAAGACTAAATAAAATCAAAAACAAAATAAACTTTCTTAGACTAATGCTATTTTCCCCAGTTATAAAACTTACTAGACGTTAACATTCCTGCCAAATTGCAAGAGGTAATATGGTACTGTTTAGTAACTTGAATTTACTTAAAAATGAAATGTGACAATTCTGCTTAATTTCCCTTAGGATGCAAACTTGGTATAATACCAAAAATAAAAGTTACTTTTTATTCAAAGAGCAGCATCTTACTCTTAAAGGAAACACACACATTTAGAAGAAGCATTGTAGTGTAAAATTAATTTTTATCCCTGACTGTAGCAAGCTATTTAATAACACATTCACTGATATATTGAGTCTGTCACATTGAACTGGGTGATTTGAAAAAAAAAACACCACAATATAATCTTTCCACACATTAAATAAGTTATTATTAGAAGTTATAAAATATATAAGATATTCTTTTGTTGTTTGTTTGGTTTTTGGCCAGAGACTGTGGTGCCCAGGTGTTAATTTTGGCTCTACACTCAGAAATCACTTCTACAAGGTGCTGGGAACCATATGGGATGCCAGGGATTGAACCCAGGTCCACCCTGGGTCGGCCATGTGCAAGGCAAATGTCCTACCACTGTTCTAGTGATCGAGCCCCAAAGATATGATATTCTTTTTATTTAACTTTTATTTTATTTTTTTTAATTATGAAACTACTGGTATATTCTATGCATTTGTAAGCTCTTAACTACAAATCAATCCTCTGGAAAAAACAGAGATAAATAATTTTTAATCCGTATTAGGAAAATAATTACACATATGAAATATTTTTATTGTGAACATAATTAATGAGCTAATCTTCAAAATAAGCTTCATATATGTTATTCCTATTTTTTAAAAAACAGAAATTTAAATTTACAATATTACTAAATTTCACAAATTTTAGACAAGGACATAAAGATAAAAATAGGTCACCTTTGAAGATAAATACTCAATTATTTTAGAACTTATCATAAAATCTTTAAAACTTTTTCATCATATGTTTGTATTTTACTTTTATTTTCATACAGATTCCCTGAATATAAATACTTAATATTTTTATTCTCTTTCTATTATTTGTCACCACTTGCCTTTTCTACTGAATTTTTCACTTCATATTAAAGCTCTGAGACAATTTAGGTTTTTTAAGGAGGACTCTAAAAGAACAAACTTTGAAAGAAATAATTAATGCCTTAAATTTTATTAAACTGAACTTTTTTTTGGGGGGGTGACACCCAGCAGTACTCAGGGGTTACTCCTTGATCTGCACTCAGAAATCACTTCTGGCAGGCTTGGGGGACCATATGGGATGCTGGGATTTGAACTACCATCCTTCTGCATGCAAGACAAACACCCTACCTCCATGCTATCTCTCCGACCCCTAAACTGAACATTTTAAAATAAAAAAAAAAAAACTAAAAAAAAAAAAAAACGTATTCATTAAAAGCAATGTCAAGGGAATTTGAAAAAAAACTGGGAAAGAAAATAATTGAAGAATAAATATTTGATGAAAGATTTTAATCCAAAATATTTAAATTACTAGTAAGATTTAAAGTAATAAAACAAATAATTACATTGAAAAAATAGACTTAAAATGAGCACAAACCTTTTACAATGATGTTCATAAAAAAACTAATAAATAATAAGATACATAGCTCTAATTGTTATCAAGGTAATGAAAAATAAAAAATGATATAGTACTATGTTATTATGTAAATAACTGCAAACTAGAATATTGGCATTACAAAAAAGCAGAAAGGAATTATTCTTTACAACAAAGAATGCAAAATGTATAAGTGTGCAATTTCCATGAAAATCTAAAAATTTGGGGGCAAGAGGAGATAGCACAAGGGTCTGGAACTCATTCTTGGTATGAACAAGATTATGGTTTATTCTCCAAACACTATAAGTATACCCCTGATCATTTCCAGGTAGCTCTGCGTTGAATCTTGTGGCCCAGTTGTATTTGTTTGATTAGATATGGCCCCACAGAACCTGATCAGTCTTTAGAAGCTACCTTTGCCCAATCCAGCCAAAAATTAACCTAGCACAATTGGTATGTATTTCATATTTCATTCAGATTATCATTTTAAGTTAAAATATTTAAATTTATACTTTTAATACATATTTCCATCCAAAAGAAATCTGTACGCTTAATATACCTTTAACTTAACTATTATTTTTTATTTAGTTTAGAGCACATGAGTAAGATTTCTTAGATATAATTTTCTATTAGATATTATTCTATCAAAATAAATGAAATAATAAATTTTGCAGTATTTATATATTAAAAAGATATAAAATTATGGGACCAGAGTGATAGAACAGAGAGTAAGGCATTTGCCTTGAATGTGGCTGACCCTGGTTCAATCCCTGGCATCCCATATTCTCACCAAAATCTGCTAGGAGTAATTTCTAAGAGCAGAGCCAGGAGTAATCCCCTGAGCCGTGCCAGGTGTGGCCCTAAACCAAAAATTAATTAATTGATATCTTTTACCTATTTAAAATTATTTTGCCACTTTCTTTTTAAATTTGGTGTTACTAATTTATCTTTTCTCAGTTCAAATATCATGTCTTTATGTCTACAATGCTTTATTTTTGTCATTCCATATTTATCTTCTCCTGTTTTATTCATTATTTTAATGAGGTATTTTCACTTAGTAATTCATTTAATAAACTTTATTCTTTATAGCTTAGAGATTTTCTTTTTTTTTTTTTTTTGGTTTTTGGGCCACACCCTGTGATGCTCAGGGGTTACTCCTGGCTATGCGCTCAGAAGTTGCTCCTGGCTTCTTGGGGGACCATATGGGACGCCGGGGGATCAAACCACAGTCCGTCCTAGGCTAGCACAGGCAAGGCAGGCACCTTACCTCCAGCGCCACCGCCCGGCCCCAGCTTAGAGATTTTCAATCCATTTTTAGTATTTTTGTTAAAGTTTTATATAATTTCTAATTATTTTCTTATATTACTAATGCTTAGCTTGACTTATTAAATCTTGTTTTCATAAATGAGATTAATAATCTATCCATATGTTCTCTAAGCCTATTTTTGCTTCCTATTAATTTCCTCAATTTTTACTCACATAATTTTTTCTACTTTCTTTTTAGTCTATAAAATGACATATATAACTTGAGAGGCCAGAGACCTATCCAGAGGTGAGCCACATACATATACTATGCATAGGGACCTTGTTTTGGTATCTGGAATTGCAAGATTCCTAATAAACATGGAGTGCAGTGTTGATGGTCCTGAACCATACCCACTGTCTTTGACAAAGAGAAATAAATGAGACCTGAATGGTATTACATTTTCCTGGTGATAGTTCAATTTTGATTTTAGCAGAGTGAGGATCCTAAGACTATATTCTCATCATTTTCTAATTTTTAATTTAAAATTATTTATCTTTGTATTTTGGGAATTTTCATTTTCAGTTCTAAATTATCCTTTTATGTTGAATATATCTTAAAGATTTGTAAGGTTCATGCATCTTTTTTTTAGTATTACCTTAGACTAGTTTAGAATTCTAAGTTGATCCTTATCCCATGAATTACCCACTCTGTTTAGCTTTGACATTTTACCATCTCTGGTACATTTTTACTTATGTATTCCAGTATGAAAAGTACTATATCCCTTTAGTGCCTCTGCAGTTAAAGGGATTATAATCGATCATTTAAGTTTCCAAGACATTTTCCCCTATGTGTTATCTAGTAATAAATGATTACTTTTTTTGTTTTGTTTTGTTTTGGTTTTTTGGTCACACCCTGTGATGCGCAGGGGTTACTCCCTGGCTTTGTGCTCAGAAATCGCTCCTTGCTTGAGGGACCATATGGGATGCTGGGGGATCAAACCAAAGTCTGTCCTAGATTGGCCTCTTGCAAGGCAAATGCTCTACCACTGGACTATTGCTCTGACACTGACTCTATTTTTTCACTTATGAAAATTTGCTCTATTTTTGAAGCAAAAACTGAGTTTTTCTGCTTTAGAATTAAGCAGTGAATTATATATGTGTATACTCCAATGTTGTTCTATATATTATATCAAATATATTAATTTTTATGTTATAAATGTATATCTTGAAATTAAGTTCTGTGCTAAATTCTTGTGATTTTATGCATCAAAATTAGTAAGGGTCTGGAGAGACACTCGGTGGATAAGGAGATTCTTTTGCATGAAGCCACACAAATTTGATGCCTGGAACCACATATGATACCCAGAGCATTACCAGGGGTAATTTCTGAGTACAAAGCCAGGAATAAATACATATCTGGGTATTTCCCAGAGACTCCTTTCATCAAAACAAAATTTTATCTAACCAAATTATTTTCTATCTTTTTTTGGCCACATCTGGTGACTCTTAGGCGACGTGCTCAGAAATCACTCCTGGCTTGGGGTATCCATATGGGACACCAGGGGATCATACCGTGGTCTGTCCTAGGCTAGAGCACACAAGGCCTTACTGCTTGCACCATCACTCCGGCCCCTATTTTCTAATTTTATATCCAAATGAAAACACCCGCCTATCATTAATTAAAAACACCAGCCTATCATTAATTAGTAATGTGTTCAGTTAGAAGTAGATCAAATATTTGAATTACTTTTCAAAAGTATTGGAAAATAACTTAAGTTAGTAAGTGGAATAACTAACATTCTTTGTCAAAATTGCTTACAGTGATTTATATATATGATTATGATCATGCGGTACTATTTTAACATGTCTCATGATTTTAAAAATATTTCTATAATAAAATAATTTATTACTGGTAAAAAAAGTATTAGAAAATTATGAGATGAGGGTGATAGAACAGTAAGGCAATGTGCTTGTCTTATTTGTGGCTTACTTATGAACACATATACTCACATTCAATACCAGCACTCTATATAGACCCCCAGGGCCCTGTTAAGAGTTATCCGTTAAAGCAGAAGCAGAATTTAGCTCAGAACACTGCTGAGTGTGGTCTCCACCAAAAAGTATTAGAACATAATTCATTAATTTGAAATATAGTAGATTTATTTTATACTTTTTTAATATTTTAGCTGATGAACATATTTTATAACATATATTTTTGGAAAAATTATTTTGATAATAAACTGTTAAATTGGGCCCGGAGAGATAGCACAGCGGTGTTTGTCTTGCAAACAGCCGATCCAGGACCAAAGGTGGTTGGTTCGAATCCCGGTGTCCCATATGGTCCCCCGTGCCTACCAGGAGCTATTTCTGAGCAGACAACCAGGAGTAACCCCTGAACACCGCCGGGTGTGGCCCCCCCAAAAAAAAAAAACTAAAACAAAAAACTGTTAAATTATAGTAAAGACATCTAAAATGTAAGTAAAAATATCAAGCTGAATAAATAAGTGTGCCAGTTTATGTTTTGTTACTTGTGTTACTTTGCTTATAAGCATATTTGGCTGTTAAAAATTATACATCTAAAGATAGAAAATCAATGCATACATAAATAAGCCTTTAAATACATTTTAGAAAGGAAGAAACATTAAAATAGGAAACATTCACATCTGCCTAAGTATTTGAAATGGCAATTCTTTGGTATTTTAATTAGAAAGATAGAGCACCATTTTTAATAAACTTATTTAAAAATTTTAGTACCTACTATTGCAACCAGAATGTAACATAACTTGTTACTGTTATTGGCTCACAGATACTGCAACATCTGATAGATAATTTGAAATAATAAAATTGAATTGAAATCCAGCATAATTTTAATACATTCCAAAATCCTAGTGAAATTCTAAAATTTTTAGTGTTTATTTTTTATTTACATTAATTCTATACAGTAAAATCCTTTAATTTTAGAATATGAAAACGTGTTCTATATACACCCTTGTGATATCTGGTTTCTACAGTTTCATGATATAAAACGGCACTTATATCACTTCTCATTTTGATTTTTTGAAGCAAATTATTTTTTTATGTATACAATAAGCATATAAAAGTTCTCATTGTTCTCTCCTCTGTCACAGTTAACATAGAAACTTTACAGTGATGTCATTTTGTTGTTATTTTGTTCTTGTTTTTGAGCCACACTTAGGATTACTCCTGAAATCACTCCTGGCAGACCACGTGGGATGCTGAGCTAGAACACTGGTCAGCCACATACAAGGTAAGTGCCCTATCAGTTGTACTATCAGTTTGGCCCAGGTGATCTCTGTTCTAGCCTAAGACGGACTGCAGTTCGATCCCCCAACGTCTGATATGGTCCCCACAATCCAGGAGTGATTTCTGAGAGCATAGTCAGGAGTAACCCCTGAGAGTCACTGGGTGTGCCCCCCCAACACAAAAAAATCTGAAAATTTTCAAAATTAAATATGAAATACAAAAGAAAATATAATATTTGCTGCCAGAAATTAAAAAATAAAAAGGAAGATATCTTTTCTCATACATATTAATATCAGGTTTTGGGGTATATTCTTTTTCTTATATTCCAAATCTAAAAATTAAAACTAAGATCTACATCTAAATAATAGCAATAAGTGTTTTTATGTGATATTATGAGAAATATTACATTAAAAGTTACTGACAAACTTTTTATGTTTCATGATTTCATTTATTGAATGACTTTCTTGGGCCTGAGATTTTAAAGCCATAGCATATGTTTTTCTTGCAGGATATATGACCTTTTGATATATGATCTTGAACACTGAGATGGGAGTAGCTACTGAGTACTGCTTTGCATTGCCCCCCCCAAAATAAGGCAAAGGAAAATGAGAGAACTTATATTTATTTATTAAATATATTTTACTTATGTATTATTAAACTACATTAAATCATGTTTATTAGGACAATAAATTATGTTTGATCATCATTCTACTCTTGCCATGATGATTGCTTCATATTTTCACAAATGTAATTTTTGTCACTAGGAAAAACTCATGGTGCTTAGATCAGAGAAAAGAACAGATAAGAATCAATTCTTTGATAGCCTTAGAATTTAAATTTTAAGATGAAGAACAGCTTATGGAAATGAGAATTCATTTCATAGTATTAGAAATATATTCACTAGCACTAAACTGAATGGATACTTAAAAGAAGTTAAGAGGGAAGTCAAGAGATATTACAGAAAATAATATTCTTTCTTTGCCCTTGGTTTCAGGCCCAACTTCTAGACAGAACATATGGTCCACAGTTTCACCAGGAGTGTTCTCTCAGCGCAAAACTAGGCGTAAGCTTCGACTCTGATGGGTATGACTCAAAAACCAAAATAGAATAAAAATGAATGAAACGATAGAAAAGAAGATAAAGAAAGGAAGGAAAGAAGGAAGGAAGGAAGAAGGAAGCAAGCAAGGAAGGAAGGAAGGAAGGAAGGAAGGAAGGAAGGAAGGAAGGAAGGAAGGAAGGAAGGAAGGAAGAAAAGAAAATAAGAAAGAAGAGAAAGAAGAAAAAGGAAAGATAGAAGAAAGATAAAGAACAAAAGAAAGAAAAGAAAGAAGAAAAAGAAAGAAAGAAAAGAAGAAAGAAAAAGAACAAAAGAAAAAGAGAACAAAAAAGAAAAGAAAGGAAGAAAAAAGAAAGAAGGTAGGAAGAAAGGAAAAAAGGAAGGATGGAAGGGAGAAAGGACAGAAAAAAAGAGAAAGGAAAGAAAAGAGAAAGAAAGAAAAGAAAGAAGAAAGAAAGAAAGAAAGAAAGAAATGAAAGAAAGAAAGAAAGAAAGAAAGAAAGAAAGAAAGAAAGAAAGAAGAGAGAAAGGAAAGGAAGGAAGAAGGGAAGGAAGGAAGGAAGGGAAGGAAGGAAGGAAGGGAAGAGAGAGAAAGAAAGAAAGAAAGATAGAAAGAAAGAAAGGAAAGAAGAGAGAGAGAGAAAGAAAGAAAGAAAGAAAGAAGAAAGAAAGAAAGAAAGAAAGAGAAAGAAAGAAAGAAAGAAAGAGAAGAAAGAAAGAAAGAAAAAGAAAGAAAGAAAGAAGAAAAAGAAAGAAAGAAAGAAAAAGAAAAGAAAGAAAGAAAGAAAGAAAAAGAAAGAAAGAAAAGTAAAAAAGGAAGAAAGAAGAAAAGTAAAAAAGGAAGAAAAGAAAAAAAAAGAAAGAAGGAAAAAAAGATTTCAGGAAGGAAAAGCAGAAAAATAAAGAGGGAGGGAGAAAGAGGGGGAAAGAAAAAAGTAAAGAAAGGGAGAAAGAATGAGCAAGAGGCAGGAAAGAAAGTAGGGAGTAAGGAAAACTTAAGATGGTAAATTGTATCTTACACGCATTCTAGCACAGGAATAGCAAAGGAATAAGGGGGCACACCCATAGTAAGCTCAGTGGTAAGATGCTTGTTGTAAAAAAATAAGGCTACACTCTCGAACTCCAATATCCTCCAACCTGATAAGCAATGCGTGATTCCAGTAGCACTGCCGCTTAAAATCTAAAAGCCTCTGTTATTATTTGTGACCTCTCAACAATTGTAGAAGTGACAATAACAAATGATAAGTAAGGAAAATAATATGTAACTTTAAAAATGAAGGGTAAACAATGGAAATTTGACAGATTGATTTACTTTCTATGTCCATATTGATAAAATTTACACCCAGAAGTGAATTCTTTTGTGAACAAAATGCAACTTATCCCCACATTGGTTACTGGGAGTTTCTTAGTATATTGCATTTTAGCTTTTTAAAGAATCATGTAGATTATGAGGAGAAGAAACAAATTTAGTCCATTCTTCTCTAAAAGTTTATGTTAATGAAGTAGTTATTATGCAATGCATTTCTTTCTAAATCTGAAGAAAAATGATACCTATTATTCTTTAAGTGAATGGAAATTCACATTACCATGTTCTTTATTCAGCTTATATTTTTGATAATTGCTAAAGATTTTTTTGTCCTGATCCCCACATAATTTTTAAAAAGAGTTTCATAAATGTCATTTTCGGAAAGAGCATATTGTATGCTGACAAGTTCATGGGCATGTTAATTGAAGAGTTGTTGCAAATAAAATTATAAATAATGATAGGTGTTGTAACTATCATTGTTATTATCATTGTCATTATCATGGCACTTTGGGTAGAAGACAAGCCTTTATACATTTTGATGGTATAAAATACACATTATCAGAGTCAATATCTTGATCTAGAGGAAGTCATTTTGTTAATTGGCTAAAGTTAATGTAACCATTTTAAGCAAGATTGAGATTAGTTCTCACAAACTTTTACTTGATTTTCTTCAAAGATTTTGTCATTCATTGTTTTCCTCCTTAATGTAGAATAAAAGTTCCTAACTGTTACCTATAGCACTTTTTAATTTGTGGTAAAATCAGGCCAATAGAAATTTTCTCAAAAAATAATTTTGAGGTCCAGAGTGATTTTACAGAAGGTAGCATATTTGCTTTTCATGTGGTTGCCCCACATACAATTACTGGCTTCACATATGTTTCTTCAAACACCTTCAGAAGTTATCTTTGAGAACTTAGCCAGGAGTAAGCCCTGAAAATCAATCACCAAGTGTAGCTCCACCCACTCTCATAAAATAGCTTTGAGAGAATGTATTTTTTCACCCCTTACAAAAATTAACTTATTACACGTTTTCCTTCTGGTCCTCAGTTATTTTGTCTGTTTTAATACATTTATTTCTTTTAAGTGCCACACCTGGCAGAGCTCAGAAGTTACTCCTGGAATTGCACTCAAGAATCACTCTTATTCTTGTAACTCTAGTCTAGAGAATCATAGGATGACTGGAACTGAAATAAGGTCAACCACAGCAAGGCAAGTACACTATATGCTGTGCTTCTCTCTGGCCTCTTACGTTAGTCTTTTTAAAAGGTAAATATAATTTAACTTATATAACATTTATTATTTCTTTTATAAATCTTTCTAAGTCCTCTAGTCCATTTTGGGTGAAAAGAATTGAAGCAAATTCTCAGTTTTTTTGCAAAAAGGAAATGAAGTCATCACACTTCATACAAGTTAATCCTTCAATTACTTAGTTACCCAAGTCTTGACTTCTATGCTTTATTTGTTCATTAAAAAAATTATAGAAGTGATAAAATGTGGGATACTTGTTTCCTGCTCATAGATTCTTGCAGTATTTAACTTACTTTCTTTAAAAGGCAAATATACAACAATTGAGAAACATTACAATTTAGCTGGCCTCTCCATGAATATTGAATTGTTTTCTTTTCTATACTCAGAGCATACTTTCTCATGTGTCAGTGTGATATTATAATATAATTTTTGTAAATCTGTTACTTAAAAAAATTATACAAATATTCCAAACCTGGAGGTATCATGGACCTCTAGAAAAAGGCTGTGTAGAATTTATGTTTTTCTTTCATGGAAAGACTTCATACATACTCTGCTGCTCATGCCACATTACTGGTTCTATTCTCAGAAAATCACTATCAGTACTCAGGAGACCATATATATACTTCCAGAAGTTATACCAGAGTAAAGGCTGTAGTAGCATGCAAGTCAAAGACATGTTTTTACTTCTTTATTTATTATTTCTTTGGACCTTGTTTGATTTTTCGCTTGTTTTTGGTTTGGGGGCCATACCCTGCAGTGCTGATTACTCACTCCTGGCTCTACACTCACATCTGACAGTCAGAGATTCATATGGGAAAGTATGATTAAACTAAGGTAGCAATGTGCAAAGCAAGTGCCCTACAAGCTAAATTATTTCTCCAACCTCTAGTTTGCTTTATTAAAAATATTTTTAAATCACATTTATTTTACTTCATGTTTTACAGATTTTAAGGAAGATGTGATCTTCCTGGGCTTTAGGAGCAAGAAATGTGGTCCTTGAGCCATTCAAGTCAAATGTTCATGTCTAATCTCCAGTCCTGAAGATTATAATTACATAAAAAATTTCCAAGTAATATGCATCATCAAAGCAAAATGGATATATACAAATAAAAATCAACTGACACATTTTATAAATTTAATTGACTATACACATATAAAATAGTTTTTTTTTTGAACCAGAGATGCTGAGACCAAGACCAGTGAAAACATTCATTCATAGAATGAGCAAGTAAGTAGAATATGATGATTAGAACAAAGGTTCTTTTTGTATTAAAGCTCACTAGTCTCTTCTTTTCTATTTGACCCTAAAACCATAGGTAAAAATATAGTGTCACACACACACACACACACACACACACACACACATGATTATGTGAAAGGATAACTAGTTTAAAACAACAAACCAAGGTTCCACACCAGGTTTCTCTATTACTGCCTCCCTGCATCAGTCAAATTTTATAACCTCTGGAGACCTCAACTGTTGTCAATCGTAAAGTGGGACTAGTATTACCTCCTGAAATGGCTTTACTGATGGGGAAATGTGAATGAAAGCACTTTTATGGCCTGAAAAGTGCTATGAGACCTAAAACAAGTCTTTGAGATGCAGGTTATTTATCTTCAAAATGAAGAACTGGTCCATTACTATCTGCAGAGTTCCATTCAATGCAAAGACCTGATGGTTCTATCTTGATTATAAACCTCTACAGTCGATCCCTGTACTATTCTTTGATTCTCTAAGTGCCTAATACGTCTTAACTCTAAGGAAGGTGATTGTAGTGACATGTGCAAGTATAATAGAAAAAAATATAACCAGAAATATATGACACATTTGGATTGAATTCTATCAAATCTGGTAGTTCTAAAATGAGCTGAATGGTTCTTAGAACTCTCTGGAAGGTTACTGCCATGCAATTGTATAAGCAGTCAGAATTTGAGAGGGGTTACAATAGGGTCTTATGCCTTGTTACCTGAGTTCATGTCCTATATAGCTGTTTCTAGTTGTCTGACCTTGAACATGTTAATTTTTTTGCTTTGTTTTGTTTTGGGGTCACACCTGGCAGCGCTCAGGGGTTACTCCTGGCTCTATGCTCAGAAATCACTCTTGGCAGGCTAGGGGGACCATATGGAATGCCAGATTTGAACCACTGTTCTTCTGCATGCAAGGCAAATGCCCTACCTCCCTGCTATCTCTCCGGCCCTTGAGAATGTTAATTTTGTGTGTTTTTTTCTATTTGTATAACTGGAAATAAAATAATTCTATATAACAGGTATTGAAAAAAATTTATGTGAATAATAATTGCATAGCACTTAGGAAAACGACAATTACTTGATATTATATTTCATTTTTTCTTCAAAGCAATACTGGAAGATAAGCATTGCAGTAAGCAAACTTCTCACAGATTGTATCATTAGCAAGAAGCAACTATAGTTGTTTGCATTTGAAACTGAGACATTTTCATTTATTCATCTAATTTGAATGAGCTAGTCATGTAAATACATTACATAATTGAAAAAAAGCCAATCTGACAGGTATAGACACTATGATTTAAAAAAATACCATCAAGGGCCCGGAGAGATAGCACAGTGGTGTTTGCTTTGCAAGCAGCCGATCCAGGACCTAAGGTGGTTGGTTCGAATCCCGGTGTCCCATATGGTCCCCCATGCCTGCCAGGAGCTATTTCTGAGCAGACAGCCAGGAGTAGCCCCTGAGCACCGCCGGGTGTGGTCCAAAAAACAAAAACAAATACCATCAAGAATAAGTTGTCAAAAACAAAGTATATATCCTCTAAAACCCAGATAAGCCTCAGGTAAAATGAATCTTAGGACAGAATAAAGCTACTGAAAATAATATTATACCAGCTTTTCTATCAGGGAGCAGAATAATTCAAACATTTAACAACTAATGGAAAGGATTATAAAATCAATGAAATATTTCATGGGATTCAGTGTAATGAATACAAAATTGGGGTTAAGTAATATTTCTCAACTTTTCAAAGTGAGTTAAAATGTATGATGATGGAATTTTATATAATGTAGTACATGTGTGGTGAGTTGAGATAATGAAAGATAACATAAATATTAAGCCGAGTAATAAAGTTACAATATTCATATATAAAAAGTAGACATCAGATTATAAAAGAGAGAGAAGAGACAAACAAAGTTGCCATGTTTGCACCCTACCAGCTCCATAGACTCACTCTGTTCTAAAAAATTATGTAAACCAAGCCATAAAAATCATAGCTATGTACAACAGCAATGCAGCTGTGATACTACTGGGTTGTCCACGTGTTCCAGGATTTAGAGCTCTGAAACAAGTTTGGTGCCTTGAAAGTTTGATGAGGTTAAGTGGTGGAGCTGGGCAATTTTTGTTGGAGGGTGTAAGATGTTGTGTTGTGTTTTCAGAAAAGGGAATCTGCCCCCACCACCATACAGTTTCTGAGAATGCCAAAGAGATATCAGTCTGAATTGGACTATCTGGAAGTTTGGTCAGCCATTAATTTCTTTTTGGAACTTGGTAAAAGAGCAAAACCATTTTTCTGCTGGGGAATATAACAACAATCTTAATTGTGTATGCAATAAACAGGATACTTGAAAAAATGATAATAAAAAGTCTGATAGAACTGGAAGAAAACATTAATAAATCCACAAGGCTTTGACTTTTACACCCTATATAAACAATCCAGAAGAGAATTAGAAAATCCAGAAAAATATAGAATTCAATAATATCAACAATTTTAGGGCTTAGTTATGATTTACAGAATATTCTTTCTAAGACAAATGTCCATGGAAAACTACCAAGATAGAATATATCTGGACAATAAAAATATTTTCAGTACAGTTGGAAGAATTAATACAGAGTTAGGTCTCAGTCCACAATGGAATCACACAAGAAATCAACAGCAGAGTAAACAAAATCTCAAAACACTTTAACATGAATAACTATCTTACTAAATAATTAATGTCAAATAGGAAATATTCAAGGAAGTTGAAAAATACATTGAACTAAATTAAAGTAAAATGTAACATATTATTCCATAGAAACATACAAATATGTCAAATAAAACAATTATATCATTAAAATAGACCTCAGAAGTCACAACTATCACACATAAACAAAATAGATTCATTGACAATAAGTTCAATCTTTTCACAAATGATATTTGAAACACTTTTCATAGGCATTCATAAAAATATGAAACAAATAAAATTTCAGAGTATGTATAAAAGTATTATAAAATTGACTAGAATTTAAATATAAATCCATAAAACTGTAAAACTTTAGAAAGGTTGTAGGTGAAAACTTCAACATTGAAAGTTAGTTAAAAAAATTCTTAGACTCAACTAAAATGTAGGATTTGTGTTGAAACATTGAATATCTGAAACAACAGTATTACGAACAACCTTGTAAATCTAATGGACTCAAGACTCTATTCAATATTTGTCACATTAAAATAAATAATAACATTTCCGGAAAAATAGCTAAATTAATCTTAAAATATTTTGCATTAAGTCTCTATTAAGAGATTGAAAGGTGGGGCCGGGAAGGTGGCTCTAAAGTTAAGGTGTCTGCCTTGCAAGCGCTAGCATAGGACGGACTGCGGTTCGATCCCCCGGTGTCCCATATGGTCCCCCCAAGCCAGGGGCGATTTCTGAGCGCATAGCCAGGAGTAATCCCTGAGCGTCAAACGGGTATGTCCCAAAAACCAAAAAAAAAAAAAAAAAAAAAAGAGAGATTGAAAGGTAATTTATTGAGTGTGCTATATTTTACTTGAAGCACTGTGATTTTACAGTAAAAAAAATATGACAGTTTTGGTGGCCGTCGAGGTGGCGCTAGAGGTAAGGTGTCTGCCTTGCAAGCACTAGCCGAGGAAAGACCTCGGTTCGATCCCCTGGCGTCCCATATGGTCCCCCCAAGCCAGGGGCAATTTCTGAGCGCTTAGCCAGGAGTAACCCCTGAGCATAAACAGGTGTGGCCTAAAAAACAAAACAAAACAAAAAAATAAGGACAGTTTTCGATTTAAGTTTCTAATACTAAACCTTCTAACAATGTCCCCTTTCCTCTTAATATGTCCCACTCCCTCCCTTGGTTACTCAGTTTTGTAAATATTGAAAATATATTCTGTGATTTTGCTGTAGTTTATCATTTTTATTTACATGCCAAATTTCTTTAAATCACATAAATGAGAAAAAATATCCTGTAACTGATATTCTGGATAATTTGTCTCAGCATGTTTTTTTCCACAGAATACAAACTAGATGTTTTTTATAGAAAATAATATTTTTGATATGCGTGTCTGACAAAGAACTGTTTTATATAATAAATACAAAAATTTAAATATTCAATGATAAAAGTACAACTAGAAATGTGAAGGACATAAAATGATGACTTAATAAATTAATTATATAGATGAGAATCTAGCGCATAAATTGATCTTTATTCAGTAGGAAAATATAAAAGAAAATCACATTGAGTCAGAGCTATGCAACTGTTTTATTGACTAAAACAAAGCAAAATATTGATAACACTAAATTTCAGAGATGATTTAGAGATAATATATATATGATTTATATATCATATAAATTTGGCAATTTATCATAGAACTAAAATTATCATAAAATCTAAAAATTACATTCATGAGAATTATTCCTAATAATGTTAACACAAAAGTTTAATATTTACATGAATACTTTCAGTAGTAAAAAATAGATAAGTAATGTGCATAACAATAAAAATATGTTGTCTTTGTATTGCTCTTTATCATTGCATACTGCATGATTCTATTTATATACTATTCTTAAAATATTAAAATTATAAGATGAATACCATATTAGCAACTAACAGCAATAAGGAAAGTTAAGGGATCTGAAGATAAGATAAAAATGGAAGAAATATTCAAAAACATGAGAAACTTTGTAAAAACTGAATTATTCTGTTTTATGATTATATTAATATCAATAATGTGTGATACATAATCACTTTGCAAGTGTTTCAGAGGTCTCAAACTCAATTTACCTGCGGGCGACAGGAGGCAAAGTCGGGGTGATCCTTGAGTGCAAAGTCAGTAGTAAGCCTTGAACATTAGGGGTGTGTGACCCAAACAACTAAAACGAAACAAAACCAAAAAAGATTCCTCTAGGGCAGGGCCACAAAATGTTGTAAGGCAGCAAACGGCCCTAGGGCTGTGAATTTGAGACCCCTGGTTGTAGTATCTAGTACATAATAAATGAAATATTTGTGTTATTTCTTTCACTTATATATAAATCAATAATACTCATAAAGAATATGATTAAAGTTCATACTATTGTATCGACATAACTACTAAAATTTTATAATAATCAATAAATCGAATAAATAATGTAAATCCATTTATATCAATATGGAAAGCATTGATACATTTATAACATAAAAGTAATGATATTTTGTTGATAAATGTAGAATAATACAAATGCTATATTATTTATGTTTATATGGAAAAACATATTGATGTATATAAATTTACACAAGATAAACTGTTAATTTTGAAGTCAACAATGATATGTTTGGGGAATGCTCACTTTTGTTTTTTCATTTATTTCTGATTGTTTGAAATATTAAAAACTTATTTTATTACAAAAGGGTATGTTATGTTCGATTTAACTAATTTCAAAAGGAAAATCTCTAAACTATAAGAAATGTAATTTATTATTTTTTAGAAATAGATATGTGCAATCAGGTATGAGGACAGCTACTCTCCATTTGGCTCTTGTTTCATCTTCTGCCTAACTAAATCTAGATGCTGATTTGCTTTTCAAAAATAATGTCTATAATGCTAACCTGAAAAGTATTACATCATATAGTGCAAAATTATTCAAAATTGCTAAGAATAATCGCCAGTCACAATTTCCAGAGTTTGTGTCACTTTTTTTTTGTTTGTTTTTGGGCCACACTCGGTAATGCTCAGGGGTTACTCCTGGCTATGTGCTCAGAAGTTGCTCCTGGCATGGGGTACCATATGGGACACCGGGGGATCGAACAGCGGTCCGTCCAAGGCTAGCGCAGGCAAGGCAGGCACCTTACCTTTAGCGCCACCGCCCAGCCCTTGTGTCACTTTTTATGTGGTTTAATCTCCTAAGCCATTTTGGACGATATCACCTCTGTTCCTTTCTATAATAACATCAAAGTAGCCCCTTAAAGAACTCATTAACTATAGTCCTTTATAATTTGGCAAAGGTATAATCTAGTTCAGAATTTTTTTGTTGGTTTTGGAAATGCAAATTTAAATAAAAGCTTTATGTAGAAACACCATGTGGACATTTACTCTGTCAGCATTGCTGACTCTATTACTTTTGATAGTATTTTATATATATTTTATATATATATATATATATATATATATATGTATATATTTGGTTTTTGGGCCACACCCGGTGACGCTCAGGGGTTACACCTGGCTATGTGCTCAGAAGTTGCTCCTGGCTTGGGAGACCATATGGGACACCGGGGGATCAAACCGCGGTCCGTCCAACGCTAGTGCAGGCAAGGCAGGCACCTTACCTTTAGCGCCACCGCCCGGCCCCAGTATTTAATATATTATCTGATATAAAATCACAAACATGATGACCATAGGTATCTTCTAGATTCTGTGAATATGATCATTCTTCCTCTGTCAAGAATTACACAAATTTAACTAAGTAAGTACATTTATAAACTAGTCATCTAAGAAATTTATATATTTAACTCTGAATGTGTTTGAAAATTTTGTATTTTTTATACATGTGTATATGCTGTTTTATACATGTGTATATGTTTGTTTTACATATGTTGCCTTAATTTGTAATACATATGACTGTATATAACATATATTTTAATGTATTGTTTTATATTTATGAGTATGTTGTATTGCTTACATATAGATTTATTCTCTATTTCTTAAAATATTTTAGATTCTGAAAGCAAATGAAACACATAAATTTATAACCACACATCTTTTATTTCTTATGTTTTTCTTAACTAAAGTCTATTTTATCTACTTTTATTTATTTAGAGATGGCCTTGTTACAGAGGAAAAAGACACAAACATATATGTATACAAGAGTAGAGCAATTCTTCTCTGTTCCACACATAATTAAAAAAAACATAATAAATTTTCCATTCTATAGCAATATCAGTTTTCCTCTAGTTGTATTTAATCCCATGACCTTGAAAAGCTTCAGTCACAAAATAAAAAGAGTAGTAGGGTTTGATATGTGGCAAATAGAAAGTTTCTTCTATTTCAGGTCAGAGCTCTGAGACTGAATGAATCTTTTTTCTCTAAAGAGTCAGAGAACCCTCAGCTGTACAAAGATGTTCAAAAATGAGTTTCTTTGACAGGGTAGAATGAAGCCTTTAAAGTTGTGATTGACAATAAGAAGAAAAAAAATTCTTGGAGTAGGTCTATGGGATAATTGTTCAAATTCTTAAAAGATAAAAAGTGGAAAGCATGTCTCTTGGCTCTAACAGTTTTACACAAACAAAATATTGGTTTGAAATGTTTGCCATAAAAACAACCACCTTTTTAAAGTTCAAAAAACAAACTTTGGAATTAAAAAAATCATCAATAATTCTACCATCTAAATTAAAAAGAAACAATGCACAGGATTATCCACTTTATGTATTTCTCTGTGCATATTATGTATGGAATTGTAATAAAACCATAGCCCTTGATATATATTTAAGTATCATTATTTACTAAAGCAGTCACATCCTCTGTACTACCATAGGAACTTGTAACAGTAGATGATTTGGTGAAAAGGAGATTGAGTTTGAATTAAGGCTATCTCATATGCTCTATGTTTGACATGGATAAGATTTTAACTTAGTAAAAATTTTTACATATTACAAAATGACTAATTATTTATAAGGTTATTATGATGACATAATAATACATTTATAAACAATATGCTTATCATACCTCCTTATATGTACTAATAATAAAAACTTAAAATCATTTGATACACCTTTTAATTTTATTTGTACATATAAAATATTTAATATTATATTATAAATGGTATCATTTGCATTTATATATTTTATAAACAAGTTTTCCTGAGATATTATTACATTGTTAAAATTTAAATTATTATTTATTTATCCCATTTATTCCCTTTTTAATTATCCCATATATATTGCATTTATTTAACTTTATTTTATTTGTTTGGGTACTATATCACTTGTGCTTGGGGCTTACTTCTGGTTTCCTGCTTAGAGTTTACTCCTGGAGGAGGTCATGTGACCCTATATGACCAAAGAGATAAAGTCTGGGTCATCTATATAAAAGATAAGCTCCTTACCATATATTCTATCTCTCTTGCCCCATGAATTACATTATTAATGAGTTCATTTTTTTTCATTTGCTAAAAACATAAATGCATATCTCTCAAATGTATACAATGAGTCTCTTACTATATCATTTCTTTCAATTCAGCACTTTCAGTGTTTTTAGTACTCTAAAACCATATCATTTATAGCCAATGTTGTTTATATTACCAAATACTTTGTAAAGTTTAATAATTATCAAATCTCATACTTTAAAAACTGAATTTTTCTGTTTACAATTTTATACTCATGTTTTATAATAATTGATACAACCTTATTATTACCTACAATTTAGGGTCAGAAGTAACAGGCACCCCTGTCTGAAATCAGGGACAGTTTCAGTTCAATGTTTGGTGACCGTTTCCTACTGGTTATTAAACTCCTGACTCATTTTTGCAAAATATGCCCTCCAGTACTTTGAGCCATGTCCCCAGACTACTTTATGAAGTTTTGAAATTTTCTTTCAGTAAACTTATTTAAGAATATAGCCTTACAGAAGATATTTAATTTGAATCGTGCTGTTGAGACTATTGGAGCTGCTTTGGTGACAGAAGATATTTAAAGATATGAACATTTGGATTTTGCTGAGGTATGGATGGTATATAGAAAACTCTATTCCTACAGATACTCATGACAAAATCTTCTACTTCCCTTGCTTATTAGGGGGGGCTGGAGAGATTCTAGAGTGTTTGCCATTCTCACAGCTGACATATATTAAATCCCAACATTCCATATGGTACCCCAAGCCCAGCAGGAATGATTACTGAGTACAGAGATAGAAATAATCCCTGATAACTGGGTGCAACCTAAAATCCAAAAATAAATGAATTATCTTGCTTTTTAACATATTCTTTACCTATTTTGAAATATATGTGTTTTTTTTTTTTCAGCAGCCTCTCCCAGCCCTATGTGTATAGGTCAGATTTAGATTATACCTGAGGAATACCTGAGTTAGGCCCCAATAGTAGAGGAATAGAGATCTTCAAAATGCTCGTTTACATTTTAAGGTTAGAAAAAAATTTAAATTTTACTTTTAAGTTATAGAAGTGTTACCATTTTTTTATTATGACTCTAAAACTATTAATTCCATTGACTGACTCTTCTTAAACTATCCTTTCACCAAAATCCTCCTAACCATCAAAATAAAACAATAAAAATAGAACAATAATTCAAAAATGTCTTTTCTATGTAGCTTTCTCTGAGTATCCTAAAATGAATTAAGTTCTACAATTGTATCTATCATTATTCACAATGTTAACCCCAGAATTTAAAGTTTTGAAATGAACTAGTTTAGATTTATATTTTCTATGGAAAAGGGAGGTATATTTGAAGGAATGAATAGTTTTATTTTCTAAGAATTTCTTATATATCACAAAACATTTCACCTTGAAAAGATTTTTTCTAAATACTTAAGTGTCTTTGCTTAGAATTAGGGAGAATATATTTTTTTGTGTCATGCCCAAATCACAGAAAGATGAATACATAAGGGATTTATGAATGAAAAGACAGCTCATATCTTGGGGAGATAAACTGACCAATACTGGCTATAAAATATGTTTCAGAAAAAGTAAGAGGAGTTTAATTTTCTTCTGAGTAGAGTTAGGATGGTAAAACAATCTTATAAGTTAGGGTTTTTCAGTAAAACATCCATACTTATAAGAGTAGGCAATGAAATTCATTAAATTAATTAATATACTATAACCATACATCATTGCTGATTATAAGTATAGAAAATGGCTGAGAAACATTGGGAGAACTTTTTTTATCATATGTTATTGATAAAGCAAGTGACTTAAGTATATCCTTTATTGTGTTTTTTCCACTGGCCAGTTCTATTCATCAAGTAGTCTGTAACTTTTATTGAGACAAGAACATTTATAAGAATGTGTCTCTATTCAATATAAACTAAAAGGATGTTTCAATATAAAAAATACTAAGTAAAGAGTTTATCATCCGGGGCCGGGCGGTGGCGCTGGAGGTAAGATGCCTGCCTTACCTGCGCTAGCCTAGGAGACGGACCGCGGTTCGATCCCCCGGCGTCCCATATGGTCCCCCAAGCCAGGAGCGACTTCTGAGCGCATAGCCAGGAGTAACCCCTGAGCGTTACCGGGTGTGGCCCAAAAACCAAAAAAAAAAAAAAAAAAAAAAAGAGTTTATCATCCAAAGTATAAGTTTAAGAAGGTGTTTTCTTGCCTTCTTAATTAACACTAGATTCCATATACTGTTTGAGTTTGATAGAAAAAAATGGGGTGGACACAAAAATTGTAAAATGTTCCAGATATTTTATTGCACAACATTTGGAAGGACATGTGCTTAATCAGTTTAGGTCAAGCTTTCTTCAAATGCATTCTCAAAAGTTATTTCTTGCCATAGTTCTCATCTTCAAAATAAATCAATGGCTTTTCAAGCAGTGTTTGTCCACAATTCCCTGATTGTTATTATTCAAATTTATGCAATTTTGGTATAAGTCTAATGCAACTGTTAGGATCCTAACTCTTATAAGATCACAGCAATTAAACTATGGTTAGAGATTTCACTGGCAAATGGATAGTCCTATTCTGTGTCAACTGTTAGATGTGTTTCTTTTTTTATTCTGAGGGTTTTGGAGGAAGATGTAGAATTATGATGAAATAAAAAATGCATTATAAACTGTATTGTAAAATATTGTAGTTAGAAGGTAATTTATAATATATATGGGTCTCTTAGTCTTTTTAGGAATTGATGCAATCGAATTTCCATAATTCCAATGAAAATAAGTAGTTAATTAATACTTCTATTTCACTGAAAACCTAGAATTGTCTTTTTCTACTTCACATACCCCAGGTGTCTGAATATGCAATGATTATTTTGAGAGAAGCTGAAATTTATTGACTGAATGAATGAATGATCTAGTAAATTATTGCACTGTCAAAAATGGTAATTAACTGTGCATAAATATGGGGTTTTGTTCCTAACTCTCTCATTATACTTATACATTTAGCTTGACATTTTGCTTTAGAGTAGATATTCAATGAATGCTTTTATTTTAAGAAAAAATTAGCTGGTGTTTGTGTTTATGCACTTTTCAAATATTTTCTTGTCAGAAGTAAATTTCCATGAAACCAGAAATTTATTTTTGATCTCCTGTTTTCTGGGAGGCATCTATTAAAGAACAAATCTACACTTTCACAGTGGGAGGTCAGTTACTTATTGAGTGATTAAATACTTAGATTCAAAATGAAGACAGAACTCTGGCACAGGACAACAATAGATTCATTAGTGTAAGAATTGTGTTTGATTTGCTTGCTCAGCTATTCTAATGGTTACCAGTCTATCGCATTAACAATAAGACTTATGTTGAATTATCTATATTTGCAGGAGACATTTAAGTGTCTTATTATCCATGACTTTTGTAGACATCAATTGACATAATATAGTAATTAAATCTATTGTTCATCAATTAATTTGAATTTATTCAATTGAGTCATTTTCTTTTTTAAGTTATTATATAAATGTTTGATTATGTTAAGATTTTTTTACCTAAATATTATACTAAGTAGCCTTGATTATAAAGCAGAATAGCAGAATAAGTAATCTGAAGGGAAGAACATAGAAATTCATTGGCACAGACTAAAATTTATAGCATTAGTCAGGTAGGAAGATCAGTAACCCTTGGATTTGAACCTATTCAGAGATTAAACTACTGCTGCTCAGTCCCAATAAAGCTAGATCCTTGACAACATCCAATAGATTCAGTCAAAACCACTCTACTATCCAGGACAATCACATCACTTAAAACTATCTTATTGGGAAGTTTAATTATATTCGCAAAATCTTTACAGCAATACCAATAATAGTATCAATTAAAATAACATGTAGTCAAGTCAAAGTAATATATTAAAAAGTAAAAGAAGCAGCAGGCTTCACAGCTTTCTTCCCAGCTAACTTCTGTTCCTCAACCAGAGACAATGAGGGAGTAGGAAACATCAAAAGGGAAATTCTGTCATAAAAATATTTTTCTCAAAAATTGCTGTTTATTCCACTTTCTACTATAAAAAGACTCTTGCTCAAGAAGTCTTTTCAACAGACTGATATTTCCTTTGAATACGTCTTGGAAGGATATAGGCAATTCAGCATGGGATGGAGGGTGTTCTGCTGCTGCCTTTTAAATCAGGGGTCTTCAGTGACCAGCAATAACCAGTGAGAACTTTTTCTTCATGTCAGAGGATAGGAGATACATATTTGTAATACAATTTACATGGAAGAAAAACTAAAATGATTAGTATAGTAAAATGTGCAGAGTAACTAGGTCCATTACTAATACTGATAGCTGCAGTGATCAAGATGTGTATTATAGTGAAGTTATAGCTACAGAAAACAATGGGGCAGAATTAGAAAGAAGAAATGTGTCTAGAAAAATACGTAGACAGCTAAAATGATATATAAATAGATTGATAAATAGATTTTCTCTTAACAGGATAGTGCTTAGCTCCAACATCTGTTGGGGTTGGACTTAGCACCCAACATTAACTAATATGAAGATGACAAGAAATAACAACAACAGAATCAATACCCAATCTACAACATACTAGACACAGAGGAAACCACTTGTACTAGAAGCCCAGGGGGTAAAGGAGGGGATGTGGGATGCATGCTGGGAATAGGGATGGAGGGAGGACAACATTGGTGGTGGGAATGCCCCTGATTCAATGTCGCTATGTACTTAAAATATTACTGTGAAAGATTTGTAATCCACTTTGGGCAAAATAAAAATTAAAAAAAATAAAAATAAAAATAAAATAATGTATTTTCAATAAATTTTGTTGTAAAAAGAAAGATATATAGGGGCTGGGAAGGTGGTGCTAGAGGTAAGGTGTCTGCCTTGCAAGCACTAGTGTAGGACAGACCGTGGTTTGATCCCCAGGCGTCCCATATGGTTCCCCCAAGCCAGAGGCGATTTCTGAGTGCATAGCCAGGAGTAACCCCTGAGCGTCAAACGGGTCTGACCCAAAACCAAAAAAAAAAAAAAAAAAAAGAAAGAAAGATATATAGACTAAACTTGGTATTCATAAAAAACATATAGCTTAAACAAAATATGAACTAAAATGAATCAACCATGCACTTAAATATAAAATGTAATTTAATTCATTTTAGGACACATGTAATATTAGATCATATTTAAATGTGCCTAGGACTTACTTTTGGCTATATGCTCAGGGATCATTCATGCCAGCATTCAAGAAACCATATGGAGTGTAAAGGATCAAGCTGGGGTAGGCCACATGCAAGACTCTCAAATCATAATAGTATAAAAATTTTATTAGCAGGAAAAAAATTAGAGATCTGGGGCTAGACACAAAACTTTCCAATTTAGCACCAAAATACTATTCAAAAATAATATATTGGTAGGGGCCGGAGCAGTGGTGCAAGGGTTAAGGGTTAAACCTTGGGCATGTTACCCTAGGATGGACCGCATTTCCATCCCCAGGAGTCCCATATGGTCCCCCAAGCCAGGAGCGATTTCTGAGTGCATAGCTAGGAGTAACTCATGAGCATCACCTGTTGTGGCCCCCAAAAACAAAAATAAAATAAAAATAATATATTGGTAAAATATAATGTATCAAATAAAAAACTTTTATATAATTGAATCAGCAAGATAAATATATATGCTGGTAACATATAAACATCTATAAATAATATATGTAACAAAAATAGGAAATAAAAGATTACAAATAATTAATGAGCAATTAGTAAATAAACAAATACATATATTAAAAATTTCTAAAATGGGAATATTCATTAGATAAGTAAACAAAATGCTACTTGTCATTAGAGAAATACAAATTGAGAGCATCTATATTAATAGAGAAAGCAACAAAAAGTTGAAAACTACAAATGTTATAGAATATTTAGAAAACTTGTTCATTCATCTGTTTCTACATTTATATATTGCTAGTGTGAATTTAAAATGATATAGTCACTATTTAACATACTTTTATCAGTTATTAACATATTAGTAAATGAAATGATAGTAGTAAATCTGTAATTAATTCATGTAACCTGAAATTTAAAAACCAAGTCATTCAAAATTAGTGGTTAATAAAACAGTATGATCTATACCATGGAGGGATATACTAAAGAATTAATAATATATCAATATGCAACACAGGTATTATAATTAAGGTAATTAATAAGAATGTAATAAAGTAGTTCTCAATAGACATCCATTATTTTTTTCAATTAACAAAAGATTTTGAACTTACAAATCTTTGAGGAATAGAAAACTGATTAGTGGTTGGCAGGGATTAGAGAAGTAGAAAGTCGGTAGAAATCTATTTGTCTATACTATAGAAAGACTATGAGATATTATTACAGTTTTAAGACTGTTCCTTGTCTTTGTTTTATGCCAATATTCTATTCAAATTTTTAATATATACCCAAGAGGAAGATTGTAAAATGAATATAGGGGATTACCATGTATTACTGTGAAAAACTTTTATATAAATAATTTTGACATTTAAAAGTTTAATAAAAGGCAATTATATTAATCACAGGATGTAACTTACTTTCCAGAGTTTTAACTTTTAAACTTAAAATAAATGTGAGTCATGGATATTCATTTTTGATCATGATTTTAGATACATTTTGAGTCAGATGCCTTGATTAACTAAATTTACTAATCTAGTATATAGATATTCAGTCATTTCTTTTTAAAAATTACTTTATTTAAACACTGTGGTTATAAAATGGTTCATGATTGGGTTTCAGTCATACAATGTACACCATTCTTTCCCAGTGAACGTTTCACCCAAGCAATGTCCACCATTTCCCTCCCACTCCTCCACCTGCTTCTGGGGGCACTTTACTTTTCTCTCTTGCTCTCTCTTTCACTTTTTTTCTTTCTAATGCTGTTTTTTCACTATTATTAATAAAGGGATAACATGTGTATCACTTTATCTTCGTATTATACTAGTTCTTAACCACAGTGATCATTTCCAAATATGAATGATATAGCGGCATAGAAGATCAGTTGAACCTTCTCTCCCCTAGCTGTATTGCTCCACTATTTGTGGCAAGCATCTTACCATGGGCTGGCCCTCATCTCTATTGTCTCTGGATATTAATACCATATTTATTTTATTTTTCTTATATCCTTCAAATGAGTGAAATTATTCTATATCTATCCCAGATAGTATTTTATATTTGTTTATATTTGAAATTATATATAGATGCACTATGATTTAAAGAATAAATTGTCCATGTTAAAAGTGAGAATAACAACAGTTTTTAAAGAAGAAACTATCTGGAAGTGATCAAATAAAGTAATGCATTTGATTAAAATAATTAAAGGTCAAAGAGAAAAATCTACATTTGTGTTGTTTGATCTAGCCTTCTTGATTTGCAGTTCTCTAACCATAAGAATTATTACAACTCTACTAAAAAGAGAAAAGAAAAGATAGGAAAGAAAAGAAAAGGAAAAGAAACAAAAAATGAAAAAGGAAAGAAAATGGAGATAGAGAAATAAAAACAAGAATGCACACTGCAGGTGTTTTGATGTATTAAATATCTGTGGTACGATTATTTAGGGACATAAAAAGAAAAATCAAAGGTTTGTTTTTATAGAACTTTTAACGGTGACACCTTTGAATAGACTACATAGTTAGCAATCAGCAATAAGAATGATCCAGCTGGCAGTCCTATTCAAAGGTGTCTACAAGAGTTTAGCTATTGTTATTGGTTAAGTTAGCCTGAAATAGAGAAAATAGTGAAAAAGTTGACATGACCTAAATACCTTACTAAACTTTAGAGATGAGGTATGAATTCACTATAGAACTTGTGTGGCAGCAAAATCTTAACATCACTTGAACCTAAAGCCTATAGTTTCAATGATTTTTCTTTATTTGTTATTGTATTCATTTGAGGTTAGGCTTCCACAGTAGTGTATTTCCATGTCATTGCCTATGATTTCTTCAATAAACAAGAAGACATAAAATTCAGAGAGGAGAAATAATGTCTTATGGAAGACAAGAAAAATTATGCACACTCTGAAATTTAGAGAAGACAGGTACAACATTAGCAGATCCTCAGTTATTTAATTCATCAGGTACCGAGATGAACCTCCTGCCCCAATAAGCCAGCACCCAGCTCCCAAAGCAAAAGGATACCTTCTCAGTCCCACATCTCATGTACCAGCAAGAGACTACAACCAACACTCCTGATGACTCTTGCTTTTTGACCCTCCTTCTCACCCTCCTGAATGTGGACTGTTACATGCTACCAATTCAGCCCCAGAAGGAACCCCAGCCCAAGGTCATTAACTGATCCCTTGTTGTAGCAAATCATTTCTCAAACTCAACAAGACCACTGTGTGATGAAAATGTGCCCTGTATTCCACTCCCCCATAAGAATATTTCAAAAGACTTAATGGGGGAGGTTTATATGTCCTTTATATGTTTAACACCTCTATAATAATAACATTGAGTCTGTTTATTCCCAAATGTAAGAGCCTCTTAAAAAACTTATTTTCTTTCATTTCTTTTATTAAATTTCTTTTTAGTTATTTATTCACATATATATGTATATATATATGTATATATTTTTTTTTCTTTCTCCTCCTTTACTTCACCTGTTTTGGTTTTACTTGGTATGAAAACATACAAGAAAAAGTCCTGCCAGGGATAAAAGATTAGGTCGGGCTGGCGAGGTGGCAATAGAGGTAAGGTGTCTGCCTTGTATGCGCTAGCCAAGGAAGGACCGCGGTTTGATCTCCCAGTGTCCCATATGGTCCCCCCAAGTCAGAGGCAATTTCTGAGTGCTTAGCCAGGAGTAACCCCTGAGCATCAAACAGGTGTGGCCTGAAAAACCAAAAAAAAAAAAAAAAAAAAAAAAAAAAAAGCTCAGGTCAAAACCAGAGCACAGGGATTGTGTAGCCTGGCATTCTTACCCCCAAATGCACCAACAATATAATTTGGCACCATTTTTTTCAAAGGCATACTAAGAAAAGGGAAATTTTATGTATAGAAAAAAAGCTCTTTTCTACCAGAGACAATAACCCATATATTTTATAATACAGGAGTACCTCTGACCCTGAGCATGTCATATGGATCCAACTTAGACTCCATGTGATTGGACAGTGACCATCCAACCCAAACCCCCAGATACCAGATGTGAAACAGACACAGATCCCAACAACAGCACCAGGAACCAAACTCCTCCTGGGAAATTCCTAGTACTGCTCTGGCACCAACTTGCACCCGTTTTGATCTGACATTCAGACATGAGGAAACGGCAACAAATTGATCTAAGAGAAGGTATAATTGATCTAAGAGAAGGTATAATGAAATCAGAAGGTATATCATCCATTGCTTTATGGAAAAAACCAAAATCTCTAACTAGAGAAGATTGACTTTGACAAACATGGACTGGGCACAACTTATCGAGGCAACAGTAAGAATGATCCTAGCTTAGGCCTCAGCCTATGACTCTTACAAAAACCAAGATCTCTAATTCCAGAGGTCTGACTTTGACAATTGCAACAGAGCAGAACTTCTAGAACCATGTTGAAAGACTCTATCTGAGGCTTTGAGGAGCAAAAACCAAAACCACTAATTACAGAAGACTGATTACAACAACAGTGATGGAACAGAACTTCAATTGTAAAGAAAAACTCTCCTAGCCTTTGTCCTATGACCTATGCAAATACCAAAATCTCTAGTTACACAGGTCTGATGTTATCATTCATAACCGAGTGCTAAATTTCCTAGTACCATATAAAGACCTTGGGATCTGAAAATGAGCATGTATGAAGCCTGTTGATGTTCCAATGGCAGTATGCTTCTAGGGCAGAGAAACGCTGTATCTCTTAGGGCTTAGGACAAGGAAATCCCCCTTCTAATTTCCCCAATACTTACTGTGCCTCTTCAAAAAACAAAAACAAAAACAAATACACAAACCTTTTTAAGTAGTTGCTGGTTTGTTTTTTATATTTGTTTGTTTCTTTGATTTGGGTGTTTGATTTTTACTGTCATTGTTGTTTTGTATTGTTTTTGTTTTCTTTTGTTTTGCTTTGTTTTGTTTTTGGTTTTTGTTTATTTTTTGGAGTAGCTGGTTCTGGTTCTTTGTTCTTTTTTTTTTTTTTTGTATTTTTGTGGCTATTGTTTTTTTTTTTTTTTGTCTTTTTTGTTTTGTTACCTTTTTTTTCTTTTTTCCCTTTCTTCTTCTAAATTGATATTTGTAACACCTAAATGAACTCCTCCTAGTTTTTTGTCTTTTGTTTGTTTTTCTCTTTTTTGTTTGTTTTTTATTTTTATTTTTTTTTTTTATCTTTTCCCTTTTCTTTTCTTATATCTCCAACAGAACCACATTACTGGAACCATCTTGTTCAGCCTCATAACCAAACTCAACAGTAATTTGCATTAGAAAAATGATTTTAGCAACATGTTAGACTTTGAAGCTTTAAAGTTTCTAAATCATGTTGATAACATTAAACTAAATAAAAGAACTCTAGAAACACCAGTTTTAGTTAATGTCCTGAGGCAAGTAAGTTAATTCCTAATTGGGACCAGAGTGATAGCACAGCAGTAGGGTGTTTGTCTTGCACAAAGCTGACCTGGGACAGAATCTGGTTTGATCCCTGGCATCTCATATGGTCCCCTGAGCCTGCTAGAAGAGATTTCAGAGTGCAGAGCCAGGAGTAACTCTTGAGCACCACACGGTGTGGACCTCAAACAAACAAACAAACAAAAAACCACAAAAGTTAATTCTCAATTAAAAAAAAAAAACATACTCAAAACACTTGGATATTTTTTTTTTTGCTTATATTGCCTTTTCATTTCTTTGTTAAAAGCAATTTTACACTGTTGGCAAGAAGGAATTCAACAACCTATTTCTCACTGAAATGAAGGAAGATTTATATGTGTTTGTTATATTTGACTTGAATTTTAGATAGAAAATGAGGCATAGTTAGAATATCAGATAGTAGAGCATTAAAAGCAGCAAAAAGATTCTCTTGATTATTTCTTTTGCCTGAAAAGCACAGCAGGAGTTGGAGACCTGCAAATAAATGAAAAAGATATTATAGGTACACACACACATATATATATATGTGTGTGTGTATGTGTGTGTGTGTGTGTGTGTGTGTGTGTGTATAAATAGAACATCTAAGACCCTGAGAAGAAATAGGAGTTAGACTGTTGGGAAAATTGATGCTTTGAAAGCATTTCTGTATGTGGCTGAATTGAGAGGGGGAAGGGTAGATCAAGAAAAAGATAAATGCCCAGGAAATCTAAAAGGAATTTAGCCTTCATGTTGGGCTAATTAGTGATCTCCCCTGCAAGGAACCAATCTAAAAAGACTGCTGTAGGACATAGCTGCTTCTTTTAAATTACCCATGTTTAACAAAAGATTAGAAAGCATTTAAAAAGGCAGTGAAACATGATCTGTTCTAAGAAAAAATATTTCTACAAACTGACCCTAAGTAATCATAAAATACTACTAAAAATAGTATCAAATTATAACTTAAGTGTGTTTAAAGAGAAAAAGGAAAGCTCAAAAATACAAGACAAATTTGAATAAATTCTAAATAAACTAAAAATATAAATAAATACATAAATTATTTTAGAACTAAACTGTAAAATTTAAGTTAAAATAGAAAACACAACAAATCAATTAAAAAGCAGTAGAGAAATCCAGAAACACTTAAAAAGCAAGAAGAAATAATCAAGAACTTGAAAAGACATCATACTAGATTGTTAAGTATAGGAAAAAAAAGAATAAAGGAAAACAGTAATCATAAAGATTTTACACAACATTAAATAGTTCAATATATGCATTACAGGGAAAAATATATTGGAAAAAATAACTTGCAAAGCTTTTCAATGTTGAAAAGTTTGATATACACAAATAAGAAATAACAAAAGAAAATTATACCATTTTGGAATAAAACACCACTGGTGAGAAGTAGAGTTTCTTGGGTGGTTTATTTGAAGAGGTGACCACCTCTAGCCTCAAGAAGAAAACTGCTGCTTCCCACAATACCCTCTTATTCACCTAGGGGAATTTTTCAAAAATTAGACTGATCATAATCTATGATGAGACCTTGCATAATAGGGATGTTCAAGTTATGTCAGCCGCTTCGGGCAGCCTTCAAGTTGCACCTAAAAGTCCACTTGTTCTGATGATTGTTCTGGTGCATGTCATGGGGAAATGATCCCTCTAACCTGATTAATTGGGTAGCTGTGGACTTAAGATGGAGTGAATAATTGTTCTTGAAAGGTCCGGAAGTCCTAATTTTAGCTGCCCGGCGCAAAGAAATGAAGAGGCTTATGAGTTCCAGCAGATGCTTTAAAAAGTGCTTTTAATACTGACCATTATGAATGGTCAGGGTCTATGAATTCCCACCAGAATCAAAGACCTCGTGGGTCCCTCGTTACCCCCTTATATAGGATGGGAAGTGGGAGGGGAAGAAGAGTCCTTGAGGGCTGGACTTCCGCTACGATAACACCAATGATTCGTGAGGTAGGGGTAGAGGTGGGGCCGAGGCAGTGACGACTTCCTTAAGGGGCAGGGCACCCACCAAGGTTGGTGGGGGGGGGGCTGATTTCCCTTTTCAATCCCCACTTCTTGTACTGGAGGCTTCTAATCCTAGAAGCCAATGTGATTTTGGGGCCTTTACTTTCTGATATTACTGGTCATAATTATTTGCATGAGCTAACCCTGCATGGGCCAATGGCTACCAGAAGTAAAAAGGCTTAGGAGGGGCCCCAGTAGGAGTATTAGATAGGGGAGAATTTCATGCCATAAAGACCATAAGGGACCATTTAATAGCTTTGTATCTTGGCCAGCTACTCTTGATGGTGCTTGATTTTGTTTTACACATTTGAAATTAACTTTTGTGAGAGTTTGTTATTTCTGTTTAGCCCTGCTAGTTTTGCTTTTCCAGTTACCAATTTTCCTGCAACTTCTGAGCCCTACCAGTAGAGTGCTCAGACCTAGGAGTGCCTAAGAAATGTATGCTAGGCAGAGGGATGGGCTCTGTTCCTGGGATGATGTTAATGTTGGGGAGCACTAATGCTGGGATGCATAAGCCAAATTTTTACCACATATTTATATCCGTTTCGGAGGTAAATACCCTGGGCTAGAGGGATCAGGCAGGACTTTTGAGCACTGAGTACCTTCTACCTGACCCAGGTTTACAGATTTGGTGCTGTTATGAATAGCAAACAGAAGATTTAAAGCTAAACGGGATTACCTTTTGACATAAGTACAGGTAGAAGAAGCAAAGGTTAGATTACCTAGTGAGACAGGGACAGCCAGAGGCCAATTTCCCCCACCCCCAAGAGGGAGGCAAAGGCTGAGGTTTTGCTTTACACACCCATTTTGGCCCCCCAAACACACACATGGGAAGTAGAGGACCGGAGGTAAGCAGTTCGAGCCCTTCCTTAGCAAGTGCCAGGGAGAGCATTTTCAGAGTTAGTGAGTGCATTAGGGCTGAAGTGTGCCCGCCAGACCCGTATCTTGAGAGGATTCTTAGTGTGCTTCACTTTTCAGGTTTTGGATGGAAGGCGTGAACCCAGGAAGCATGCAGTTCACCTTGACAGCAGTTCTTTTCACATAGGCTGTGAATTCCACAACGAAAATAAGGAGGTTTCTGCTTTCTTTTCTTCATTTTTGCAACTTAAACAGCTGTTGGGGTAGAGAGCCCTAAACTCCAGTTGCCTTTCCTGCACTGGGTTAGACAGAGATGAAGAAATTTTATTTTTATTAATGACTGTTTTACTTTTTAACATTACCAAGAGAAGCATAATTTTTGCTACCTGCTTTAACCTCTGGGATAGATAGGCATAATGTTATTCTTAGTAGTTAACTTGGCTTATTAATTTCTGCGGCCTTTATTTTCCCCTTATAGTTTTTTTTTTTCTTTGATGACCATTTTGCTTTAGAGATTTCATTACCCTAGAAGTTATTAGAGGGAACGTGGTCGAAGATCAATCTTCTGTAGCTACTTCAGGCTGACAGGGGACTGCAGTTTCAATCTCTAGATAGGGTGAAATCTCATATTTCCCTAAAGGAGCAGTTAACTGGTTTACTTTTACAGTTTTAACACCTGAAAAGGATTAGATTAATTATACAGGGGAATATTACTTAACCCACTCAGGCCTTGGAGCAGTAAATAGCACAACTTGAATGGCATAGCTGTTCTTATTGTCTGTAATGATAGCACAAATTAATTAACAGAAAACAAAGCATAATAGCATTATGAATAAACAGTTTTGAGTTACTTCAGTTAGACTAACATTTGCATTTGCAATTTATGATTTGGTTTAATACAACTAGTAAGAGCATTTTTACATGAGTTACTTTAAAGAAGTGGGTTTTAAGTTAGGCCCACTAGAATTTTAATTAGCTACCAAAAATGGTTTTTCTCTCCACCTTTACCTTGTACCTTACCCGGTATTTGAATAACTTGGCTTTTTTCTTTGCACATATACAGCACTGTTGGAGAAATCTCCATCTGGGGCACCCCCATTACTTACAGAGCTTTTTTGAGGATAGGTTGTGGACACTGCAGGTTTTTCACAGTCACTCAGGTTTGGCTGATGAGTTGGTCGGTTCAGCATGAGGTTCTTCTGGCTGGGCATCTCACCCTCTGCAGGAATTTTTAGAGGTGACTTGTCTGTTCCACTCCTCTCCAGGTTTGGAAGAGACTGACCTCGAATTCTCTTCTGAGCTTGAGGGAGAGAGCAGGGCCCACAGGCTGTGATAATTTTCTAGGAAAATCTTCAATTTCCTTACTCAGGCCATTTATTTCAGTTTCTCGCCGGTGCCTGCTTGTCACACCGCCTCAACTCCAATTATTCCTCTGAAAGAGGGCTTTGGGGTTCCCTTACTAATTTTTTTGATTTTCTGTTTGCATGAGGACTACTCCCCATGCAGAGAGAAAAGCCATTTGCTTGTATTCTGTGCAAAGCAACATGATGCCATGACATAAATGGTACTAAAAGGTTCTGGGAGAAGAGAAAAAGCAAATATTACTTAAATTACTTAGATAATTTTAGAATTTTTTTTTTTTTGCAACGAAACATTTTATACATTTTTAAATAAAACCATGACCAATTTTATAAAACCTCCTGTGATACAAATATTAATGTTCTTGGTAACATATAATGAAAAATTGCAAAATAATATTTTAATTATGCTTAATTCTAAATATAGAAATTCACTTAGTTTTCTAAACAGAAAACACCAGGAATTTACGTTACACAAATTAATGTTGAAAACCAGAAAGAATGAATACTTACTACTTTTGGTAGAACATGCTTAAAAACATTTACATTTTTTTAACCTAGAGACATATTAATAATTATTTAGATTGATTATACACATTTTTATTACACATTTTTAATTTCTTTTACACCACTTTCCTTTTTGCATGCAAGGCAAACGCCCTACCATTCGGCTTCTTCTCTTTTTCCTCCCTTTTTTTTTTTTTTTTTTTTTAAGCTTCGCCACTCATTCTTTTGCAGTGGTTCCGCTGCTAAAAATTTTCACGTGCACCGAAAAACAAACAAAAATAACAACAGTAATTTGCAACATTTTCTTATTAATTTTTTTAAGAAACCTTTAAGTTAGAAATTTAAATGCTTAAAAAAAAATTTTTTTTTTGACTTCCAAACCATTTGCTAGATTTTTCTTTGATATGTAAATGACCTACATTCCTCAGCCAGGTGGAGCTGGGAGGACAATAGTTTGCCCTGGGGCGTGGTGAATTTCTTCACCACGTGGTGAGTTAAAAAGCATTTTTTTTTTCTTTTTCGGCTAGAAAAAAAACGGCCAGTTGCTCTTTTTGGCCTGAACGCATGGCAGGATAGTTGGGGAATTGCAAAGTTCAGAAATTCTCCAGGAAAATTTATTCCCGATGGCCATTTGAGAAATCTGGGATTTGCAATTTCCAACACCCCCCGCCAAGTCCCTAGTGTGGACCTTGCATGCGCCAGCTTCCTGGTTGGGTGGGGAGCGGGTTAGGCGGGTTTCGGGCGCCCTCTCGCCGCGCCGCGGGCAGCGGGGGTTGCGCGTTTCGCTGCTGGGACGACTGACGGGCGAGGGAGACGCGGGCTCACCGGCGGTCGGCCCCTTTCCCCAGGGGTCGGCCCTTGAGAGGGGGTCGGGCTTGCGTCCCGTGGTCAGACCAAAAAAAAAAAACATAGAACACACAGACAAGAAACAGACAGACAAACAGACAGCGTGGCGCCACAAATAACCAAGCAAAATGCGTTCAAGTAATCTCTGCATTCCACAATAAATCCTAGACAGACAACTATGCCAATGACCAAGTTCTTGAGCTCCAAAAATCACAGACAGACAACCTCTTCAGCAGCTCGGAACGTCTTCCAGCTGCTCTTACTAAACCCCTGGGGTACCACCAGGGTCGTGACCTAAGCAGCCAAAGTTCGTCAACCTCTTGCCCATCTGGTATACGCATCAGACGGGGAACCACACACACCTGGAAACGCATCAGGTGGAAGATTCCTTAGTCACCCGGGGGGACTTTAACCCCCCTATGAAACAAAGTCTGCTTCTACTCGGTTTCCACATCGAGCAAAGAGCTCATAACATTTGCCAAACCACCACAAAGCTAGCTTCCCACTGGACACAGAATACAACATAATCTCAGACTAAGACAGACACGAAGCAAAGCGTGCTCACACACACACATACACACATCAGAACTCACCAGACACCTTTTCATAGCTTTGTGCCGGGCAGAATGAGTGAGGACTCCTGGCTGGCTCGCCAAAATGAAAGGTCCGGAAGTCCTAATTTTAGCTGCCCGGCGCAAAGAAATGAAGAGGCTTATGAGTTCCAGCAGATGCTTTAAAAAGTGCTTTTAATACTGACCATTATGAATGGTCAGGGTCTATGAATTCCCACCAGAATCAAAGACCTCGTGGGTCCCTCGTTACCCCCTTATATAGGATGGGAAGTGGGAGGGGAAGAAGAGTCCTTGAGGGCTGGACTTCCGCTACGATAACACCAATGATTCGTGAGGTAGGGGTAGAGGTGGGGCCGAGGCAGTGACGACTTCCTTAAGGGGCAGGGCACCCACCAAGGTTGGTGGGGGGGGGGGCTGATTTCCCTTTTCATTCTTTGTAGAAAAGGAAAGTCATCTTAAATCTTACTCATTCTTTTTTATTTCTATCAATTTTCTCACACAGAAAAAATTCAGGAGTAAGTGAATTAAGTTTAAAAGTTAAATAAGTTTATTGGGAAAGTGTAGGAGGGAAGGACAGAGACACATTCTCATGAGAGTACATAGGTTTTTCCAGAATGAAGAACAGCTAGTATATACTCCAATTAGGAATGTACAGGCCATTTTTTTCAGAATGGAAAAACATGTTATAAAAAAATTAAAGCATATCTCAAGAAAGAAGATGCTAATGGAATGTGCTTTGTCTCTTTCTCTGTCAAGTTATTTTATATACAGTTTTCTTGAACTACCAAACGCTCTGTCAGCTACTATCATGGTTAGAAGGGAAAGAATTTGGAACTGTTAATGATCTTCTTTCAATACTTTTTGTGGACTTTGTTCAAATCACTTCTTTCAGAGATATATCTGTGCTTTGACTTAAATTCTTCTCCATAATAATTTTTGGCTGCTTAGAAAGACATTTTTAAAATGTTAAAGGCAACCAAAGTTTTAGGATGGTTTAGATTTCAGACACTATTTGCCCTTAAACACATAAGCAGTCTCTCCTATCTTTATGACTGCACTATGTTCCCCTTATAGAGGGTAATTCACCACAGGCAATAACAAAACTCATTTTAATCAAACTGTGAAAAAACAGTTGACATATTTTTGCCCTATAATCCCAAGTTTAATGCACTGTGGGTGGGATCTGCTCTTCTGGATTGGAAACTGTATGTTCCAGCCTACCAACCTGGAGATAACACTCCTAAGGTGTGCTGCTGCTCTCCTAAACTTCTCAGCCAGAATGTCACCAATTCTAATATATGTCTGTCCTCGGATATCAAAACCACATGGATGCTAGTGCATCTTCTCAATGACATTCAAATATATAGCTTCTATTTCTGGGTAGGTGGTCCATACTGTTTCTGTATCCTAGACTACAGCCTCAAATCTCAATTGACCCAACAGAGTAACTAATTGGCAGGTTTCTTAGCATAGTTAAATAACCCTACATGTTTAGAAAAATAACCTAAAAAACAAAACCAAAAGCCAGCATCCCATATGGTCCCCTGAGCTTGCCAGGAGTAACTCCTGAGCACCGCCGGGTGTGACCAAAATCAAAAAAAAAAAAAAAAAAAAGAAAAAGAAAAAGGAAAAGAAAAAGAACCTGAAATGCAGTTCTATTCTTAGTCAACCTTTGGTGGCAACAATTCAACAGATCAATTCTAAGTAACAAGAACCCTGAAATTCCACCAGTAAACTCACACAATTCAAATAATAATGGAAAATCTAAGGAGATCAGCAATAGTTTGGACAAAAAAGCAAATAGGCAAAATTCTTGAGCCTGTTGAAGAGGACCTAAAATCAATAGTCAATGAATTGGCAACAGAAATTAAATAAGAGCTACGAGAAAAATCAAGCACTTAATAGATGAACAAAATTCAACCAATTCAAAGAAGAAATGTTTCAGAAAATGAGGAATCCATAAAAATGGAATTGTCAGAGCTAAAAAACACTAGCAAGTCATAGAAGCAGAAACACACCAGGGGGAACTAAGCATAGAGAACTTGAATGCATATTACAAGTCATCATTGATAAAGAAGTCAAAAAGAGAGACAGGCAAAAGAGTGAAAGTAAGAAGTAAGGTACTTTTAAAAAGAGACAAGAGGAGACAAAGTGACAGCATAATTGTAAGGCATATGTCTTGCATGCTAGAACAAAACAAAGCAAAACAAAAAAGGAATTCTCTCCAAATCACAGGAATACCACAAGTTGAGGACAGAAGGAAAGGAGAAGAATAAGTAGTAGGAGATATAATGGCAGAAAACTTCCCCATTCTCTGGAGAGAGGCAGCTGTGCAAATTTAAGAGGCCAATAGAATAGCAAAGTAGACTCAAACAGAACAACATCAAAAGGTATTGTACTAAAATGGCAAGAAACTAAAAAGAGATGGATTTCTTGAATCAGTAAAGCAGAGAAAATCCTTAAATATAAAGGAAAGAAACTAAGAATCATACCAGATCTCTCATATGATAAAGTTCATTCAAGTAAATAATAGAATGACATATTCAAATTATTGAACTAAAGAAATTTTTAACTTAGTCTCCACTACCTGGAAAACCTCTCATTATATGGGAAAGAATAAAGGATAAAAACACTCTCAGACAAAAAAAGAACTTGTAACATTCATAATAACCAAACTGACTCTAAATGAACTACTGAAAGTTCCCTATAAGCCAAATAACCAATTGTAACAACAATAACCCTTCACAATATAATGGCACAAAAGCCCTTTCTGTCAATAGTTTCCTCAAATGTCAATTGACTCAACTCTCTCACTAAAAGACAGAGAGTAGAGGGTTATTTTAGGAAATAAAACCAATTCATTTGCTGCTTACAGAAAACAATTTTAAAATCTCAGGATAGATACAGACTCAGTAAAATTATAGATGACAATTTTACAAACCACTGAAAAACAAGCAAGCAAAAATCTTGAGACATACTTATATCAGTTGCGTTAAAACTCAAGAAAGTAATTAGAGACAGAAATAGACATTACTTATTGCTCAGGTGAACAATAGATCAACAGTTACTAACTCTAGTCAACACATATGCACCAGCTCCAAATGTTGGGTCAACAAAGTATGTAAGGCATTTGCTCACAAATCTTGAGAATCTCATGGACAGAACCTTACTAGTAATAAAAGATTTCAACACACTACTTTAGCTCCTAGCTAGATTCACTAGACAGAACATCAAGAAGAGCCCAAATTAAGAAACTAGAAGAGCTGGAACTAATGGATTTATATAGGGCCTTCTATACTAAAAAGTTAATATAAATTCTTTTCTGGTGTACATGAAATATTTCCTAGTATTGCTCACATTTTAGACATAGTCTAACTTAGAAAAATTCACAAATACAGGAAATATACCAAGCATTCTATCCAAACACAATGACTCAGAGATAAAGATTGACTGTAAAGAAAGGATGTAAAGAAACTCTAACATATGGAGACTGAAAAACGTGCTGCTTAATAGCTGGATCAAGGAAGAAATCAAGGAAGAAAGAAAAAGATTACCTGAGACTAATGAGAATGAAGAAACAAGTTAGTAAAATTATAAAACACAGCAAAAGCAGCAATTAAGGGGAAACTCATAGTAATACAGTCCTCTATAAGGAAATAGAAAAATAATTAAATCAACAACCTAAAGGCACACCTAAAACATCTGGAAAACCAACAAAAAGAACTCAAACACAAGTAGAAGTAAAGAAATAAAAAGAACCTGTGTATAAACCAATGTTATGGAAACCAAGAAAGAAAAGTACAAAAAAAAATGTAAATGTAAACTGGAATTGATTTTTTGAAAGAATAAATAAGATAGACCAACTATTAGCAAGATTAATATAAAAATAAAGAAAAAGTGAGGCTGCAGCTGTGGTGCTAGCAGTAAGGCATCTGCCTTTCAAGCGCTAATCTAAGACAGACTGTGGTTTGGCCCCCTGGCGTCCCATATGGTTCCCCAAGCCAGGAACAATTTCTGAGCACATAGCCAGGAGTAACCCCTGAGGGTCACTAAGTGTGGCCCCAAAATAATAACAACAGCAGCAAAAGAAATAAAGAAAAAGTGTTCAAATAAATTTAATCAGAAATAAAAGGGGAAAAATTACAACAAAACTTCCAGAAAACCAAGACATCATGAAAATTACTATAAAATTGTAGTATGTTAATCTAGAAAATCTAGAAAAGATGGAAAAATTTCTGCAGATATATAAACTTCCAAAACTGAATAAGGAGAAAATAGGTAGCTTAAGAAGAACAAGGAAAATGAAATAAATAATTAAGAATTTCCTCAAAATCAAAAGTTCAAGACAAGTTGGATGAGGGGTGATTTTTATTGAAAACTCAGAGAAGAATTACTCTTCTTAAACAATTGATCCTTAAACTCTTCAAAAATATTGAAGATATGAATCCTCCCCAACATGATACCAATAGTAAAAACTACAGACCAATCTCACTGATGAAGATTGATGCAAAAATCCTGAACAAGGGGCCAGAGTTGTGGTGCAAGTGGTAAGGCATCTCTACCTTGCCCACACTAGCCTAGGATAGACAGTGGTTTGATCCCCTGGCTTCCCATATAGTTTCTCAAGCCCGGAGCAGTTTCTGAGCACATAGCCAGGAGTATCTCCTGAGCATCACCAGGTGTGGCCCCCCCAAAAAAAACAAAACAAAAAAAAATTCTGAACAAAATCTTAGCAAATCAAATCTAAAAACACATCAAAGAAAGTATATATCATGATGAAATGTGTTTCATTGCATGGATCAAAGATGGTTCAATATATGCAAATATTAAAATCATATACCACAATAGTAAAATAAATAAAAATATCAAGTAATCATATCAATTGATTAAGAGAAACATTTAAAATGATCCAGCATCTACTTACGTTAAAAATCCTCAGAAAAATAGGTATTAAAATAACCTTTCTTAAGATATGAGGCATGAGAAGGTAATCAAAGGGATCTAAATTGGAAAAGAGCACGTGAAACTCTATTAGATAATTACATGATGCACATTGAAGATCCTAGAACATCCACAAAATGCTCCTAGAAACAAGAAACCTATACAATAAAGTGACCAAAAGCTACAAAGTGAGTAGAGAAAATTAGTTGCCTTTCTTTGTAAAATAATGAGTCAGAGGAGAAAGAAAAAAAGTTTATCTCATTTAATAATACTTTCAATAACCACCAAGAACCTAGGAACAAAAGAGGTGAGACAACTATAACACAGATACTTTAAAATACATACAAAATTGAAGACCTCAGGTAGGTAATGGAAACACCTTTTATGATCATTGACTGGAATAATAAATGTTATCAAAAATGAATATCTATCTGAATATAGATTCAATGTAAACCCTCTCCATATTCAGTAAAATTCCTCAAAGCAGAAGTCAATTAAATTTTTGTATAGCCAGAATCATACTGAAAATAAAAAAAAACTGTGAGGCATCTCAATACCTCACTTGAAACTGTACTTCAAAGCCTAGTGATGAAAACAGCCTGATACTGAAAAAGAAAAAACTATCAGACTAATGGGTCAGAATAGAATATCGAGAGATAAAGACTTAACCTCTACAACAAATAGTGAACAATTGGATAACTCTATGTAAGAAATTAAAGATGTATCCATATTCACAACTTATACAACTGATTCAAAAGTCAACTCAAAATGGATCAAAGACCTTGAGATCAGATGAAATCTATGAAGTACATTGAGGAAAAAATCAGAAGAGCACTCTAAGCACCTCTGAAACCTCTTCAATGACATGATGCCAACTGCAAAGGCTATAGAATCAAATCTGAAGAAGTGTGATGCATCAGACTAAAAAGTTTCTATATGGCTATAGAAACATGGGCTAAACTAAAAGTTAGCTAACTGAGTCTGAGAAAATATTTTCACTCAACATATACAAAGCACTTACAAAGATTATTCCCCTAATCTAAAAACCTTTCAAAATGGCCATAGAAAATAAATAGACATCTTTCTGAGGAAGACCAACAGATGGCCAATAGGTACATAAAAAACTCATCTTCTCATAACATTAGGAAAATCCAAATTGTGTTGACAATGATATATCATTTTGCACTAGTGAAAATAGCTTATATAAAAAAAACACTGAGAACAGGGGCCTGAGCAGTGGCACAAGTGGTAAGGCATTTGCTTTGCCCGGTCTAGTCTAGGATGGACAGTGGTTCAATTCACTGGCAACTTTATATGGTTTCTCAAGCCAGGAGCGATTTCTGAGTGCATAGCCAGGAGTAACCCCCTGAGCATAAATGGGTGTGGCCCAAAAACAAACAAAAGAAAAAAGAAAAGAGAAAAAAAGAACCACTGGGAACAATCTGTATTGGTTGGGATCTAGTAAAAAAGAAGGAACTCTCATCCACTACTGGTGGAAATACTATCTGGGTCAACTACTATAGAAAAGAGTATGAAAGGATCTCAGTAAACTCATAATCAATGTTTCATATGACTAAACAATTTTACTTTTTGTTATTTATCTCCAGGAAAAATACATTAATTCAAAAGTCCATACATATAACAATATTCACTCAATACAATAGGTAAAAGTTATAATCAATTTAAATACCTCACAATAGATGAGTGAATCATGAAGATGTGCTACATAAATGCTATGTAATACTACATAGTAGAAGGAATGTTGTAGTCATACAATTTGCTGCAACATGGATGGGACTAGAAAATATTACGCTAAATGGAATAAGCCAGAAGAAAAATGATAAATACAAAATGTGGTATTTAGAATAACTGCATGGAGGAATAAAATGGTTTAAGTGAGGGTTGTATAGAAACTCTTGATCCCAGAGTACAGTTTTAAAAAAGGAAGGAAATGGAGTATTGGAGTCAGATATGAAATACGACTGACAAAGCCAAGGAATCTTAGTTGCACTGATGGTGTTTTTATAAGTAAATATTGAAGCCATGGTGTCAACAACAATAATATAATGAGGCCTATAATTTAACAAGCAAAATTAAAATCGTGATTGCTATGAATGTAGGCTGGGACAGTCGGGTGTGTGTGGGTGTGGATGTGTGTGTGTGGTGGGGTGGTGGTAGTATTGGATAGTGTCTGGGAACATTGGTGACAGGTGATTGACACTGATGTTAGGACTGGTGGTAAAACATTTTTGTATAAAACTGCACTATGAATAACTTCGTAAATCACAATATCTTGACTTAAAAAAAAATAATTTTTAAAGAGGTAGCATAATACAGAAGTCAATAGGATTCAAGTATAACAATGATATTAAGGAAGTACAGAGCTAAATATACGAACCATAGAGACAACACACTGAAATCATGATACACAAACTTTAACAACCAAACTTTAAAAAGTGTTAAACATGGGCCCGGAGAGTTAGCACAGTGGTGTTTGCCTTGCAAGAAGCCGATCCAGGACCTAAGTTGGTTGGTTCAAATCTTGGTGTCCCATATGGTCCCCCATCCCTGCCAGGAGCTAGTTCTGAGCAGACAGCCAGGAGTAACCCCTGAGCACCGCCGGGTGTGGCCCAAAAACCAAAAAAAAAAAAAAAAAAAAAGAAAAAGAAAAAGTGTTAAACACCTAGATGGACTCCTCCAAGTTTTTCTCTTTTTTGTTTGCTTTCCCCCACCTCCCGATGGTACCAAGACCAGACAATCATATGTTCACTTGGTGGAAATAAGAAATAATCAGACTTGAATACCAAACTCAAAGTCAAGGATACCCAATCTACAAGTTGTACAAGTGGGGAAAAGTTCCACTTGCATTATGGGGGGTAAAGGAGGGATATGTGGGATGCATGCTAGGAACAGGAAAAAAGGGAGGACAACACTGGTGATAAGAATGCCCCTCATTCATTGTTACTATGTGCCTTAAATATTACTGTAAAAGATTTGTAATTCACTTTTACCACAATAAAAATTTTAAAAAAGTGTTTGTTAAAATGATGATGGACTATGTGGGAGAGTTATGGAAAGAAACTGGGAACATTGGTGGATGATGGGTGATGAAATATTTTATGTTTGAAACTCATCCATAAATAATTTTGTAAATAACTGTTTTAATAAAAAAGAAAAATATAATAGACTGTGCAAAAAATCACATACGCAAAATATAATCTTGAAAGCATAAAATATAGTATTCTCCTATAATAGTCCCATATCATAAACAATGGGACCTTTATAAGTTTCACATATGTTTTGCTGCAAGAATTTTACAGGTTCTAAATAAATAGGATAATGTGAAATATAAGAGAAAATTATAAATTTGTAAAAAAGGACAAATATTACCTCAAAATTATCAAGGAAACTTTAGAATAAAAAGAAAAATACTTAAAACACAAACCAATACAAATGTGTAAGTTTTTCTTAGTAAATTAAAACTGAAGAAAAATTAAAGTATACTATGCCACAAAAATAAAAGTTATGAACAAAGTTGTAATAGAAGGACTAAATAGAAGTGAAAGGCACATGAAAAAAATACATTTTTTACTTTTTTTCTTCTTTTAAATATCTTTATTTATACACCTTGATTACAAACATGATTGTAAACACCTTGATTACAAACATGATTGTAGTTAGGTTTCAGTCATGTAAAGAACACCCCCTTTCACCAATGCAACATTTCCATTCCCAATGTCCCAAATCTCCCTCCTTCCCACCCTACCCCCTCCTGCACTGGAGACTGGCTGTCTACTTCCCTCATTCATTCACATTATTATGATAGTTCTCAATGTAGTCATTTCTCTAACTGCACTTATCACTCTCTGTGGTGAGCTTCATGTAGTGTGCTGAAACTTCCAGCCCTCCTCTCTTTTGTATATGAAAACTATTGCAAAAACTGCATTTTAAAAATAAATTTTGTTTATTTGGGGTTTACACCCTGTTTTGCTCAGCACTTATTCTAGGCTTTATGCTCAGGGAGCATACCTGGTGAGGTTTAGGGGGTCCATATGTTGTGTCAAAGATCCAGCACTCTATCTTCTCCCCATATTATATTATTATAATTGTCATTCCTATCATTATCATATTATCATTCCCTAAATAAAGTTTTTAAGTAAAGAAAAAGATATTCCTGAATTATCCAACGTGAGACAGATTTGTCAAGAAATAGCTTTATTAAACAGGTTAATACAGGCTCAAAGAAATCAGATACAGAGTCTGTACTGCAAGAAAAGGAACTATTTTTTATTTAAATAACTTTATCAAGAATATTACAGAGTGGAAAGCAGGACTATAATAGAAAAAGACATTCCTTTTCTACTGATTGGTTGGCAGGACCCTGGAGTGTAAGAGGCTGTACGCTCAAGCATCTGACTTCTGAGAGAATAAATGCTTCCTCTCCCCTCTCACTACTTTACTGCACACACCCACATTCCACCCTTCTATGGTTTCCTATAGATAAAACATTCTATTCAGTTTATTTTATAGTTTCACTTTTTCTCTAGAACTTTATGGAGAGAAGTATATCAATAATTACGAATTTATTATGCAGTACATGTAAAGGTTAAGTATGTGACAAAACATTAGGTGAGAGGTATACTTAGAGAGAGAACATTAATCCTTCCTGAGTCTGAGCTTGTAAGCTTGTCTTGTTCTTCAAATTAAGGGCAAGAATTTCTCTAATAGTCTCTAGATAAATATAACTGAATACATTTTTGAAAATTATTTCCAGGGATCAGAGAGGTAGCAGAGCAGTAGGATGTTTGCCTTCGACGCAGCCGATCCAGGATGGACATTGTTTTGAATCCCGGCAACCCATATGGTCCCCGGTGCCTGCCAGGAGCTATTTCTGAGGACAGAACCAGGAGTAACCCCTGAGCACTGCTGGGTGTGACCCCAAAACAAACAAACAAACAAAAAATAGTTCCAGTGTTTTAAAATAAGAAGAGTAAAAACATAGTGAAACTTTTAAACAACTGTTAAACTGGGTTTTTCTATTAGTACACTTCGGTAATGTAGATTTTCCTCCTCCAGACAATAAAGAAAATTAAGTAAATGCTAGTATGTCACCAAAAAGTATACAGTATTTTGGAGGTGATTTAATTATTTGAAAAGTAGGACAAAAATGTAAAGGTCACTATTTGATTTAAAGATTTTGAAATAAGAATCTTTTATTTTAAAGACCTCTGCACAGAAACTGAGACCTCGTGTGTGTGTATGTGTGTGTGTGTGTGTGAGTGTGTGTGTGTGTGTGTGTGTGTGTGTGAGTGTGTGTGAAATCCTTTTTTGTTTGGGGACCACATCTAACTCTGCTTTTGGATTCCTGGAGGTGTTTGCAAATGATATTGGGTACTGGTGAATAAACCTGAGTCAGTCATATGCAAGGTTTACCAGCTGTTCTCTTTCCAGCTTTTAATCAATTAAATTTCGTTTTTTGTTTGTTTATTTTGGGGCCACACCTGGTGGAGCTCAGGGTTACTCTTGGCTCTGTGCTCAGAAATCACTACTAGCAGGCTCTGGGAACCATATGAGATACCAAGAATTGATGCCAGGAATCTAACCAGGGTCATTCCCAGGTCAGCCATGTGCAAAGCAAACGCCCTACAGTTGTACTATCACTCTGGGCTCCTCAATCAAATTTCTGAGTCAGATACTTTTGGGTGTGAATCAAGTTTTTTTCCTGTTAGACATAAAATTGTTGTTCAATGGATGATGGTTGTGAGCAGATGAATAAAAGAATTAAAGGCAACCTGGATAAATTGCATAAAGGGATACTTTAATAGACCAATATGTGTTCAAGGATATGTCTTGAAAGAATAGCTTGAGGCTTGAGTTGATGACTCACAAGTCCAAAAGACTTTTCAAACTACTGAATTTCTAAATGCTTTGGTATGTTGATGTCAGGGTATTTACATCACTTCAGTGATATTATATCACTTCAGGACACTTGTCTTTGTTTTCTCTTATTTTTTATGAGACAGATTTATTGGTACCTGGATTGAACCCTTTAGGGCACATGCTTCATAATTATTGTACTTCAATCCATATGCATAAAGTTTCAATGAAGTTGTGTCATTATAGAAATTAGGTTTATGTTAATTTCTTTTTTATTTTATTTAAACACCTTGATTACATACATGATTGTTTTGGGTTTCAGTCATGTAAAAAACACCACCCATCACCAGTGCAACAATCCCATCACCAATGTCCCAAGTATCCCTCCTCCCCACCCAACCCCCTCCTGTACTCTAAACAGGCTCTCCATTTCCCTCATATATTCTCATTATTAGGACAGTTCAAAATGTAGTTATTTCTCTAACTAAACTCATCACTCTTTGTGGTGAGCTTCCTGAGGTGAGCTGGAACTTCCAGCTCTTTTCTCTTTTGTGTCTAAAAATTATTATTGCAAGAATGTCTTTCATTTTTCTTAAAACCCATAGATGAGTGAGACCATTCTGCGTTTTTCTCTCTCTCTCTCTCTGACTTATTTCACTCAGCATAATAGATTCCGTGTACATCCATGTATAGGAAAATTTCATGACTTCATCTCTCCTGACGGCTGCATAATATTCCATTGTGTATATGTACCACAGTTTCTTTAGCCATTCTTCTGTTGAAGGGCATCTTGGTTGTTTCCAGAGTCTTGTTATGATAAATAGTGCTGCAATGAATATAGGTGTAAGGAAGGGGTTGTTGTATTGTATTTTTATGTTTCTAGGATATATTCCTAGGAGTGGTATAGCTGGATTGTATAAGAGCTCGATTTCCATTTTTTGGAGGAGTCTCCATAACGCTTTCCATAAAGGTTGAACTAGATGGCATTCCTACCAGCAGTGAATAGGAGTTCATTTCTCTCCACATCCCCACCAACACTGTTTATTCTCATACTTTGTGATGTGTGCCATTCTCTGTGGAGTGAGGTGGTATCTCATCATTGTTCTGATTTGCATCTCCCTGATGATTAGTGATGTGGAGCATTTTTTCATGTGTCTTTTGGCCATTTGTATTTCTTCTTTGTCAAAGTGTCTGTTCATTTCTTCTCCCCATTTTTTGATGGTATTAGATGTTTTTGTTCTTGTAAAGTTCTGTCAGTAAATTGTATATTTTGGAGATTAGCCCCTTATCTGATGGGTATTGGGTGAATAGTTTCTCCCACTCAGTGGGGGACTCTTGTATCCTGGGCACTATTTCCTTTGAGGTGCAGAAGCTTCTCAGCTTAATATATTCGCATCTGTTAATCTCTGCTTTCACTTGCTTGGAGAGTTCAGTTTCCTCCTTGAAGATGCCTGTAGTCTCAATGTCCTGGAGTGTTTTGCCTATGTGCTATTCTATATATCTTATGGTTTCAGATCTGATATTGAGGTCTTTAATCCATTTGGATTTTACCTTTGTACATGATTTTAGCTGGGGGTCTAAGTTCAATTTTTTGCAAGCGGCTATCCATTTGTGCCAACACCACTTGTTGAAGAGGCTTTCCTTGCTCCATTTAGGATTTCTTGCTCCTTTATCAAAAATTAGGTGATTGTATGTCTGGGGAACATTTTCTGAGTATTCAAGCCTATTGCACTGATCTGAGGGCCTGTTCTTATTCCAATACCATGCTGTTTTTATAACTGTTGCATTGTAGTAAAGTTTAATGTTGGGGAAAGTAATTCCTCCCATATTCTTTTTCCCAATGATTGCTTTAGCTATTCTAGGGTGTTTATTGTTCCAAACGAATTTCAAAAGTGCCTGATCCACCTCTTTGAAGAATGTCATGGGTATCTTTAGAGGGATCGCATTAAATCTGTATAATGCCTTGGGGAGTATTGCCATTTTGATGATGTTAATCCTGCCAATCCATGAGCAGGGTGTGCATTTCCATTTCCACTTGTCCTCTCTTATTTCTTGGAGCAGAGTTTTATAGTTTTCTTTGTATAGGTCCTTCACATTTTTAGTCAAGTTGATTCCAAGATATTTGAGTTTGTGTGGCATTATTGTGAATACGGTTGTTTTTTTAATGTCCATTTCTTCCTTATTACTATTGGTATATAGAAAGGCCATTGATTTTTGCGTGTCAATTTTGTAGCCTGCCACCTTGCTATATGAGTCTCTTGTTTCTAGAAGCTTTTTAGTAGAGTCTTTAGGGTTTTCTAAGTAGAGTATCATGTCAAACAGTGAGAGCTTGACTTCTTCCTTTTTATCTGGATTCTCTTGATATCTTTTTCTTGCCTAATCAAATATTTCCAGTGCTATGTTGAATAGGAGTGGTGAGAGAGGACAGACTTGTCTTGTGCCAGAATTTAGAGGGAAGGCTTTTAGTTTTTCTCCATTGAGGATAATATTTGCCACTGGCTTGTGGTAGATGGCCTTAACTATATTGAGAAAGGTTCCTTCCATTCCCATCTTGCTGAGAATTTTGATTAAGAATGGGTGTTGGACCTTATCAAATGCTTTCTCTGCATCTATTGATATGATCATGTGGTTTTTATTTTTCTTGTTGTTGATTTTGTGTATTATGTTGATAGATTTATGGATGTTAAACCATCCTTGCATTCCTGGGATGAAACCTACTTGATCACAGTGGATGATCTTCTTAATGAGGCAATGAATCCTATTTGCCAGGATTTTGTTGAGGATCTTTGCATCTGCATTCATCAGCGATATTGGTCTGTAATTTTCTTTTTTCATAGCATCTCTGTCTGGTTTAGGTATCAAGGTGATGTTGGCTTCATAAAAGCTTTGGAAGTGTTTCTGTTTGTTCAATTTCATGAAAGAATCTTGCCAGGATTGGTAGTAGTTCCTCTTGGAAAGTTTGAAAGAATTCATTAGAGAATTCATCTGGGCCTGGGCTCTTGTTTTGGGGCAGACATTGGATTACCGTTTTAATTTAATCAATGGTGATGGGGTGTTTAGATATGCTACATCCTCTTCCTTCAACCGTGGAAGATTATAAGAGTCCAAGAATTTATCCATTTCTTCCAGGTTCTCAGTTTTAGTGGCGTAGAGTTTCTCAAAGTAGTTTCTGATTACCCTTTGAATCTCTGTCATATCAGTAGTGATCTCTCCTTTTTCATTCCTAATACAAGTTATCAAGTTTCTCTCTCTCTCTCTCTTTCTTTGTTAGTTTTTTCAGTGGTCTATCAATCTTGTTTATTATTTCAAAGAACCAACTTCTGCTTTCGTTGATCTTTCGGATTGTTTTTTGGATTTCCACTTTGTTGATTTCTGCTCTCAGCTTTGTTATTTCCTTCTGTCTTCCTATTTTTGGGTCCTTTTGTTGAGCACTTTCTAGTTCTATTAGCTGTGTCATTAAGCTACTCAGGTAAGCCCCTTCTTCCTTTCTGATGTGTGCTTGCAAAGCTATAAATTTTCCTCTCAGTACTGCTTTTGCTGTGTCCCATAAGTTCTGATAGTTTGTGTCTTTATTGTCATTTGTTTCCAGGAATCTTTTGATTTCCTCCTTGATTTCATCTCAGACCCACTGGTTATTCAGTATGAGGCTGTTCTAAATTCCATGTGTTAAAGTTTTTCTTCTAAGTCCCTTTGAAATTCACAAATAATTTCAGAGCCTTGTGGTCAGCGAAGGTAGTCTGCAAAATTTCTATTCTCTTGATATTATGGGGGTATATTTTATGTGCCAGCATGTAGTATATCCTGAAGAATGTCCCATGTACATTGGAGAAGAATGTGTACCCAGGTTTCTGGGGATGGAGTGTCCTAGAGGTGCATGTGAGCTGGTTTAGGAACTTGCTGAACTTTGCATTACTCCACAGGAAATGCTGTACTTTGCCTCTCTGGGTCTTTTTTCACCATCTGGGGGCATGTGTAGGCAGGCAGGCTCTGGAAAAAGTTTTGGCTGTGCCGTGATGTGGTGCCGTGATGAAGCATTCCTTGCATTCCAGGAGGTGGCTGACCCCAGAAGTGTCAAAAAATTTGATAAATAATTGCTGAAATTTCTATATTAATTATGTTTCCCAATATTTCTTTTTTTTAATTTTTACTGTGACCAAAGTGATTTAGAAATCTTTCACTGCATCATTTATGCTACATAGTGACAATGTATGAGGGGCATTCCCACCACCAGTTCTGTCCTCCCTCCACCCCTGTTCCCAGTATGCATCCCATATCTCCCTCATCTACCCCCAGAATGCTAGTGCAACTGGTCTCCACTTTAAAGCTAGTTGTAGATTGAGCATCTATTCCACCATCATTGTAGATAAAAAGGATAAAAAAAGAGAGAGAAAAATTTGGTGACAACTACCAAAAAACAAAGAAGAGAGAAAAAAAAAAGAAAAATGGAAGAAAAAAATGGACCCGGCAAATAAAAATAAATCTAAGTAATAACCACAAGAGTGAAAAAGAAAGAGAAAAGTGGAAGAAAAAAAGAGAAGGAAAATAAAGTAAAAAACTCACAAATCAAAAAAAAAAAAAAAAACAAGAAAAAGTAGTGGTAGGTTTGATGTTCCCCCACTCCTTTTTTTTTTTTTCTTTGCATAGGCACAGTAAGCATTGGGGAAGAAAGGGAATTCCTGAGGCCTAAGAGTTTCAGGGTTTCTCCATCCTTGATGGAGATCCCATACCATCATGGGATCAATCCCTGGCTCCATATATACTCATTACCCCATCCCAATGGCTTTTTTGTGATGCCAGGAAAGTTTCCTCTTGGTTGTGTGTGAGAAAATCAAGCCACTATAGCTAGCAATCTTAATATTTGTGCGGGTTATAGGTCAGGGTCTAGGATAGAGTCTCTAGGTTCTAGAGGTTCCTATTCATCGTTGTTGTTGTGTTCAGTCTTCTGTAATACCTGCTCTCTGTTTTCGTTCAGTCCCTAATCCGAAGCCTAGGATATTATGGAACCAAAGGTTCTGCTCAGTCTCTGTTGTCCAAGCTGGACCTCTGCAATAAGACATCTTGTTGTTGTTGATGTTTTTTATGTGTCCTGGGATACAGCCTAGGGTAGAGTTTTCCTGATTAGTCCCAAGTTATGTTCAATCACGGTTGTCAAAGTTAGTTTTCTGTTGTTGGTGCTCTTTTTTTTTTTCACAGTTCAAAGGATGATATCTCTTCTCATTTCCATTTAGTTTTAGGTGATGCAATAGGACAGCCTGTTCTTAGGTCAAGTTTTCTTTTCCTCATTGTCATATCAAAAATGGCACAAGTTCGTGCCAGAGTAGTGTTATAAATCTCCCAATGGAGCTGAGTTCCTGGTGATGTTGCCTGGAGCTGTATCATTTCTGCATTGTGGAGCTGTGGTTTCGGGTTGAATAACACATTCCAATCTCCTGGGGACTGGTTGTATCCACATGACAGGTGTTCAGGATGGGAGGTACTCTTCTGCTATAAAAAGTAAGTTCTTATCCCTAGAAGATAAGATGTGTCTTATCTTCTAGATTAAGATGTGTCTGTGTGATAAAGACAGAATTCTGAAAATAGTAAGATCAAAAAGAGAAATTACATTCAAGGGAGCATCCTTGAGATTTACAGCAGACCTGTAACCAGAAACACTCAAGGCTAGAAAGCAGTGGTTGGATATTGTGACAAGACTGAGTGAAATGAATGCTTCACCTAGAATACTGTACCCAGCAAAACTCAATTTTTGGTTTGACGGAAGAAAACATAGTTTCACAGACAAAGAACAGCTCAGAAACTTTACAGACTCAAAACCAGTCTTAAGAGAAAAACTGAAAGACATAATTTAAGACAAGACTAACCAAAAGACACACGAAATTTTGATATAAAGATGGCATTAAATCTCAGGACAATTCTTTCTCGCAACGTCAATGGACTAAACGCACCAGTTATGAGACACAGAGTGGCTAAATGGATCAAAAAACTCAATCCAATCTTCTGCTGCCTACAAGAAACGCACCTGAATAGTCAGAACAAGCATAGACTCAAAATAAAATCTGGAGAAAAATTATCCAAGCAAAAACCACCCACAAAAAAGCTAGAGTGGCCATACTAATATCAGATTATGCAAACTTTATACTCAGGAATGTTGTAAGGGAAAAAGAAGGACATTTTATATTAATGAAGGGGTATGTATAATAGGAAGAAATAACTCTCCTAAACATATATGCACTGAATGAGGGGCCAGCAAAATATATAATACAATTGTTGACAAATCTGAAAAATAATATCAATAACAACACAATAATTGTGGGGGACCTCAAGAAGGCTTTGTCTACACTGGATAGGTCAACCAGACTGAAACCCAACAAGAATATAATAGTCCTCAAAAGAGAAATGGAAGAAAGAGGCATAGTGGATAAATATAGGACACTCAATCCCCAGAAACCTGGATACACATTTTTCTCCAATGTACATGGGACATTCTCCAGGATAGACTACATGCTGTCACATAAAACATACCTCCATAATATCAAGAGAATATAAATTTTTCAGGCTACCTTCGCTGATCACAAAGTTCTGAAATTATTTGTGAATTCCAAAGGGACAAGAAGAAAAACTTTAACACCTGGAAGACAAACAGCCTCATACTGAATAACCAGTGGGTCTGAGATGAAATCAAGGAGAAAATCAAAAGGTTCCTGGAAATAAATAACAATAAAGACACAAACTATCAAAACTTATGGGAAACAGCATAAGCAGTACTGAGAGGAAAATTTATAGCTTTGTAACCACACATCAGGAAGGAAGAAGGGGTTTACCTGAGTAGCTTAATGACTCAGTTAATAGAACTAGAAAGTGCTCAACAGAAGGACCGGATAATAGGGAGACAGCAGGAAATAACAGAGCTGAGAGCAGAAATCAACGAATTGGAAACCCAATAAACAATCCAAAAGATCAATAAAAGCAGAAGTTGTTTTTTTTGAACAAATAAACAAGACTGATACACCACTGGCAAAACTAACAAAGAAAAACAGAGAGAAACTTGATAACTCATATTATCAATAAAAAAGAAGAGATCACTACTGATATGGCAGAGATTCAAAGGGTAATCAGAAATTATCTTGAGAAACTCTATGCCAAAAAAATGAGAACCTGGAAGAAATGGATAAATTCTTGGACTCTTATAATCTTCCACGGTTGAAGGAAGAGGATGTAGCATATCTAAACACCCCCATCACTATTGATGAATTTAAATGGTAATCAAATTACTACCCAAAAACAAAATCCCAGTCCCAGATAAATTCTCTAATGAATTCTTTCAAACTTTCCAAAGGGGAACTACTACCAATCCTGGCAAGACTCTTTCATGAAATTGAACAAATGGGAATACTTTCAAATAGCTTTTATGAAGCCAACATCACCTTGATACCTAAACCAGACAGAGATGCTATGAAAAAAGAAAATTACAGACCAATATCGCTGATGAATGCAGATGCAAAGATCCTCAACAAAATCCTGGCATATAGGATTCAATGCCTCATTAAGAAGATCATCCACTTCTATCAAGTAGGTTTCATCCCAGGAATGCAATGATGGTTTAACATCTGTAAATTTATCAACATAATACACAGCATCAACAACAAGAAAAATAAAAATCACATGATCATATCAATAGATGCAGAGAAAGCATTTGATAAGGTCCAACACCCATTCTTAATCAAAACTCTCAGCAAGATGGGAATGGAAGGAACCTTTCTCAATATAGTTAAGGCCATCTACCACAAGGCAGTCGCAAATATTATCCTCAATGGAGAAAAACTAAAAGCCTTCCCTCTAAATTCTGGCACAAGACAAGTCTGTCCTCTCTCACCACTCCTATTCAACATAACATAGAACTGGAAGTACTCGCTGTAGTGATTAGGCAAGAAAAAGATATCAAGAGAATCCAGATAGGAAAGGAAGAAGTCAAACTCTCACTGTTTGCAAATGACATGATACTCTACTTAGAAAACCCTAAAGACTCTACCAAATAGCTTCTAGAAACAAGAGACTCATATAGCAAGGTGGCAGGCTACAAAATTAACACACAATAATCAATGGCCTTTCTATACACCAATAGCTATAAGGAAGAAATGGACATTAAGAAAACAACCCCATTCACAATAGTGCCACACAAACTCAAATATCTTGGAATCAACTTGACTAAAAATGTGAAGGACCTATACAAAGAAAACTATAAAACTCTGCTCCAAGAAATAAGAGAGGACACTCGGAAATGGAAATGCATACCCTGCTCATGGATTGGCAGGATTAACATCATCAAAATGGCAATACTCCCCAAGGCATTATACAGATTTAATGCTATCCCTCTAAAGATACCCATGACATTTTTCAAAGAAGTGGATCAGACACTTTTGAAATTTGTTTGGAACAATAACACCCTAGAATAGCTAAAACAATCATTGGGAAAAAGAATATGGGAGGAATTACTTTCCCCAACTTTAAACTGTACTACAAAGCAATAGTTATCAAAACAGCATGGTATTGAAATAAGGACAGGCCCTCAGATCAGTGCAATAGGCTTGAAACTCAGAAAATGTACCCCAAAGAGCTGGAAGTTCCAGCTCACCTCAGGAAGCTCACCACAAAGAGTGATGAGTTTAGTTAGAGAAATAACTACATTTTGAACTGTCCTAATAATGAGAATGTATGAGGGAAATGGAGAGCCTGTTTAGAGTACAGGCGGGGGTTGGGTAGGGAGGAGGGAGACTTGGGACATTGGTGATGGAAATGTTGCACTGGTGATGGGTGGTGTTCTTTACCTGACTGAAACCCAAACACAATCATGTATGTAATCAAGATGTTTAAATAAAAAAAATCAAAAAAAAAAAAGAAAGAATATGTACCCCAGATATACATTCACTAATTTTTGATAAAGGAGCAAGAAATACTAAATGGAATAAAGAAGGCCTCTTCAACAATTGGTGTTGTCACAACCGGCTAGCCACTTGCAAAACATTTAACTTAGACTCCCAGGTAACATCATGTACGAAGGTAAAATCCAAATGTATTAAATACCTTAATATCAGACCTGAAACCATAAGATATTTAGAACAACACATAGGCAAAACTCTCCAGGACATTGACACTACAGGCATCTTCAAGGAGGAAACTGCTCTCTCCAAGCAATGAAAGCAGAGATTAACTGATGGGAATATGTTAAGCTGAGAAGCTTCTTCACCTCAAAAGAAATAGTGCCCAGGATACAAGAGCCCCCCACTGAGTGGGAGAAACTATTCACCCAATACCCATCAGATAAGGGGCTAATCTCCAAAATATACAAGGCACTGACAGAAATTTACAAGAAAAAAACATCTAGTCCCATCAAAAAATGGGGAGGAGAAGAAATGGACAGTCACTTTAACAAAGAAGAAATACAAATGGCCAAAAGACATATGAAAAAATGCTCCACATCATTAATCATCAGGGAGATGCAAATCAAAACAACAATGAGATACCACCTCACTCCACAGAGAATGGCATACATCACAAAGAATGAGAATAAACAGTCTTGGTGGGGTTGTAGAGAGAAAGGAACTCTTATCCACAGCTTGTGGGAATGCCGTCTAGTTTAACCTTTATGGAAAGTTATATGGAGATTCCTTCCAAAACTGGAAATCGAATTCTTATATGATCCTGCTATACCACTCCTAGGAATATACCCTTGGAACACAAAAATACAATACAACAACCCCTTCCTTACACCTATATTCATTGCAGCACTATTTACCATAACAAGACTCTGGAAACAACCAAGATGCCCTTCAACAGATGAATGGCTAAAGAAACTGTGGTACTTATGCACAATGGAATATTATGCAGCTGTCAGGAGAGATGAAGTCATGAAATTTTCTTATACATGGATGTACACTGAATCTATTATGCTGAGTGCAATAAGTCACAGAGAGAGAAAAACGCAGAATGGTCTCACTCAACTATGGGCTTTAAGAAATATAAAAGACATTTTTGCAATAATAATTTTCAGACACAAAAGAGAAAAGAGCTGGAAGTTACTGCTCATCTCAGAAAGCTCACCACAAAGAGGGATGAGTTTAATTAGTGAAATAACTACATTTTGAACTGTCCTAACAATGAGAATGTATGAGGGAAATGGAAAGCCTGTCTAGAGTACAGGTGGGTGTTGGTTGGGGAGGAAAGAGATTTGGGACATTGGAGGTGGGAAGTTGCACTGGTGATGGGGGGTGTTCTTTACATGACTGAAACTCAAGCACGATTGTATGTAATCAAGGTGTTTAAATAAAATATAAAAAAGATGTGTCTGTGTCTATGGTTTCCCCTTTATTTACTGTGCGCATACAAAAATGTATGGTTTTATACTGTGTTTCTGGTACTATTTTGGGTAAGGATGACAGGTTGTGCACATAGTCTCTGTTCTATGGTTTTCTTCTCTGCTTTTATCCCAGTGAATGCTTTTTGTACCAAGCAGCACCAAAATGGTAAGAATAGAGAAAAATGTATATATTAAAATAGAACAAATAAATAAATGTGAGTTAAAAAGAAAAGTATTCGAATAAAACAAGTGGTGTAGGACTACTTGTACATTTAGCAATACACATCTTAAGATGTATTGTTATACAGGTATTGAGCTTCCATAGGCAATTTAAGACTCCCAATTAAGTCTTTTGATATATTCTTGTGGGGAGTAAAAGCCAAGGTACTTTTCGATTCACAGGCCTTGGAATTGAGTTTGAGAGATGCTTTGCTGCATTAAGAGACCATATAGTGTCTTTGAGCTGGGAGTTTTGCTGAGGCTGATTCCTGTATCGTGCAACAGTCCACAATTTGGTGGGGGTGAGAGGGGCCATCAAGCATGAATCAGCAGGCGTGCTGGCTGTAGTTCTTTGCTGAGGCATGAGCACGAAGACCCAGAGGGTATCTTTCACTGAGGAGCTGGAAGGTGGTCTGTTGGGGCAGGAGGTCAATCTTGGTGCCTACCGAATTAGAAACTGTGGGTAAAGAGGGTTAAATTAGGGGAAGATAACTGATCAGGATTGGGAGATGAGGGGATAGAAGAGACACAGGGGTAGGGAAGAGGCATTACATGACAGGGGCTATATATATGAATTGTTTGTGATTTCGGCTTGGAGTCAGTAAGGAAAGTCACGTCCATAAAGGCTGACTTAAAAGATCTATTTGAGTGTTATCATCCAAATCTTTGGTATTCCGTTTCCTTTCCTAGGAACTGCCTAGAATAAAGAACATTTTTGGATAATGCTTAAAAGTATATTTGTCGCGCCCACGCTGTTATGAAAATGAGTATTAGTATGAAAAGACACCGCTGCAGGGGGTCCAGTATGAACACGGGAGGAGTTTGTCATGGGGGGATGTCGGTCTCTTCTTGGACTAAGTGGTCAGCCCAGGAGGCCATTGGCCAGCTGTCTCCCCAAATTCCCAGCCATACCTGTAGGAGAGGAGCAGGAATCCTTGCATACGGGATCATCTGGGTCCAGCTGCAGCCTCCCTCTCCAGTATGAAAAAGCATGGGGGAGGAGTTTTCTTCCTCCCCATCCCCCCAGAGCTCAGATACCAGACCTGGCCTTGAAAGCCAGCCTTGCATGGGGGCTCTATGTCTCCAGGACCAACTGGTCAGTCCTGGAGGGCTTTCACCAGCTGTTTGTCCAGATTCCCAGCCATGCCAGTAGAAGAGGAGAAGTAATTCTGGCATGTGGGATCTTCTGGATCCAGCTGCAGCCTTCATCTCCAGTTTGAAAAAGCATGGGATTGGAGTTTCCCTCCTCCCCCCTCCCCCCAGAGCCCAGTTGCCAGACGTGGCCCTGAAGAATAGTTTGGCATGGGGAGATCTCGGTCTCCTGGACTAAGTGGTCATCCCAGGAGGCCATTGGCCAGCTGTCTTCCCAGATTCCTAGCCATACCCATAGGAGAGAAGGTGGAATCCTGGCATGTGGGATCGTCTGGGTCCAGCTGCAGCCTCCTTCTCCAGTATGAAAAAGCCACTTCATAATATTTCTCAAATTTCCTTACTTTGCAAATGGTTTTTCATATTTCTTTTTATTTTCTGACTCCTCTTATTTATCTTTACTCCACATCTTCCTGTTTTTGATTCCCACTTAGTGTCCATCTGCCAAGTAAATCCATATATACAATTGTTTTATTAGAAGATTATGAAAATTCCTCAGAATTTCTCTGATGTCCACCAGTATAGACCTGTTTATATACTGGGGCCTACATGGGAGGTTCTACGGAGTTCTGTAGATCTATTTGCATGTGGAAAGTTTAATCTCCTCTGGCCATATTTCTCCAGAGATGTATATAAACTGAGACAGTGATTTTGATAATTAGGTCACTTAAAATTTCAGATTTAAGGAAACAAGTCTTAGGTGTATTTATTGAGAAAAATTATAAGACTTATTATACTAGTTTCTATAGCATCCTTTTTATTTATAAATAAGTCATTTTGAATATGGTAGGATCAATAATTTCCCCTTGAAAACTCTCTCTTGTTGATATTCAATCTTTTCTTATAAGTGGAATAAATTAATGGTCTTCAAATGGAATTCTATTTTGTAGAAATTACTTAAATGGCAAAGCCAATTCAAAACATAATTTAGTGGATAAAAGAGAGGGAAATAAATTTGGGAAACACAAGTAAGAAAAATCCAACACAATTCTATTGCAATGTTTCACAGTAGGATTTTGATGAGCTAGGGATGTGAAATGCATGACATTTTGTAAGAAAGGATGAAATCCATATTATCCTTTCTAAGTCTGTCAGCACTAAGAGTACTAAGACAGCTCAACATAAAATGTCTTGCCTGGTTTGACAGGAAAATAGAACTCAACACAGAAGCTGCATAATCACAGTGTTGAAAAAATTGAAATTTGTTCTTATACTGAGCACCATAATGAACTCTATTTAAACAAATAAAAATATATGTAGGAAAAAGGAAACAAAATATTTTGAAATGACAAATAAAACAGCTGGATAATTTTAGCATGGCTGATCTTATTCCCTTACACTGCAATGTAATTTATATCTTTTTTAAAATAATTTTTGATTACTAAAAGAATCCTGGCAGGTTGCTGATATTTGTTTCAGTCATAATAATAATTTCAGTAAACTAATGACCATTAAAACCCATATTCATGAAATGTTATTGTTTTTCTCCCTTTCAGGGTATCACCATTTAAAATATTTTTATTTTCCTTAAGTATGGCTTAAGTAGAATAAAAATTCACTTCTTAGAAGTAACAGACTTTTACATAGTAATTATGATGGCCAATTTCAGATAAGTAAAGAAATTAATCAAACATTTTTGAGTGACCTAAATGATTAGGATCTATAGATACCCATGTGTAGAGCACACATGGTAGTTGTTGCTTTTCATGATTATTATAGGTCAAGTGTTTAAGAAGAGCATCATACATATGTATATGCTACATACAAATATAGACTATATACTTGCATATATTTACATTGACTATAAAACCATTATAAATATCAGTTTAGATAGTTAATCATATCTTATTAATTTACAATAGGCACCTACCTAGGTATTAATTAGAAAGAATATAATATAATATAATAACTATTTTGAAGATTTAAAATATATTAGATATATTTAAATTTTCATGCTTTTTTCTAAAACCAATGTACACTGCAACATAATTTTTGATAAACTACTTACATTGGCGCTGGAGAGATAGCATGGAGGTAAGGCGTTTGCCTTTCATGCAGAAGGACGATGGTTCAAATCCCAGCATCCCATATGGTCCTCTGTGCCAGGCAGGGGTGATTTCTGAGCATATAGCCAGGAGTAACCCCTGAGCACTGCCGGGTGTGACCCCCCAAAATAAAAAAAACTACTTATATCAAACATAACACCAAATTATAAGTTTCAGTAACATTGTTTACTTTTTTCCTTCAAAACTTAAGTTTTCAACTACACAGCTCTATTCATAATTTAAAAGATTACTATTTTCTCAGTTAGTAAGAGGTATTTACTTTTCAAGTAGGTGTTTGTATTGTGTGTGCACATAGGTGTGTGTGTATACATATATACTGTATTTATTCGAATATAAAGCGCAAAATTTTCTACCAAAAAAAGAAATCAAAGTTTGGGTACGCGTTATAAATGAAGGATGGGGTGGGGTGGCAGTGGTGGCCTGTACAATGAGGGAAGGCGCATGCGATTTGCACTGAACCTTTTCTGGGCTGCAGCCGTGCACCTCAAGAAACCTGGCCTATCTCTCATGACATCCTGGGTTCAAACATCATGGGAAGACATACCAAAGGAAATGATCATCAAGAGCTTTTTTGAAGACATGCATCAGCAATCAAATGGACAGCACAGAAGACGACCTGTTGTGGAATTCAGACTAAGAAGAAAGCCAAGAAACTGGAGAAAAAGATGTTCCTGCCAACTGGGACCCTGATGAAAAATGAACTCGAGAAGAATGGGAACAACTCTTTAGTGTATCTGATGATGAATCTTATTTTGAAGCATTTTAAATAAATATTGTTACAGGTAGTTTTATTTCGGTATTGTGTTTATACCAGTTTATGTTGTCAATAAATGATTTTTATCATGGCTGCATGTGTTCAACAACATTTTTTATTTCAGTTACAATGCTTGGTGTGAAAAAATTTGTATACCAATTTTAATAGAAAATTAGGGGTACGCATTATATATGGTGCGCGTTATGCTCAAATAAATTTGGTAGTATGATTAAGTGGTGATGAATTTCAAGAGCTTATAGTACCAAGATGGTATTTTAGAATGTAGTTTCTACCAGGATCATTCAGCTTCAGTCTGAAAAAGTCAGTCCAAATCATAAATTCAAAGATTTAAAACCTCTGATAAAAATTTTGTTAGAAATAAAATCCCAGGGGCTGGAGTGGTGGCACAAGTGATAAGATGTCTGCCTTGCCTGCGCTAGCCTAGGAAAGACCACTGTTTGATCCCCCAATGTTCTATATGATCCCCTAAGCTAGGAGTAATTTCTGAGCGCATAGCCAGGAGTAACTAACCTCTGAGCATCACCGGGTGTGGCCAAAAATCCAAAACAAATAAATAAAACCCCAGATAAAACTATTAATTGAGGGGCTATAGCAATAGTACAACAGGTAGGTTGCTTATTTTGCATGCAACAGACCAGGTTTAGATCTCTTACTTTAGATCTTATTGTGTGATCCAATATCAGGAGTTATTCCTGAGTATAGAGTAAGGACTAATTTTTTGATCACTTGCAGAATGTTTCTGACAAACAAGAAAACAGAGACTAAGGAATGAAGACCACCAGAAAATAAAGTCCTTTTTTCTTAGAAAGACCCCATGTGGGACTGGTGTCTTTATATATAGTCGAAAGGCAGCTTGGATAAGGCTATTTGATTTTCTTTGCAAAATCAGTCTGTGCACTCTCCTGGAGACATTCCTGGCCTGCATATGTAATTTCTTCTTTCACAGGACTTTTCTTTCCCCCTTTATATTTACTAGATGACTATTATTTCACTATTTCTTTTTTGTAATTCCTTTCTGTGAACAAATGCAAGGAATTTAGGATGCCTGACAAAAATTGAACTGACTTTGGCTTTTCTTTCTTACCTTGCCTCAGTCTTAAAACCAGTTTCCACAAAATTTATATACTATATGAATTACAGTACTTTCCTATGCTGTGCAGAACAAAAGGGTCTCAAATGCAGCTTGATGAAGATATTAACAAGACTGAGAGTTTTTGAAAATCCTGTGCCAACTTTTTCATTCTTAATCTTCCCAGATACTTTTTCAGCAAGGTCATGGGAAACCAGGAGGAGACTTGTATCAAGTTCTGTTCTGGTAGCCTCTTCTTACTGTATGCTTTTTATACTTCCTTACTGATGATGCTTTCTACTTTTGCATGCATATTCTTTTGCCTATAGAAACAGGAAGTATAATGCTTTCTGATTTTTAAATAGCTGTATACCAAATATAAAGTGTTAAAATAGTTATTAAGGAAACCAAAATTATTATAAAACTTTGAAAATATCACAATGAAAATACTTGGAGGATGGTTGTTCATTAAAATCTAATCTCTTTGAAAATAGGGGTATTGTCAAATTAATTTTATTGTTTTCCTCAAGTCCCTGTAAAAATGATCAATGAGCATATGCTTCAGATTGAACTTTTTACTGAGTATATTAGACACAGAGAAGTAAATACAAATAGACTGCTTCAGATATATAGAAAGATTTTAAGTAATAAGGAATAGTTTTGTTGATTATTTATTTTAATCATTTCCTTAGTGTTTCAAAGCTAAATACAAGTAAATAAGGGGGAAACTGAAGATATATAATTGAGAATTTGAGCTAAATATCCTTAAAGTAGAAGCAGTTTACTGGTCTCAGTGTATAGGATTTGTATTATACAATGAGTCTGATCATGTTTGATAGCAAGAGGCGATACATAACATAAGAAAAAGATGCAAACCTGACTATGTAGAAATACTTTAAAATGTTTTAAAGTCCCCCACTCGCCACATGGGTGCCTGAGACTAGCACCTCACTGCCACACTGTGCGCCCCTTCTCAGGGACCCCAAGCCTGAGCGGAGAGCACATGCAGTGAGTGCATTTCCCCGGCACTTCACCATTTTCTATGTGGGTGCATGAGATAGGCATCTTGCCACCACATCGCGCAACCCTTTCCAGGGACCCCAAGCCCAAGCGGAGAGCACACAGGATAAGTGCATTTCCCCGGCACTTCCCAACTCTCCACGAGGGTGCCTGAGACAGGCACCTCGCCGCCATACCATGTGCCCCTCCCAAGGACCACAAGCCCAAGCTGAGTGCAGACGGGGTGAGGAGAACCCTGCACCTGACCCTCTCTGTGATGTTGGGATGGCCTAGGACCAATAGACTGGGTGAGCTGGGGCTTGCCATCTGGACCTTTGGGTAACCTAGACCAGCCTATCCCCCTGAGCCCCAGAGTGGACCTGAGACTCCACAAGGGCTGAGGGCAGCTACAGGGTGGATTTGACTGAGAGAATTTCTTTGGCTGAGGTTCGGAGGGGGTGGAGCTCCATTGACTTCCAGATAGGGGAGAGAGAACAGAGAGATAGGCTCAACAGCGCCCTCAACCATTGTGACCAGGAGCAGAACTGCACCGGCTGGCAGGAATAAGGAGAAGGGAATTGACCAGACTCACTGAAGGAAGTGGCAGGGTTGACTTCCAGGTGGGGGGGGGGGGGCTAGGAGCTAGGCTCAACAGTGACTGCCACCATTGTGACCAGGAGAGGAACTTCACTAGCTGGAAACAAAAGGGAAAAGCAATGGATCAGGCAACATAGAGAGCACAGGAGGAGCCAAACCTCAGTGAGCTCACCCAACAGACCCCTCTAGAACCACTCTCTGGGAGGGGACCCATCCCCAAACCACAGGGAGCCAAAGCAGGCTGAATTTGGAAAGCACTGCACTCCAAGCCACACCAATAAATGCAAAGAAATATGGGTAAATCAAGGAGACCCTAACATCTGGAGACACGGAGACAAACCCTAGCAAGTATCCAAGTCCACCAAAACGCACAGATCCATGGGAAGGAGACCTAAAAGCAGCCATGAGGAAGGAAATGCAAGAATTGATTAAGAAAATGAAAGAAACCCTAGCCACCGAGTATAAGAAATCTATGGATAAACAAATCAGCCAAATTAAAGAAGAAATGTTGAAGAACATGAAAGATTCCATACAAAAGGAATCGAAGGAATTAAAAGGCAACATAACAATCCTTACGAGCAAAAGCACACAGTTGGAGAAGCACATTGAAGAACTCGAAGGGAAACTTCAAACAAAAAACGACCAAGAATCCAACAAAGAAATAAAAGGCAAAGCACTGAAAGGGCCCCTCCCCCGACCATGTCTCCATGGCTTCCAGTACCTGCTGACATAGGGGACCTCCCCCTCCTCCACCCCTTCCCTGAACACATCCTTAAGGCTTCAAGGACTGGCAGACAGTAGGGGACCGTTCTCTGTCTCCTCACCTAACCTACTGCATCACTGCACCCTAAGCCAGGATAAGAACTACAGGCAGGAAGGGCTTCTGGCAGAGGCCTGGAGGGGGCAGAGCTCCGCTGACTTCCACATAGGGGAGGAGGACAAGGGAACTAGGCTCAACAGCATCCTCCTCCATTGGCCAGGTGCGATACTGCACTGGCTTGCTACAAGAGGAGGCAGCAACTAATCAGGCTCTTCTAGAGAGCACTCTAGAGGCTAAACCTCAGCCAGCCCACCCAACAGTCCCACCCAAAGCTGCAATTCAGAGAAGGGACCCAACCCATCACCACAGGGAGCAAAAACAGGCCGAAATCAGAAGGTAGTGCTCTCCTAGCCACACTAACAAATGCAAAAAAACATGGGTAGACTGAGGAGGACCCTAACAGCTGGAGTTATTGAGAGAAGCCCAACTACGTTCCCAAGTCCACCCAAACGGACAAATCCAAGAGGTGAAGATTTAAAAGCAGCCATGAGAAAGTAATACAAGCAAGCCTTGGTGAAGGAAATGAGAGAATTACTAGCCACTGAGTACAAGAAATCTATGGAGAAACAAATTAGCCAAATTAAAGAAGATCTGATACAAAACACGAGAGACTCCATACAAAAGAAAATAAAGGAATTAAAAGACACAGTTAAAAGCTATACGAGCAGAATCAAAGAGTTGGAGAATCACATAGAAGTACTCAAAGGAAAACTGCAAACCAAAAATGACCAGGAAACCAACAAGGAAATAAGAGGCAAGGCACTGGACAGAAAAGTTCAGTACTTAATGAACAAAGACAAAAGAAATAATCTAAGAATTGTAGGTATACTAGAAGTGGAGGAAATAGGAAAAGGGGAAGAACAAGTAATCAGGGAAGTAATAGCAAAAAACTTTCCCACACACTGGAATGAAAGCTCCGTACAAATCCAGGAAGTGAAAAGTATCCCCAATAAAATAAACCCTAATAAACCAACACCAAGACATATAGTAAATGCCAAATGGCAAAAAACAAAGAGAAAGATGAACTCCTTAAAGCAATAAGGGAAAAAAAAACCCTCAACTACAAAGGAAGGGACATAATAATCAAACAAGATCTCCCATTTAAAAAAAAATTTTTTTTTGGGGTCACACCCGGCAGTGCTCAGGGGTTATTTCTGGCTCCAGGCTCAGAAATTGCTCCTGGCAGGCACAGGGGACCATATGGGGCGCCGGGATTCAAACTGATGACCTCCTGCATGAAAGGCAAACGCCTTATCTCCATGCTATCTCTCCGGCCCCCATTTAAAAAAATTTAAGCAAGAAGACAGTGGAATGAAATGAATGAAGAATGAATGAAATGAATGAATGAATGAATGAAAGAAATTCCCAGCCTAGGGTAAAATACCCAGCAGAACTATCATTCATATAGGATGGTAGCTGAAAAATATTCTCAAAGAAAAACGATCTTGCATTACTTGTGCAAACAAAACCGATTCTAAATGACCTACTCAGAGACGAACTACACAATCTAAACCCCAGATTGTAACAACAACCACCCTACAGAACACAACTGCACAACAGCCCTCTCTGTCGATATTCTACCTAAATGTTAATGGACTTAAGTCTCCCATTAAAAGACACATAGTAAAGAACTGGATTAGAAAACATATACCGAACTTCTGCTGCCTGCAAGAAACACACAAGTACGCAACAGGCAGAGGCTTAGAATAAAAGGATGGAAATCAATCTTTCAGTTCGATGGAAAACAAAAAAGAGCAGGGACAGCCATTCTTATATCAGACCAAATTCCATTTAGCCTCAAGAAAGTGATCAGAGACAAAGAGAGTCATTACATACTAATCAGTGGGTACACTATATCAAGAATTACTAACCCTGATCAATATTTATGCACCTAATGTAGAGTCAGCAAAATATGTGAGGCAGTTGCTCACTAACCTGGAGAAACACATGAAGGGAAATGTGATAACAGTAGAGACCTTAATACTCCACTGTCACTACTGGACAGATCCAGCAAACAGAAAAATAGCAAAGAAATAAGAGCCCTAAATGAAAAATTAGAAGACCTAAGGTTAATAGACTTATATAGGGCCCTCCACCCCCAGAAAACAGAATACACATTCTTCTCAAGCCCTCATGGAACCTACTCCAGAATAGACCATGTCTTATGATACAAATGTAACCTATATAAGAATACAAGTGTAAGGATCATTAGAAGCACCCTATCAGATCACTATGCAACAGAGGTCAAAACTGACTGCAAGAAGAAGCAATGGAGAAAAACTACTAACTAAAGATTAAACAACATGCTGCTCAATAACTGCTGGATCAAAGAGCAACTCAAGAAAAAAATAAAAAGATTCCTTGAGACAAACGATAATGAAGAGACAACTTGTCAAAATTTGAGGGACACAGCAAAAGCAGTAACTAGGGGGACACTCATAGCAATACAGGCCTATATCAAGAAAGAGGAAAATGGCAAAATCAACTGTTTAAAGGATCATCTCAAGGAATTGGAAAAACAGCAGCAAAGAAATCAAACCACAACTAGAAGGCAAGAAATAATAAAAACCAGAGCAGAAATAAACAGCATGAAACATAAGAAAACAATACCAAAATATCAATGAGACTAGGAGTTGGTTTTTCGAAAAAATAAACAAGATGAACAAACCACTGGCAAAACTCACCAAAAAAAGAGGGAAAACACCCAAATCAGTAGGATCACAAATGAAAGGGGAGAGATTACAACAGAACCCCAAGAAATACAACATATACTGAGATAATATTATGAACAACTATACTCAGTTAGGCTAGAGAACCCAGTAGAAATCGACAGATTCCTGGAAAAATACCATCTTCCAAGACTGGAAAAGGAAGACCTAGAAAGCCTAAACAGACCAATCACTTCAGAGGAAATTGAAGAAGTAATTAAGAAACTCCCTAAGAATAAGAGTCCAGGCCCAGATGGATTTACAGGTGAATTCTATCAAACATTCCAAGAAGACTTACTACCACTTTTCCACAGGCTCTTCCCAACCATCGAAAAAACAGGAATCCTCCCCCAACTTCTTTTATGAGGCTACTATCACACTCATTCCCAAAGATGGCAAAGACACCACCAAGAAAAAAAAACTACAGACCAATCTCACTAATGAACATAGATGCAAAGATACTGAACAAAATCTTAGCAAACCGAATCCAGAACTTCATCAGAAAGATCATACACCATGACCAATTGGGTTTTATCCCAGGAATGCAAGGTTGGTTCAACATAAGCAAATCAGTCACATCATACATCACATCAACAACATGACAGACAAAAACCACATGATCATATCAATTGATGCAGAGAAGGCATTTGACAAAATCCAACACCCTTTCATGTTAAAGACACTCAGCAAAATAGTGTTGGAAGGAATCTTCCTCAAGATAGTTACAGCTATCTAAAAAAAGACCACAGCCAACATTATACGTAATGGCGAAAAACTAGAAGCATTTCTACTAAGGTCAGGAACTAGGCAAGGCTGTCCACTCTCTCCACTCTTATTCAATATAACCTTAGAAGTCCTAGCAATAGCATTCTGACAAGAGAAGGGAATCAAAGGAATCCAAATTGGGATAGAGAAACTCAAACTATCTCTATTTGCAGATGATATGATGATATACATCAAAAAACCCGAAAGAGTCCACAGTAAAACTTCTAGAAACAATTAACCAATACAGCAAAGTGACTGGATACAAATTCAATACACAAAAGAGAGTAGCATTTCTATATACAAATAATAAAGTTAGGAGAGAGAGATTAAAAATACAATTCCATTTAAAATAGTATCAATAAATATCAGGTACCTAGGAATCAACCTTACAAGGGAAGCAAAGGACCTATACCAGGGAAATTTCAAAAAACTTCAGAAAGAAATTGAAGAGGATCTAAAGAAATGGAGGAACATCCCATGCTCATGGATAGGTAGAATTAACATAGTCAAAATGACTATCCTACCCAAACTACTATATAGATTTAATGCAATTCCTATTCAAATCTAGACATCATTCTTTAAAGAATTAAAGCAATCACAAAATTTATCTGAAACAACAAAAGATCCAGGATAGCCAAAAACATACTGAAAAACAAGAAGCTGGGTGGCATATCCTTACCTAACTTGGAACTATACTATAAAGCCACAGTGATCAAAACAGCATGGTACTGGAATAGAGACAGAACAGAATTTCCAAACATAAATCCCCAGATATACAGCCAACTAATATTTGACAAAAGAGGCAAGAACTTGAAATGGAACAAAGAAAGTCTATTCAACACATGGTGTTGCTACAACAGAAAAACCACATGTACTAAAGTGAAAATTGACCCATACCTCACTCCTTATACAAAAGTCAACTCAAAATGGATCAAAGACCTTGAACTCATAACCAAATCTATAGTTTATTGAGAATAAAATAGGCAGAACACTCAAAGTCCTATATATCAAAAAGGTCTTCGAGGATGGAGCACCAATGACAAGAACTTTAGCATCAAACATAAACGAATGGGACTACATCAAAATAAAAAGCTTCTGCATGGCGAAAGAAACCCTACATAACACCAAAAGAGGGTTAACAGAATGGAAAAAAAACTTTACGCTCAACATATCAGATAAAGGGCTGATATCTCAAACATACAAAGCACTCAGAAAGCTGAACCCCCAAACCAAATAAAGCCATAAAAAATGGGGAGATGAAATGGACACTTCTCTGAGGAAAACAGAATGATGGCCAACAAATATATGAAAAAATGCTCACCTTCACTTATCATCAGGGAGATCCAAATCAAGACAACAATGAGATATCAAGTTATACCAGTGAGGATGGCTCACATCAAAAATAATGGGAACAATCTCTGTTGGCGGGGATGCAGTATGAAAGGCACTCTCATCCATTGTTGGTGGGAATGCCCCCTTGTCCAACACCTATGGAGAACAGACTGGAGACTGCTCAAATAACTCAGAATTGAGCTGCCATTTGACCCAGCAATTGCTCTCCTAGGTATCTTCACCCATGTTGGAAGGACATTCATTCCAAAGTATGTGTGCACCCCACTATTTATCACAGTACTCAGTATAATAGCCAAGTCTTGGAACCAACCTCGATGTCCAACAACAGATAAATGGATCATTAAGATGTGGTATCTATACAGAATGGAATACTACATGGCAGCCAGAAATGATTCAATCATGGACTTTGCAGCAACATGGATGGGCCTAGAACATATTATGTTAAACAAACTAAGTCAGAAGACGAAAGATAAACACAGGATGATAGCACTATTCTGAAGCACCTAGAATATACACCTTATATACAACTAATACTCAACAATCAAATAACAGGGTTTAAAGGGGTAGAAACTCCAAACACTATAACAGTCAATATATACCAGAGATCAGTGCCCAAAACTCATGAAAGAGGAAAAACACAAACTCTTGACTACATATTATACACAAAGAAACCAGCAACAGCAGAAATAGCAGCATAGAGAGAACAGGTATGTAATCAGCTTTCTACTACAAATACCCATAATATTCCCTTAGGGATCTTATACAGGATCACAGGTAAAAAATACCATGGGAAATTACTGACTCCAATGGAAACATCTCATAACAATATGTTTTAATGGCTTAATATTACAATATTTAAAATAACTTCTTAGCTTTTCTGTCCACAGGTGTTCTTGGATACAAAGGGTGGACAAACTAAGATGGCATCTTGGGGCTCAGTCACACAAGATACCATACCCAGCTTGCACTATGTCCGAGAAAACTCCTTAACATACACTTTATCTCTAGGTTATACCTTCTTCTAGGATTTGAAGCACGTGACTAGTCAGACCACCAAAGCAGCAACTGTGACCTACAGACTTATACTACAGGCCCTACTCATCAAACTCATTCAAGCAAACTAGCATTCCCATGCTATTTTTCTCTCTACTCACTACTTTCTTTTCTTTTTTTTCTTTTTTCCTTTTCTTTTCTTTTTTTTCTTTTCCTTTTCTTTTTAATGTATTTTCTCTTTTCTTCTTTCCTTCCCCTTCCATATACTTTCCCCTTTCCCCCTTTGGAAATCGACTATCCCTTCAACCCTCAATCCCATCCAGACCTCCCACCGTATTAAAACTCTTCACCCTAAGTTCTTAATCCATTCGGCATCAAGACTAACCTCCTACCCCAACGAACCAGTACCCAGCACCTAAGAGAAGGGACACCCAGTCAAACTCACACCTCATCCCCAGCAAGAAAAGGCAACCAATTCCCCTCCTGACTCACGCTGTGTGGCCCTCCCTACCAACTCCCCCTAATGTGGACTCTTACTTGAAACCAGACTTAGCTCTAAAAGTATCCCCAATGCAAGAACTCTTCCAATTCCTCCCTGCCTCAAATCTTTTGCCAATCTCAAGAAGGCTAGGGTGTGTGATGAAAAGTTGCCCGGGAACCCACACACCACAAGAATCTCAAAAGACAATGGGGAAACCTATACTTCCATCATAAGTATAAGACCTGTATTACACCACCTCTTTACCTGCTTTTCCCCAAAAGTAAGGTAGTATCTTGCATCACTTTGTTCCTTTAATTACTTTATTATTTCATTTTTAAGTGAAAAATGTATATATGAAGAACATATATACATATACATATATATGTATAAATACACACATATATATATATACGTGAGCACATATATTTTTATTCCTATTTTTATCTTTTTAGGGTGTGTGACTTGTTTCTGTTTCCTTCTCTCTCCACCCCCAAATGCACTGGCAATATAATGTAACACCATTTCTCCCTGCAAAGACACACTAAATAAAAGGGGGAAACCTTACATATAAAAATGAGCTCTTATCTACTAGGGATAAGAATTCATACTTGTTTACAATACAGGGGTATCTCCCACCTTGAAATATGTCACTTGGACCCAACTTAGACCCCAGGTGATTAGAAACAAAATGTCCAGCCTTGAACTCTGGATCCCAGACTTACAAACAACAGAGTTCTTCACAACAGCTACAGAAAAAAAAAATCTCATCCGGGACATCCTTAATACTGCTGGGACACCAACAAGTGCCAGCTCTAATATGATATCCTGACAATGAGGAAAATGGGAACAACTTGACCTAAGAGCAGGTTATCCTACATCACCAGCTACCAGTAAGACAAAATCAAAAGACTTGTCACCCTTTGGTCTGTCCAAAAGCCAAGATTGAAATTCACAGAAGACTGGCTGCTAGAACCATGACCAGACTGTATGTATCCTGGGACCAATAAAAACACCCTAGTCTATGGTTTGAGCTTCGACCTGAACAACAACCATGATATCCAGGTCCAAAAGTCTGGCTGAGACAATTGCAACAATATGAAACACAACAAAATACACTATCCTAGGTTTCATCATAGGAATCAGCACAAAGACCAGGACCACCAACCACAGAAGATGGATTAAAATGACACTGAGGGAACAGAACTTCTAGAATCACAAAGAAAGACTTCATCATATGTTCCACTCCTAAACCTGTGCAGCTTGAGATCTCTCGATACAGAGGTTTGATTATATCACCCAGGACGAAGCAGAAGTCTTCCAAACACCATGAAAGCACCAAGTGGAGAGTAAATGAACCTGAACGGAGGCTATAGTTAACCCCATGACAATATACTTTCAAGGGTGGAAAAACCCCGTATCTCTTAGGCCAAGAGAATTCCTTTTCAAATGACCCTAATATTTACTGTGCCTGTGCAAGAGGGGGGAAACAAGGCAAAAGGCACAAAACATTTTTATTTATTTATTTATTTATTTACTTACTTACTTATTTATTTATTTATTTATTTATGTATTTACCTGTCTACTTTTTGTCAATTTCTTTGTTTCGGTGTGGTTATTGAGGTTGTCTCCATTTATTTTTTTTCTTCTTTTCTTTTCTTTCTTTAGGTGCTCTGCCATGTTTTTTTATCTCAAGATCATGGCTTTTTTTGTGGTGCTTATCTTTATTGTTGGAGTGATCACTGGATTTTTTTTTGCTTTATAAAGGACTTTTAATACTTTATTAACAGAAAAATCTATGAGTTGGCAGTGCAAAGTTAAGTTAGCAAGTCAAACATTTCAAGGTTCTATGTCATCTTCTCTGTAATGTTCTTGCTTTTTTTCTCTTGGTGGTACAAAGGTTGCCAAATCTCCAAACATTACACCCTCATCCAATGAAATACATAAGAAAGAAAATAGAGCTCCAAGATTGTTAACAGAAACTAACTAAAATATTCCCTAAATATTCTAGAAGACCTTGACTTTGGTCACACTGGCCAAATTAACTATTAACTTCTAATTAACTTATAAATTAACTATTGCAAATAAGAATAGACTGGTCATCGTTGAGTGGGAAGAGGGAATGTTTTGTTCATCCATGGAGCTACTTTAGGGGTGTATCTTGTCTATATCATCCTATTACGTGCCTGGTGGAAGGTGTTTGTCACAGTATTTGTGAAAGGAGAGGCCATCCAGGTGTCCCAAGGTATGTCCTTGGCCTCATATTGACTGGGATCACAGGAAAGAAAGAACTGAAATGTGACTAAGTGGATCTGCCTCTGTGTGTGCAAGATTGGTAAAATAAGACTGGAATACCAACTTCCTTCTTCTGTGCCATGAATGTGTATGCTCAGCCGACAGAATTCCACCACTCATTTACTCATTCCACTGGAGGGAACCAGGTATCTGTGCCCCAATACATACAGGATGGCAAGATCCCATCCTGATCCACTTCTGAAATCTGCTTTCCAGGCTTTCTTCTCTGGAGGATCAGGATCAGTAACCATCTGGGAATTCAGTTCTGCATTTGGAAGGACAGCTCAGTTGGTTAAAACACCTTCTCAGGGGGCCCAATGATATAACCGCTGGAATAGGGACCTCTGTTCATAAATCACAGTTGTTTGTCTGGTCCTCATCACCACCTCTTCCATGGCTCACTCCATCTCAGGCTGACTCAGAGTTACAGGCTAGGGGAATGCTTGGGAGGGAAGCTTAAGCCCTAGTTATAGGTGCTCGCCCCACTTCTAAACCACTGTGGTCAACTGGAAAGACTAAATCAAATGGATGTTTTCACAGGCCCCATAGCTTCAGGAGGACACTTTGGGAGTTCCTTCTGTACTACCACACCAGAAATGTCACACAGGAATCTAAGAGTGTCCTGCATCCCTGGCTGCCATGTGCCCAGTCCATGCCCAACAGCTCAACAATCGGCAAATCTCAAAGATTAAGAAATAGAGGGGCTAAAAAGATAAAGATGGTACATCAAGCCTGCCAGGAGTGCTCCCTGAGCGGTAAAAACCAGGAGTAAGCCCTAAGCACTGCCAGATGTGGCCCAAAGACAAAAAAAAAAAAAAAAAAAAAAAGAAATTTAAGAAGTAGAATAATTCGGGGCCGAGGAGATAGCACAGTGGTAAGGCATTTGCCTTGCATGCAGAAGGTTGCTGGTTTGAATCCCAGCATCCCATATGGTCCCACGAGCCTGCGGGGGCGATTTCTAAGTGTAGACCAGGAATAACCCCTGAGCATTGCTGGTGTGACCAAAAAAAAAAAAAAAAAAAAAAAAAACCAAAAAGAAAAGGTAGAATAATTTTTTTTTCAGCTTCATGAAATTTTCACTTTTATATCCAACAAATAGCCATACATTGGACAAAAAGAATGATGTAATGAATGGGAAGTGGCTCAGGAAAACAGTGTGACGTGAGCTCTATTTTCTCTCAATATTCAGATCATTAGATACTGGGTTTTTGACAACTCTGCTTATCTATGAATCTGTTAACAGTAGGGATTCTGGTAATGAATACAGTACTGTATTTAGATCTACAAAGACACCTGGCTCCATTATATAGTATACTCTTTACAAAATCCACTTAAAATCCCCTATCCTTATTTTTCTTTTTCAAGGTCTATTGTCATATGGTAATTTTACATAGAAAATAAAAGTACACATGAAGATGGAGCAAGTATTGACAATCTGCAACGGAAAGTTACTTATATTTACTTGATTCTGCTACTTTATAAAACAAGTGTTATTATGTGCAAGATACCAGCCAATGGTACAGACACCAAAGGACCAACTTTAGAGTAGAGTGAGTTATGTACTACTTAGTACTGACATCTTGAAATCAATGTGATTCATTTCATTTATAATCATATAATCTATAATTTGACATTGCTTTATGCCCTAAACATGTATTTAAATCTTATAATATTAATTAATATTTATATATCTCTTAATTAACTCATAAAATGACCTAAAGGTTCCAGGAGGGTAAATGAAAGATTTATTTTTTTTGTTGCTCTTTTTTTTTTATCTTTATTTAAACACCGTGATTACAAACATGATTATAGTTGTATGATTACAGTCATGTAAAGAGCACCCCCCTTCACCGGTGCAACATTCCCACCACCAATTTCCCAGATCTCCCTCCTCCCCACCCCCCTACACCTGTACTCGAGACAGGCTTTCTACTTCCCTCATTCATTCACATTTTATGATAGTTTTCAGTGTAGTCATCTCTGCAACTGCACTCATCACTCTATGTGATGAGCTGCATGTCCTGAGCTGCACCTACCAGCCCTCATCTCTCTTGTCTCTGAGATACTGTTAAGAATGTCCTTCATTTTTCTTAAAGCCCATAGATGAGTGAAACCATTCTGCGTCTTTCTCTCTCCCTCTGACTTACTTCACTCAGCATAATAGATTCCATGTACATCCATGTATTGGAAAATTTCATGACTTCATCTCTCCTGATGGCTGCATAGTATTCCATTGTGTATATGTACCACAGTTTCTTCAGCCACTCATCTGTTGAAGGGCATCTTGGTTGTTTCCAGAGTCTGGCTATTGTAAATAGCGCTGCAATGAATATAGGAGTAAGGAAGGGATTTTTGTATTGTATTTTTGTGTTTCTTGGGTATATTCCTAGGAGTGGTATAGCTGGATCGTATGGAAGCTCAATTTCCAGTTTGTGAAGGAATCTCCATATCGCTTTCCATAAAGGTTGTACTAGACAGCATTCCCACCAGCAGTGAAAAAGAGTTCCTTTCTCTCCACATCCCCGCCAGCACTGCTTGTTTTCCTTTTTTGTGATGTGTGCCAATCTCAGTCGCGTGAGGTGGTACCTCATAGTAGTTTTGATTTGCATCTCCCTGACGATTAGTGATGTTGAACATCTTTTCATGTGCCTTTTGGCCATTTGCCTTTCTTCTTTTTCAAAGTGTCTGTTCATTTCTTCTCCCCATTTTTTGATGGGGTTAGTTGTTTTTTTCTTGTATAGTTCTGTCAGTACCTTGTAAATTTTGGATATTAGCCCTTTATCTGATGTGTATTGGGTGAATAATTTCTCCCACTCAGTGGGTGGCCTTTGTATTCTGGGCACTATTTCCTTTGAGATGCAGAAGCTTTTCAGCTTAATATAGTCCCATCTGTTTATCTCTGCTTCCACTTGCTTGGAAAGTGCCGTCTCCTCCTTAAAGATGCCTTTAGTCTCAATGTCCTGGAGTGTTTCACCTACATGTTGTTCTATATACCTTATAGTTTCAGTTCTGATATCAAGGTCTTTAATCCATTTGGATTTTACCTTTGTACATGGTGTTAGCTGTGGGTCTGAGTTCGCTTTTTTGCAAGTGGCTAACCAGTTGTGCCATCACCACTTGTTGAATAGGCTTTCCCTGCTCCATTTAGGATTTCTTGCTCCTTTATCAAAAACAAGGTGGTTATATGTCTGAGGAACCTTCTCTGAGTACTCAAGCCTATTCCACTGATCTGAGGGTCTGTTTTTATTCCAATACCATGCTGTTTTTATAACTGTTGCTTTGTAATACAACTTAAAATTGGGGAAAGTAATGCCTCCCATATTCCTTTTCCCAAGGAGTGCTTTAGCTATTCGAGGTTGTTTGTTGTTCCAGATGAATTTCAGAAGTATTTGATCCACTTCTTTGAAAAATGTCATGGGTATCTTTAGAGAAATCACGTTAAATCTGTACAATGCTTTTGGAAGTATTGCCATTTTAATGATATTGATCCTGCCAATCCATGAGCATGGTATGTGTTTCCATTTCCGCGTGTCCTCTCTTATTTCTTGGAGCAGTGTTTTGTAGTTTTCTTTGTATAGATCCTTCACATCTTTAGTCAGGTTGACTCCAAGATATTTGAGTTTGTGTGGAACTAATGTGAATGGGATTGTTCTCTTAATGTCCATTTCATCCTTATTACTATTGGTATATAGAAAGGCCATTGATTTTTGTGTGTTAATTTTGTAGCCTGCCACCTTGCTATATGAGTCTATTGTTTCTAGAAGCTTTTTGATAGAGTCTTTAGGGTTTTCTAAGTAGAGTATCATGTCATCTGCAAACAGTGAGAGCTTGACTTCTTCCTTTCCTATCTGGATTCCCTTGATATCCTTTTCTTGCCTAATCGCTATAGCAAGTACTTCCAGTGCTATGTTGAATAGGAGTGGTGAGAGAGGACAGCCTTGTCTTGTGCCAGAATTTAGAGGGAAGGCTTTCAGTTTTTCTCCATTGAGGATAATATTTGCCACTGGCTTCTGGTAGATGGCTTTGACTATATTGAGAAAGGTTCCTTTTATTCCTATCTTGCTGAGAGTTTTCATCAAGAATGGGTGTTGAACCTTATCAAATGCTTTTTCTGCATCTATTGATATGACCATGTGATTTTTATTTTTGTTGTTGTTTATGTTGTGTATTATATTGATAGATTTACGGATGTTAAACCATCCTTGCATTCCTGGGATGAAACCTACTTGATCAAAGTGAATGATCTTCTTGATGAGGCACTGGATCCTGTTCGCCAGGATTTTGTTGAGGATCTTTGCATCTGTGTTCATCAGGGATATTGGTCTGTAATTTTCTTTTTTGGCAGCATCTCTATCAGGTTTTGGTATTAAGGTGATGTTGGCTTCATAAAAGCTATTTGGAAGTATTCCTGTTTTTTCGATTTCATAAAAGAGCCTGGCCAGAATTGGTAGTAGTTCCTCTTGAAAGGTTTGAAAGAATTCATTCGTGAATCCATCAGGGCCTGGGCTTTTGTTTTTGGGTAAATTTTTGATTACAGTGTTAATTTCCTCAATAGTGATGGGGGTGTTTCGATATGCTACCTCTTCTTTATTCAACCGTGGAAGGTTATATGAGTTCAGAAATTTATCCATTTCTTCCAGGTTCTCATATTTAGTGGCATAGAGTTTCTCAAAGTATTCTCTGAATACCCTTTGAATCTCTGCAGTATCTGTAGTGATCTCCCCCTTTTCATTTCTAATACGCATTATCAAGTTTCTCTCTTTCTTTTGCTTTGTGAGTTTTGCCAATGGTCTATCAATCTTGTTTATTTTTTCAAAGAACCAACTTCTGCTTTCGTTGATCTTTCGGATTGTTTTTTGGGTTTCCACTTCGTTGATTTCTGCTCTCAGCTTTGTTATTTCCTTCTGTCTCCCTATTTTTGGGTCCTTTTGTTGAGCACTTTCTAGTTCTATTAGCTGTGTCATTAAGCTACTCAGGTAAGCTCCTTCTTCCTTCCTGATGTGTGCTTGCAAAGCTATAAATTTTCCTCTCAGTACTGCTTTTGCTGTGTCCCATAAGTTCTGATAGTTTGTGTCTTTATTGTCATTTGTTTCCAGGAACCTTTTGATTTCCTCCTTGATTTCATCTCGGACCCACTGGCTATTGAGTATGAGGCTGTTTAACTTCCAGGTGTTAAATTTTTTCTTCTGTGTCCTTTTGCAGTTCACATCTAACTTCAGAGCCTTGTGGTCAGCAAAGGCAGCCTGCAAAATGTCTATCTTTTTTATTTTATGGAGGTATGTTTTATGTGCCAGCACGTGATCTATCCTGGAGAATGATCCATGTACATTGGAAAAGAATGTGTATCCAGGTTTCTGAGGATAGAGTGCCCTATATATATCTACTAGGCCTCTTTCATCCATTTCTCTTTGCAGGTCTAGTATATTTTTGTTGGGTTTCCATTTGGTTGACCTATCAAGTGCTGACAAGCCTGTGTTGAGGTCTCCCACAATTATTGTGTTATTATTGATATCCTTCTTCAGATTTGTCAACAATTGTATTAAATACTTTGCTGGACCCTCATTCGGTGCGTATATGTTTAGGAGAGTGATTTCTTCTTGCTGTACAAATCCCTTGATTAGTACATAATATCCATCTTTGTCCCTTACAACTTTTCTGAGTATAAAGTTTGTGTCATCTGATATTAGTATGGCCACCCCCGCTTTTTTAAGGGTGTTGTTTGCTTGAATGATTTTCCTCCAGCCTTTGATTTTGAGTCTATGTTTATTCTGACTATTCAGGTGTGTTTCTTGTAGACAGCAGAAGGTTGGATTGAGTTTTTTGATCCATTTAGCCACTCTGTGTCTCTTAACTGGTGCATTTAGTCCATTGACATTGAGAGAAATAATTGTCATGGGATTTATTGCCATCTTTGTGTAGAAGTTTGGTGTGTTTTTTGTTCTGTCTTGTTTTTAGAGTAGATCTTTCAGTTTTTCTTTTAAGGCTGGTTTTGAGTCTGCAAAGATTTTGAGCTGTTGTTTATCTGTGAAGCCGTGTATACATCCGTCAAACCTGAAACTTAGTTTTGCTGGGTGCAATATTCTTGGCAAAGCATTTATTTCATTGAGTTTTGCCACTACGTCTCACCACTGCCTTCTGGCCTTGAGTGTTTCTGGTGACAGGTCTGCTGTAAATTTCAAGGATGCTCCCTGGAATGTAATTTCCCTTTTCAATCTTGCTGCTTGCAGTATTCTATCTCTATCGGTGGGTTTCATCATGGTAACTAGGATGTGTCTTGGGGTGTTTCTACTGGGGTCTTTTTTAGCTGGTACTCTTCGGGCATGCAGGATTTGGTCACATGTTTTCTTTAGCTCTGGTAGTTTCTCTGTGATGATGTTCTTAACCATTGATTCTTCCTGAAGATTTTCTTCTTGGGTCTCTGGAACTCCAATGATTCTAAAGTTGTTTCTGTTGAGCTTATCAAAGACTTCTATCTTCATCTTCTCATATTCTTTGAGTAAATTTTCCATTGTCTGATCATTTGATTTGAGGCTTTTTTCCAATCTCTTCTGCTGTGTAAAGTTGTTATGCATCTCGTCTTCTAAAGCACTAATTCTATCCTCAGCTGCTGTTAACCTGTTGGAAAGCTCATCCATTATGTTCTTCAATTCGTCTACTGAGTTTTTTAGACCTGTTATCTGATCTGATATTTCAGTTTGGAGTTTTCTGATTTCTATCTTCATATTCTCTTGATTTTTATTAGTGTTCTGATTTATACTTTCTTTGATATCTGTTAGCAACCTCCATATTTCGTCTCTAAACTCCATTTCTGAAAGACTGCTTAGGTAGTTGGTCATTGTTGGGTCATCAGAGTTTCCATCTTCATTCTCTATGGTTGAAGTTGGTCTGCATAGTCTCCCCATTGTCACGCTTACGCTGTGGGTTTTTGTACGTGTTGTGGTGGTACTCATTGGCTAGGTGGGCTCCGGCCCCCAAACACTCACCTCAGCCGAGGCAAGCCGTCAGGGGATGCCAGGAGAAGTCCCCAAATGTCTGCCAAGCTAAAGAAACCAGCACAATCCACAACTCCAACAGAAAACACACGCCTCAGCGAGACACGCCTTGAAGAGATTAATGCTGAAGGAGGTCAAAGTTCCCAGGTTGATGCAGGCTGGGGGAGGTCCCAAAATGTCTGCTGGGCTTAGGGGTCCAGCAGTCAGCCTGATCCGCAACTCCGGCCCCCAAACACTCACCTCAGCAGAGGCAAGCCGTCAGGGGATGACAGGAGAAGTCCCCAAATGTCTGCCAAGCTAAAGAAACCAGCACAATCCACAACTCCAACAGAAAACACACGCCTCAGCGAGCCACTGGATATTTTATTTGACACTTCTTTTTGTACTGTTGAGGTGTTTCACCTTCTTTTTCCCCTTCGTCTCTCAAACCGACAATGAGAGACTCTAGAAGAATTCCACTCATTTTCGGCATATTTGATATTTTCCCCCAGTTTATTACTTTTCTCTTCTTCAAACAAAACCACATAACTTGAACTATCCTGCCTCCCAGTTAGAGGGGGAAATAAGGGAGGTACCAAGACCAAACAGGTGTAAGACTACTAAGTAGTAAGCTAGGTACAGAGGGGACCACATATTCTAGCAGCCCCGGGGTGAGGGAGGAGGATATGAGAGGTAGGACGGGAACAGAGGTGTAGGGAGGACAAATCGGTGATGGGAATCCCCTTGATTTTATGTAATTATGTACGTAAAATATTATTGTCAACAATAGGTAAGCCACTATGATCAAAATTAAAATTATAGTAGAATGCTTTAAAGGGTCATATTTTGTTTTTTGTTTTTTTTGAGGGGGGGTCACACCCGGTGGGGCTCAGGCATTACTCCCGGCTCTGCACTCAGAAGTTGCTCCTGGCATGCTTAGGGGAGCATATGGGATGCCAGAATTTGAGCCAGAGTCTATCCAGGGTTGACCACAAGAGAGACAAATGCCCTACTGCTCTGCTATCACTCCAGCCCCCAAAAGTCATTTAAATGTTCTTGTCAACCAAAGTTTCAATTGAACTACTAGGTAATTTTGGAAATAATGGACATTGACTGAGAATTATTTGACTTTTAAACAGCTGCTGTACATGATGATGTTTTTATGTAAACAAAGCAAGAATAAATTCAGATGAAGTACATTTCTTGCCTTTACAATATATTATATATATTCAGAATAAAGTTTTTAGAACAAAAAGGTATAGTTTTTTGTAACTGAAGTAGAATGAAAGTTTTTGATAGTATGTCATAAAATCATGCCCATGTACATCATATAAAAACACATGCTCTATGCCTATTTTTAATTTATAAGTTCAATTTCAAAATCCTCAGCAAAACATGACAGGCAGGGCAGTTTTCAGAAATTATTACACTTTACAAACAGTTAAATGTCTTGAATCTATAGTTACTGTGCCTCTATTTTGTAGTGCCTCAGGCAAGTCATAGTCATACCAGTGTGTTTATGACCAAGTCAATCTAATCACTTAAGTATTATCTATATATTCCGTTTTACACCAAAAAGTTTACTGAGTGACATATGGGTGGCAAACACTGATGAATAGTTTTAGAATAGTCACATGGAAAATTAACTTAGTGTTTTTTTTCTAGTTAGGAAATTATATCATATTTAATCAGTTAAAAATGAAATGCCAAGCTACTTTTTTATTGGAATTGCTTAAAAAGCCTTCTACGTGATTTGGAAGGTTCAAGAAGAAGTTGTACAAAGTCACATGTAAGATCACTTTTTAATTTATCTATATAAGATAAAAAAATGTAGTCTGGCGTCCTTATCTGTTCCTTCTGAAAGTTTACTAACATCTACTAAGGTTATTTGTCCATTAATAAAATAACTAAATAGCATACTGTTGCAGTAAATCCTCAGTAAGTAGTAGCTACTTAACCACTTCATGTTGTTCACTACACTCCTTATCTTATCAGACTGACCATACTAAAATATGTGAAACAATACACCATTCTTAGGAGTCAGTCAACTTGCTCTGAAAAGAAACTTTTGTTAAATTTCCCAACAAAAGTGATATAAATCTCAAGAAGATCTTAAAAATTGTCTCTGGGAAATGATGACAAAGTGTCTTTAAAAAATGATGACATTGATTTATCTGTCCAACTACATAGGATACAAAATAGAGAAGTGGAAACCAAAGTTTGGAAATTGAAGTTCAAAGAAATATTTAAAAAATAATTTAAATGTAAAATGTGGACCTAGAATTTTGAGAGAGATGATTTTGGGAGAAGTTGATTTTACATGCTATGACAATCACTACAAACCAACCATAAAACTAATTATTTACTTGAAAACAAACTTAAAATGCCAATGAAAAAAATTTTCAGAGCAAGATTTTTTTTCCCCACAACAAAGGACAATAAAGGAGATAACCCAGATATATTGGATCCTGAGAGATTCCAAGAAAGAAATTTGACCATAGGCTATGAAGGTACTATTCAGAATAAATGCTGAGGTATGGGCTTTTTGTTTTGGGTAGAGAATTACACTGTATACTCATATCACAATGCTATGAATCATTATGCAACTCTAGTTTTGCCAGCAGAGAGTAAAGGAGAACCTGGTAATGTATATAAAGAAATACACTCTCTATAACCTAAACCTACCCAAGGCATGTAGATCTTTTAGACATAGGACCCTTCTATGAAATAGAGCTGGTGGTGGCAGGGAGGTTGGCATTGATGCAGAATTTCAGGTCTAACGACTGTTTGCATATTTGGATCCCTGGAAAAGATTTTACACTGCTGGAATAAAGACCAGAATAAAAACTAACAAAAACAAACAAACAAACAAACAAACAACAACAACAACAAACCCCTCAAGCTTGGCAATCTTAGACCTTGGTTAGACTTTGGCAACAATAAACTTTTAGGTAAAATTGGGGAAACTATGTATGAACGAATTGGAAACAAAAGGTGTACAATTGCCAACATCCTTCATTGTAAATTATAAATTTAATTCATACCTTTGGATATATTTGACCCTCCTCTGTTGTGTTTTTTCTTTTCTTTCTTTTTCTTTGCTTCTTTCTTTCTCTTTTTCTTCTTTCTTTCTTTCTTTCTTTCTTTCTTTCTTTCTTTCTTTCTTTCTTTCTTTCTTTCTTTCTTTCTTTCTTTCTTTCTTTCTTTCTTTCTTTCTTTCTTTCTTTCTTTCTTTCTTTCTTTCTTTCTTTCTTTCTTTCTTTCTTTCTTTCTTTCTCTCTCTCTTTCTCTCTCCCTCCCTCCCTCCCTCCCTCCCTCCCTCCCTCCCTCCCTCCCTCCCTTCCTTCCTTCCTTCCTTCCTTCCTTCCTTCCTTCCTTCCTTCCTTCCTTCCTTCCTTCCTTCCTTCCTTCCTTCCTTCCTTCCTTTCTTTTTTGGTTTTTGGGTCGCACCACCCAGTGACACTCAGGGGTTGCTCCTCAGAAATCGCTCCTGGCTTGGGGGATCATATGAAACTTCAGAGATCAAACCAAGGTCCACCCTGGGTCAGCTGTGTGCAAGGCAAACACCCTACCACTGCGCTATTGCTCTAGCTTCTGATGTGTTCTTTCTCATTTCATGAGAAGTGATCTCCATCCTGGGGACTCACTGATAATTTATATGGAACGTGTAATTATTTTTTTGTCTCTTTTGAAACCTAAGTTCTCTATCTTTCATGTTTCTCTCTTTTTCTCTCCCCTCATTTCCCAAGTAAATAATTTTAACTTCACTCCTAATCCTCTTTCTGGAATTGTTTTTGTGTGAGGGTAAGTACCTGTCAAAGGCTGGGTAAGAGTAAGGACTGAATTCCTTTACATACAAAGAGCATTTTCTCACTCCAGCCTGAGTTCCATGGCTCCCTGAGAAATCAGGTGGCAAGGATCATTTTCTATGCTGAGAACAAGTGTGATTAAGGGGCAGCTTGAGGACTGAAGAAATAATATCTGTACAGTGCTGGTTTTCAAAGCAGGCTTTCATCATTCCTAAACTTCCCTAGAGACAATTACTGGGGTTGAGAGGGAAACAGACAAGGAATCCCACTCTACGGCTTCTGGTAGATACCACTTCTACCCACAATATTTGGATGGCTGGTAAGAAACTTAATGGTGTAAGTAGTGTGTGAAATTACAGGCAAGCACAGTCTTGCCAATATCTCTCAACTTAAAGGTGACACTGTATTGAATTTCACTCTGGTACAGACCCTGAGGACAATTTCTGAGTTAAGTTCTATGCAGTTAGAGCAAATAGTTGAACAAGCTGAGGGCTGAGAAACACTTATCAAGAAACCTTGTTCTTAGCTGAGAAATATGAACTTTCTAGTTCATATCTGACTGTTAGAAAGCAAACCACACTTCTCTAGTCAGAAAAAAGGCACTATGGATTTACCAAAGCACAGCCAATTTGTTTGGAAACCTTCTCTATGTGGTGTTTTTTTCCAGTCCAATACACTTCCTGTTCTCGTTTCCTTTATCATCCTGCTGGGGACTGCCAGCACTCTCTTCAAAATAAGCTGTCTTTGTTGGCAGAGGACTAGGAATAGAAATCCTACTGACTGGTAGAAAATTCTTTTATAACTATTTTTAAACCTTCTTCCAGCCCAATTTCAAGTTTTCCACATGCATAGATATATATTCCTGAAGCATGACAATGCCAGGATTTTAAAATCTCACAAGAAAATATATTACTCTTACTAGAGTGATCAGGAGGAAAATACAAATGAAGTCACCATCATAAAAAAAAAATAGCATTATCATTTCAAGTATACAATATAATTGTTTTGCTATCTGTAGTACTGTGAAGCTGGGAGCTGTAAAGCACATCCCCGATATATTTCTCCAAGATTATTACCGGAAGTGATTACTTATACCACTAGTTGTGATCTCTAAGAATAGAGCCCAGAGCAAACTCCAGTATATCCAGCTATGGCCCCAAAACCAAAACAAAGCAAGCCAAAGAAAAGTAAAATGGATGACAAACAGAATGAGTAATGTTAATGATTGATACTAGTCAGAAATACGTATGTGTTAATGAGAACTTCCAAACTCTACTTCTTCAGTAATTTTTAAATATTTATTATTTAAATGTTTCCATTTTCTAACATTTAAATTACTGATATATTATAAAATTAGTTTAGAAGCATATAAAATTTTTATATATTTAAAAGTGGTAAGTTATCATATTTTACCAACACCAATGTGCCACTCCAATAATCAAGAACTATGTTTCATAAACCAGTTTCTTTTGTTCCCTTCCACCTTAGAGTCACACTGTATTTGCTTGATTGACATTGACATTAAGTTTTAAAAATTTTTTTTGTTTAAATTAATAGCCACCTTTAAATTTATTATTGCTATAAATAAAAATTAGCATTTTCTTTTATATACCTTTTATAATTTATCTACTTTTACTCTTTTAAATTATTTTCCATAGCAACTGTTTTCTTCTAATGTTTCAATTCTTGTAGTGTTTCAATTTTTAATCAAGTTTCACTACATCTTTAAAATTAGCTTTTTTATATTATAGCTTAATTTTATAAACACATACATTATTTCTATATAGCTATATTTTGCTCCCTTTGTTTTATTAATGTTATATGGTTTACACTTTGAATGTTTCAAAATCAGTGAATAGCTATAACACAGCTAAATTTTAACATTGCAATCACAGGTAATTTACTAGAACCTAACATAGCATTGATCCTACTCACATTCTTTATATGATTATTGACATATACATTATCATGTTATATATATAAAATCATGCTATAAATATAATAGAGCTAACAATTTTATAAACACATTCTCAGCTGCTTTAGAAAATAATTTGGAGAAGAAATCAGAAAATAAGACAGCATTTATCTTTAGTAATAACATTAGGAGTAATTGCATAAATACTCCTCTGGAGTTTTCTCTTTCTGATCAAAGTAAAGTTTCTTATTTATTTTCTCTTTGTAGGTTTTTTTTCATTCTGAAGAAGCCAGTGTCCTCTCGAACACATATTTTCAATCTCCCCCCAGGTCTTCCTAACCAAACTTTGTTCAATAAAACTATCTTGGGGCCAGAGAGATATTATAACTGAGTAGAGCACTTAACTCACACGTGGACAATCCAAATTCAACCCTTACCATTCCATATAGCCATTAAGCACCATCAGAAATGACTCCTGAGAACAGAGCCATGAGGTTCTTTTGGAGGGGCAGGGAGGTTTATTGTGGGAGACATATTGAACACAACAAGAGAGGGGTTACCCTGGTAGGAGGCTAGGGGAAGTGGCAGCCCAGCCTTGTTCCCCCTAGCCAACCAGGGAGCCAGACTTTGTCCATGACCAGGCCAGTGCAGAGGGGACCCTCAATAGCCATGAAGGTCTAAACCCCAAGACTGGTTTATAACACCCCCAAACTTGGCACGCAATAGGAGCTGATCCAACGGGGGTAACCAGAACCAAGAGGAATTCTGACCTTGGGGGAGGGCAGACTCAACACAGAAAAGGTCTTGGAGGGGCGGAGCAAGAGCAGAGTGCATAGGGTGCTTCCTTTGCACATGATCAACCCGGGTTTGATCCCAGCATCCCATAGATTCTCTAGAGCCTGCCAGGAGAGATTTCTGAGTGCAGAGCCAGGAGGAACCTCGGAGCACCCCATGTGTGGCCAAATAAACAAACAAACATACATAAGAAGGTCTTGGGGGCATAGAGGCTGTCTGTGGCTAGAATCAGAAGCTCCCAAACCAGGGTGAGCCGAGTCCAGTTGCAATGTCACCCCTCTCCAGAGGTCTGAATAACCCCTCCTCAGCATGGTAGTGGGCTTGGGCATAATCTGAGGCCTCCTGACTGGTGGGGCTCATTTCATCTTCACATCTGCTGGACCTTACTTGTTTTTTCTAATTTTTAATATCTTCATTTAAACACCATAATTACAAACATGTTTGTAGTTGGGTTTCAGTCATAAAAGGAACATCACCCTTCACCAGTGCAACAATTCCCATCACCAATGACCCCATTGCCCTCCTCTCTCACACCATGCCTGTATTTGAGACAGCATTCTACATGGCTCACTCATTAACATTGTCATGATAGTTTTTACTGTAGTTATTTCTCTAATTGCACTCACCACTCTGTGTTATGCTTCATATTGTAAACCAGTTCTTTCAGCCCTCATCTTTCTATTGTCTCTGTATATTATTACAATAATGTATTTTATTTTTCTTAAATTTCATAGATGAATGAGACTATTCTATGGCTATCTCTCTCACTCTGAATTACTTCACTCAGCATAATAGTTTCCATGTCCATTCATGTATAGGAAAATGTCATGACTTCATCTCTCCTGATGGCTGTATATATTTAATATCCCATTGTGTATATGCACTACATTTTTTAACCATTCATCTGTTTTGTGGCATCTTGGTTGTTTCCATATTTTGGCATATTTAGCCATATTTAGCACTGCAATGAATATAGTTATGCAGATGTGAGAAAGGTATTTTTATATTGTGATTTTGTGTCCCTAAGGTATATCCCTAAGAGTGTATAACTGGATCATATGGTACCTCAATTTCCATGTTTTTTTGAGAAATCGCTGTATTGTTTTTCAGAAAGGCTAAACTAGATAGCATTCCCATCAGCAGTGAATGAGAGTTTTTTTTCTTCCCACATCCCTGCCACCACTGATTATTCTTGTACTTTGTGATGTGTGCCAATCTCTGTAGTGTGAGATGGTACCTCATTGTTGCTTTGATTTGCATCTCCCTGATGATTAGTGATGTGGAATATTTTTTCATATGCCTTTTGGCCATTTGTATTTTTTCTTTGAGAAAATTGTCTGTACAAGAGCTTCACATCCTTGTCGTGTCAGAGGAAAGGGTCCACTTACCTCAAGTAGATGAGACCCCACATGTAGGTGCAGAACCACATTGTGGTGTCCACGTTAGCCTAGTGGTAGCTGATAAGGATGGGTACAGCAGGAAGCACAAGATCTCTGGTTTGTATGTCAGCCCCTTGTCGATGCAGATATTTTTCATCTGCGGCACTAACACCTGCAGCAACCTCATGATGGACTGAAGTAGCATCTTCGCCTTCCATGACAGCACCCGTTCTGCCATGGGAGTCCACTGCCCACTGGAAAATGCGCTAAACAGTGGCTGCTGTTCCCTTCAGGCCTGAGGGTGAGACTTCTGGTCCTCAGGGTTTGCCTGCTCTGGGCTGCCCCTCCTGGAGTTCCAGGGAACTCAAGGCGCCATCCTCGGGTACCTGGGACTTCTCTATAAATTTGTTAAATCTAGGTTTGGCACAAAAAGTCAACAAAAGAAAAAACAACAACAAAACAACAAAACTTTACCAACTTGGGGCCAGACAGATAATATATCAGCCAGGGTGCTTGCCTTGCACCAGGCAAACCCAGGTTCCATATTTGGTAATCTGGTCACTTGACTCCTTCAGGAATGATCCCTGAATGTTGAGTCAGGAATAGGCCCAGAGCAACTCAATTGTACACACACACACACACACACACACACACACACACACACACACACACACAAGCCAAAAGCCAATTCCCAGATCTTATTTTGGGGAGGGAATCACAACCGGCTGTGCTCAGAGGTTACTCTTGTCTCTGTACTCAGAAATTGCTGCTGGTAGGCTCAGGGATGGGATGCTGGGAATGGATACACCATCTGTCCTGTGTCTGCCATGTGCAAGGCAAACACCCTATGGGTGTGCTATCTTTCATGCCTCCCACCCCCAAAATGATCTTGATTTACCATACTTCCTCTTCCTGAATTTCTTTTTCTTGAGTTAAAGGTGATGAAACTTGTGCTATGATTGACTTTCCTTTCCTGCAAAGGGCAGTTTCTCACGCAGATTCAGGCTCGAGAGAATTAGGATGGCAGGGGTCATGTGTTACATCATCTAGAACAAGTAAATTCAATTGCACTTTAACGACTGCCTTGTGGGGCTGGTAAATGTGACTATATACGTCCTGGTAGGTGCTCATAGCTGCTGGGTTGTCAAAAAGGTGGGACCACTCTTTTCATGATTTTGCTTCTCTCACTTTCCACTTTATACAGCTAAGAACAAAATTTGTCAACAGTTTTCCTAGTGTGTGGGAAAATTTTTCTTCTTTACCTTTCACTTATGTATTTATTTATCTATTTATTGTTACTAAAACTGAACATTTTAGGTAATACTTTGTAACATATATCTGAGCTTGGTAAAAAGACTTATTGATTCTTTATTGTATATTTATGGATATGTGCACACATTTTTTTGATTATTTCACAGTTGTCTATTTTATCTCCCAAAGACTGTTAAGATTTTAATACTGTTTCTCAATGAAAAAACACTTCCACACTTCCAGAATATTCTCAATTACTTTGAAAATACAGCAAATAGGACTCTGTACCTCTAGTTCCCTAATTACACATCAGCTGCAATATTCTAATTGCTAACTTATTGTTTCATTATTTTCTATACTTCCTTGAGGAATACATTGTCATATACACAACTTCAATCAAAAGCCAGGGTGTTTGCAGTGATAAGTTCTTGGTACACTTAAGCATTCAAGAAGATACAATGCAGTCACTTATACCTTGTTCTTTTCAGCAAAAAAGGTGACCTAAGGTCTAGCCTGCATCTTGACTCTTCTTTTGATTGTCTCTTAATACAACTTCCACTGTTTTCAAAGGGAGCCCTTAGGCTTGAACTTCTTTACTCTCTACTGCAAATTAAATCAGTTCCTTTGGAAGGAGATGAAGGTTAGTTGTTTAATCACCTGCTTTTCCTCCAGGCAACTTCTATGATCAACAGCTCAGAAGCACAATATGGATCAGATGGCAAGCTCTCTTCTCTGCATCTCTGTGGTGTTGGGAAGAAATCTTTCTGGCTGACTTTCTGGACATAAAATACTGTACCAAGGCAAGTATAATGTGACATTTTAGTTTTCTATGGAGATTAATAATATAATCTCCATAATGTGAGATATATGTAGGCAACAAGAGACATCCTACCTTTCAACTACTGTTATCCAAAGTTTATACTCAATGAAAGAGAGCAGGTGCTGTGTGAGAAATTCCTCAGAGGAATAAATCCTTTCTAGTGAGGTATTAGGGAAAGAGTAATCTTTTGTTTTTGTTTTGGAGGGGCCACACCTGTTGACGCTCAGGGCTTACTCCTGACTATGCACTCGGAAATCGCTCCTGGATTGGGGGGACCGTATAGAGGAATCGAACAGCGTTCAGTCCTAGGCTAGCACTTGCAAGGCAGATGCCTTACCTCTGCGCCACCTTTCCAGCTCTGGAAAGAGTAATCTTGGCAAAGTTGCTAGAGTGGTGCCTCCATCTGAATGAGGGGGGAGGAGACATAGAATAATCTTCTTTAAATACTACAAACATATTTTCTCTATTTTTTTTGCCTTTTTATATGGACTATTTATTACTTTTTCAAATTATTTACAAAGTAAATTTTTAATATAATTTATAATATTTATATAATTTTTTGGTTTTTGGGACACATCTGGCAGCGCTCAGGGGTTACTCCTGGCTCTATGCTCAGAAATCACTCCTGGCAGGCTCGGGGAACCTTATGGGATGCCGGGATTTGAACACCATCCTTCTGCATGCAAGGCATTTAGCCTTACCTCCATGCTATCTCTCTAGCCCCAATTTATAATATTTTTAACAGGGAAATCATTAGTGAACAAATTTCTACCACTGTCATATAAGCAGTAGACCTCATGGGGTTTAATCTTATAAAGCTTACATTTTATACAGGATAAATTTTATATGAAAAGTAGTACAACGATTATTTTGGGATTAAATGTTCTATGTAGGTGTTTAAGAATATTAATTAAAACAGTTTGAAAAGATTAGAACTGAGTAAAGGGGCCAGAATGAAAGTACAGCAAGTAGGGTGTTTGCTTTGCACATGGCAAACCCTGGTCACACCTAGCACTCCTTATGGTTCCTAAACATAGCTAAATGTAATCATTGAGTGTAAAATCAGGAGTCATTTTTTGAGTCATATCCCTCAAAATAAAAATTAAATAAATAAAGTAAAACTTACTAAAATAGGAACTACATTTTTTATTAAAACATCTGTCCCTCCCCTTTATTTTCTTTCTCATTTTGGTTACTTCCAAATATTATGGATCTAAACTTTACCTATGGATTTACCTTTTTAACTCTATCTATCTATCTATCTATCTATCTATCTATCTATCTATCTATCTATCTATCTATCTATCTATCTATCTATCTATCATCTATCCATCCATCCATCCATCCATCCGTCCGTCTGTCCGTCCGTCCGTCCGTCCGTCCATCTATCTATCTATCTATCTATCTATCTATCTATCTATCTATCTATCTATCTATCTATCTATCTATCTATCTATCTATCTATCTATCTATCTATCTATCTATCTATCATCTATCATCTATCTATGTATCAATGTATCTGTCTATCAACCTATCATCTATCTATCTAATCATCTGTCATTATCTATATATTCAACTATTTATCTATTTATATTTATATCTTATCTGTGTGAATATTCTTTTTATGAAATTTCAAAAAGAAGATTTTAGAACTTTTAGAAGTAGCTGCCTCTGAAGAGAACTGATAACATTGAGTAGGAGAACAATTTGTCTTTTAGAATATACTATTTACCCTAAAATGTATTAAATAATCCTGAAACATACCATTTGTGAATTTGGTATTTATTAAAATATACCAGTTTATCTTTTTATAGAAAGAATATAAATAATAAAAATGTATTGTTTTTGGTAGAGTCAAGATTTTGATCTAGAATTCTGACCACTTGGATCTATTTCAATGTTTAAGTCTAGTCATTCCTATTTTAGGACAAATCTAATCTTTAAAAGAGTAAGAAAGATAGCATTAATAATCACTTTAGAACATGGGGTTATGAAATATCTTGAAGAATTCAATTTAGTGCATACCTGCCTCACATAAAGTTGTAACTAAAGTTTGACTGTGATTTAAATTACATTTGGAAAAAATATGGTTATGAGCAGGGAAACTAAATCATCTGATTATGATGAGCCTAGATTGTGACATCCACTGATTGTGATCCATATCTGCCTAGGTATATATTTATTTAAATTAGGCCTCCAGAGTAAAATTAATCTTTCTGTAATGTTTCCAATAATAGCAATAATAATGATATATATGTTCTTGAGAAGTAGTACATTATAAAATCACAGACTGAGCATAAATGGGATATTTAAAAACTTTAATAAATCTTAAGTATTCCATAAAAATCTTCTTTCATTTCTCTGCTGACATCATAGCAATACTATGTATTTAAAAATTAGACCTCTTGGGGCTTGAGTATATAGCACAGTGGTAAGGCATTTGCCTTGCAAGCAGCTGACCCAGGATGGACCTGGGTTCAATCCCCTAGACCTCTGATCCAAGAGCGATTTCTGAGCATATAGCCAGGAGTAATCCCTGAGCATCACTGGGTGTGGCCCCACAACAACAACAATAGCAACAACAAAAATCAGACCTATTGTTTGGTATTAACAGTTTTGTTGTGTTTGTCAAATATAATTGCTTATACATTTTGACTGTTCAAGTTCGATCTTCCAATAGATTGACAATCACCAAAAAAAAATTCTGAAAATTTTAGTCATGTGTTACCAGGTGGTGATATCACCCCTGGCACACCAAAGATTTAATTTCTCAGTATAAACATACAATACAAAATTAAACCAAATTCTACACTAGTTTTTTTTTTAGATAGAGTGACAGTTTGAATAAATACTAATTTGCTAATTTGACTATGTTATGGGAAGCCCAGATATTAAATACAATGTTAGTTTTGGACATAGATATAATATTTCTGAATTATATGAATTAGTACACAGAGCAGAACATATTGTCATCTCAAACACAGGATGTCTTTGGATTTACACAATCAAAGGAATACCTCAATAGAAAAAGAATAAGAAGAACACACATTTTTATCTGAGTGATTGAGGGATATTGGTAAGTTTTGCTTTGGGGCTTAATTGAAAAAATATTATTGAATTTCTTCAGGCTCCCAGATAACACAAGTAGTATAATGTACAAAATCTGCTCTCCTAGTATTAGGGTCTCTACTTATTTTTATTAGGGTCTTTAAATTTGAATTGAAACTGTACCATTAATCTTGGAATTACAACTTGCCAAAACCAATCTAGAGAATTCTCACCCTCTTTATGTGAATCAGTTCTTTATTTATCACATCTATCTTTGTATGCATCTATGTATGGATGTATGCATCTATATTTATTCTATTGGTCTCTTTATTTGGAGAACTGTCACCAACACTAACATTTCTAGCATTTTTCTCATGTTCAAATTTTATATATTATGTGAACTTTATCTCATAATAGACTACTTTAAAGTTATATATTGATTTGTACTTCATGTTAACTATCGTAATTGTATGATATAATTATTGAGACTCTATCTCTTATCTAAATTTTAATCTTTTGTTTGTTTGTTTTGGGGCCACACTGACTTTAATGGTTACTACTCCTGCTCTGTGCTCAGAAATTGCTCCTGGCAGGCTCAGGGGACCAAAGGGATGTCAGGGATTGAATCCAGGTTTGTCCCCGGTTGGCCATGTGCAAGGTAAAAAAAGCCTTACTGCTGTGCTCTCATGGCCCCAAAGCTTTAATCTGATAAGAGAGTTTATCTTTTATCCAGAAAGAAAACTGTTTTCTTTCCCAGCAGTCAAAGTTCTCAAATCACTTAAGCTTAATTTAACCTTGTTCTTGTCCCAAATTTATTCATGACTCTATCAAACTATAATTATTATTCTTTTTTGTTAAATTCTGGGATAAAATAGTGGACATTATTACCATTAGTTCAAGGTCTACCACAGTAACTCTTGGGCCAGATGCATTGACTAATTTGAAACATATTTCACAACCCCAGAATGTGTATTCACACTTTACCTTCTCAGCAACTGAATTAGTTTTGTTTCCAAATTATTCACATTATTATTGGTGGATGTTAGCCTTCAATACTTGAAATTTTGGGGCTACTGCATATGACATTTGGCTTAGATTTGCAGGTTTGATTTTTTTCAGGGCTGAAAAAGGTGATGCTTTACAGCTTAACTCTTATGAGGTTAAGGCAATGAGGGTCACACCTCGTAAGTCTGAGAGGCCTATGTGGCATCACAAATCAGACCCAGGCTATGTCTGTGTTTTACATTAAATGTATATTACAGTATTTTGAGCTATCTCCCTGGCCCAGATTGACTGATTATTTCTATTGTCTGTTTAATAGTTTTACAGAAATAGCACAATACCATCCTTTTTCATTGGGATATATAAATATATAACATTTCACTTATTTAACATTTTTCTAGGTACACATTGTTGCTACCATATTTTGATTACTATCAGTTGCATTGCAATACTCATTAGAGTTTATATGACAATATATTTTAAAGTTAATATATAAAGAGATATTTAATGTAAAAATCTGTGAAAAATGCATTTTCTGAGGTAAGTAATATATAGCTCAGTACTTTTTTGTTGTTGCTTTTGGGCCACCTGGTGGCCTGTCACCCGGGGACACTCAAAGGTTACTCCTAGCTCTGTACTCAGAAATTGCTCTGCCAGGGATTGAACCCAGGTCCATCCTGCATCAGCATGTTCTGTCCTAGGTCAGCTGCATGTAAGGCAAATGCCCTACCACTGAGCCACTGCTCCTGCCCCAATTTTTAAATTTTAATTTCCATGATAAATGCTAACGACTATCAATCCTCAATAAGTCTATAATTTATCTAAATTTTGATAGGTTCCAATTAAAATCTTAAACAGATTTTTTTAGCTGTTTCTATTTTGAGTTGAGTTATACAAGTTTTTTTAAGTTGGATATTAGCTCTCTTTAGGAATTGGTTTGTGTTTGAATATATTTTCACATTCAGTATTCTGATGTTTAATTTTGTCAATGTCTTATTCTTTTGCTATGACTCTACTCTCAGAAATTAGTCTTGTAGGCACTCAAGAGCATATAGGATGCCAAAGATCAATTACAGGTCGATCACATGCAAGACAAACATCCTACCTGCTGTACTACACTCAGGACCCTCACTACTTTCTTATCTAAGAATTACATATTAAAAGAGAATGTTTAATAGTGATAGTTATACATCTCTCATAAACTGTATTAGATAAATGGAATGGGTGATTTAATTTAATTTTATAAATATATTATGTGTATTTGTTAAGTCAATTTGACTTACTGATTTGATAATACTCAAGGAATTGCTGCATGGCATGCCAAATCAAACAAGTACCTTACTTGTTATAACATCTCTTCAGCTCCTTAGCACAAGTTGTGACAATGGAAGAGTAAAAAATGTAAATTATGCTTTCTTTATATTATGCATATGATAATGAAAGGACTTGCATAAGATATTGTTTCTGAAATGACTAGATGATAAAGGGGTTTGGTGTGTCCTGGCACCTTCCTTATTCCAGACTTAATACCCCAAACTCATATTGTCCAAGCACTGCCAGGAATGATTCCAGAGGGCAGAGTGAGGAGTATACTCTAAATATGGCCAGGTGTGGCATCCCCTACACAAAATATTTTTTGAATAGATGACAAAAATGACTTACTCAATTTTTTTGTTTTTAGGTCACACCTGGCAGCTCTTAGGGGTTTCTCCTGGCTCTGTCCTCAGAAATTGCCCCTGGCAGGCACTGGGACCAAATGGGATGCGGGGATTCGAACCACCATTCTTCTGCATGCAAGGCAAATGCCCTATCTCCATGCTATCTCTGGCTCAACTTCCTCAATTTTTACTTATAAATTTGAGAGCATGAAATGTTCTGCAAGGGTGACTGCATGTTACTAGGTAATAAAACTAGGGCTTTTTACATGTAAGGTAATTTTTGAACAGTTCACTAATATCTCTAACCCGTCTTAAGATTTGGCATTTTCTCATAATTCTTTCATTAATATGACACACATATATTTAAAAAGGTTATGAATTTTTCTTGGCTCTGCAGTCCAGACTATAAGTACTCCAATTAGAATGTACCCTTGACTATCAAGATTATAGAAAAGCCATAGTAGTTTGCTTCCATAAGAATTCTCCAGAGGGGCTGGTGAGATAGCTTGGAGGTAAGGCATTTGCCTTCCATGCAGAAGGATGGTGGTTTGAATCCTGGCATCCCATATGGTCCTCTCTGCCTGCCAGGGGTGATTTCTGAGCGTAGAGCCTGGAGTAACCCCTGAGCATTGCAGGGTGTGATGCAAAAACAAACAAACAAACAAAAAAGAATTATCCAGAAACAGTATCTACTAAAAGATAGACTAGGAAATTAAAAGATGGTATTTACAAATATTAAATCTAATATTTAGACATTATAAAACACATTTTTCTATTATTCATATAGTTTGATTTCTTCAAGTTAGAGTATATATTCCACCATTAGTAATTGTATAAAATTAGAATAATTTTCTTGACTTTGCAACTAAATTGTTTTAGCACATATTCTCCTTTAATATAAGTGGTACATTTTCTCATTCAATTTAACATTTTATGAGACCGTAAAAATAAAATGTGACTAGTATTTACTTATACAAAAATACAGAAAAATAAAATCATAATAGGTATGATCATTTCTCAAGAATGTAGATACATGGCTATGTAAAAATGCATTCTTTTATGTTGAAAAAGTTCTCAATGACATATGAGAAAAATTATTTTATAAAGAATGCACAAATGAAGGCCAAGTTGTATATTATGGAATAGCAATAGAAACCACAGCATCTAATTTTTCTTTACAGCTGTTAGCTCTGCAAAAGTTATTAGGTACCTTTATGATTGAAAGCAAAGCATCCTTGCTAGACTGAATCTTGAGAGAACACATAATGTATTGTTTTGTTGGAAATGAGCAAAGTATCTTCAAAAATATTTCCAATAACACTTGAATAAACACTGCTCATTAATTTTATTCTTTAATAATGCATGATCATTGTAGGTGGTATAACACTGTGAAGCCAGAGCTTCTCTTTGAGATGAACTTACTCCAAGAACTGTGTAGTCTACAGTTCTATATGAGTTTAATTACCCTGGCTGAAGAAGATACTTCTCCTTCTTGTGAGACCTGACTTTCAAGTATTTTTCTTTTGTTTGTTTTTCTTCTGTTCCTCTCCTGAAGTCTCTGTACAGCAATGACAACGAACTTGTGATAAGATAATGAAGAATATTAAAATAGTATTTTTACTACATTTCTCATAGGTTTAATTATAGGCATCAAATAGTAAACTTCCATCACATAGAAAAATGTCATAAAGTGTTATCCATTTAAGCTCTTATTTACCCAAGATGATTAGTTTTGGTTAATTTTTAAAATAGAACCTTCAGGAGATTTTACTGAAGATCCATGTAAGTTAGTTTCTATTCTTATTAGTGAGAACAAAAACTATTTGCATCACCTGTGGGAGTTTCTATGATTATTCTAATTTGCTAAGGGATTACTAATTGGCACTAAACTGAAGAGTATCACTTTTCTCTATGAAGGTATTATATTTATGCCTCTGCAAAACTTTACCCAATTTGACATTATGTTCATTTAACTCTAGTATTATTAGTCTCTCTGGAATCTCAGTTTTATCATGTCAGCCAAGAACACCTCTATGAAAATGATATCATTAGGTATTTTCTTGTACTAAACTCTCAGAATTGTCTCCAAGACATAAATGCTCAGCTACATAGCTTTAAATGTCTTTTTTTTAATCCTAATTATAAACTCCTATTCTCTATTGGTAAATGACTTCACAAGAATTCATTAAAACCTCAACCACAGTTCAAAGATGAGGTCCTTGGTTTGCATGCAGCTTACTTGGGTTCTATCCCCAGCACTTGATATGGTACACTGAGCCCATCAGGAGTGATTCCTGAGAGCATATATAGGAATAACCCTTGAATAGCACTGAGTATGGACTAAAAAAACACCTTAAAACATTCATTCATGGGCCTGGAGAGATAGCACAGCTGTGTTTGCCTTGCAAGCAGCCAATCCAGGACCAAAGGTGATTGGTTCGAATCCCGGTGTCCCATATGGTACCCCGTGCCTGCCAGGAGCTATTTCTGAGCAGACAGCCAGGAGTAACCCCTGAGCACCGCTGGGTGTGACCCAAAAACCTATATATATATATATATATATATATATATATATATATATATATATATATATATATATATATATATATATATATATTCATTCATAATTTATTTTCTATTTGTTTCATGAAGGAGAATAAACTCACTTATGGCCAACCCATCTGTGCTATTAGAGGAAGTTCTTTATTTTCCTTTGCAGTAGTACTTCCACTAATATCTCCTGTATTTCACAAATTTCTTTGTTTGATCACATTTTATTTTATCTATATACCCAATATTTCCAGCTTTTAAATTGTGAATGCATCATCTAATCATAAATACTATCAAATCATCTTATTTAGTGCTTTATATTATAAAGGTTTCTTTCTTTTCTTTTGTTCTGATTTATTTCCAGATATCTATGCCTCACAAGTTTTTAACTCTCTCTATTTTACATAATTATTTATTAGCTTAATTGTTTAGTTATTTGTTTTACTTTAACTGTACCCAAATAAACTTATTTAACTTAACAATCTAGTGAAGACTGTGCTAGACAGAAACAAATATTCGATATGAGTCAGACATAATCAAATTCAAGTGGCATCTGATTAAATAGCACACAAGAGATAAAATAAATAAACAATGTAGGTGTTATCACGGGAGTACATACATGTGATTGAAAAATATTTTTCCAATAATAAAAAGAAGCTGGGGAGTAAGATTACTTTGAGAAAATGAGCATACCTCAATAAACTTTAATTTCTTCTATAAAATGTGATAATGGGGTGACTGGATATGAGCACAATAATTTAAGAAATGAAGAAAGTATCAATGATGAAGCAAGAGAAAGAAGACATGAAAATATCTATGATTTAGAGTCAGAGACTTCTTTGATTCTATTTTATATTGAGATGTATGCTCTTTATTTGTACCCTAACTATGTGAGTTTTGTCCCAACAATAAAGAAAAAAAAGTGGAATAAGTACTAATTATTTTTTCATACATACTTTGAATGCTAGATATTTTCACTTAATATTTTTGGAGTATTCTTTCTTGGAACTTTAATTTTAATTTGAGGAAAACTTCATATTTATGTGTTTGCTTGTTTTGCTTATTTTTTTGCTTGTTGCTATTGGGCTTTTTCAATTCATTTTGGGTTACACTAATCTCTTTTTAGGATTTACAACTGGATCTGACCTTATAAATCATAGGGATAGAATAGCTCTAATGGATAGAGAAGTAGTTTTTGTTTTAAATACTTAAAGAAATATGGAGGTGCATAGTGGTGAGCATTGTGCAATGAGATGATTATTTTTCAAATTACTTAGCTGTATATTTAAAATGAAAAATATTATAAATTTATGTCATGTGCATTTTACAATAAAATATCATAATACAAAAACAAATATAAAGCATGAGATTACATCAAATTTAATTTAGAAGATATCAACAGAACAATAATGGCCCACAGATCTAGAAAATTTTTTTTTGGAAAATGGTGTTTGAATTAAGGGAGATGTGAAATACACCATAAATGTCAAGCACACCAGAGAAGTTAAATTTATTGAAAATATTGAAATATTGAAAGAGATTATTGAAATGTTACCTAGGAAATCAGTCAACTTTGAGAACATGAGAAAAAAAAGGATTGGTATTGCTAAGTTTTTCATTAGGATAGTTGAGATGCTGTCAAAAATTTCATGATAAAACAGAAGTATGCATGGAAATGACTTATGAAGAGAAATTTATAGATCACATGATCCCTGATCATCCTGAATATTTCATGGAATAACAAAAAAAAAGAGTAAACACATTGTTGTCTCAGAAGAAAGGGTGGGAGGCACCTATTTACCACCACTCCTATATCTTTCCCCTTCATGTCAATCAGCATCCTGGTGAGCAGAATGGAGCCTTCCAAGGTTGATGTCCAAGAAGCAGCATATTATAATTCCCAGAGTATATTCTTTTCTGTGCAACAGTCTAGAAAAACATGAACACGGAACACAACATAGTAAAAGAAGCAAGAACCTTCTCAAGTTCTAACTATGACATTTTTGAGGTTAAGGGGAAAATATCCATTGGCCTTTTGTTTTTCCATTTTAATGGCAAATCTAAAATTCATCTCTTCAGCTAAACTTTATGAAAAATAAGATGTTGAGACACATAAAGACAAGTATTTCTGAGCTCTGACCAACTTGACCAACTTGCTAGATGATACTAAAACCAAGTTTCAATATTGAAAAAGTTTAGACAAAAAAAGTATATAGTATTTCATGAGCATGATGCACATAATGCAAGGACTATGAGGACAATGTAGATTACAGATTGGTCAGAAAGTGAAAAGAAGACTCTCTGCCGGCTGCACTCATGTAAATGGGTATGCCATTCCAATCTGCCAGCTGCACCCAGACACATATCATCTCATGGCACCGAGAACCTCATCACCCCAGAAATTAGATCCCTCAGAACACACATCAATGGAGGTGAGCTGATGGTACCCACAAAGGATGGGTCTAGCTCTCCATCAGCCACATGCACGTCAATGCAGGTACTGGCTTCCAGATATACAACTTCCTGCAGTGCCAGGACCTATATTTACCTGAAGAGCAGAGACCACGGAATAGAGGTGAGCTGATCTGCCCCCAAAGGCTAGATCCTGGTAGCTGACAGCCACATACATGTCAATGTAGGTGCCATCCTGACCCTCCAGTAGAATCTGATACACATCGTCCTGTGGAAGCTGCACGTTTCTTCAGGTCCGTGAACACTTCTCCAAGTCAATTAGCACAACACATAGAAAACACCACACTACAAATACAGAAAAGGGGGAAACAATGCAGGATCCACCATGCATAGAGATGAAGAAGCTGAAAATTGTCAACCATCTATTTAGCCTCTCAAATAAGGACTTTAGAAAAGAAGTATTGAGGATCCTCATATAACTCAAAGAAAGCATGGAACAAACAGAACAAACCACAAATAAGAATCAAAAGAATATGAAAGTAGAAATAAAACAACTCCAAACTTGGGGCTGGAGTGGTGGCTCAAGGGGTAAGATGTCTGCTTCCCTGTACTAGTCTAATACAGACCATGGTTTCAACCCCCTGCACTCCATAGTCCCCAGCCAGGAGTGATTTCTGAGCACGTAGACAGGAGTAACCCCTGAGCATCACCGAGTGTAGCCCCAAAACAAAAACAAAAAAACAAACAAAACTAAACTAAAACCTCCAAACTGAAAAAAAAAGATAGAAAAACTTTGTAGGTGAAATGAAAACCTCACTGAAAAGCCTCTCCAACAGAGAAACATAAGCTGAAGACAGAATCAGTGAACTGAAAGATGAGATACATAACAAGTCCATAGAAGAGATTGGAAAGACTTCAAATAATCAGGCAATAAGAAAAATCCTCAAATAATGTGAACAGATTAAAATAGAGGTATTTGGTAAATCAAGAGAAAATTATAAGAGTCCCAGAGTCACAGGAACTAAAACCCCCATGAATAGTCAACATAAAGAACATCCTTGCAGAGAACCTTTCATGAGATAGAGAGTTCACACAACCAAATACTGCATATTGAGGAGTACTAGCTAAAAAATTCAAAAAAGAAAAAAAAAAGGTACAACAAGACATATCTTTCAGATTTGAAAGATAAGAATAAAATACTGAGGGCAGCAAGATAGAAAAGGGGAATTAGATTCAAAGGAGCATTCTTTTTTTTCTTTTTTTTTGATTTTTTTTTATATTTTATTTAAACACCTTGATTACATACGTGATTGTGTTTGGGTTTCAGTCATGTAAAGAACACCACCCATCACCAGTGCAACGTTCCCATCACCAATATCCCAAATCTCCCTCCTCCCCACCTGACCCCCACCTGTACTCTAGACAGGCTTTCCATTTCCCTCATATATTCTCATTATTAGGACAGTTCAAAATGTAGTTATTTATCTAACTAAACTCATCACTCTTTGTGAGGTGAGCTGTAACTTCCAGCTCTTTTCTCTTTTGTGTCTGAAAATCATTATTGCAAGAATGTCTTTCATTTTTCTTAAAACCCATAGATGAGTGAGACCATTCTGCATTTTTCTCTCTCTCTCTCTGACTTATTTCACTCAGCATAATACATTCCGTGTATATCCATGTATAGGAAAATTTCATGACTTCATCTCTCCTGACAGCTGCATAATATTTAAAGGAGCATTCTTAACATTTACAGAAAATTTGTTACAAGGAACCCAAATGGATCAAAGGCGGTATAATATATAGTGACAAAACTTAATGAAATGAATGCATTGCCATTCAGACTTCACCCAGCCAAAGAGACATTTAGTTTTGAAGGAAAGATACATAGTTTCATGGATAAACAAAAGCTCAGAAATTTTACAGACTCAAACCATCCTTTTGATTAACTGAAAGGTCTACATTAAGACAAGATAGATCAACATATACAACAAACTCCTACAAAAAAAAAAGATGACACTATTCTCATGACAATTACTTTCTCAATGTCAATTATCTAAATGTACCAGTTAAGAGACACAGAGTGTAAAATGGATCAAAAATATAAATCCAACCTTCTGCTGTCTACAAGAAACACATCTGAATAGTCAAAACAAACATAGAATCAAAATCAAAAGTTGGAGGATAATCACCCAAGTAAACAACTCAATTAAAAAGGCTGGTTTAGTCATATGAATATCAGAGACCACAGACTGTAGACTTAAACATTTGCAATAGACAGTTAAATTTATTAATAATCAAAGAATATGAACAATAGGAAGAAATCTCACTACTAAACATATTTGGGTCCAATTAGGAACCAGCAAAATTATTTTTAAAATAGTTGCCAAATATGAAATAAGTCATGAATAGCAACACACTAATAGTAGCAGACCTCAACATATCCCTGTCACCCCTTGATAGGTTAAACAGGCTAAAACCTAACAAAAATATATTAGCTCTGATAGAACAAAATGGAAGAAATAAAATGGCATAGTAGAATATATATATAGGGATTTCCATCCCCAGAAAAAACAGGATACACATTAGTTTCAAATGCACATGTGCCATTCTCCAGGATAGAATACATGGTGGCCCATAAAACATACCTCATAAAATCAAGAGGATAGAAATTGTCTGAACTACCTTCTCAGACTTTAATGCACTAAGATTAGAAGTGAATAAATAACTAAGGATGTAGAAAAATTAGAAGTGAATAAATAAGGATGTAGCACAAAGGGCTTAAATACAGTTATTGTAATAGGAGGCCTAGATTTTATTTCCAGCTTCATGGATGTTACTCAGCATAACCAGGAACATCTCAGTACATATCTGAAAAAATACCAGGAATATAACCTGATAAAGCCTTGAAAGTGAACTCTGAGTTTCTAATAATAAATAGGTGCATGATCTTGGATAAATCTCAAACACTTTTTGAATAACATTTATTTATCCCAGAGTGAAATAAACAAGTATACTACAACAGTGTAAACTATTTACTTCCTTAAAATTATTCATTTAACTGGAGTCATTTTAAGCTATTAGATGTCTCAACCCACAGGACATACAACTCTAGGGTTCCTAGGAGAGAGTGTGCTAGTGAACAAAGACACAGAGTTAAAAAACAGTGAAGACACAGACAAAAATAAAAAACAAAAGCAGAGTGAAAATAGAAAAAGGCTCCATTTATTCCAAAAGCAAAAGCACCTTAAATAGGTTACAAACTAGCTATTTTGTGTAAACAGGCAAATATGGGTAGGCATGATATTCCTGAGGAATTATGAATAACAGGAACTCGTAAACCACAAAAAAATATCACAAGTAGATTGTCAACATTTTTTCTTAGAAAGGGTCAGGGTTTTTCCCAGTGGACCATTGTTCCAGGACATTGCACAAGCTAGAAATGTATTTACAATTAGCTAGTAAACTTTGCTTCAGCAAGTTTCTCATCAGGACATCCTTAACTCTGGCCTTAGAACTCTGGCTCCCCACAATTGGAGACTTTGAAGCAAGTTAAATCAAGCATTCAGAATACCTCTTTTTTAATAGATATTGCTTCCCTTCAGTTTATTTATTTTTTATATTTTTATAAAATTTGAATACAAAATGATTGCAGATGATTTTCAGTCATATAAAGAACACCCCCATTCACCAGTACATTCCCATCACCAATGTCCTAAATCTCCCACCTCCCTACCTGCCCCCAGCCTGTATTTGAGACAAGCTTTCTACTTCCCTCATTTATTCACGTTGTTATGTTAATTCTCAGTGTAGTTATTTCTCTAACTGCACTCACCACTCTTTATGGTGAGCTTCCTATTATGAGTTGGACCTTCCAGACTTCATCTCTATTGTCTCTGAGAATTATTACAAAAAAGGCTTTTATTTTTCTTAAAACCCATAGATGAGTGAGATTATTCTGTGTCTATATCTCTTCCTCTGACTTATTTAATTCAGCATAATAAATTCCATGTGCATACATGCATAGAAAAATGTCATGACTTCATCTCTCCTGATAGCTGCTTAATATTCCATTGTGTATATATACACCACAGTTTATTTAGCCATTCATCTGTTGAAGGGCATCTTGGTTGTTTCCAAAGTCTGGCTATTGTAAATAGTGCTGCAATGAATATTAGTGTGAGGAAGAGATTTTTGAATTATATTTTTGGGTACAATTTTTGAATTGTGTATTTTTGAGTGGTATAGCTGGGAGCTATCTTGGGAGCTATTTTGGGAGATAAATTAGGAGCTCAATTTTCAGTATTTTGAGAAATATCCATATTATTTTTCATAAAGGCTGGACTAGACGGTATTCCCACCAGCAGTGAATGAGAGTTCCTTTCTCTCCACATCCCATCCAGCACTGATCATTCTTACTCTTTATAATATATGCCAGTTTCTGTGGTGTGAGATGATACCTAATTGTTGTTTTGATTTGCATCACCCTGATGATTAGTGATGTGGAGCATTTCTTCATGTGTCTTTTGGCCATTTGTAATTCTTCTTTGACAAATTATCTGTTTATTTCTTCTCCCCATTTTTGATGGGGTTAGATTTTTTTCTTGTAAAGTTCGGTCAGTGCCTTCTATAATTTGAATATTAGACCCATAACTGATGGGTATTGGGTAAATAATTTCTCCCATTCAGTGGTTGGCTCTTGTATACTAGGTACTATTTCCTTTGAGGTGCAGAAGCTTCTCAGCTTAATATATTCCTATCTGTTTATCTTTGATTCCACCTGTTTGGAGAGTGCTGTTTCCACCTTAGTCTCAATGTCATGGATTGTTTTACCTACATGTTGCTCTATGTATCTAATGGTTTCTGATCTGATATCAAGGTATTTAATCCATTTGAATTTTACCTTTGTACATGGTGATAGTTGAGGGTCTGAGTTCACTTTTTTACATGTGACTAACCAGTTGTGCCAACACCACTTGTTAAAGAGGCTTTCCTTGATCCATTTTGCATTTCTTGCCCCTTTATCAAAAATTAAGTGTTTGTATGTCTGGGAAACAATCAATGAGTACTTAAGCTTATTCTACTGATCTGAGAATCAGTCTTTATTACAATACCCTGCTGTTTTGATAACTATTTCTTTGTAATACAGTTTAAAATTGGGAAAACTAATGCCTCCTATTAAATAAAATAAAATATTATTTTCCAAGGACTGCTTTAGCTATTCATGGGTGTTTATTGTTCCAAATGAATTTTAGAAGTGTTTGATCCACTTCTTTGAAGAATGTAATGGGCATCTTTAGAGAGAATCACATTAAGTCTGTACAATGCTTTGGGCAGTATTGCCATTTTAATTATGTTAATCCTGGCAATCCATGAGCAGGGAGTGAGTTTTCATTTCTGCATGTCTTCTCTTACTTCTTGAAACAGTGTTTTATAAATTTCTTTGTATAGGTCCTTCACATCTTTAGTCAAGTTGACTTCAAGATATTTGAGTTTGTGTGACACTAATGTGAATGGGGTTGTTTTCTTAATGTTCATTTCTTCTCTATCATTATTGGTGTATAAAAAGGACATTGATTTTTGTGTGTTAATTTTGTAACCTGCCACCTTCCTATATGAATCTATTGTTTCTAAAAGCTTTTTGGTATTGTCTTTAGGGTTTTCTAATTATACTGTCATTCATCTGCAAACAGTGAGAGCTTGACTTTTTCCTTTTCTATATTAATGCCCTTGATATCTTTTTCTTGCCTAAGCGCTATAGTGGTGAGAGAAGAAAGCCTTGTCTTGTACCAGAATCTAGAGGACAAACTTTTAATTTTTCTCCATTGAGGATAATATTTGCCATTGGCTTGTGGTAGATGGCCTTAACTATATTGAGAAAGGTTCCTTTCATCTTGCTGAGAGTTTTATCAAGAATGGGTATTGAACCTTATAAAATATTTTCTCTGCATGTATTGATATAATCACATGGTTTTATTTTTTATTGTTGATATTGTGTATTATGTTGATAGATTTATGGATGTTAAACAATCCTTGCATTCCTGGGTTGAAACCTACTTGATCTTAGTAAATGACCTTCTTGATGAGGCATTGGATCTTACTTGCCAGAATTTTTTGAGGATCTTTTTATTTGTGTTCATCAGGGTTATTGGTATGTAATTTTTTTGAAAGCATCTCTGTCTGGTTTTGGTATCAAGGTGATATTGGCTTCATAAAAGCAATTTGGAAGTGTTCCTGTTTTTTCAATTTCATGAACGAGCCTGGCAAGGATTGGTAGTATCTTGAAATGTTTGAAAGAATTCATTATTGAATACATCTGGGCCTGGGCTCTTATTTTTAGGCAGACATTTGATAACCATTTTAATCTCCTCAATAGTGATGAGTGTATTTAGATATGCTACATCCTCCTTATTCAACCATAAAATGTTATCAGAGTTCAAGATTTTATCCATTTCTTCCAGGTTTTTATGTTTCATGATATAGAGTTTCTCAAAGTAGTCTCTGATTACCCTTTGAACCTCTGAAATATCTGTAGTGATCTCCCCCTTTTCATTTCTAATACGGGTTATCAAGTTTCTCTCTCTGAGTTTTGCCAATAGTCTATCAATCTTGTATATTTTTTTTCAAAGAACCAACTTCTACCTTCGTTGGATTGTATTTTGGATTTCCACTTCATTGATTTCTGCTCTAATCTTGTTTATTTCCTCTGTCTACCTATATTTGTTTCCTTTTGTTGATTATTTTTTAATTTTATGAGCTGTGTCATTATGCTATTCAGATATGCCTCTTCTTCCTCCCTTATATGTGCTTGCAAAGCTATAAAATTTAGTTCAGTACCTCTTTTGCTGTATTCCATATTCTGATCATTTGTGTCTTCATTGTCATTTGTTTCCAAAAACTTTTGGTTTCCTCTTTGATTTCATCTAGGACCCACTGGTTTTTTGTCGTAGGCTGTTTAATTTCTAGTTGTTAAAGTTTTTCTTTTGTGTCCCTTTGTAGTTCACATCTAATTTCAGAGCCTTGTGGCAAGTGAAGGTAACCTACAACATTTCAATCCTCTTGATTTTATGGAGGTATATTTTATGTGCCAGCATGTGGTCTATCCTGGAAAATGACCCATGTATATTAAAGAAGAATGTGTATCTGGTTTTGGGGGATAGAGTGTCCTATATATATCTATTAGGCCTCCTTTTTCCATTTTTCTTTTCAGGGGTATTATATTTTTATTGGGTTTCATTCTGGTTAACCTAGCAAGTGCTGTCAAGTCCATGTTGAGATCTCCCACAATTATTGTGTTATTATTAATATCGTCTTTCAAATTTGTCAATAATTGTATTAGATATTTTGTTGGTGTCTCATTGGGTGCATACATGTTTAGTAGTGTGAGTGTGATTTCTCCCAGTTGCACATATCCCTTGATTAGTACAAAGTTTTCATCTTTGTCCCTTACAACTTTTTTGAGTTTAAGGTTTGTGTTGTCTGATATTATTATGGCCACTCCTGTTTATTTAATGGTATTGTTTCCTTAGATGATTTTACTCTAGCCTTTGATTTTGAGTCCTTGTTTGTTCTGACTGTTCAGTTGTATTTCTTGTAGGCAGCAGAAGGTTGGATTTATCTTTTTGATCCATTTAGCCACTTTGTATCTCTTTACTAGTGTATTTAGTACAATGACATTGAGGTTGATGATTTTCATGGGATTTAATGTCATCTTTCTGTATAAATTTAGTGTGTCTGTTGGTCTGTCTTGTCTTAAAGTAGACCATTCAGCTTTTTCTTTTAAAGCTGGTTTTGCATTTGTAAAGTTTCTGGGTTGTTGCTTATCTGTGAAGCTATGTAAACTTCCTTCAAATCTGAACATGAGTTGGGCTGGGTGCAGTATTCTAGTTGAAGCATCCATTACATTCAGTCTTGTCACAATATCCCACCACTGTCTTCTGGCCTTGAAAGTTTCTTGTGCTGTAAATCTTAAGGGGGCTTCTTTGAATGTAATTTCCCCTTCTGATCTTGCTGCTTTCTGTGTTCTATGTCTAACTGTGGGATTTGTCATTGTGACTAGGATGTGCCTTGGGGTGCTTTTCTTTGGGTCTTTTTTTATCAGGTACTCTTCAGGCATGCAGGATTTGAATGCATGCCATCTTTAGCTCTGGGAATTTCTCTGTGATATTGTCTTTGACTATTGATTCTTCCTGGGGATCTCCTTCCTGGACCTCTGGGACTCCAATGATTATTATGTTGTTTCTGTTGAGTATATCCAAGACTTTAATTTCATCTGTTCACATTCTTCGAGTACGTTTTCTATTGTCTGATCATTTCCCTTAAGGTTCATTTCCAACCTTTTCTGCTGTATGGAATTGTTCTGCATTTGATCTTCCAGTTCACTGATTCTGTCCTCAGTTGCTGTTACCCTGTTGGAGAGGCTTTCCATTGAGTTTTTCAGTTGAGATCCATGTTTTTCAGACCTGTTACTTCAGTTTGGGGTTTTCTTATTTCTGTCTGTTCAGCTAGAGCTATGTTTTCTTTGATTTCCATGAGGATCTTCCATATTTCTATTTTAAACTCCTTATCTTAGAGGTTAATCATATGGTTGGTAATTTTTTGGGTCATCAGAGCTATCATCTTTATGCTCTTTGCATGGTGTTTGCCTATAAGGTTTCCCCATTGTTTTGCATATAATTTGATTTTTTTTCCCTACGTGTCATCATTAGTTAGAAAGAGCACGGGAAGTAGAGCTGCTTTGCACCTCTGGCTCCACCCTGGTTGGTCGGGTCCAAGACACCTCAGTCTCTGAGATTCCCATGGCGGGGTGGCACTTTCCAAGTGGGCGTGCCTAGGTTCCATTCAATGGTGACCATGGTGAGGTGGAGGCCTGAACTCACCCTGGTTGGGTTGGTCCAAGACACCTCAGTCTCTGTGTTTTTCATGGAGGGTACTCTCAGGTGGGCGCACCTAGGTACTCCTCAGTGGTGATATGGTGGAGGCCTGCACTCACCCTGGTTGGGTTGGTCCAAGACACCTCAATTTCTGTGTTTCTCACGGAGAGCACTCTCAGACAGGCATACCTAGGTACCCTCAATGGTGACCTCAGTGAAGGCTTGCCTCAGTTTTTTTCTTGCATTAAATATTTATCATATTTTAGGCAACAAGGTTTCAGTGAGGTTTATGATTTTGACATACAGTGTTACAAAACTCCATCAGCATCATAGTGCCTAAAATCTTGCATCAATCCTTGGTACTTAGTCTGTCTTCAGAAGTTTTATAAATTTAGGAAATATGCTTGACTGATTTAATTATTTCATTTTATTTAAAATGTTTATATTAACATATTGATACTGTCACATATCATCATTGATTTATATTTGAATTTAGTTTAGCTAGTGCAAAGTGAGTACCTGCCTCAACAAGTTAAAAAATAAAAGCATGTGTCAGAGTATTTGACCATCAGCTAGGGTACTTGCCTTGCACATAGCTGAAAGGGGTTCCATTTACCCATATAAACCCCTGAGTCTCCTAGGAGTGAATGATCCCTGAACACAGAGTGATGACTAAGTCCTGAGCAGAGCTGGGTATGTCCCCTCAAAATAAAACAAACAAGAAAGAAAAAAATAAACTACTTAAATTATGATGAAATGGTAATTCTGTCCCTTTAAACACAATTCAGAAATTACTTAAGCCACAGGCTCTGTTCTAGTGCTATTTTTACCTTCCAGAGTTGATAATATTTAGATAAATCTTAATATGACTATCACAATGAAAATAAAATTGAGATAATACTGGCCTGGCATCTTTTATTCTTTAAAAAGTGACATTTCTAATTAAATACATTGATTTGATATTCTCAGTAGTCAATAACTTGTCATTGTGTTTTATTAAAACAGGAGAGAAAAACTTTATCAATATAGTTGATGTACATCTCCAATAGACTGATTATCTCTAGCACTCATCATGTTTACTAAAGACACATCACGTTACAAATATAAGGGAGACATTACTAGACCAATTTCTTAAGATGTGTAGGCTTCACATTAACCTCAAAACAGTGAACTAAAGGAAATAAACTTAAGTTTTATAAAATAAACTGAAGTCTTTATTTTGTTTGTCTAAGAAAACCAGCAACTAAAATGTAATTCAACAGAAATTAAACAAAATAACTTTGTGATTTGTAAAGGGAAGAATGTAAGGACTTATCTGAACTTTAAGAATCACTTAAATGAACAGCTAACATGTTACCTTTCAAAACACTGTAAATGATCGTGTAGTATAAGAAAATTGGACTCTAGGTGCTGCATGAATCAATGTCTTTGTCAAGATTTTGATCAGAAACACATACTTGGACATTAGAATTTAGAAGGGTAAATGGAATTTGAATAATAAAATTTAAATTTTAATTGTAATCTTGCAGTAAAAACAAATGATGCAAAATATATGGACAGAATTAAATAAACCTTATTTTATTTTACTTTCATATCCTCTCAGACAAAGTAGATTGGAAAAAAGAACTAAAGTATAAAATCTGAAAGATGTTTTCTGCATAAGTTATACTTTTACTATAAGTACTAATTTCTTTTTGTATTAATTAAGCACGAGTAGATATTTTACCTCTTATAAAATATTGCCTGATATTTTGAAGAATAGCAAACAAGTAGGCTCAATTATTTTTAATACTTATTTTGTTTGTTATTGATTTCTGTTTGATCCACACCTGGCAGTTCTGACCCAGGTATTACTCCTGGTGGGGTTTAGACATTATCTGAAATGTTGGAGATCAAACCTAGGTTGGCAGTATTTATATAAGGCAAGTGCTATACTATCTCTCCAGTCCCCTTTTTGTTATAATTTACAAGTTAGATTTCTGACAATATATTTACAAGTATATAAAATACAAATAAACAATCATTGTAAATAAGAATATATCTCTAATGAAGAAACATTGTATATTTTGAAAGTATGATTTTTTTTAAATAAAAGAAGTTCATTGAAATATCACCTAGGATCAAGAAGCAAGAGTTTACAATAGTAATGCAATGCTCTTGTAACTTTGAGTTAATCACAAATTCTACTTATCAGAATAGAATCTTAATTAAAAGTTTCTCAGTCTATGGATAGCAAAAGTAAATTTTCTATTCTTATTTGGCATAAGAAATGTTTATTAAAAAAGAAAATTCTATCTCCAGAAGAGAATGTTAGTTGTTCACCTTTACAATTTTAAAATCTCTATACCAAAATACCATAACAGATTTTAAAATAAATATGCAGTATATTTATAAAATTCCTTCTAAATATAATTATACTTTCCTACATATAACTTTTTTTACATATCACTTTTTTACAGGAAAGTCACTACTGGGAAAATATTTTTAGAACTTCAAATTCCTAAATATTTCAATAAGGCATAATTAGTTTTTAAAATATTATTAAATATTGTATTCATTTATTTATTGCCAGCTCTTGAGAAAAAGTAATAATAAAGTTAAAACTTGGGGCCGGAGAGATAGTATGGAGGTAAGGTGTCTGCCTTGCATGTGGAAGGATGGTGGTTTGAATCCCAGCATTACATATGGTCCTCCCAGCCTGCCAGGAGCGACTTCTGATCATAGAACCAGGAGTAACCTTTGAGCGCTGCCCAGTGTGACCCAAAAACCAAAAAAAAAAAAAAGTTAAAACTCAATATTTTTTTTTTTTTGTGGTTTTTGGGTCACACCCGGCAGTGCTCAGGGGTTATTCCTGGCTCCAGGCTCAGAAATTGCTCCTGGCAGGCACGGGGGACCATATGGGGCGCCGGGATTCGAACCGATGACTTCCTGCATGAAAGGCAAACGCCTTACCTCCATGCTATCTCTCCGGCCCCAAAACTCAATATTTTTATAAAAAAAAAAGTGTATTATATCTGGGGCGGAAGCAGTGGCAGAAGCAGTAAGGAATCTATCTGCCTTGCCAGTACTAGACTAAGACAGATGGCGGTTCGATCCCTCCTCATCCCATATGGTTCCCCAAGCCAGGAGGGATTTCTGAGTTCATAGCCAGGAGTAACACTTGAGCTTCACTGGGTATGACCCCAAAACAAAACAAACAAACAAAAAAATTACTATATCTATCTCTTGACCTTAGCTTTGAAATTTAATGTTATGCACACAACTGCAGCTGGCCTGTTAAACTTTCTAACATAAAATGCTAATCATGGTTGGGAAGTCCAAAAGATATTGTAGGAAATGTGTACTTTTGATTGTAAAGCACATATTAAATAAGTAACCCTAGATCTTAAGCTGAAAAAGTCATATTCCATGCTTCATGAAACTTTTTTGGGGGGAGGGGGAGTCACACTCAGAGGTGCTCAGGGGTTATTCCTGGCTCTGTGCTCAGAAATCGCTTCTGGAAGGCACTGGGGACCATATGGGATGCCAGGATTCCAACCACTGTCCATTCTGGATCAGCTCCTTACCACAATGCGAACTCTCCGGCCCGCTTCAGAAGAGGAAGAAGAGGAAGAGGAAAAAGGAAGAAGTAGAGGAAAAAGAGGAAGAAGTAGAAGAAGAAAAAGGAAGAGGAAGAAGAAGAAGAGGAAGAAGAAAAAGAAGAAAAAAGAGAAAGAAGAAACAAGAACATGCAAAGCTTAATATAAAACACAGTATTAGCAACTTGAGGCTAATCCATTAGCAATCTTTGAAACTAGAGTCCTGCTCACAAAGTGAAAGAGGCATAGAGAAAGACAGATATAGAAAAAAGATAAAAATAGTAAATACATAAATTTATAGTAAATGTTACAATGATAGATTATAGATGTATTATTATAAGTAAACTACACATAGATAAATGATATGTCAGTATATTAGAGAATCAGTGTATCTCCAATAATCAGTATAAAACCTTTGATCTTATTTTCATTAGAGTATAATGTTATAAATTAGATATTTGTGTTCCTTCTTCTGAAATCTAAATTTTGAACATGCAATATGATTGCTCTTTAGGTTTGACCTAGGTAGCTGAATAAATCAATGAGGGCAGAGAAAGATTTTCATTGACTTATAGTTATCCAATATCAAGTCTTTTATTTTTCATTTAATTTTTTGTTTCCATTGACATTTTAGCTTATTTCTAAGTTCTGTCATTATTATCTTAAAATTCGTATTATTTTATTATTTATCCATTGTTAAGGCTTCATTTATGTTCCAAATTGTGGTCATTTTAAGTAAGAATACCTTGTAAGTAATACCCTGGTATTTTAAGATGTAATGTTTATTTCCTTGATAATTTTCTTTCTAGATGATATGCACATTGATATAAATTAATGATAGAGTTCCCCATATAACTTTCTTGTAGTCAATGAACCCTTTAGTTTTTTTTTCCATTTTTTTCTCTTTATTTGAATATCTTGATTACATAAATGATTGTGATAAGGTTTCAGTCATATAAAGATCACCCCTCTTCACGAGTGCAACATTCCCGCAACCAAAGTCCCAAATCTCCCTCCATCCCACCCCACCCCCACCTGTACTCCAGACAGGCTTTCCAGTTCCCTCATTCATTCACTTGATTATGGTAGTTCTCAGTGTAGTTATTTCTATAACTGTTCTCACCACTCTTGTGGTGAGCTTCATGGAGTGAGCTGGTGTTCCAGCTCTCCTCTAATTGTCTCTGAGGATTGTTACAAAAATGACTTTTATTTTTCTTAAAACCCATAGATGAGTGAGACTATTCTGCGTCTCTCTCTCTCCCTCTGACTTATTTCACTGAGCATGATAGATTCCATGTACATCCATGTATAGGAAAATTTCATGACTTCATCTCTCCTGACGGCTGCATAATATTCCATTGTGTATATGTACCACAGTTTCTTTAGCCATTCGTCTGTTGAAGCGCATCTTGGTTGTTTCCAGAGCCTGGCTATTGTGAATAGTGCTGCAATAAATATAGGTGTGAGGAAGGGGTTTTTGTATTGTATTCTTGTGTTCCTAGGGTATATCCCTAGGAGTGGAATAGCTGGGTCGAATGGGAGCTCAATTTCCAGTTTTTGAAGAAACCTCCATATCGCTTTCCATAGAGGCTGTACTAGACAGCATTCCCACCAGCAGTGGATAAGAGTTCCTTTCTCTCCACATCCACGCCAGCACTGATTGTTCTCATTCTTTGTGATGTGCGCCAATCTCTGTGGTGTGAGGTGGTATCTCATCGTTGTTTTGATTTGCATCTCTCTGATGATTAGTGACGAGGAGCATTTTTTCATGTGTCTTTTGGCCATTTGTATTTCTTTTTTATCAAAGTGTCTGTTCATTTCTTCTCCCCATTTTTTGATGGGATTAGATGTTTTTTTTTGTAAAGTTCTGTCAGTGCCCTGTATATTTTGGATATTAGCCCCTTATCTGATGGATATTGGGTGAATAGTTTCTCCCACTCAGTGGGTGACTCTTGTATCCTGGGCACTATTTCTTTTGAGGTGCAGAAGCTTTTCAGTTTAATGTATTCCCATCTGTTAATCTCTGCTTCCACTTGTTTGGAAAGTGCAGTTTCCTCCTTGAAGATACCTTTAGTCTCAATGTCATGGAGTGTTTTACCGACGTGTTGTTCTATATACCTTATGGTATCTGGTCTGATATCAAGGTCTTTAATCCATTTGGATTTTACCTTCGTACATGATGTTAACTGGGGGTCTATGTTCGCTTTTTTGCAAGTCACTAACCAGTTCTGCCAGCACCACTTGTTGAAGAGATTTTCTCTGCTCCACTTAGGATTTCTTGCTCCTTTGTCAAAAATTAGGTAATTGTATGCCTGGGGAATGTTCTTTGAGAACTCAAGCCTATTCCACTGATCTGAGGGTCTGTCTTTATTCCAATACCATGCTGTTTTAATAACTATTGCCTTGTAGTACAGTTTAAAGTTGGGGAAAGTAATGCCTCCCATTTTCCTTTTCCCTAGCAGTGCTTTAGCTATTCGAGGATGTTTATTGTTCCAGATGAACTTCATAAGTGTTTGATCCACTTCTTTGAAGAATGTCATGGGTATTTTTAAGGGGATTGTATTAAATCTGTATAATGCTTTGGGGAGTATTGCCATTTTAATGATGTTAATCCTGCCAAGCCATGAGCAGAGTAAGTGTTTCCATTTCCGTGTGTCCTCTCTTATTTCTTGGAGCAGGGCTTTATAGTTTTCTTTGTATAGGTCCTTCACGTCTTTGGTCAAGTTGACTCCAAGATATTTGAGTTTGTGTGGCACTATTGTGAATGGGATTGCTTTCCTGACTTCCATCTCTTCCCTATTATTATTGGTGTATAAAAAGGCCATTGATTTCTGTAGGTTGATTTTGTAGCATGCCACCTTGCTATATGAATCTATTATTTCTAGAAGCTTTTTGGTAGAGTCTTTAGGGTTTTCTAAGTAGAGTATCATGTCATCTGCAAACAATGAGAGCTTGACTTCTTCCTTTCCTATCTGAATTCCCTTGATATCTTTTTCTTGCCTGATTGCTATAGCAAGAACTTCCAGTACTATATTGAAGAGGAGTGGTGAGAGAGGACAGCCTTGTCTTGTACCCGAATTTAGAGGAAAGGCTTTTAGTTTTTCTCCATTGAGGATAATATTTGCCATTGGCTTGTGGTAGATGGCTTCAACTAGATTGAGAAAGGTTCCTTCCATTCCCATCTTGCTGAGAGTTTTGATCAAGAATGGGTGTTGGACCTTATCAAATGCTTTCTCTGCATCTATTGATATGATCATGTGATTTTTATTTTTCTTGTTGTTGATGTTGTGTATGATGTTAATAGATTTACGGATGTTAAACCATCCTTGCATTCCTGGGATGAAGCCTACTTGGTCGTAGTGTATGATCTTCTTGATGATGCATTGGATCCTATTTGCCAGGATTTTGTTGAAGATCTTTGCATCAGCATTCATCAGGGATATTGGTCTGTAATTTTCTTTTTTGGCAGCGTCTCTGTCTGGTTTTGGTATCAAGGTAATGTTGGCTTCATAAAAGCTGTTTGGGAGAGTTCCCTTTTTTTCAATTTCATGGAAGAGTCTGGCTAGGATTGGTAGTAGCTCCTCTTGAAAGATTTGAAAAAATTCATTAGGAAAACCATCTGGGCCTGGGTTTTTCTTTTTTGTAGATGTTTGATTACAGTTTAAATTTCCTCTGTAGTGATGGGGGTGTTTATATATGCTACATCCTCCTTACTTAAATGTGGAAGGTTATAAGTGTCCAAGAATTTTTCCATTTCTTCTAGGTTCTCATGTTTTGTAGCATAAAGTTTCTCAAAGTAGCCTCTGATTATCATTTGGATCTCTGCAATTTCTGTTGTGATCTCCCCCTTTTCATTTCTAATACGGGTTATCAGATTTCTCTCTCTCTTTTTTTGTGAGTTTTGCCAATGGTCTATCAATCTTGTTTATTTTTTCAAAGAACCAGCTTCTGCTTTCGTTGATCTTTCGGATTGCTTTTTGGTTTTCCACTTCATTGAGTTCCGCTTTCAGCTTTATTATTTCCTTCTGTCTCCCTATTTTTGGTTCATTCTGTTGGTCATTTTCTAATTGTTTAAGCTGCGCCATTAAGTTATTCAGGTATGCTCCTTCTTCCTTCCTGATGTGTGCTTGTAGAGCTATAAATTTTCCTCTCAGGACTGCTTTTGCTGTGTCCCATAGATTCTGGCAGTTTGTGTCTTCATTGTCATTTGTTTCCAGGAAATTTTTGATTTCCTTTTTGATTTCATCTCGGACCCACTGGTTGTTCAGTAGCAGGGTGTTTAATTTCCAATTGTTAAAGTTTTTCTTCTGTGTGGCTTTGTAGTTCACATCTAATTTCAGAGCCTTGTGGTCAGCAAAGGTAGCCTGCAAGATTTCTATCCTCTTGATTTTATGGAGGTATGTTTTATGTGTCAGCATGTAGTCTATTCTGGAGAATGACCCATGTACATTGGAAAAGAATGTGTATCCAGGTTTTTTTGGGATGGAGTGTCCTGTATATATCTACTAGTCCTCTTTCTTCCATAACACTTTTCAGGGCTAGTATGTTTTTGTTGGGTTTCAGTCTGGTTTACCTATCAAGTGTTGATAGGGCTGTGTTGAAGTCTCCCACAATGATTGTGTTATTATTGATTTCTTCTTTCAGATTTGTCAGTAATTGTATTAGATAATTTGCTGGTCTCTCATTGGGTGCATATATGTTTAATAGTCTGATTTCTTCCTGTTGCACATATCCCTTGATTAGTACATAGTGTCCATCTTTGTCCCTTACCACATTTCTCAGTATAAATTTGGTGTCATCTGATATTAATATGGCCATCCCAGCTTTTTTCAGGGTGTTGTTTGCTTGGATAATTTTCTTCCAACCTTTGATTTTGAGTCTATGTTTGTTCTGACTATTCAGATGTGTTTCTTGTAGGCAGCAGAAGGTTGGATTCATCTTTTTGACCCATTTTGCCACTCTGTGTCTTTTAATTGGTGAATTTAGTCCATTGACATTGAGGGAGATGATTGTCATAGGATTTAATGTCATCTTTGTAGATAAGTTTGCTGTGTTTGTTTGTCTCTCTTGTCTTAGAGTAGACCTGTCAGTTTTTCCTTTAAGGCTGGTTTATCATCTGTGAAGTTTCTGAGCTGTTGTTTATCCATGAAGCTGTGTATTCTTCCTCCAAACCTGAATGTGAGTCGGGCTGGGTGCAGTATTCTTGGGGAGGCATTCATTTCATTCAGTCTTGTCACAATATCCAACCACTGTCTTCTGGCCTTGAGAGTTTCTTGTGACATGTCTGCTGTAAGTCTTAGGGATGCTCCTTTGAATTTAATTTCCCTTTTTGATCTTGCTGCTTTCAGTATTCTATTCCTATCTATGGGATTTGTCATTGTAACGAGGATGTGTCTTGGGGTGTTTTTCTTTGGGTCTCTTTTAGCTGGTATTCTTCGGGCATGCAGTATTTGATTGCATGTAGGCTTTAATTCTGGGAGTATCTCTTCGATGATGTCTTTGACAGTTGATTCTTCTTGGAGATCTCCTTCCTGGGTTTCTGGGACTCCAATGATTCTTATGTTGTTTCTGTTGAGTTTATCAAAGACTTCTATTTTCATCTCTTCGCATGCCTTGAGTACATTTTCCATTGCCTGTTCGTTTGTCTTAATGTTCTTTTCCAATTTCTTCTGTTGTGTTGAGCTTTTCTGCATCTCATCTTCCAGTACTCTGATTCTCTCCTCAGCTGCTGATACCCTGTTGGCGAGGCTATCCATTGTGTTTTTCAGTTGAGCAACCGTATTTTTCAGATCTGTTATTTCAGTTTGGAGTTTTCTGATTTCTGTTTTTGTGTTCTCTTCAGATCGATTTATGCTCTTTTTTGAGTTCTACAAACATATTCCATATTTCTATTCTAAACTCCTTATCTGAAAGGTTAATCAGGTGGTTGTAATTTATTAGATCAACCGAGCTTTCGTCTTCATTCTCTATGTATGGTGTTTGCCTGCGAGTTTTCCCCATAGTCACGCTTGTAGTGTGGTTTTTCCTGCGTGTTGTGGTGGAGTTCATTGATTAGGAATAGTTTGCGGCTGCAAAGGGAAGAGAAGCGGCTGAGGGCTTCTGCTGCCTCTAGTTGAAAGTCCTCAGAGTGAACAAAGGCAGGGCAGGGCAGAGCGATCCCACAGCCCCAGAATGCAGCTGCTCACCAGCTTCAAAATGCAGTTTTTTAGGGGTGCACTCCCTAGGCCCCTGAGGAAACCTTCGGAAGTTCAGAAGCACAGTTTCAGGCAGACAGAGATAGGAGTTTTCCCCAAAGTCCTCAGAGTGAACAAAGGCAGGGCAGGGCAGAGCATTGATTGTGCAGCCCCAGAATGCAGGCACTCACCAGCTTTAAAATGCAGTTTTTTGGGGGGTGCGCTCCCTAGGCCCCTGAGGAAACCTTCGAAAGTTCAGAAGCACAGTTTCAGGCAGACAGAGATAGGAGTTTTCCCCGAAGTCCTCAGAGTGAACAAAGGCAGGGCAGGGCAGAGCGATTCCACGGCCCCAGAATGCAGGCACTCACCAGCTTCAAAATGCAGTTTTTTTGGGGTGCGCTCCCTAGGCCCCTGAGGAAACCTTCGGAAGTTCAGAAGCACAGTTTTAGGCAGACAGAGATAGGAGTTTTCCCCGAAGTCCTCAGAGTGAACAAAGGCAGGGCAGGGCAGAGCAGTGATTCCGCGGCCCCAGAATGCAGGCACTCACCAGCTTTAAAATGCAGTTTTTTTGGGGGTGCGCTCCCTAGGCCCCTGAGGAAACCTTCGGAAGTTCAGAAGCACAGTTTTAGGCAGACAGAGATAGGAGTTTTCCCCGAAGTCCTCAGAGTGAACAAAGGCAGGGCAGGGCAGAGCAGTGATTCCGCAGCCCCAGAATGCAGGCACTCACCAGCTTTAAAATGCAATTTTTTTGGGGGGTGCGCTCCCTAGGCCCCTGAGGAAACCTTCCTAAGTTCAGAAGCACAGTTTCAGGCAGACAGAGATAGGAGTTTTCCCCGAAGTCCTCAGAGTGAAAAAAGGCAGGGCAGGGCAGAGCGATTCCACGGCCCCAGAATGCAGGCACTCACCAGCTTCAAAATGCAGTTTTTTGGGGGTGCGCTCCCTAGGCCCCTGAGGAAACCTTCGGAAGTTCAGAAGCACAGTTTTAGGCAGACAGAGATAGGAGTTTTCCCCGAAGTCCTCAGAGTGAACAAAGGCAGGGCAGGGCAGAGCAGTGATTCCGTGGCCCCAGAATGCAGGCACTCACCAGCTTTAAAATGCAATTTTTTTGGGGGTGCGCTCCCTAGGCCCCTGAGGAAACCTTCGGAAGTTCAGAAGCACAGTTTCAGGCAGACAGAGATAGGAGTTTTCCCCGAAGTCCTCAGAGTGAACAAAGGCAGGGCAGGGCAGAGCAGTGATTCCGCAGCCCCAGAATGCAGGCACTCACCAGCTTTAAAATGCAGTTTTTTGGGGGGTGCGCTCCCTAGGCCCCTGAGGAAACCTTCGTAAGTTCAGAAGCACAGTTTCAGGCAGACAGAGATAGGAGTTTTCCCCGAAGTCCTCAGAGTGAACAAAGGCAGGGCAGGGCATAGCAGTGATTCCGTGGCCCCAGAATGCAGGCACTCACCAGCTTCAAAATGCAGTTTTTTTGGGGTGCGCTCCCTAGGCCCCTGAGGAAACCTTCGGAAGTTCAGAAGCACAGTTTTAGGCAGACAGAGATAGGAGTTTTCCCCGAAGTCCTCAGAGTGAACAAAGGCAGGGCAGGGCAGAGCAGTGATTCCGTGGCCCCAGAATGCAGGCACTCACCAGCTTTAAAATGCAATTTTTTGGGGGGTGCGCTCCCTAGGCCCCTGAGGAAACCTTCGGAAGTTCAGAAGCACAGTTTTAGGCAGACAGAGATAGGAGTTTTCCCCGAAGTCCTCAGAGTGAACAAAGGCAGGGCAGGGCAGAGCGATTCCACGGCCCCAGAATGCAGGCACTCACCAGCTTCAAAATGCAGTTTTTTTGGGGGTGCGCTCCCTAGGCCACTGAGGAAACCTTCGGAAGTTCAGAAGCACAGTTTCAGGCAGACAGAGATAGGAGTTTTCCCCGAAGTCCTCAGAGTGAACAAAGGCAGGGCAGGGCAGAGCAGTGATTCCGCGGCCCCAGAATGCAGGCACTCACCAGCTTTAAAATGCAGTTTTTTTGGGGGTGCGCTCCCTAGGCCCCTGAGGAAACCTTCAGAAGTTTAGAAGCACAGTTTCAGGCAGACAGAGATAGGAGTTTTCCCCGAAGTCCTCAGAGTGAACAAAGGCAGGGCAGGGCAGAGCGATTCTGCGGCCCCAGAATGCAGGCACTCACCAGCTTCAAAAATCAGATCCCTTTAGTTTTAATAAAAATTTTGTTATATATTTCATCCCTTCTTATTAGAGCATATATAAAAATTAAAGCTTTCTATTAAAATTTCCTCTTTAATTGTATAATATACAACTTTCTATCTATACTTTTGTTAGAAATCTATTTTATCTGAATAGGTATAACAATTTATGTGTTTTGAAATTTTATGTGTTTATGTATTTCCATTGACTTAAACTAACAAGTTCTGTCACTTTACTATTAAAAAGACATTTAATCATTTGTTAACTGAAGTTTTCATTTTAATCTGGCAAACTTTACCATTGATCTGCAAATTAAGTATATTTGAGTTAATGGTAATTGTTGACATACAAATGTGAGCAAATATTACTATATCTTCAGTATTTTGATTTTTCAATCTATATATTTTCTTTTTCAAATTTTGTGGACTGTTCTTTTTTATAAGTTTGTTAAGAGACACATTTAAAATATTTCTTATATAGGAAATTTAGTGAACAAATTCCCTAAGCATTTGGTTGTGAAATAGCTCATATATCCTTTATATAATTCACAAGTGAGAATATTATTCTTGGATAGCTCTGTTAACAATCACTGAGTAAGTTTTAAAAGTAATCTAATTCTCAGCTGTATTATAAAATTTATCATAAGGTATATGATATAAATCCTGAGTATAATTTTATACATTATCATTTGCTCTCTCAAGCCACCTTAAATATAATTGGTTATTCTTAAACACTGGGTAACAAGAACTTCAATTTTTCTTTTTTTAAATATATTTTATATTATTAAAACACCTTCATTACATACATTGTGTTTGGGTTTCAGTAATATAAAGAACACCAACCATCACCAGTGCAACATTCCCATCACCAATGTCCCAAATCTCCCTCCTCCCCACCCAACCCACCCTGTACTCTAGACAGGCTTTCTATTTCCCTCATACATTCTCATTATTAGGACAGTTCAGAATGTAGTTATTTCTCTAACTAAACTCATCGCTCTTTGTGGTGAGCTTCATGAGGTGAGCTGGAACTTCCAGCTCTTTTTTCTTTTGTGTCTGAAAATTATTATTGCAAGAATGTCTTTCATTTTCTTAAAACCCATAGATGAGTGAGACCATTCTGTGTGTTTTTTTTTCTCTCTCTCTCTGACTTATTTTACTCAGCATAATAGATTCTGTGTACATCCATGTATAGGAAAATTTCATGACTTCATCTCTCCTGACAGCTGCATAATATTCTATTGTGTATATGTACCACAGTTTCTTTAGCCATTCATCTCTTGAAGGGCATCTTGGCTGTTTCCAGAGTCTTGCTATGGTAAATAGTGCTGCGATAAATATAGATGTAAGGAAGGGATTTTTGTATTGTATTTTTGTGTTCCTGGGGTATATTCCTAGGAGTGGTATAGCTGGATCATATGGGAACTCGATTTCCAGTTTTTGGAGGAATCTCCATATCGCTTTTCACAAAGGTTGAAATAGACAGCATTCCCACCAGCAGTGGATAAGAGTTATTTTCTCTTTACATCCCCGCCAATGCTGTTTGTTTCATTCTTTGTGATGTGTGCCAATCTCTGTGGTATGAGGTAGTACCTCATAGTTGTTTTGATTTGCATCTCCTGATGATTAGTGATGTGGAGCATTTTTTCATGTGTCTTTTGGCCATTTGTATTTCTTCTTTGTCAAAGTGTCTGTCCATTTCTTCTCCCCATTATTTGATAAGATTAGATGTTAAATTCCTGTAAAGTTCTGTCAGTGCCTTGTATTTTTTGGAGAAAAGCCCTTTATCTGATGGGTATTGGGTGAATAGTTTCTCCCACTCAGTGTGTGGCTCTTGTATCCTGAGCACTATTTCCTTTAAGGTGCAGAAGCTTCTCAGCTTAATATATTCCCATCTTTAATCTCTGCTTTCACTTGCTTGGAGAGTGCAGTTTCCTCCTTGAAGATGCCAGTAGTCTCATTTCCTTTAAGGTGCAGAAGCTTCTCAGCTTAATATATTCCCATCTTTAATCTCTGCTTTCACTTGCTTGGAGAGTGCAGTTTCCTCCTTGAAGATGCCAGTAGTCTCATTGTTCTGGCGTGTTTTGCCTACATGTTATTCTATATATCTTATGGTTTTGGGTCTGATATCGAGGTCTTTCATCCATTTGGATTTTACCTTCGTACATGATGTTAGCTGGGGGTCTAAGTTCAATTTTTTGCAAGTGGCTAGCCAGTTGTGCCAACACCACTTGTTGAAGAGGCTTTCTTTGTTCCATTTAGGATTTCTTGCTCCTTTATCAAAAGTTAGGTGATTGTATGTCTGCGGAACATTCTGTGAGTATTCAAGTTTATTCCACTGATCTTAGGGCCTGTCTTTATTCCAATACCATGCTTTTTTCATAACTATTGCTTTGTAGTAAAGTTTAAAGTTGGGGAGAGTAATTCCTCCCATATTCTTTTTCCCAATGATTGCTTTAGCTCTTCTAGGGTGTTTATTGTTCCAAATGAATTTCAAAAGTGCCTGATCTACTTCTTTGAAGAATGTCACGGTTATCTTTAGAGGATTCACGTTAAATCTGTTCATTGCCTTGGGGAGTATTGCCATTTTGATTATGTTAATCCTGCCAATCCATAAGCAGGGTATGTGTTTCCATTTCTTCATGTCTTCTCTTATTTCTTGGAGCAGAGTTTTATAGTTTTTTTTGTATAGGTCCTTCATATTTTTAGTCAAGTTGATTCCAAGATATTTGAGTTTGTGTGGCACTATTGTGAATGGGGTTATTTTCTTAATGTTCATTTCTTCCTTATTTCTATTTGTGTATAGAAAGGCCATTGATTTTTGTGTGTTAATTTGGTAGCCTACCACCTTGCTTAATGAGACTATTGTTTCTAGAAGCTTTTTGGTAGAGTCTTTAGGGTTTTCTAATTAGAGTATCATGTCACCTGCAAACAGTGAGAGCTTGACTTCTTCCTTTCCTATCTGGATTCCCTAGATATCTTTTTCTTGCCTAATCACTATAGCGAGTACTTCCAGTGTATGTTGAATAGGAGTGGTGAGAGAGGACAGCCTTGTCTTGTGCCAGAATTTAGAGGGAAGGCTTTTAGTTTTTCTCCATTGAGGATAATATTTGCCACTGGCTTGTGGTAGATGGCCTTAACTATATTGAGAAAGGTTCCTTCCATTCCCATCTTGCTGAGAGTTTTGATCAAGAATGGGTGTTGGACCTTATCAAATGCTTTCTCTGCATCTATTGATATGATAATGTAATTTTTATTTTTTCTTGTTGTTGATGTTGTGTATTATATTGATAGATTTAAGAATGTTAAACCATTCTTGCATTCCTGGGATGAAACCCAATTGATCTTTGTGGTTGATCTTCTTACTGAGGCATTGAATCCTATTTGCCAGGATATTGTTGAGGATCTTTGCATCTGCATTCATCAGCAATATTGGCCAGTAGTTTTCTTTTTTCGTAGCATCTCTGTCTGGTTTAGGTATCAAGGTGATGTTGGCTTTATAAATGCTATTTCCAAGTGTTTCCATTTTTTCGACTTCATGAAAGAGTCTTGCCAGGATTGGGAGTAGTTCCTCTTGAAACTGCTTTTTGGCCTTGAGTTTTTTTTTTTTTTTTTGGGGGGGGGCCACACCCGTTTGACGCTCAGGGGTTACTCCTGGCTATGTGCTCAGAAATCACCCCTGGCTTGGGGGGACCATATGGGACGCCGGGGGATCGAACCGCGGTCCTTCCTTGGCTAGCGCTTGCAAGGCAGACACCTTACCTCCAGCGCCACCTACCCTTGGCCTTGAGTTTTATAAACTTAATTTCCATTTGCTAATTAATTGTAAAGATTAGAAATTAGAAATGACTGGATTGAAGAGACATATAGTATTCATATATGTAGTATCTATAGTACTGCATATTCTAGCATATACTATATTACTGCATATAAATAGCAGCATGTATATCTAATAAATAGTGTTTTTTATATATGTACTTGTCTATGTAATATAATGAGGATGACTGCAGGAAAGAGGCATTCAATTCCTTCTTTTTTTATTTACCAAACTACAAACTATTCACTAATCTACAAAATTTGCACTTACCTTTTAAAGAATTTTATGAAAATTTCATTGAATATCCATTATTATTTACATTATAGAAAATTGGTGTCTAGACTCAATCTCCTTTGTTTTTACAATTTGAACTCAATCACTATTATTTTTCCAATTCCTAGTGATTAGGTTAAAATTTGCAAATCTTTAATCACATTGTTGTATACTCTGGCATACAAGCCATGTCCTGAGAGACCCTTGGTAAAAAGAGTCAATTCATTTTGATAAATTCAATTTTATTTCAAACTGGATCTTTATAAATAACAAAGGAGCTTCAGTCAATCTTATAATCCTGAAAATCACAATTTTTAATTTTATACCTAGAGACAGAAATAAAGACAAAAATCTATTATTTCTTTCTATTGTGATGGTAAAAGCTATCATGTCATAAATGTTAAATAAAGCTTGCCTATTTCAATTTATCTATATATTATGTTTGAATGCATTTTAAAACATTAATTGGAAACAAGAATAGGTACCCTTATGTTGCTCTTGAGCTTGGTCAGCTAATGTCATGGCTCTACTGACATATATTAGAACCATGATCTATAACTACTGCCTTACTATCTTTTTCTCAGGATCTTTTTACTTAGAAAAAGTAAATGTAGGGTGAAAAGATTATTTGTCCCATTACTGTGGGCTACATTGGGCTAGTCCAATAATCATACCAACATCAAAAAGAGTAGAAGGATAAATTAAATGACATACCTATGCAATTGTATAGGTAAATTGGATGTAGAAATTACAGTAGAGGGGACAAAATATGTATAGTTCCTGAAGTAAAAAATAAATTAGGATTTGGGGCTTGCAGGAAAGAGAAGGGGATAGATGGCAAAGTGGAGTCATGTTCAATATCTGTGAAATTGTTTGTCCTGCTGTAAAATCCATTTTAATGATTCCAGAGCAATGCTAGTACAGAACACAGGGGCATATGTTTTGTATACTTGGATACCAAAACATGCCCTCACTAAAGCACTCCTAGGTATCAACCTAGTAGCTTCCCATAGAACCTCATTCTTGGACCCCCAATATAAAACTATCTGAGTTAGTTCACAGTGTCTTACTATTAGAGGCCTTAGGGTTCCCAGACATTGCTTGAGAAATTCCATTTCTCAATAATAATAGTAAAGAATAGTTTAAATAACAAAAATATAATAAGATAAGTAAGATAATATTAAGAGAATAAATATTAAATAATAATAAGATGAATAAAGAATTGAATTGGTTCTTCTGATACAAATGCATTTCTTGTCAAGATCCTTATGCCCATAACCCATAATCTTAGTTTAAAATAACCATTTGCCACTGATAAAAGCTTGTAAAACATTCTGAGAAGAGGCAATGCCACAGTGCTCAAAGAACATGTGCTTGAAGGGAGATAAGTAGCATTTTTCTTACTATGTGGTATTGGAAAATACCCCAACAGTTTTGTATATAATTTCATCTTTTGTGAGAAAATGAAGGCACGGCTTTCTAAAACCAAGTTTCTACCACCTTCTTCTTCCTTATTTACTTCCTCTCTCCCTTCTCTTCTGTCCTCTCAATCCTCTATTTTTCTCTCTCTTCTTTCATTCTCCCCTCCCTGCTTGTTTTCTTCCATTCATCTTCTAGATCCTCTCTTTCATTCCACTTTCTCTCATTTTCTCTTCTTGAATACATGAGGGGAAATGTGTTAAGGCCATTTCCCCAACTAAAACATGTTTGTAAGCATGTTGCTTAAATAAAGATATTATTATAAAAAAATAACCATTTGCAAAAAAAAAGGTATTTGGGAAATATTATTTTCAATATTTTGGGAAAACAATATGATTACAAAGAGAAGGCACACACAGCACAACATAAGATAAATGATGGGAGAAGAAAAAACATCTGTGTCTGCTTAGCTTATGCACTTATTCCTGTTGGTAAACAAGGTACACAGAAATCCTGTTATTTTTTTAATTCAATATTTTTTATATTTTCCCTGCCCTCACAAAATAAGACATTTTGTGTATATTTTAAATTCTGAAGTTATTCTGCTAAGAAAAACAACTGCATTATTTGTTATTTGAATATATTATTGAAGTATTAGTATACATAATAATTATAGTATATATAGTGTTGAAAATAAAGAAGAGTGGATTCCTTTGTAGCAGAGAGAAGCAACTAGCTCCTAGGCCACAGCAAAACTATTTGATCTATAATGGTATATAATGGAATGTATACTTTTCATCAACAGTCTACTCCTATCTGCCAACTCCTCCCGTATCACAAGGCCCCTAGAACGATGTCATAAATATCCTAACTGCTCTTTGTAGAGAAAATTTTTTCACCCTGCTGAGTGTTATCAAAACTCAAGCATTTTTGTGGATACTTTGAATTCTCAGCATTTGAATTTTAATAAAATTAAACCTTCTAAATTTTAGACCTTTCTACCTGCAAACACAATTCTTGAAAATTGTTATTAATTGGTTTATATATGCTAAATTAAAATATAATTTTTCTCAAGTCCAAATTTTTGCTGAAAAAAGTAACATTTCTAAGACTATTCCTTGCTGTTATGCAAAAATAAGTAAAAAAAATAAAAAAGAAAGAAAGAAACAACCCTTCACAATAAAAAAGTTCATCTTTTTTTTTTTTTTTTTTTAGGTTTTTGGGCTACATTCAGTGACACTCAGGGGTTACTCCTGTCTATATGCTATACACTCAGAAATAGCTCCTGGCTTGGAGGACTCCATGGGATGCCGAAGGATCGAACTGAGGTCCATCCTAGATGCCCTACGTTCTGCACCACCGCTTTGGCCCTACTTTAAGTTCATAAGATTATTGAAGTGCAGTCACAGAAGTTTCCCCATACATTTTATTCTGTGACTTAATTACTCTTTCTCTCCATCTGCACTTTATTTTTTCTTGTCTCATCTTGAAAATCACTTTGCAAATTCTAGTATTTTTGTAGGTGACTTTTCCAACCCTAAGTACTATAATCATTTGTTATATTAAATGAGAAGCTAAACGTTTAAATAATTACACCTAATAAATGATGGAAAGATACCAAAAATCAGCAGAACCAGCAGAGAATCCAAAAGACTTATCCTCATCCCTGATAAAGTAAGTTTTGAAGTAACTTGATTATTTTAGTCAAATCTTGCCTGAAGGTTGGTGGTAATGTATCAGAATTCTTGTCATGTTTCAACCAAATGTTTGAAAAAAGATGTACAATTCTTAAAATCTTAATTTTGTAATTTGAAATTTTGGTTGCCAATTCTCTGGAGAAAAGCACATGATAGAATATAATTTGCTATGCAAAGTGAGTTCTGACTAAAAAAAAGTCATTTATAGGGAAAAATAAAGTGAGGTTATCTGCTTTCCATTTATTACATTAAACACGGGGATACCTCAATTTTCAAAGAAAAATTTAGGTCACTTCTATTCTGGAATTTGAATTCTTAAAGTAGTCTCAGGCTATCTTCTTAAGGAAGATTTAGCAAACGTAATTAGAATGGACATTTAAGTTTTATGTAAATGTCCAAGAGCAGACCAGGAATGTGACATGCTTTAAAGGACTGAACAAATTGAATCTCATAAATAAATGCATGCTCCACAATCCAATATTTCTAACTTTTTTTTAACAGAGAGAATAATCCTTGACATTAAAGAGATAGACAATCTTCTGAAAAATCATTACTTTTAAGAGTAAATAGAAACTAAGTGTTTCCAATTAAAAGTTGAAGCAAAGTCTTGAATTTTAAATGTCCACTTTCTTTGTGTTTAATTTTACCTACTAAGACAATTATAATAGTATCACATATTTGCATAATGTCAGATTACAGTCGCTATATTATTAAATGCTGGCAATGAAATGTACTTAAAGACAGCAATATGATAGCTCATTAAGTGTCAGACGCTTTGTGTATGATCAATAGTTGAGTAATTCCAGATCTAAAATCATGAACACAATTGTCATTTAGTCAATTATCACATATTATGCATATCATTCAAAAATTGCTTTTGCTGTCTTATATCTCTCTGTCTGTCATTTCTATATTTCTTCAAATATCTCAATCTCTGCCTTTCTCTCTCTACTCTTGTTTATCATCCTATTAGTCCTTTTACAGTGTCACAAATTGCATTACATAAATTTATTTATGGGTCATATTGCTTGACTACTGTCTTTACTTGACATCTTGTTGATGGCCTTGGTATCAATTTACATCTGGGAGGCAGACGAGAATGAATCTTGAAAGAAATCCATGCTGTACATGCATTCCAAACAGACTTACCTGGTGAAGATTCTCTGTAATTGCAAGTCAGCTTAGTGTGTAATTCAAGTAAGGATAACACAATGTGTTATGTCGCTGAAGAGGAAGGCATATTTGATGCCCTGTAATTCTTTCTCCTTACTGAGGATGATAAATTTCTTAGATTCATTTGAATCCAAAATATGTCATTAGAGGACAAAGCAGCCCTCTCAATAAACTCTTGTAAATGTAGATCTCCACATTTGAGCTGCTCAATCTTGCTTTCTCAAATAGTTGAATGTGAATCAAAAGAAGTGACCATTTTATTGTGACTTCCTGCTTTGCTTCACCAGCTAAGACAATCACCTTAACTTATTTGTCCCTTTTTATTTTCTTTATCTGTATTTCAATAAATTTTACCAAGTGATTACTTGGTAAAGGAAATGGCAATGATGGTTTATTAAATAATTTAGCTTTCTAAATGACATTTGTACAGACTTTTCCATATGAAATGAGTTAACAAAAGTGAAAATTATTATTTTAAAATTATGGTTAAAAACCATTATTCTTTCCAGGTAAAGTTTTCAGAAATTAAAACCTGAAACATCACAAAGAGAATATAAGAACCAAAGTATACCTTTCATAGTCAATTATTCTTTCATTTGAAAAATAAGATTTTGTTATCAATTATTTTAAGTTGGCAAAGGAACCCAAGAAAAAATAGAATTTTATTGTTCCAGAAAATATGGGTTGCTGTGGAAACCCCATACTTTCTCTGTGTGGTTTTATTACCACTTAGTAAGTCAGGAAGAAAGGATGGTGGCTTTACTTACATTAATGTAGATGCTTCTTTATTTAATTTTATATAAAAAGTCCATTTACTAGTACATGTGAAATGGTTTACTGAAAATTATATCTGAGCTGTAAAATTAGCTGATTCAGTTAGTATTAGTTAAATTGTGACCCAGAATAAAGCTTAACACTCTCAATTTTTGAAGTTAATTAGTCAAAAGATCACTTTAGAAATAAGGGACCGAGAGATAGCATGGAGGTAAGACGTTTGCCTTTCATGCAAAAGGATGGTGGTTTGAATCCTGGCATCCCATATGGTCCTCTGTGCCTGCCAGGAGCGATTTCTGAGTATAGAGCCAGGAGTAATTCCTGAGCACCACTGGATGTGACCCAAAAAAAACAAGCAAACAGACAAAGGAAATAAGAACTTTATTGAGTACATCAAATAATTAAATTTTTGATGCTAAGGTATCTCTGCTAAATCCGTAGTTATAATCAATCACTTCAGTCCTATGTGGAGTGGTCACATGTAATTTTAATTAAATATACATTTAAAAATAAACAGATATCATTCTTCACATGAAGGAATAAAGACTAATGTTTTCTTTATGTTTAAGATTTAAATTGAACAAAAATTCTGGATTACATAGGTCATTGGGAAAAATGAGACAATATTAAGTATAGAACTTGCATAGCATATAAAGGGATCATGTAGACAGAGATACCATATTAAAAAGAAGATGGGGAGTGCCAGAGAGATAGTACAATAGCTATCATAATTTCCTTACATTATACTGGCCTTGGTTTAATTTCTAGCAACTTATGTCCCCCTCCAAGATCACCAGTATTGATCTAGAGAAAAAAATCTCAGACTACACCCTCAGCACAGATGGGTATGACCTAAGAACAGAACAAATATATATATGAAGGCCAATGACAAGTTCTTAAAAGTGGATATACCATGTTAAAGGTGTACTTTCTGATTTCAATAAATAGGATTCTAATACTATATTAATGAGTTTACTATCATCAACTGGCTAAACTAATTTCTTTTCTGAAGTATCGTAGTTTTCATTTCTATCCTATTGAGGTATTTACTGATATGTCAATGACTCAAATGTAGTGATGCATATTTCCCAAACTGCTAAATACTTTGACATAGTACAATTTCATGGATGAAAATTGGGGTCCTATTAGAGTTATGGAGAACATCCTCCTCAGACAAATGTGGGCCAATAAAAAGAGTGACTAAGTCAAATATAAGGAAGATAGTAAGGGAAGAATTCATGAAGATAACTTTATGTGAGGACTTATCTCCATGAAACTCAATGGGAAAATTGATTTAAATATTATTTAAATTTGAGTATTTGGTTTAAGAAACATTTTAAGATGTACTTATAGTACAGAAAGCTCCAAATAAAAACCACTAAAAAGCTCCACTCAAAATTAAAGGTCTTTCTATATCTAAAATTGAAAATTATGGAGGAAATGCTTTAATGGTTCACTATTTGTCATCTAGTTTTTGCTGTCAAACATTCACCATAACTGCCTCATTCCTTTCCCTCTAACTTTACTTTAAATATGTTCATGTAAAAGCTGAAGTTAGCATTTTTGATATCTGAAATGCACATACATATTTTAACACAACATACAGAAAAAGTGTACATAAAAGGTGGCATATATCTTTATGGGTGTGTCTGTGCTCATATAGAACATATAGAAAGTAAAGGGTTTAGCTTGCTAAAACTAGGGGAAAAGGGTTTAGGACAGATGATTTTCATTTTTAGGATCAACTAATTTTTCACTCATGGATCTCTGTCATCATATGTGACAAAGGCTGTGATAGGAAGAATTGTTGTGAGCTTAATTTTGTAATGTTTTTGAGTAGATGTGATAATTATAATGGCTTTGTCTTGTTACTTATCTAGGCTGGTAAAATAGCTTTAGAAATTTTAGGTTACAAATGATCCTGAAATAAATAACATTTAAACAATAATGTCCCAATTTATTTTTGACAATAAAGAAACTCAGTAAAGTTTTATTCATATTGATAATTTGTAAAGTTTCAAAACTTTTGTTCTTAAAAAGTAAAAAACATGTAAATTATACAAGGCATTTTATTAAATAGTTATCTTGTATTTTTTACCAGATATCATCTCAATATTGTTTTACAAACAAGTATACCAGACTTCATTTTTAAATTCTTCATAGACTAAAAACCAAAAAATTATTTTTTTGTTTTTTTTGGGGGGGGGCACACCCAGTGATGCTCAGTGATTACTCCTGGCTATACGCTTCAAAATCGTTCCATATGGGACGCCAGGGATTCAACTGCTGTCCATCCTAGGTCAGCCACATGCAAGGCAAACGCCTTATAGCTCTGGCCCCAAGAATCAATTTTTATATTGCAATGTAGTTCAGAAAATTGACCTACATTTGTCATTCAAATATGGTTCCTGTTGAAACTTTATCTGAGCTTCAGTTAGTGAATCCTGGTATTAGTTATTACTGAACTTAATTACCTGAGATAGACTAACAATTTGTATAAAATTATGTATTATATATTTAATACATAATATATCATTATATAAATATATAAAATGTGAAATATATTCAACATTACCTGGTTGTATATTTTATATTAAACTATATATTACATGATAGAGTATTTTCAGACAATATTTAGAAGTCACAGGTACCAGAAACCAATTATTTATTATTTGGTCTTAATATAAATTCATTAAAAAAACAGTATTGTACCTTTCTTTGAAAGAACGGTATGCTAATTAAATAAAATTTTTACACATTATAGAACTGGATATAAACAAAAAGTTCTATCAATATGTATTATTATATTTTTGTGAAAACAGATAAGTGAATTTGAATGAAAATTAAAATTGTGGATTCTTTAGTGAAGCAGTATTTTGTGCTTATGAGAAGGAAATATATATCTATATATCTATTTGTATATACATATATATGCGCTACTCATTAATTTTCTTAAATGATAGGTCAAGTTGTCAATTTAGTTATTTATGTTTGAAAAATATATGTTAATATAAATTTCAGTGTAAATCAATTAGGACACAATTTTATTCCATGTCAATAATGGGATAGGGTCTTGGGCACTTAAAAAGAGAGGAGGGACATTACCAAGTTGAGGAAATTATTTAATGAAGACTTTTATATGTATATATATGCCAGCACATCATATAGATAGGTGTATTTACTAGAAATTTGTTTGTCATTAAAAATTTAATTATGTGTTACCATTTCTAATTAAATTCCTTTTGCTATTCAAGATGATAACGGGGTGAAAGGGAGGGAGATGAGGAGATATTGGTGGTGGAAATGTTAAACTGGTGAAGGGGGTGTTCTTTTTATGACTGAAACCCAACTAAAAACATGTTTGTAATCATGGTGTGTTGCAAGTCAGCCCCTGAAGAGGTTGACTGATGGAGCGATGGAGGATGAGGCTTTTCTCCTCCAGCTCGGACCACACGACTGTTACCCTGTTTAGTCGGCGGTTCTGAGGTGAATTTGGCGGGAAGAAAGCCAACAGGCAGTCAGGCTTCCGAAGAAAACAGCTCTTTATTCCGTGAAGAGGCCGAAGCCAAAAGGCCTAAGAATAGGTCCAGGACAAAAAGCCCCTCGCCTTCCACAGACCCTTGTTTTTATGCCCCAGAATTAGGTACAACCTAATGGTGGGAGCATAATCAGGTACCACCCTAGGGTGGAAGCAAAATGCCAGGTCACACGCTAGGGTAGGGCACAATCACCAATCAGGGTAGGGTCAGTAACATAATAATCCCATAAAAATGTTTACATACACAACAATTTCCCCATTTTTTAATAAACAAACAATATTGTCTACAATTATTAAAGGAAAAACTAGTCAATAATAAAAGAACAGCTGTTTGCATAAGCACATCACATGAAAATGTAAAGAAAATCTTCTAACCTAAACACAGGGTGTCTAAAACCAGAAACATGTATCAAGGAATGAACTACAACCTCCTAAGAAGATAAATCTATGATGTGCATAGATTCTTCGAAGAGATGCCAGAAAGGTTGTGTAGCAGGTGAGAAGAAGCACCTTTTCTTTATTTGTTGTTGTTGCTGGTTTTTGGTATTTGGTTTTTGGGTCACACCTGGCAGCGCTGAGGAGTTACTCCTGGATCCACACTCAGAAATTGCTCCTGGCAGGCTCAAGGGACCATATGGGATGCCGGGATTCGAACCACCATCCTTCTGTGTCTAAGGCAAACACCCTATCTCCATGCTATCTCTCCAAACCCATTTTCCATTCAAGTCCAGGTAGACCAGAAAGCCCATCTTTGAGGACATTGAATTAGGCCCTTATTTTGGAGGAAGAAGCATATACCCCCTGCACAGTGGGGGTGGGGTGGGCCACTGCAATGATGATCAATAGACTTCTGAACATAATCCAAGTTCTTAATCCAGGCTGAAGTCCATATGATGTTCGAAATTGATGTACCAATACAGTCAATTATTGATAGATGGGAGCTTAAGTCATAAACCAAACAAAATATTTAAGGCAGAGATCCTCTCTGTGTAAATAAACAATTTGAGGGCCCATCCAAAATGAGTGGAACCTCCTATGAACCTAGTATTTTGCCTATGATGCGCCCATGCAAAAAACTCTGAGAACAGTCAAAAATATCATTTAGAAAATTATAAACAATATCTAACTCACTAACCTAAAGTCAAGAAAGCAAAACCCTAATGTAATACAATATGAATTCATAAAATTAAAAACTAAAATAGAAAAACAATTACATTAGTCAAAAGAACTGTAGTATCAAATATAAATTCAAAGGAATAAAATTATAAGAAAAATAGAAAAGGTGAAATTTCTACAGAGACCAATACCAATCTGTAAAGATGAGGGGTCTGGAACTCTGAAAAGACTGACAAAAGAAAGTTGTTGGGTCTGGAAAAGTGGGTTGAAGCCTGATACAGAAGATAACATAAAGCTAAATGAAGAAGGAAGGCCAGTACAGTCATCCATGTGTTGGGGCATCCCCAAGCATTACATCATTACCATGATGAGTTGGTTGGGCTTCTACATTTCCTTTGGGAACGGTGCAATCTTGGGGTAGCCACTGTAGAAATGGTCAACAATAGCACTAAGTATATGGATGGAAACCAGAAATTCAGATAGCACAGTTTAACTAGGATCTAAAGACTGTGGGTCTTATCTCTGGATCTTTTCTCTGGGGCTACATTGTGACACAAATTCCAGGTGGCTCATTTCCAACAAGGTTGCAGCAAACATGGTACAAAACTCCAACAGTCACAGATTTCTGCCTCAGGCTGAGATCAGGAGGCTTGTAGTTGTGGGTGAAGGAGATGAGTTGCACATGTGAAGGGAATCCTGAAAATTAAATGTTAAGGACAAGAAGAGAGAAGGAAGGATAAGGATGACTAAATTGGGGAAGATAAAGTTAAAAAAAGGGAACTATATACAAAATATGCAAAACAGACACAGAACAAGACATACACATACAGAATTCACAAAAAATATGGCCATAATACTCACTCATACCAAAAATATTTGTTGAAAAGGATCCAAATTAGAGCAAAAGAAAAAAGAATTCAGCTGAATTGACTAAAAGCTTTAAAATGTAATAGCTGGCAAATGTTTAGATGAATCATTTCAAATTTGAAAAAAAATTTTATGGCAGAGCAGAGCAGATCTGAAAGAGAATTTTATGCATAATACAAATATGGAAAACTCTAGTATAAGTGTATAACAGTATATATACAAAGTTATTGTATAACAGTAACTCTATGATAGTCAATCATAGGCGAGAAGCACTGTGAAGAAAGTCCACCTAAAAATTATCATTATGTCAGCATCTTAAAACCTAAATTGAGGAAATAAAGTAATGATGTTAAAATAAAAAGAGTGAAAGTCATTAAATGAGTATACCTAGAAAGAAAAACATTAATATGATGAGAAATTTTTCTTTCAGGTGAACCTTGACTAAATTAAATTGTAAGATTTCATGATTAACTGAGACCTAGAGCAGTAATTAAATTAAGACTAAAATCCACCATACAAGGAAACACATTGGGGGTCCATGATTTTTAATCCTATTTATTGATCATGCTTGTGGAAAGAATCATAGAAAATTAATAGCAACCAATAAGGAAGTGAAATGATTATCTAGTGTTCATTGTAGATCTTTAAGAAGTATAAAACAGGATGTATGCTGCTGTGGACTTCACCAATGTATTAGGGACTTTTTTGATCTTCTTGTCATCAAAACTGATCCAGTGTTGTTTTGCAGCAATTTTACTGTATGAAGTACAGTGTCCATAGTGAACTTTACCATAATGGGTTGACACTGATGATAAGTTGTATTTCTTAATCTTGTTTTATTCTCTAAAGTGAATTCTACTAAATTGAGGTTTTCTAAAGGAAAATTCACATAAGTATGCAATTTTTTATTTGTTTGCATCAAAATCAAAACGTTTCAAGTGTATTATAAGTACTGGTGGCAGTGTCCATAAATACGTTTTCTTTGAAAAATTTCTTCTAGTTTTGCAGCTGTTGCACTGAACTTTGTTGTCATCCCTTAACTCTTCTTCTTTAAAAATTCAGAGAGGCATTTCTGTAATGTACATTTATCTGTAGATGTAACAGCCAGAGACAAATGAACAAATGTCTCATAAACCTCAGACTTTTGTTGGCATGTGAGATACTGTAGTATAGATTTGAATTGTCCTTGAAAAAGATCATAAATAATAGATTTGTGAGCCTTTTGGTGTTCTGGACTAAATTGCTCATAATTTTCATTTTCCATAAGATGTGTATTTTTGTCTGTCATTAGATTTACAGTAAGCAAGTCCTGATGTAGTCCCTCTATTAGAAACATCAGTAGTTCTTGTGGATTCTGCTGATTGTGTCCACCAAACTGGTCATTAAGTAAACCAATTGTTACTTTGAAGCTTTCAGGGTTAATATGTCTATGAAATCCATTTCCCATGGTTTTGAGCTGACCAAATTCTTCGGCTAATTTACCTTCATGCCCCATTGAATTTTTCTTGTTATTATCCTTTTTATAATGATCTTGATAAAAATACTGAGTCAAATCTGAAATATTATACAAGCATTGCAATATTGAGTTCATGTAGCAAGAGTTTCCTATATTTTGGAGCCCAGTTAAGACACGTTCCTGTCTTTCCTTTTGCATCTCGGAGTGGAAGCGTTTATTACTACCGTCAGTCTCACTCAATGTATGGTGTGTGACAACTAAATCCTTGTTTCCTGCCCCAGAGACCTCAGCAATATTACTGTTGTTAGTGTTTGGTGTATTCTGTTTTTGCTCTGAAGGGGAGTTTATAGTCTGAATTTGATCATTTGAGCTAGCCTGATTTCTATCAAGGCGTAATAGAACCTAAAATTTCTTGGGAGGGTTATCATTTGTAGAAACATAGGCATAACCCCGTCCATTCAGGAGAAAATATCCAGCTATCAATTTTTCATCCTCCTTGATCCAAATAGGTTTATGGGTTGTTACTTGTCTCTGAATATCTTCTTTAAAATGTCTTTCTGCTGCAGTGTAACTTTCCCCATGGGGTAAGTTTAAGTAATTTATAATGATAAGAGTCAAAGATAGCAAATCCATTAGTGGTAAACCACTTTTTCTAATTTTTTGTAATTGAGTTTTTAAGGTTCTTTGAATCCTTTCTACAATGGCCTGTCCCCTACAATTGTAAGGAATTTCTTTCAAATGTCTTATCTGCCATTCGTCACAAAAAAAATTCAAAAGTTTTGCTAACATAGGCTGGCCCATTATCAGATTTTACAGAATATGGAATACCCATCACAGAAAAACATTGTAAAAGAAAACTACAAACAGCCTTAGATTTTTGAGAAGACATAGAAATTGTCTGCATAAATTGAGAATTAATGTCCATCACAATATGAAGATAAGGTTTTCTTGGAAATAAATCTGTTTGAGTTATATTTATTTGCCAAAGTTCATTAGACTGTAAGCCTCTTGGGTTTGCTCCTACTATGTATTTTTTGTTAACGGTGCACATATGTTGCAGGTTTCTACAATTTCTCTAGCTTTCCTCCATGAAATTTGGTAATTCACATGTAAAGGGTGAGCATTTGTGTGTAGGTGTGTATGTAAACATTTTATGGGATTATTATGTTTCTGACCCTACCCTGATCGGTGATTGTGCCCTAACTTAGGGTGGTACCTGATTCTGCTTCCACCATTTGTTGGTATCTGATCCCACCATTGGGTGGTACCTGATTCTGGGAGATAAAAACAAGGGTCTGTGGAAGGCAAGGGGCTTTTGGCTGGAAATGATGCTGAGGCTTTGGACTTTAGTCTTGTCCACCGAATAAAGCTAATATTTCCACAATCCTGACTGTCTGCGAGCTGTTTACCCACCGCTTTACCTCAGAACTTCCAGCTGTACAGGGTGGCAGACGTGTGCTCTGAGCTGGAGGAAAAATAACTCATCCTCCATCCCTCCATCAGTCAACCTCTTCAGGGGATGACTTGCAACATAATGGCGCCCAGACAAGCTGAACCTGGACCCTCAATAACTGTAAGTGAAATACTTCATTGGAAATTTCCTCTGCTAATCATTAAATGGTTTCTGTGTTTAGTCATGTAGATTCTGCCACATTTTTGCTTACACATTGGTTCTCTATTATACAAGTAGATTATTCCATTTTGTTTAAAACTAATTGGTTTTGATTTAAGGACAATCACTGCAGTTGGATGGTTGTGGTCTATATTTCAAATGAAAATTGAATTGTCTCCAGCTGTCATAGTTTGTAGAAGTTCTGTGTTGGCTCACATTGTTACTGTGAGCATAGTTATTGGCTGGTATTTAGGAAACAGAAAGTGTTGAAATGGTGAGGCTAACACCAGTATGGATAATAAGGAAATCTTTCTGACAAAAATTCAGACCAAGGTTCAGGCTGTTGAATGAAGCCCCACCATCAAAAATATAGAAATTTTTGCTGGAAGAAAAACAACTTGGAAAGTTAAGTCTGATTCTAGCAAATGGCATGACACTAGTGACTCAGACAATGATCAACCTCCGGTGCTAACAAGTGAGGCCTAAATCTACTCACAAAATTGAATTGCACACAGTGCACATTCAGACAATGAACCACACACATGGCCTCAGAGCTCTAGTTAGAGTAACTTTGCTAATACAGCCTCATCCCCTTTACATGGGGTAAATGTTTCTAACTATGTACACTATCAGATGGAAGAATTAGATCGGTTTAAAAAAGCATGTAAAGAGTATGGTCCAAAATCACCATACAGTGTGGAGTTAGTAAGACTTTGGAGTCATAACTCATCTTGGACTTTGTATGATTTTAAAAGAATCTCTGAAATATGCCCGTCGTCTAAACAGCAAACTGAATGGGAAATGTACTATTCAGAAGGCATAAAAGCCAAATTACATAGCCCAGATGGTACCAAAAAACAAGTGGCAGGTGTTACTCTATCACAGGGGTCTTCAAACTATGGCTTGTGGGACACATATTGTATTCATTCCCATTTTGTTTCTTCACTTCTAAATAAGATATATGCAGTGTGCATAAAAATTTGTTCATAATTTTTGTTTTTACTATAATCTGGCCCTTCAACAGTCTGAAGGACAGTGAACTGGCCACCTGTTTAAAAAGTTTGAGGACTTCTGCTCTATCATATGAATTATTGATGGCAGAACATCAATTTGCAAATATTCAGACACAAGCTGCTTTACCTAAAGATATCTTAAATTTAATTAGGAATATTGCATTGTCAAAATGGGAAAAAATTGATTCTAACAGCATTGGTAGAGGAAACTTTTTAAAAATTACCCAAGGCCCTTATGAGTCATATGAGAGTATGTAGGTAAGATTAAAGATGCTCTAAGTTACAAGTCGAAGATGAGGAGATGAGAAACTTCCTAGTAAAATCTTTTGCTTATCATAATGCAAATTCAGCCTATAGATTAGTATTGAATACATTAAATGAAAAGGCAGATGTGAATAATTTCCTTTATGCCTGTCGGAATGTCTATGGGGAACCCCAAACCCCACCCCACTTAGACTCAGCACAGACCTTCCCAGTTACCAAAGGAATGATGCCTTACTCCCCTCGAGGACAGGGCACTTTTCATAAACCAGGTCTTTGCCCAAAATGCAAAAAGGGTCGCCACTGGGTGAAAGATTGCAGATCCAGAAAACTCATTGATAATAACCTAAGTAGAGGTTTCAACACAATCCCCTGGAGGCATATCACCCTCTACCATTGTGGAAAACAGGGGCATATCAAAAGAATTTGCCTTTCCTTATAAATTCAGCTCCTCAAGGGCACACATACAAGATGCAGGAAAATGCCCACAGGGCCTCCCCCAGGCCCTTTCAAATCAGGGGCAAAGTTCACAGACAATAATTCTTCCAAACCCAGACCAAGAAAATTCATCACGATAAGGGAATGAATTCACTCCAAATCAGGGAGTGCCAGATTAGACATATTATGCCCAGAGGACATTACAATTTACCCAGGAGCATGCCCTTACATGTTAGAAACTGGCATTGTGGGCCTGCCACCCCCAGAATCTATGGGTTTGATTCTTGGCAGAAGTTCCCTCAACATAAAGGGTATATCAGTAACCACTGGTGTCATTGACTCAGATTCTATGGGAGAAATCATTGTAGTTATTACCGTGCCAGTTACATGGACTTTTAAAAAAGGAGAAGCGATTGCCCAGATAGTAATAGTGCCTTATGTCAAATTTGGGACTTCAGATAAGACTAGAATTGGAGGTTTGGAAGTACAGATCCGGGTGCTGCTCAAAACCCAATCGTGTCTCTGGTTACTAAATTTAAAGATGAACACCCAACTATCAAACTTCACTTGAAAGGGCAACCCTTTGATGACATGATAGATACAGGTGCTCAGGTTACCGTAATTTCTGATAAAGAATGGCCAGAAAATTGGCTTCTTCAGGAAATTTCATATTTGCTAGAAGAAGTAGAAGGCCTGAGCTCTTGTCTGTTGAGTACACGGACTATGATATTTTATGGCCCAGAAAATTAAAAAGCGATAATCAGACCTCACATGGGCCCATTTTCACCATTCCTGTGGGGCTGTGACCTACACAAACAGTGGAAAGCAGAATTTCATATCCCATTGACTCCAGAAGAGCCCGAAACTTGTTTTTATTTAAAAACCCAAAATTTTTAGTAGGGGCCACTACCATGAAAACACCAGCACCAATATAAATAAAATGGAAATCTGACAAACCAATTTGAACAGGTCAGTGGTCCCTTAAAACTGATAAATTAAAGGTGCTGAAAGAATTAGTGAATGAACAGCTAAGTTTAGGACATACTGAACCATCTTTTTCTCAGTGGAATTCACCTATATTCACTATAAAAAAGAAACCCGGTAAATGGAGATTTCGATGGATCTTAGAGCTGTAAATTTATCCGTGTTACCTATGGGCAAATTGCAGACTGGTTTACCATCACCTGTAGTTATTCCATATGAATGGCCATTAATTATAATTGATCTGAAAGACTGCTTCTACCATATTCCTATCCACCCAGATGATAAAAAAGGTTTTTGCATTCTCAGTTCCTTCTCTCAATAACACCCATCCCTGCAGATGTTTCCAATGGACTTTTCTCCCCCAAGGCATGCTGAATTCCCCAACAATGTGCCAGTTTTTTGTAGATAAGGTTTTGAGCCCTGCTGGTGAAAAATTTCCTCACACCATGATATTTCATTATACAGATGATACCTTGCTCACAATGAACAATGAAACAGATTTACAGGACTTATACTCTTATGTTCTTGACTGTTTACAAGCATCAGGACTAAAAATAGCTTTAGAAAAAATACAGACAATGCCACCATATCAATATTTGGGTTGTATTTTGGACCAGACATCAATATGTCCACAAAAAATTTCTATTAAAAAAGAAAACCTTGGAACACTTAATGATTTTCAGAGACTTTTAGGTGATGTAAATTGGCTCTGCCCTGCACTAGGAATCCCGAATGCAGAGCTGTCTATTCTGCTTTAAATTTTGGAGGGTGACCCTGCTTTAGATAGCCCGAGAAACTTAACAACAGTTGCCAAAAATGAATTGGATATCTTCTTGAGCAGATTACAAAAATCGCTTCTCTTAAGATTCATCCCAGGAGAAAAGGTATTTCTGTTAATCTTCCTAACTATAGAAGCCCTCACAGGGGCTTTGATACAACAGTCAGGACCTTTGGAATGGGTGTATTTACATAACAAACAGCCTCACTCAATTGTCCCCTACTTGCAAATGATTTCAGAGAGTATTAACAAGGCAAGACTCAGATCTATAGCTTTACTAGGTTTTGACCCAGATATAATAGTTTTGTCAATACCGAAAAAGGAAATTGAGTCAATATTGTCTCTTAATGAATCTCTACAAAGGACACTCTCAGATTTCACAGGAGAAATATCCTCCCATTATCCAGCAGGAAAAACTTGGGACTTTTTAAAGAAAACTCAGTTTGTTATTTCTTCGATTGTTCAGTATTCCCCTATTCCTAATGCCAAGGTTTTTTACATTGATGAATTCCAAAATGGAAAAGGAGGAATAATCAGAGACAACATTAATATGACCATAGATACCAAATATAAATCTGCACAGAAAGTTGAATTAGCAACTTTAATTTACCTATTACAAAATGTATCTGAAGCCATGAATATAGTTTCTGATTCTTTGTATGTGGTAAATTTATGTCATGTGATAGCCACTGCTTCCCTTAATGCTAATAACCTGATCATACAAACTTACATAAACGATTACAGCAGCTTCTTCAAAAAAAAACTGAGCCCATCTTCATCATGCATATTAGAGCCCACTCAGGTCTTCCAGGACCGATGGCTCAAGGAAATAAAACTGCTGACTTGCTAGCAATGCCTATATTTAAATCACCTGTAGAGGAACATTCAGCCCTACACACAAATGCTCACCATTTACATGTGAATTACCAAATTCCATGGAGAAAAGCTAGAGAAATTGTAGAAAACTGCAACATAATTGCACCGTTAACAAAAAAGACTCACATAGCAGGAGCAAACCCAAGAGGCTTACAGTCTAATTAACTTTGGCAAATGAATATAACTCAAACAGATTTCTTTCCAAGAAAACTTTATCTTCATGTTGTGGTGGACACTTATTCTCGGTTTATGTGGGCCATTCCTATGTCTTCTAAAAAAATCTAAGGCTGTTTGTAGTTTTCTTTTATAATGTTTTTCTGTGATGAGTATTCCATATTCTATAAAATCTGATAATGGGCCAGCCTATGTTAGCAAAACTTTTGAATTTTTTTGAGAAGAATGGCAGATAAGACATCTGAAAGAAATTCCTTACAATTTTAGGGGACAGGCCATTGTAGAAAGGATTCACAGAACCTTAAAAACTCAATTACAAAAAATTAGAAAAAGAGGTTTACCACTAATGGATTTGCTATCTTTGACTCTTATCATTATAAATTACTTAAACTTACTCCAAGGGGAAAGTTACACTGCAGCGGAAAGACATTTTAGAGAAGATATTCAGAGACAAGAAACAACCCATAAACCTTTTTGGATCAAGGAGGATGAAAATGGATAACTGAATATCTTCTCCTGAGAGGAAGGGGTTATGCCTATGTTTCTACAAAAGACAATCCTCCCAAGAAATTTTAGGTTCCATTACACCTTGTTTATTTACACAGGGAGGGTCTCTGCCTTAAACATTTTGTTTTGGTTTGTGACTTAAGCTCTCATCTATAAATAATCAACTATATTGGTACATCAATTTTGGACATCATATGGACTTCAGCCTGGATTAAGAACTTGGATTACATTCAGAAGCCTATTTGATCATCATTGCAGTGGCCCCCACTGTGCAGAGGATATATGCATCTTCCTACAAAATAAGGGCCTAATTCAATGCCCTCAAGGATGGGCTTTCTGGTCTACCTGGACTTGAATGAAAATGGGTCCAGAGAGAGAGCATGAAGATAAGGTGTTTGCCTTTCATGCAGAATGTTATTGGTTCAAATCACGGTATCTGCCAGGAGCAATTTCTGAGCGTGGAGCCAGGAGTAACTCCTGAGTGCTGTCAGGTGTGACCCAAAAACCTAATACCAAAAACCACCACCACCAACAACAACAAATAAAGAAAAGTTGCTTCTTCTTGCCTGCTACACAACCTTTCTGGGTCTTTTTGAAGGATCTATGTAAGTCTTAGATTTATCTTCTCAGGAGCTTGTAGTTGATTCCTTAATACATGTTTCTGGTTTTAGACACCCTGTGTTTAGGTTAGAAGTTTTTCTTTACATTTTCCTATGATGCACTTATGCAAACAGCAGCTCTTTTAATATTGACTAGTTTTTCCTTTAATAATTGTAGACAATATTGTTTGTTTACTAAAAACAAATGGTGGTTTGTTGTGTATGTAAACATTTTATGGGATTATTATATTACTTATCATATCCTGATCGGTGATTGTGCCCTACCCTAGGGTGTGACCTGGAATTCTACTCCCACCTTAGGGTGGTACCTGATTCTGCTTCCACCATTGGGTGGTACCTGATTTTGGGGGATAAAAACAAGGATCTGTGGAAGGCGAGGGGCTTTTGGCTGGAACTGATGTTGAAGCTTTGGACTTGGTCTTGTCCACTGAATAAAGCTAATATTTCCACAAGTCTGACTGTCTGCGAGCTGTTTACCCACCGCTTTACCTCAGAACCACCGGCTGAACAGGGTGGCAGACGCATGCTCTAATCTGGAGGGGAAAGACCTCATCCTCCATCCCTCCATCAGTCAACCTCTTCAGGGACTGACTTGCAATATGTAGGGCTGAATTTTCCTCTACAGGTGATTTAAATATAGGCATTGCTAGCAAGTCAGCAGTTTTATTTCCTTGAGCCATTGGTCTTGGAAGACCTGAGTGGGCTCTAATATGCATGATGAAGATGGGCTCAGTTTATTTTTGAAGAAAGTGCTGTAATCGTTTAAGTAAAAAAATCAAGATGGGTTGCAAGAAGAAGCAAACAAATTATCTGGAAGTGAGAAGGCAGCAGGCTTCAATGGCCTCAGTATAGTAGTGGCATGGAAGTGTGCTATGCATTTGTTTTTTAATCATAGTCAACAACTAAAAAGCAGGAGATAAAGAACAAAACTTAAAAATGTGAAACTTCATTTAATGTGAAAAAGCATGGTGATGGTGAAGACTTGGTGATGGTGGTGAATAGTGGTGAAGAATCTCAGAACAGTAATGAAGGGAAGTTGACTCTGGTGGTAAAACTGGTGCTGGAAATGAATATGTCTAAAACTCAGTCATGACTAACTTTACAAATCACGTAGTTTTCATTTTTATTTATTTATTTATTTATTTATTTATTTATTTATTTATTTATTTATTTTGGTCCCCCAATTCATAATACAGACCAGGCAAAGGGCCTGGTTGAGGTGTTCATAGGGTGCATTTTCTGGACCTCCTCTTTCTATACAGTCAGTGTAAAGAACATAGCCTGTGGTAAGAATTAAGAGGCCTTATCTTTTCTTTTTTTTCTTTGTATTTTTTTTTATTTTTTATATATACATATATTAAAAAAATCCTTCACCAGTGCAACATTCCCATCACCAATATCCCAAGTGTCCTTCCGTTCCACCCCATTTTTTTTTTATTTTTAATAGTTTTCATTTTTTGGGGGGGGTCACACCCAGCAGTGCTCAGGGGTTACCCCTGGCTTCATGCTCAGAAATTGCTCCTGGCAGGCTCGGGGACCATATGAGATGCTGGGATTTGAACTGATGACCTTCTGCATGAAAGGCAAATGCCTTACCTCCATGTTATCTCTCAGGCCCCAATAGTTTTCTTTTCTTTTTTTTTTTTTTTTTGGACCACACCCAGTGATGCTCAGGGGTTACTCCTGGAAAAAAGAATAAGACCATAAAACTTAACTAGTCCTTGAAATTAACACAATAAAGAGCTCTGAAATGGTATATGAACTGAAAACGGAGGTCTTAGAAATCAATGTGCATTTTAAAATTTACTAAGGCGGATGCATGATAAATATGTATAAAACATAATAAAAATTAATTATTTGAATCATTTGTTTCCTGAAAATCCATTCTATCTTTTATTTTATATCTTTTATATTATAAAACATAAATAATCTTTGACTTTTTCTACTATAAGAATTAGAATACAGAGCTGGAGTGGTGGCACAAAGCCAGCACTAGCCTAGGACGAACCTCAGTTAGATCCCCAGCTGTCTCATATAGTTCCCCAAGCCAGGAGCGGTTTCTGAGTGCATAACTAGGAGTAATCCTTGAGTGTCACTGAGTGTGGCCCAAAAAACCAAGACCAAAACAAACAAACAAAAAAGAATTATAATAGGATCAAAATAGACATTTAGAAAACAAAATATTGGGGCAGGGAGACTGATTCAGTCTTCTAATGTCTGCCTTGCACGTATTATGAGGCTGTAAATTTGATTTCAAGAACCACCCCACATTGCTGGGTGTAATCCATGGCACAGCTAGGTAAGACCTTGTTAAATGCTTAAAGTACTATTAACAATAACACAATGATTAATAAACTTAATTTTAAATTAAGTCATTTTCCTTTTCATTTTTACACTGGGACTTTTTAATATAATATTTTAGAGTCTATACATAATCTAATCTATAATATATTAGTGAATTGAGTTGGTCTTTGTGGATCTATAAAGCTACTTTGAAACCAAATTTCTCCAATGTTTTTCAATGATTTCTCTGTATAAATATAGAACTAGAAAATGTATCTTTTTTAAAATTCAAAATAACATTAAAGCTCTTTTCCATAGAAAATACATAAGGTTGATCATTTATTTTGTGGAACAAATAGAATTATTTTTTGTATATCTTAAATTATAAAATAAATTGATATATTATTTTATTGCATGAAAATATATACCAGATTAAAATAAAGATAACAAGAATAATGCTAACATTATGAGCATTAGAAAATTATATTTTTGAATTTTCAAATAACTTGTAGTCAATTCCATTAGATTTTTTTGGTTTCTTCCAAAAGAATATAAAAATGAAATAAGAGAGCTTATTAGTAATTATAGAGATATTAAATATCATTTGTTATAAATCATAGCACATTAATGATTAATGTTCAGCAATATCTTTCCTCATGCCATATTTGGAGCAGAACTGATTTAGGTGGAGAGAGAAATATGAAGTATGTACAGTAATTATCGAAGTTATTAGAAAAATAATTCAAGTTAGAGACTTACTTAGAGTATTATTTGATTCTTACCAGTCTCTCTTCCAGTGAGTAGAAGCACCTAATCATTAGTACATTTCTCCATAAAACTGATTAATTTGATGGACAGGACTAATTTTATGGTTTCCAATTTTGTGATGCTTCAAATAAGCTGTTTCCATTAGAAGTCTTAAGTGCTTGAAGAGTCAGTTCTATTGTATTTTCTTTTATTCCAACAATTAATTACATAAAGTACTACTTCAGCATCATCTACTAATAAATCACATTTTTCAGCTTGTCATCCTGCCTTATTGCTTAATATTACTGATTTAAGGCCAGTTATTATTTTTTGTTTGTTTTGGGGCCATACACCCTGATGCTCAGGGGTTACTCCTGGCTATACACTCAGAAATTGCTCTTGGCTTGAAGGATCATATGGGACGCTTGGGGATCATAGCACTGTCTGTCCTAGGTTAGCCCGTGCAAGGCAAATGCCCTACAACTTTTGCCACCACTCTGGCCCTGCCAGTTATTTATTTATTTTTTATTTTAGTTCTTCCTCCATGATATCTACCATTATATCCTGAACCCATAAGTTATTTCAAACTTACACATTTTCATTTATCAACAGAAGATCATAAGGGGTCATAAAAACAATTAAAAGCAATATATTTAAAATATTTATGCAGCATTCTATAATTACTACTTACTCAATAATTCTTTAAAATTTGTATTGAAGAACTTGGATTCTATCTTGAGAAAAGGGAAAGAATTAAAAAATTTAGTGATTCAAAATATATGGTAAAAAGATTCTGTAGATTCATATGCTTTTATTCTAATATCAATAGCATTTCTTTTTTTATTTTGAACATTATGATTTATGTAGGTATTTAAATACATTTTTTGTTTGTTTTTTAAGCCACACCTGGTTATTCTCAGAGGTTTACTCCTGGCAATGCCTCAGAAATATCTCCTGGCTTGGGGGACCATATAAGATGCCAGGATTGAACCCAGGCCCGTCCTGAGTCAGCCCATGAAAGATAAACACCTTATTGCTGTGCTATTGTTCTGGTCCCTAAATAAATTTTTAAGTAAAAATAAGGTTTCTTGAGAAAAAATTAGTTCATAATTTTATATATACTAAAATATCATTACTTTTATGTCTAGGAAATAAAGGGACAATAATGTTGAAGATGCATCATAATGGCAATATATGCATAAATAATTATAAAAACTATAACATACTATTTAGTTGTAAGATAAAATTATAAAATTTACTACTTTTATGATTTAACCACCTGTAGAGTATCATGTTGAATAAAATTAGAGAGAAAAGGAAGGACAGATACAGAATTATTTCTGTATTATGTAAAAAACAAAGAAATATAGCAATGGAAAAGAAAATGAAGAGAGGCAAAAAAAATGTATACTGGCCCACACAACTATGTTTTCTAGACAGGGAGAAGGACTATGTGATGAAAAATAATGTAATAGTGTACAGAAATTGACTTTTTGGTAGAGAGTGTGGTATTAGAATGTTGTATGGATAAGACCCTATTATAATAAGTACTTTACATTATTGTGACTCAAATAAAATTAAAGCATGTATATAAAATTAAAATATATAAAAGACATTAAATATCTAATTTTATATTTTACAGAAATAGTTATAGGAAAAGTACACAATAAAGAAACACAAAATAAATAACAAATTGTAGAGGGAAAAAACAAGATAGTAATAAAACAGAAAAATTAAACTTAGAAATAATTTTTCAAAATGACAGATCATATTAAAACTGTTTAAGTTTATAAAAGAGTAAAATTTTAGATTCAATTTTTTTTAATTTTTATTTTAACCAAAGTGAATTACAAATCATTCACGGTCATTTTTTAGGTACATTGAATCAGAGGCATTCACACCACCAGTATTGTCCTCCCTCCACCCCTGTTCCCAGAATGCATCTCATATGCCCCTCTTTTATCCCCCGGGTTGCTAGTATAAAGTGGTCCCCTCTGTATCTAGCATTTTGTAGATTGGGTATCAAATCTCAGATTTAAATTCTTAAGAAAAAATAAAAGGAGGCACACTACAAGTGGTATCATTCAAAACATTCAAGAACACAAATTCAAATTTTCAAGCAAAATTTGCCAAATGTAGTATAATTATATGTAATAGATACTATGTCATCAAAAATTGAGATGTTTTTGCTTATAGTTTTAGCTAGCAATTAAAATATCTAAATTTTAAAAATCAAAACAACAAAAGAAAAGAGAACAACAACAAATTGATCCCTAAGTGCGAAGACAGAAGCCCTGAGCACAGCTTTTATGGCCCCCAAAATGAAATACATAATAGAAATGTATCATTAAATTTAACAATATTAAGTAACAAATTATATATTGATAGATGCAAAATAATATTTTATAAAATTTAATCTTCATTCCTGATTAAAATATTTCTGTAATCTAATGAATGAATAGAAATGGTCTCAATCTGGGCTGGAAGAGGTAGTACAGATTAAGATGCATACCTAACATGAGCCTAACTCTAGGTCAATTGTTACAACCAAATGGGCCCCAGAAATCTCAGATTATAGCATTAAAGGAACCCCATCGCTTCCCTAGTAATCTTGCATATAGTCCTGAAGATCATTGAACACTCTGATTCCAATATATATGCATAATGGTAATAAAGAAATTGAATATTATTATTCTATTACAAAAAAGCAGACTTGTCTCTCTACTTCCTTAAGCCTGAGATTGAGAATTCTAGTCATTGTAGAAAACAAAAATTATAATAAATAAATAAATAAATAAATAAATAAATAAATGCGTTAGGTTAAAATGATTTAAAGTTCTCCCTTTCCATAGACAGCATAATCATTCACAAACTATAATGGAATCTATTAAACATAAAGTGTTTTATAATTAATACATAAATTTAGCTAGATATTTACTAAGTTATCAAACTGAAAATATGAAACTGCACTTTTATGAAATAAACAGAAATATAAAACAATACTACTTAAAATAGCATAAAACATTGGAATAATTAGGGATAAGACTGACAAAATAGGGGCCAGTGAGGTGGCGCTAGAGGTAAGGTGTCTGCCTTGCAAACACTAGCCAAGGAAGGACCGTGGTTCGATCCCCTGACATCCCATATGGTCCCTCCAAGCCAGGGACAATTTCTGAGTGTTTAGCCAGGAGTAAACCCTGAGCATTAAATGGGTGTGGCCCGAAAAACCAAAAAAAAAAAAAGACTGACAAAATAATTATGACCAGTATATTGAATATTATATCTCCTTATTAAGAGGCTGGAGGAATAGAGTAGGCAGGGGTTAGGGGGAATTCTGGTTAGAGGGAGCTAGCATCTAGTACCAGTACCATATGGTCTTTAGAGGCCCATGAGTGACACTACACTGGCCTTGTGTGTGATTCCTGGCATGACAGGGGCACAGTTGTTACACATCTCTGGACCTACCACTGATCCACTGGCAAGTTGTCTGAGCATCTCCAAAAATGACTCCTATAGTATTCTCCAAAGACTACTTGGGGATCTCAGAGAAATATAGTATAAAGATAAATTGAAAAAAATCCAAATAAGATCTGTTGTGTCTAAGAAGGGGAAGAGTCAATATTGTAGGAATAATGTTGACTTCAACCACACTGATGGAAATGTTTTCTATGGGCATAAAAACTGACAATTATCACTGGAATTAAATAGACAATGCAGAAATAAATCTATATAATCTGTCTATTGTCGATAAAAAAAAACATAGAAATTGCTAAAAATATTCGAAAGAATTAGAATTATTGGCTACTCTACAAATAAAAACTATTCTGTATTTTGATAATAGACCAAAATAAAAAGCACTAAAATACTTAAAGTTTAATAATGTTAGAGTAAAAAAGGAGAGTAACTCTATTATCTTGAAATGAATAGAGATTCTTCAGTTTCAACAAGAACTATAAAATAATGCCCTATAAAACTTAAGAAAATATGTTAATATATTATTAAGATATAAATAAATATATAGACAATAACCTATGTACAATTATATGCTAAGTTATATCAACGTTAGGGCATTTATCTTGCCCGTGGCTGACCTAGGATAGAGGGTAGCTTCATTCCTGGCGTCCCATATGGTCCCCAAAAGCCAGGGGCAATTACTGAACGGATAAGTCAGTAGTAACACCGCCGAGCATCATCAGGTATGGCCCCAAAAAACAAAAACAAAAATTATTTTCATAACTAAAATAAAATGAATCATTGGTAAATAATAAATATGATCATATCTCAGTCAAGTTACACTAACAAATGTCACAGTTAATAATAATGTAAGGCCAACCTGAATTAAGGCTTAACTTAAGTTTCTCCATCTTCAGAAAAAGGCCATTTTATACACACTGGCTGATCTCACAGTTACACCCCACCCCCCAAGAGTGCTTTGCAATCCTCCCATCTTCAGAATGAGGTAAACAAAGTGCGCTGACCTCCCAATTACCTTCCAACCATGTCCTGAAAAAAGTGCATATCCATCAAAAAGAAGGAGGAAACTTGGTCTGACAGTTCTCAAGAGTATGTGAACAATATACTCTCCAGGTGAGTCTAAAAAAATCATAGTAAAGGGCATAAGGAAATTGTGAGCTGAGGTTTCAGAGAATAAAATAAAACCCCTTATGCAAGGTCAGGGTTGCTCTCATAGGAGATTGCCCTGATTGGTCAGCCTCAAGACTCAATGCTTGCTTAATGACTTGTGCTTAATATAATTATTTTAAAAAATAATACTATTTGCTTTGTGTGGTTTTTGGACATAGAACCTTAACTGTAATTTATCAATTTTAAAATCCCTTATAAAATAATGTCTTTAGTTACAAAAAAGTACCAATAATATCGTGGAAAAAGGCATATACAAATGCTCAAATATGGAGAAAATATTTTACGATGATGTATCTCTTTTCTTGACTATGGTAATGGTTTTATAAGCATATATGTATTCCTATTTAAAAATTTTAATTTGTGAGTTTTATATTTAAATTATATTTAAAAATGGAGTTTATTCCAAAATGTTGTGATTATATTATTTTTTATTAGGACTACGTCTTTAAATAAAAGTGTGGACTTAAATTTATTTTAGAGTTGCAAAACAGTTGTACTTCTAAAAGCTACTATAAAGACTTTATACTAAAATTATTCTTTACATCTTAATTGGACAGTATTTACCTAACAATCTAATTTTTTTTTTTTATTCTTGGGCCACACCTGGTGATGCTCAGGTGTTACTCCTGGCTATGCACTCAGAAATCGTTCCTGGCTTGGGGGACCTTATGGAACACTGTAGATCGAACCATGGTCCATCCCAGGTTAGCATGTGCAAGGCAAATGCCCTACCTCTTGTGCCACCGCTCTGTCCCCTAAATTTCTTTTTGTAAGACATCAATTCTATAAAAGTGAAATGAATAGATATATATTTCTTCAATATTGATGACATCACATCTTTGTGGCTCATTCCAATTAATCATAGTGAAAGCTTTAAAACTGTGACAATACTAAAGGCAAAAGGAATAACTGGTCTGATGACCAAGATGGAGTCCTACTTGTTTTCAGATAAGTAGGTAATCCAATTCAAAATGTTATCATAAGGGTCTGCTTTCTAGAAATACCTTTAGAATTATTGGGTTAGTCTATGTTTTCTAAAAAACCCAGTTGAAGGCACCACTAAAGTGGGGAGACAATATAGTAAAAGGTTATCAACAGTAGTAAGAATGAAGGAACTATTTAGGCAAAACTTAGTACGTGAGAAAAATCATAGCATAAGGCTGATCATGAATTCAAAGAGAGAAACAACATTTCTTTTAAAAATCCAAACATTCTTTCAAAATAAAACTATGCTTAAGACAATAGAGGAAACATTCAAAACGTAGTTTATTCATTGACTGTGTCTTGTCTTGTACTCACCTCCTACTGAAAAAATACTTATATTTCTGGGGTATCATATAACTCCTTGGCAGAACTTTGAACATTTATATTCTATATAATATTGGGAGACTGTATCAAGCAAAAATTAACTTAAGTCAATACATGATCTCTGACAACAAATAGTGAATTCACCTAACACAGAATCACTGCCTTCTGAATCCTTAATCCTGATCAAAAGTTAATATCAGATATGTAATTGATGCATTTGGAGGCCTACTACTCAAAACTTGCTTCTAATCGTGTATTAGACAAAAGGTAATAGAGTACACTTATGTTTGTTTATATTTGTTTGTTTGGTGGGTTTGTTTGTTTTTGGATTTATATCAGGGGTCTCAGGGCTTACTCCTAGCTCTCTGTTTAGGGTTCGTTCTTGGTGATGCTCAGGATGCCATATGGGATCTAAGTCTGTTATGTGCAAGGCACGAACCCTACTCACCATTTTATCTTCTGGGACCTTATTCTCTTATATGTACAATTTGTGAATTTTCTAGATCTTTAGATCACATAACATTTAACAAGATCTCTGGTGAATAGCACCATCTGTTGGTTTCTTGTCACATGAACATGACTAAGCTGGCCAGCTTTGCTTTGTAGGGTCTTATCTGTGTTCTTTTCTTAAGTAAATGATGTTCTGCTATGAATATTGCCTGATGGAGACTTCTTTGGCTTAAATGTCCTTGGTCTATTTGTTTACATTTCTGGTGAACACTTCCTCTATATTTTTAACATTTCTATGTTTCTCTCCAACAACATACATTCTGAAATCTGTTTAGTCATTTATTTTTTAAATTAGTATTGACAATAAAAAGACATGACCACTTCTCATTCTTTTCTTCATTAACTAGATTCAAATGTGATATTATTCTGTACAGCAACCTCTGAGGATCAAAATCTATGTCCCCTAGTTAAACCTAGTTAAACCAGGAAAATAATATTAAATATAATACATATTATAAAGATTAGTAACATTCCAAAATATAAAGGCATATGAGATTTTTTTGCCAAATTATGAACTTTAAGGAATATATTTTAACACTTGATAGTACTCAGGTTACCCCTGATCTTGAATGCAGGAATTACTTCTGGCCATGCTCAGAAAAATAGTATTTGGGATACCAGTGATCAGACCTGGATTAGCCACATGCAAGAAAAGTACCCTACACTCTGTAATATCACTGTGGTACCCAGTAAAACTATTTTTAAAGTTAAATATTTTCTAAGTTAACTGTACATGGAACATGCTATTTGTCTTAAAATTTCTTATCAATTAGTAGCTTTCACAAGCTGCCTCACAAAACAAGCAGTTTTACTAATTCTTGTAGATGTAACTAGAGAATTTCTTTGGTTCTTAGGTCAAAAAGAAATTGTCAGTAAAATGTTTTGCCAGTTAGACCCCCAGCTAACATCATGTACGAAGGTAAAATCCAAATGGATTAAAGACCTCGATATCAGCCCCAAAACCATAAGATATATAGAACAGCACATAGGCAAAACACTCCAGGACATTACAGGCATCTTCAAGGAGGAAACTGCACTCTCCAAGCAAGTGAAAGCAGAGATTAACAGATGGGAATATATTAAGCTGAGAAGCTTCTGCACCTCAAAGGAAATAGTGCCCAGGATACAAGAGCCACCCACTGAGTGGGAGAAACTATTCACCCAATACCCATCAGATAAGGGGCTAATCTCCAAAATATACAAGGCACTGACAGAACTTTACAAGAAAAAAACATCTAACCCCATCAAAAAAATGGGGAGAAGAAATGAACAGACACTTTGACAAAGAAGAAATACACATGGCCAAAAGACACATGAAAAAATGTTTCACATCACTAATCATCAGGGAGATGCAAATCAAAACAACGATGAGATACCACCTCACACCCCAGAGAATGGCACACATCACAAAGAATGAGAATAAACAGTGTTGGCGGGGATGTGGAGAGAAAGGAACTCTTATCCACTGCTGGTGGGAATGCCGTCTAGTTCAACCTTTATGGAAAGCGATATGGAGATTCCTCCAAAAACTGGAAATCGAGCTCCCATACGATCCAGCTATACCACTCCTAGGAATATACCCTAGGAACACAAAAATACAATACAAAAACCCCTTCCTTACACCTATATTCATTGCAGCACTATTTACCATAGCAAGACTCTGGAAACAACCAAGACGCCCTTCAACAGACGAATGGCTAAAGAAACAGTGGTACATATACACAATGGAATATTATGCAGCTGTCAGGAGAGATGAAGTCATGAAATTTTCCTATACATGGATGTACACGGAATCTATTATGCTGAGTGAAATAAGTCAGAGAGAGAGAGAAAAAACGCAGAATGGTCTCACTCATCTATGGGTTTTAAGAAAAATGAAAGACACCCTTGTAATAATAATTTTCAGACACAAAAGAGAAAAGAGCTGGAAGTTCCAGCTCACCTCAGGAAGCTCACCACAAAGAGTGATGAGTTTAGTTAGGGAAATAACTACATTTTGAACTGTCCTAATAACGAGAATGTATGAGGAAAATGGAGAGCCTGTCTAGAGTACAGGCGGGGGTCGGGTGGGGAGAAGGGAGAATTGGGACATTGGTGATGGGAATGTTGCACTGGTGATGGGTGGTGTTCTTTACATGACTGAAACCCAAACACAATCATGTATGTAATTAAGGTGTTTAAATAAATTAAAAAAATAAAAATTCTACCAAACAAAAAAAATGTTTTGCCAGTCAATAACTTTATATACACTACTGACATTGCATTCTTGTATTTTGAATAGTCCTTTGATGGATAGACCTGGTATCTGTAAGAGATTAGTGTTTCTAAAATATAGTACCAAAGTAGAGTCCTATTTATATCAAATGCTATATAATTCTACCTGTTAATAAAAACATATATTATGACTTTATCAGTAATATATATTTAGTTGTCAATGAATAAAATATAATTGAAATTTGAGGATAAGAAATAAATGCTAGCTAATTACAGATTTATCATAATAGAAAACATTCTGACAATTCTTCTTTAAAATATATAAAGACAACTTATATTTTTAACAAATTACTGTCTCTAATTCAAATTTTAGAAGAGATATTTTAATAATGGTGACATTGAGTTATAGAAAAATAGAGTTGTTGAATGTCTACTTTTTACATGTTACAGTAGAAGCTTTGCATTGTTTCCATGATAGAATGTTCTTGAGAACTACTAGAAGCAGTGTAAGATTTTGAAAATTTATCCAGAGGCTGCTGAAATTAAGAAGCTAAATTTCTAATACATAGTGTTTTAGAGGTAAGAAGTTAAATATTAGAAGGCAGTGTCATGAGATATGGTATCATGGCATTATGAGTTAAGACAAATTGTTAATACATTTTTTCTTTTTGGTTTTTTTGGGCCACACCCGTTTGACGCTCAGGGGTTACTCCTGGCTATGTGCTCAGAAATCGCCCCTGGCTTGGGGGAGACCATATAGGACGCCGGGGGATCGAACCGCGGTCCGTTCCTTGGTAGCGCTTACAAGGCAGACACCTTATCTCCAGCGCCACCTTCCCGGCCCCTTTAATACATTTTTAAGGGGTGATGACTACCCCTTGTAATGGCCAATGGACTTGGCATGCCATCCTATAATGGTCAACAACAACCTGGGGGCCCAGGAAGATACCAGAGGAGAGCCTGGCAGAGGAAGCCAGGGGGTCCAGTCCCTTCAGCCAGGCCTAACCTAATATTCAGCATAATCAATATCTGCCAGATGAACCTTGCTCTTTCTTGGCTCTCTCTTTTCCTCTGTATAAAATTTAGCAGTTAAGCCCTGGTGCTCCAGATTCTCTCTCTCTCTCTTTCTCTCTCTCTCTCTCTCTCTCTCTCTCTCTCTCTCTCTCTCTCTCTCTCCATCCCTCCCCTCTCTCTTCTCTCTCTCTCCTCTTTTGCTTCTGTATCTCTCCAACCTTTCTCTCTCTTCTTCATTTCTATCTCTTCTCTCGTGGACTGCTTATATTTCAGTTCACTATATTTGGCATCTCTGAATGTCCACAGCAAAAAATGTTACACTTCAGTTATACTTTGAAATATTTTAGTTCATAAAATCACTTGAAGAGCAAGGAGCTCAAGTTGTCATATCTGAATAGTCAAGTTTGCAAATTCTTCTCTCAAGAATTTCTTAGTTTATTTTAATTATGTGTGTATCTATGTTTAACATAAAACAGTAACATTTATAATTATAACTAAAGTGAAAGTAAATTTACTTTCTTAGTTTTATTGTTGAAGTTGCATATGTCAATACTCAACAGTACTGGGGTACCTGGAGTCACTGGGGTGCTTTGAGAACCTTAGTGCACATGGACGAAAAGGTACATGTGATACGAGTGATCTAACCAAGGTTACTAACATGTAAGGCATATGCTCTACCACTTGAGCCCCTCTAGACTCCAAATTTGCTTTGAACTCTTAGATATAAATATGAAGTCAATTTTAATCCCATAATTTCACTAAATTTATTTCACACAAGTGTTTTTGTAATCACAGTGTGAATATTTACAAAATGTGTTAAGATGTTGACACTTAGTATTTACATAATCTGTGTTTGCAATTGCTACTTTACAAAGATTTGAAAAAATTGCTCTTACACTTGTATTAAGAAAAAAGGATAGAGCAATGTTATTGGTACACAAAATACTGAGCCTCAATTTCTACCTGCATCTCAAGTTTCTCTGCATGACACTAATTTCTGACTCTTCTCTGGAGTGAAAAGATTTGTATATCATTGCAGAAGATATTTTTTAGTTTAGAAAAAAATACTTGAACTATTGAAGTACAGAAATATGATTTCTTAATCATCAGGTCCAGCAAATGAGTTTTCTGTGTAAATATGTTATTTTATATGCACTGAACATTATTTATATATATTCTTTTATGTAAATAACCTCTTTAAAATACAGTATGTTCAGTACACATTGTATCAGTTGAATATTTTCCATATAAAAGAAAGATTTTAGTATGTTAGTTTATCTTTCAACCAAAATGCACATATTTGAACACATGAGTAAACATATATGTATAAGCCATACATAGATGTGTATAATATTTATATACATTTGTGGAACTAAGCAATGATATATGGTAAACATTCTCACTTAATAATTTCTAAATTATTTAGACACTTGTTCTATTGTCCATATTACTACATTGTATATTTGCCTCTCAATATGTTATCATAAAACATTTATTAAGTCTTTATGTTGCTAATGAATTGAGGTACTGTAATTTTTTGTTGTTGTTGTTTTGTTTGGAGGAAAGCATAGAGATACTCAGAGATTATTCTTGTCTTTGCAACTCTGGAATCACTCTTAATGGGCTTGTAGGACTATATGAGATTCCAGGAATGAAACCCAGGTTGGTCACATGCAAAATAAGCACCCTACTATCTCTTTATACTGGTCCAGTAATCTTTACCAAGCAAGAACATATTATTATGTTTAATTTTCTCCAAGATTTTAGAAATTGTGTCTCATTATTTTTCAAGTACTAAGTGTAGTTTGAATAAATTACATTTTTGCACAAAGCAAATTATCATTAAGAAAAATGTTGTTTAATTAGTATATTTTCTAGAAAAATAATTTACCTGAGATTTATACTTTGGAAAAAAATGAAAAATAACATTGGCCTTTATAAAAAGGCAACAGAAAACTTATTTTAGGCACATTCTTACATTTTTTCTACATTGCACTTCAATTAAAAAGAACAATCAATATAAAGATTTGAAGCTAGTGAGAGAGATTCATTAAAATATTGTAGGATGTTTTCTGCAATTTTTTTCTTTGTATAAGAAAAAATCCCTTAAATTTATATTGTTTAATTTTTATCTCAGTTTTTCTTTTTATTTCTGTAACATTACTATAAAACAGTAAATTTTATTTGTTTTTACTTATTTATGGTTTTAGGTAGGCCAGATCTGATTATATTCAGAGCCTCCTCCTTACTTTGTGCAGACCTCAAGAGACAGACAACATAAGATGCCAGGGACTAAACCTTGGTGGCCATGTGGAAGCCAATATTCCTATCCACTGTACCAAAATAGCATTTTTTTTAAATTCAAGGGTACACTATTTTAAGAGCACATCAACTACCTAATTTCCAATTCTCCCCTTCCTCCCTATCATCATACATAAGACTTTTATCCACTTCCCTCCCCTTTCTTTCCATAAGTTCTTCCATCTATCTATCTATCTATCTATCTATCTATCTATCTATCTATCTATCTATCTATCTATCTATCTATCTATCTATCTATCTATCTATCTATCTATCTATCTTTATCTACCTATCTATATGTTTATGTATACATATATATGTATGTATCTTTGAGAAATGATCTTTACAATGTCTTACAACCCTTTCAGCCTGAAGTTCGTTTCATCTGATAATATGGCCACAAGTACCTTTTGGAGGGAGTTCTTTTGCTGGAAGAATTGTTTTACAACCTATGACTTTCAGTCTTTGTTTGCCCTGATTATTCCAATGTATTTCTTGCAGGCATCAGAATGCTGTCTTAAATATTTTAATTCATCTTACACTCTGTCATTTAATTGGTGCAATTAGATTATTGACATTGAGAGTGATTATTGTCATGCTGTTTTGTGCTATATTTCTGCAGGAATGTGCACCTTAATGAAATTCATTTTGTCTTAAAGTATTTAAGTACTTTTTTTTACAAAGGTATTTTTTGAGACTGTGACTGAGCTATTATTTATCTGTGAAGTTACATACTGTTCCTTCAAATCTGAATGAAAGTCTAGCTGAGAAAAGTATTCCCAGTAAAGCATTCATTTTGTTGATATTTTTCACTACACCACTGTGCTTTGGGCCTGAAAATTTTCCTATGGTAAATCTTCTATAAATCTTAAAGATGTTCCTTTAGATATGATTTTCTTCTTTGATCGTGCTGCTTTCAATATCCTATCTCTGACTATGTTTTCTGTCTCTTTTAGCTGGTAACCTTCAGGTCTCCAGGATGTAAGTGCATGCATTCTTCAGATCTGGGAATATCTCGGCAATTATATCTATGACTAGTATGTGGTTGTCTTCCTGACCCTCTATGACTATGATAATTTTTATGTTGTTTGTCTTTATTTCATCTTAGAATTCTGTTATCAGTTTTTGTTTATTTAAGTGCTTCTTGCTATTTTTTTTACTGCTTTTGAAAACTTCGGGTGAGTTTTTTCCTATCACTATGTACCTAAAAAAATTACTGTGAAAGATTTGTAATCCACTTTGGTCAAAATAAAAATTTAAAAAATCTAAAAATAATCCTCTTACATATTAAAAAAATTATTTACTTAATCACTATTTAAGTTAAAAATATTGTCCACAGGGGCTGGAGAGATAGCACAGGGATAGGGTGATTGCCTTGCAAGTGGTCAAAATGGGACTGATCAAGTTTCGATTCCTGGCATCCTATATGGTTCCTGAGACTTTCAGGAGCAATTGCTGAGTGCAGAGCCAAGAGTAACCCCTGAGTGCCACAGGGTGTGGCCCAAAACCAAAAAACAAACAAACAAAAAAAAAAACAAATGATATTCACCCCTTATATGATGGGTATTGGGTGAAGTTTCTCCCATTCACTAGGTAGCCTTTGAATTCTAGTCACTGTTTCCTTTGAAGTGCAGAAGTTTCTCAGCTTATTGTAGTTCCATTCATTTGTATTTGCTTCCACTTGTTTGAACATCAACTTTGAAGATGCCTTTAGCATCAATGTCATGGGTGTTCTGCCTATGTTTTCTACTTTGTAACTTATGGATTAAGTCTTTAATCTATTTGATTTGAACTTTGTTCATTGAATTGAAGAAAAATCTTAGTTCATTTATTTACCATATTTTTTTGTTCTATAAGAAGCACTTGACTATAATACACACATAGTTTTTAGGTAAGGAAAACAAGAACAAAATTAGAAAGAAAATTGTGCAATGCAAGACCCTGTCATGAAACAGTGCTGGGAACAACCAGCCTGAGAGGCTTGTTTATTTACAAATTGCTGGTCTACAGATGATTAAAAACATTTACCTACCTTATATTTAAACACACTTACCTACCTTATATTTTAACATCAGAAAATAAAAGAACGGGACCAGAGAGATAGCATGGAGGTAAGGCGTTTGCCTTTCATGCCGAAGGTCATTGGTTTGAATCTCGGCATCCCATATGGCCCCCTGAGCCTGTCAGGAGCAATTTCTGAGCATAGAGCCAGGAGTAACCCCTGAGTGCTGCTGGGTGTGACCCCCCCAAAAAAAGAAAAGAACATTTTTAAAATACTTTTTCATTAATATAAAAGGATAAAAGTCTCAGCAGTGATCAAATACTTAGACAAAAGCTGTATATCTGATGGTGAAAGTGCATTAAACTGATTGTGAGTACTATATGGTATGTCTACTCAATAGAGGGGGCCTAAGTCTGTGGATGTGAAGTGGTGAGTATATTCTCTCCTCACGTGCACTCAGGCTTCAGCTCCAGAAAGTATTCACTCCATAACATGCACAGACATTTCTCCCTATCTTTATTTGGGATAAAAGTATGTCTTATGGTTTGAAAAATCCTGTATTTGTGTGCAGTTGACCAATTTTCCCAGTACCAGTTGTTGAATAATCTTTTCTGGCTCCACGTTATATTTTTTGCTCCTTTGTCAAAAATTAATTGATCATAATCCTATGGGTTCAACTCTGAGTATTTTTTGATCATAAACCTATGGGTCCATCTCTGAAAGTTTATTTCCTTGATCTGAGGGTCTGTCTTATTCAATACTATGCTGTCTTAATTACTACTGATTTATAGTACAATTTTAAGTTAAGGAAAGTGATGTTTCTCATCTTCTTTTATTCAAGGATTTCTTTAGTTGTTCATGGAAGTTTGTGGCTCCATATGAATTTCAGGAGCTTCTGATCAACTTTATTCAAAAATGTCATTGGTATTCTTATAGAAATTGTATTAAATCTGTACAATGTTTTAAGAAGTATTGCAATTATAATAATATTGATCTTCTCAAACCATGAACCAGACATATATTTCAAATTCCTCAGATTCTCTTTATTTTTTGAAGCAGGTTTTTTTAGTTTCTTTTTTTTTTTTTTTAATTTTTTTTTTATTTAAACACCTTGATTACATACATGATTGTGTTTGGGTTTCAGTCATAAAAGGAACACCACCCATCACCAGTGCAACATTCCCATCACCCAAGTCCCAAATCACCCTCCTCCCCACCCAACCCCCGCCTGTACCCTAAACAGGCTCTACATTTCCCTCATACATTCTCAATATTAGGACAGTTCAAAATGTAGTTATTTCTCTAACTAAACTCATCACTCTTTGTGGTGAGCTTCCTGAGGTGAGCTGGAACTTCCAGCTCTTTTCTCTTTTGTGTCTGAAAATTATTATTACAAGGGTGTCTTTCATTTTTCTTAAAACCCATAGATGAGTGAGACCATTCTGCGTTTTTCTCTCTCTCTCTGACTTATTTCACTCAGCATAATAGATTCCATGTACATCCATGTATAGGAAAATTTCATGACTTCATCTCTCCTGACAGCTGCATAATATTCCATTGTGTATATGTACCACAGTTTCTTTAGCCATTCATCTGTTGAAGGGCATCTTGGTTGTTTCCAGAGTCTTGCTATGGTAAATAGAGCTGCAATGAATATAGGTGTAAGGAAGGGGTTTTTGTATTGTATTTTTGTGTTCCTAGGGTATATTCCTAGGAGTGGTATAGCTGGATCGTATGGGAGCTCGATTTCCAGTTTTTGGAGGAATCTCCATATCGCTTTCCATAAAGGTTGAACTAGACAGCATTCCCACCAGCAGTGGATAAGAGTTCCTTTCTCTCCACATCCCCGCCAACACTGTTTATTCTCATTCTTTGTGATGTGTGCCATTCTCTGGGGTGTGAGGTGGTATCTCATCGTTGTTTTGATTTGCATCTCCCTGATGATTAGTGATGTGGAACATTTTTTCATGTGTCTTTTGGCCATGCGTATTTCTTCTTTGTCAAAGTGTCTGTTCATTTCTTCTCCCCATTTTTTGATGGGGTTAGATGTTTTTTTCTTGTAAAGTTCTGTCAGTGCCTTGTATATTTTGGAGATTAGCCCCTTATCTGATGGGTATTGGGTGAATAGTTTCTCCCACTCAGTGGGTGGCTCTTGTATCCTGGGCACTATTTCCTTTGAGGTGCAGAAGCTTCTCAGCTTAATATATTCCCATCTGTTAATCTCTGCTTTCACTTGCTTGGAGAGTGCAGTTTCCTCCTTGAAGATGCCTGTAATGTCCTGTAGTGTTTTGCCTATGTGCTGTTCTATATATCTTATGGTTTTGGGGCTGATATCGAGGTCTTTAATCCATTTGGATTTTACCTTTGTACATGATGTTAGCTGGGGGTCTAAGTTTAATTTTTTGCAAGTGGCTATCCAATTGTGCCAACACCACTTGTTGAAGAGGCTTTCCCTGCTCCATTTAGGATTTCCTGCTCCTTTATCAAAAATTAGATGGTTGTATCTCTGGGGAACATTTTCTGAGTATTCAAGCCTATTCCACTGATCTGAGGACCTATCCTTATTCCAATACCATGCTGTTTTGATAACTGTTGCTTTGTAGTACAGTTTAAAGTTGGGAAAAGTAATTCCTCCCATATTCTTTTTCCCAATGATTGCTTTAGCTATTCGAGGGTGTTTATTGTTCCAAATGAATTTCAAAAGTGTCTGATCCACTTCTTTGAAGAATGTCATGGGTATCTTTAGAGGGATGGCATTAAATCTGTATAATGCCTTGGGGAGTATTGACATTTTGATGATGTTAATCCTGCCAATCCATGAGCAGGGTATGTGTTTCCATTTCCGTGTGTCCTCTCTTATTTCTTGGAGCAGAGTTTTATAGTTTTCTTTGTATAGGTCCTTCACATATTTAGTCAAGTTGATTCCAAGATATTTGAGTTTGTGTGGTACTATTGTGAATGGGGTTGTTTTCTTAATGTCCATTTCTTCTTTATTACTGTTGGTGTATAGAAAGGCCATTGATTTTTGTGTGTTAATTTTGTAGCCTGCCACCTTGCTATATGAGTCTATTGTTTCTAGAAGCTTTTTGATAGAGTCTTTAGGGTTTTCTAAGTAGAGTATCATGTCATCTGCAAACAGTGAGAGCTTGACTTCTTCCTTTCCTATCTGGATTCCCTTGATATCCTTTTCTTGCCTAATCGCTATAGCAAGTACTTCCAGTGCTATGTTGAATAGGAGTGGTGAGAGAGGACAGCCTTGTCTTGTGCCAGAATTTAGAGGGAAGGCTTTCAGTTTTTCTCCATTGAGGATAATATTTGCCACTGGCTTGTGGTAGATGGCCTTCACTATATTGAGAAAGGTTCCCTCCATTCCCATCTTGCTGAGAGTTTTGATCAAGAATGGGTGTTGGACCTTATCAAATGCTTTCTCTGCATCTATTGATATGATCATGTGGTTTTTATTTTTCTTGTTATTGATGTTGTGTATTATGTTGATAGATTTACGGATGTTAAACCAGCCTTGCATTCCTGGGATGAAACCTACTTGATCGTAGTGGATGATCTTCTTAATGAGGCATTGAATCCTATTTGCCAGGATTTTGTTGAGGATCTTTGCATCTGCATTCATCAGTGATATTGGTCTGTAATTTTCTTTTTTGGTAGCGTCTCTGTCTGGTTTAGGTATCAAGGTGATGTTGGCTTCATAAAAGCTATTTGGAAGTGTTTCTGTTTGTTCAATTTCATGAAAGAGTCTTGCCAAGATTGGCAGTAGTTCCTCTTGGAAAGTTTGATAGAATTCATTAGTGAATCCATCTGGACCTGGGCTTTTGTTTTTCGGCAGACATTTGATTACTGTTTTAATTTCATCAATGGTGATGGGGGTGTTTAGATATGCTACATCCTCTTCCTTCAACCGTGGAAGATTATAAGAGTCCAAGAATTTATCCATTTCTTCCAGGTTCTCATTTTTAGTGGCGTAGAGTTTTTCAAAGTAGTTTCTGATTACCCTTTGAATCTCTGTCATATCAGTAGTGATCTCTCCTTTTTCATTCCTGATACGAGTTATCAAGTTTCTCTCTCTCTCTTTCTTTGTTAGGTTTGCCAGTGGTCTATCAATCTTGTTTATTTTTTCAAAGAACCAACTTCTGCTTTCGTTGATCTTTCGGATTGTTTTTTGAGTTTCCACTTCGTTGATTTCTGCTCTCAGCTTTGTTATTTCCTTCTGTCTTCCTGTTCTTGGGTCCTTTTGTTGAGCATTTTCTAGTTCTATTAGCTGTGTCATTAAGCTACTCAGGTAAGCTCCTTCTTCCTTCCTGATGTGTGCTTGCAAAGCTATAAATTTTCCTCTCAGTACTGCTTTTGCTGTGTCCCATAAGTTCTGAGAGTTTGTGTCTTTATTGTCATTTGTTTCCAGGAACCTTTTTATTTCCTCCTTGATTTCATCTCGGACCCACTGGTTATTGAGCATGAGGCTGTTTAACTTCCAGGTGTTAAAGTGTTTCTTCTGAGTCCCTTTGGAGTTCACAAATAATTTCAGAGCCTTGTGGTCAGCGAAGGTAGTCTGCAAAATTTCTATCCTCTTGATCTTATGGAGGTATGTTTTATGTGCCAGCATGTAGTCTATCCTGGAGAATGTCCCATGTACATTGGAGAAGAATGTGTATCCAGGTTTCTGGGGATGGAGTGTCCTATATATATCCACTAGGCCTCTTTCTTCCATTTCTCTCCTCAGGTCTAGTATATTCTTGTTGGGTTTCAGTCTGGTTGACCTGTCCAGTGTTGACAAAGCCGTGTTTAGGTCCCCCACAATTATTGTGTTGTTGTTGATATTATTTTTCAGATTTGTCAGCAGTTGTATTAAATATTTTGCTGGCCCCTCATTCGGTGCATATATGTTTAGGAGAGTGAATTCTTCCTGCTCTACGTACCCCTTGATTAATATAAAATGTCCGTCTTTGTCCCTTACAACCTTCCTGAGTATAAAGTTTGCATTATCTGATATTAGTATGGCCACTCCAGCTTTTTTATGGGTGTTGTTTGCTTGGATAACTTTTCTCCAGCCTTTTATTTTGAGTCTATGTTTGTTCTGACTATTCAGGTGCGTTTCTTGTAGGCAGCAGAAGGTTGGATTGAGTTTTTTGATCCATTTAGCCACTCTGTGTCTCTTAACTGGTGCATTTAGTCCATTGACGTTGAGAGAAAGAATTGTCCTGGGATTTAACGCCATCTTTATTTCAAAATTTGGTGTGTCTTTTGGGTAGTCTTGTCTTAGATTAGGTCTTTCAGTTTTTCTCTTAAGACTGGTTTTGTGTCTGTGAAGTTTCTGAGCTGTTTTTTGTCTGTGAAACCATGTATTCTTCCATCAAACCGGAAAGTGAGTTTTGCTGGGTATAGTATTCTGGGTGAAGCATTCATTTCATTCAGTCTTGTCACAATATCCCACCACTGCTTTCTGGCATTGAGCGTTTCTGGTGACAGGTCTGCTGTAAATCTCAGGGAAGCTTGCTTGAACATGATTTCCCCTTTTGATCTTGCTGTTTTCAGAATTCTGTCTCTATCTGTGGGATTTGTCATTGTGACTAGGATGTGTCTTGGGGTGGTTTTTCTGGGGTCTCTTTTGGTTGGTACTCTTCGGGCATGCAGGATTTGATCACATATATTCTTTAGCTCTGGGAGTTTCTCTTTAATGATGTTCTTGACCATTGATTCTTCCTGGAAATTTTCTTCCTGGGTCTCTGGGACTCCAATGATTCTTAAGTTGTTTCTGTTGATCTTATCATAGACTTCTATTTTCGTCTGTTCCCATTCTTTGACTAATTTTTCCATTGTCTGCTCATTTGCTTTAAGTTTTTTGTCCAATCTCTCCTGCTGTATGGAATTGTTATGTATCTCATCTTCCACAGCACCAAGTCTATTCTCAGCTTCTGATACCCTGTCCCAGAGCTTATCCATTTTGTCATTCACTTCGTTTACTGAGTTTTTCAGGCCTGTTAGTTGACATGTTATTTCAGTTTGGAGTTTTGTCATTTCTGCCTTCATATTTTCTTGGTTCTTATTAGTGTTCTGTTCAACTCGATCCATGGTTTCTTGGAGTCTGTTGAGCACCTTCCATATTGCTAGTCTAAAGTCCTTATCTGAGAGGTTGATTAGTTGTTCAGTCATTATCTGGTCCTCAGAATTGTCATCTTCATTCTCTATGTCTGATGCTGGCCTGCGCTGTTTCCCCATTGTCACATTTGTATTGTGGGTTTTTCTACGTGTTGTAGTGGTATTCATTGTCTATATGATGTAGGCAGCACACTCCTCTGGCTCCTCCCTTTCTGGATGGGCTGACTTGCCTCTAAGGGAGGGGAGTCCTCCGTGGATGAAGCCTCACACTGGGTCAAATCTTAGGCCCGAGCATGTAACAGAGAAGACAGTCCAGAGAGAAATGTTTGCTTCTGTGATATAGCGCCGTTTTAGTGTGATTTTTCCTTCTTGTTGCAATGGAGTTCTTTCCTTAGAAAGAGTGCACGGCCGCGTAGCGAAGCGGAGCGGCCGTGCTCCTCTGAGCCTCTTTTTGCCCCACTCGCAAGAGTTTCACGCAAGAGGACAGTAGACAGACATAGACAGGTCACACTCACAGTCTTTCACAGCTGAGCCCCACTGGGTCGGTGTACTTTCGCGGATTTTCCCCGCCTGGTGTCACACACAGGGAGCCAGCTTTTGCAAAGGATAGCCGGTTTTTATGCTCTGAAGTCCCTCCCTGAAAATGGCGTCTGGGCGAGCGAGGTTTCTGGAGGCTCTTTTTGCCCCACTCGCAAGAGTTTCACGCAAGAGGACAGTAGACAGACATAGACAGGTCACACTCACAGTCTTTCACAGCTGAGCCCCACTGGGTCGGTGTACTTTCGCGGATTTTCCCCGCCTGGTGTCACACACAGGGAGCCAGCTTTTGCAAAGGATAGCCGGTTTTTATGCTCTGAAGTCCCTCCCTGAAAATGGCGTCTGGGCGAGCGAGGTTTCTGGAGGCTCTTTTTGCCCCACTCGCAAGAGTTTCACGCAAGAGGACAGTAGACAGACATAGACAGGTCACACTCACAGTCTTTCACAGCTGAGCCCCACTGGGCCGGTGTACTTTCGCGGATTTTCCCCGCCTGGTGTCACACACAGGGAGCCAGCTTTTGCAAAGGATAGCCGGTTTTTATGCTCTGAAGTCCCTCCCTGAAAAAAATCGTTTTTTTAGTTTCTTACAGAGGTCTTTTACCTCTTTAGTTAAATTGACTCTAAAGTACTAGAATACTAGAATTTCTTTTTCTTTCTTTCTTTCTTTCTTTCTTTCTTTCTTTCTTTCTTCTTTCTTTCTTTCTTTCTTTCTTTCTTTCTTTCTTTCTTTCTTTCTTTCTTTCTTTCTTTCATTCTTTCTCTTTCTTTCTTTCTTTCTTTCTTTCTTTCTTTCTTTCTTTCTTTCTTTCTTTCTTTCTTTCTTTCTTTCTTTCTTTCTTTCTTTCTTTCTTTCTTTCTTTCTTTCTTTCTCTTTTTTTCTTTCCTTCCTTCCTTCCTTCCTTCCTTCCTTCCTTCCTTCCTTCCTTCCTTCCTTCCTTCCTTCCTTCCTTCCTTCCTTCCTTTTTGGTTTTGGACCACACCTAGTTACTCCTTGATATGTGCTCAGAAATCACTCCTGGCTTGAGAGACCATATGGGACGCAGGGGGTTCAAACCGTGGTCTGTCCTAGGTTAGCATGTGCAAGACAAACATCCTACCACTTGCATTACAGCTCTGGCCCCTAAGGTACTTGAATTTCTGAAGTAAAAATTATAAATAGGATTATTTTAATGCCTTTTTCTTCTCTTTCATTATTTAGATTAGGAAGGCCATGACTTTTTGCATATCAACATTTTATCCTGCTATTTAACTATACAAGTCTATTGTTTTAAGAAATTTTTATATAGTCTTAGATTTTATTTAATATGGTATCATCTTATCTGCAAATAGTGCGAGCTTCATTTCTTCCTTCCTATGTATAAGACCATGATGTTATTTTATTTTTTTGGCTAGTGCTATGGCAAGTACTATCAATACTATATTCAATAGAAGTGGTGAGAGGGGGAAACCTTGCCTTGTGCAAGATCTAAAATGAAAGGTTTTTAGTTTTTCCCCATTGTGTAAAATGTTTGGAATGGGTTTGTGATAAATGGCTTAACAATATTGAGTAAAGTTCTTTCAATATTTATCTTGTTGAGTTTTTATTATGAATTAGTTTTGGGCCTTGTCAAATTTTTTTCAACATCAATTTATATGATAAAATTTTTTTTATCGATATTGTGTATTATAATTATTGACTGTGTATGTTAAACCATCTTTGCATCCCTGGGATAAATCCCTACATGGTCATGGTGTATAAACTTTTTGATGAGTATATTATTGAGGTTTTTTGGTCAGTGTTCTTTTTCTAAGATGGGCCTATAATTTTTTTTTTTTTTTTTATTGAGGGGGCCCACCAAGCAGTGCTCAGGGGTTACTCCTGTCTCTGCACTTAGAAATTGGTTCTGGCAAGCTCAGGGAACCATACTGGATGCCAGGTCTGTCCCAGGTCTGCCACATGCAAGGCAAATGCCCTGCTGCTGTGCTATTGCTCCGACCCCTAGAATTCTCATTTTTTGTGGTGCCTTTGTCTGCTTTTGATATTAGGGGGATATTGGCTTCATAGAAAATATTTGTGAGTGTTTCTGTTTCTTAAATTTCCTGAAATAGTTTAAGAATATTGGCAGTAAATCCTCTTTAAATACTTGAATAAAATTACTAGTGATTCCATCTGGTCCTGGCTTTTATTTTTGGGAAGCCTTTTAATTACCATTTCAAGTTCCTACATTGTGATGAAATGTTCAGGTATTCCAGTTCCTATTTTTAAACATTGGAAGGTTATAGTTCAGAAAAGTGCCCATTTCTTTCAGATTCTCTTGATTTGTAGCATAAAGTTTCTCAAAGTGATTTCTACATTTTGAATTTTAGTATTGGTATTTAGTATTTAGTATTCAATTTAGTACTGAATTTAGTATTGGTAGTGATGTATTCCTTTAATTTCTGATTCTGTTTATTATATTTCTCTTGCTCTCTTTCTTTGTGAGTTTTGCTAATGGTTTACCATACATATTTATTTTTTCAAGGAACCAATCTTGCCTTCACTGAACATTTAGATTGTTTTTTTGAGTGTCCAGTTCATTAATTTATGCACTGTTTTATTATTTCCTATCACCTGTCTACTTTCAACTCATGTTGTTGTTCATATTCTAATTTTTTCAGCTATATCATTAAATTCTTTATGTAGGCCTTCTTTTCCTTCCTGATGAATACTTGCTAAATATAAATTTTCCTCTTAAACCTGATTTTCTTGTGTCCCACCAATTCTGATCATTCAGGTCTTCATTCTCATTTATTTTCAGGACTCTTGACTTCCTCTTTTATTTTGCTTCTGATCCCCTTTTTCACTAGTGAGCTATTTAATTTACAGGCATCAAATTATTATTTCTCCTTGGTATTGTTTTGTAATTCTCTTCTATTTTTAGTGCATAATGATCTGAGAAGATATTAAAAACAATTTCTTTAGGCATGAATTCTTCTTATGATTTTACAGCACAGTATGTAATATATCTTGAACAATCCTCCACATGCATCATAGAAAATGTATATCCAGATTTCTCAGATCAAGAGCCCTAAATATATCTACTAAGCTACTCTATGCCATTTATTCCTTCAGAGCCAGTCAATCTTTAAAAGTTATTTTGCGGCCACACAAGGCAGCTCTTAGAAGTTTCTCCTGGCTTTGTGCTCAGAAATAACTCCTGGCAGGCTCAAGGAATCATATGAGATGCCAAGGATCAAACTCACCTTCATCCCAGGTCATCTGCATGTGCGGCAAACTCCCTACCACTGTGCTATCACTCTGGCTCCTATCCTTGTTAAATTTTATCCTGGTTTATCAATCAATGGGTTAAAGGGAAGTGTTGAAGTCTCCCATTATTGTTGTGTTGCTGTTGATATCTTTATTCAAATCTATTAGCAATTGTTTATGTTTCATTGGATATATATATGTATATATATATATATATATATGAGTTTAGGAGTGTGATTTATTCTTGGTGTACACATCATGCTTATTTATGGCTCTTATAACATTTTTAAATATTTTAAAGTCATCTTATATTAGTATAGCCACCCCAGCCTTTTTTAAGGGGGTTGTTTTCTTGAATGATTTTCCTCCAAAACCTGACTTTGAGTCTATGTTTGCTCTAACTATTCAGATGTATTTCTTGTAGGCAGAAAATGTTGGATTTAATAATTCATTTTCTATGCTGGATTTTAACTAGGGTATTTAGTATTGATATTGAGAGAGATGATTGTCATAAAATTTACTGTCATCTTTTTGTAGGTGTTTGATGTTTGTTGAGTTTGCCTTACCTTAATAGACCCTTCAGTTCTTCTTTAGGTTGGTTTTAATCTTTAATAGTTTCTGAGCTATTTTTTTTTATCCAAGAAACTGTCTACCCTTCCTTCAAACCTGAGTGAGAGTGTGGATGGGCAACAAATTATTGGTGAAGTGTTCATTTTGTTAAGTTTTGTGAGTATATCCTTCCACTGTCTTTTTGCCTTGCAATAGATAACAAGGATTCCTTGTGATAAATTTGCTGTAGATATTAAATATGCTTTTTTAAATAAACTTTCTTTTTATTTGATCTTGCTGCTTTTAGTGTTTTATTCCTATTTGTAGTTTTCACCTATGTGACTCGTATGTGCCTTGGGGTGCTTTTCTTTGGATCTATTTTGGCTGGTATCTGGGCATCTAAAATGTGGTTGCATAACACTCTTTAACTCTGAAACTTCTCAACAGTCAAGATGTCCTTGACTCTTAATTCTTCATGACTTCTGTTCCTGGTTCTCTGGGACACCATTAATTCTTATGTTGTTTCTGTTGAGTTTATCCCAAACTTCTATTGTCATCTGTTTGCTTTCTTTGAGGATTTTCCCTCCATTATTTGATTGTTTTAAGCCTCACTTCAACCTCTACTTATGTATAGATATGTTATGCAGCTCATCTTCTTGCTCAATGATTCTGTCCTCTGCTGGTGAGGCCTTCCAGTGAGTTTTTCATTTTGCCTAACAAGTTTTTCAGATCTGTTATTTAGATTATTTATTTTTTTATTTATTTTATTATTTAGATTAATATTTTATCTTTTATATTCTGATATCATCTTTTGTCTTATTGGCTGTTCATTCCATAACTGCAATGGCTGGCCACTGACTGCCAGGGTTGAGGGGTTCTTACTCAGGGATTTCAGAATTTAGTGACCTGGACCACTGCCCTAATGTTTCAGGAGAGAGCTGAGGGTAGAAACAATGTTTGTTTTATTTGGTCACTTAATCTCCTGAGGTCTACCACTGCTGGTCCATTGAGAGAAAGATACAGAGACAGAGAGAGATTTCACCAGCCAGAGACTTCCACAATAAGGAAAAGGTTTGTAGCTCCAGGTTTGAGAAAGATAGAGAGAATGAAAAGAGATAAAGGCAGAGCAGCATCTTGCCAATTCTCTATCTCAGGCCCAAGCCCAGCTGAGTGGGGGACCCATGTCTCTGGCCCTGGCAGAAGCAGGCTCTGATCTGGTGTCTACTTTGTGTCCCTCCTTGAAAACTGCCAGGCATATTTTTAAATACCTGGACAGTTACATGTTTAAGGAATATGTCCATATGTCCAGAAGTGTGCCCCAGTCTAATTATTGTTACAAGAGGGTATCAACACCTCCAAAGATACATTCAACAATTTAGTTGAGTCATAGGAACCATCTTCATTCATTAAGTGTGGTTGGGTTCAGCATTGTCTTCCTATTGTGACTTTGCAGTATGGTGGTATTTTTTATGTGTTGTGATGGGCTCCTTACCTAATAGCAATGTGTGTGTCTGGAGAACAAAGCAAAGTGGTCACACTCTTTCCTCTGTGAACTAGAGTGATTCACAATAATACTTTTGATTCCAAAGCTTCCGACCATCACTGGGGCTGCTATTCTTTGATCTTGCCTGTCTCAAGGTCTAATTTATTTGGGTGCAAGAATCTAGGTAATGCATGCTGAACTTAAGTCCTTCTTTGTATTGCCTGGGAGAAGTGGCAGGGATAGACAAGAGGTTATCCACAAAAAGAGTGACTCTCCAGTCTCACTGACACTTCTGGTTGTCTCAGTGCCTATTGCCTCAGAGCCACATCATTCTCTCTGCTTTTGTGGCTAAATCACAGGACCTCCTGCCTTGCATATCCCTGCCCCTGCTCAGTCTCACTCTCTCAACTCTAATGCTCCTGTACATCTAGCCCACATGCAGAGGGTCTCTGCTGTTTTCATAGCTCCAAGTCCCACAACTTTGAGCTTTATAGAAAGAGTATGTCACTGTTCCCTCAGTCTCCTGGCAATAACAATACTGCTTCCTGACTTCAGAGTTAACATTGGCTGTCTGATAGCCTAGTCAGTAGGCTGTGTCTCACAACCATGCTTTTAAAAGGCCCTCCTGCCTTACCTACCCTGCCCTGCTCACTCCCTCTGTGCTAAGTTCTGAGAGCTTGGCCATGAATACAGATGGTCCTGTTCCATATTCCACAATTTCAGCCTTTCAACGGGACCAAGTCAAGAACCCACTCAGTGCCAAACCCCAGTATTTAGCATGGAGATGGTTTCGGCATGGCTGTTTTATCCTTAAGGCTGCCCCACCACCACCATGTTTTATTCTCTGGAATTATTTTAAGCAGCAAGATTTTTCAGTTTGGTGATCTTTGCTTTTTCTCCAGGAGTCTGGTGTCCCATTGCTGGGGTTTTAAGAATTTTACATTGGGTGTCACTGATTAAACTACTCTCCCATCTCCAGCCTCCTCCGTGACGTTGCTATTGAAATCACTACTGCTGTGCAGAGTTTCCATCATTTTTCTCCCTATGGAAATTTTAAATATACTCTAACACTAATATAATAAGATGTTTGGTAGAATTTGTGAGAAGAAATATAAATGAATAGTACAATGTTTACTTGTGAAAGAAGAAATTCTACATGAACTTTTGATCATAAATATTACATGATAGATAAGAAAGGTAAAGGTGATACAAATAGGACTAAACTTGAATCATTAGAGATCAAAATGAATTTTTTAAAAATAATTTGCACTCCCAGCTAGTGAGAAAAAGTTTTAAGGCTTTATGTTATCAGTAATTTATTGTCCAGAGAATTTTCATTGTAATGTATTCAATATATAAAAGATGTAACAGATAAAAAACAATGCTAAAATATCCACAGTCAAGATCTATCATCTCTCACAGTTTTATTGGAAAATGTTTTCTAAAAATGTTGACTTCAGTCATATAAAATCTGTTGTACTTACTAATGAAGAAAATACTACTAACTAATTATGCAGAGAAGTACACAATAAGAGACAGTGGAAAAACTATAGTTCTGTCAGCAGTGTAGAGGTCACAAGACATTATTGTAAACATGTTGCAGTGAGCATAAGTGAGCAAATATCACCTTGAATGAGTTTTTAATATTTTGGACATATAAAAATAGGACAGAATTTTTTGGATAATATAGAAATTTTAAATTTTTGAGAGTTACAGATTAGAAATATAGGACAGTGGTAATCTCATTGTTTTGATTTGTAATTTTCCTCTTGATCAGTGATCTTTATCACATATTTTCCATTGCTTTCTTGCCATATGAAGTCTGATATCTGTTGGTGTCAGGAGAGCTAGTACAGTAAATAGGGTGCTTGTCTTGCTCATGGTTAACCTAGTTTCAATACCTATCATGCCATAAGATTCCTTGACCACCATCAGGAATGATTCTGGGGAGAAGAGCTAGGAAAAAAAACCTGATCATTTATAGGAATAATTGAAAATGTCTCAAATTATTAAAGAAACATCTGACAAAATTCCTTATTCATTATTGATGACATTTGATATTATTGAGATTTTACATATTTTCTTTGATTTTGGGGGCCACACTCAGAGGTTTGTCCTGAATCTGTGCTCAGAAATTGCTCCTGTTAGGCTCAGGGGAGCATATGAGACACAGGATAGAATCCATTCAGACCCAGGTTGGCCACGTTTATGGCAAACCCCCAACCTCTGTGTCACATCTCTGGTCTGAGATTTTTAACTTTTTATATAGCTTGGACATTAGTACTTAGTCAAATACTGTGATTATTTATATCAATAGAATTCCTTTTTAAAATAAAATTTTACACTATAGCAACTTTTAACTTTTAATATGGCAAAATGATGTAAACTCATCTGTTTATTTCGTTGTTTTTCCCCTAGTGGTGTCAACTCACTGAATACACCTCTAAAAATGTTTTGAAGCTTTTATACCTGCTTTTATATCAGTTTTTGCACTATGAAAGTAAAAAACAAAAAAATAAGAAAGGTTATGGGACCTGAACTGTAGTGTAAGCGATAAGGCATCTGCCTTGCATGCGGTAGCCTAGGATGGACTGTGGTTCAATCCTCCGGCATCGTCCCATATTGTCCCCCAAGACAGGAGCAATTTCTGAGTCCATACTCAGGAATAACCCCTGAGTGTTACCGGGTGAGGCCAAACAAACAAACAAACAAAAAAAAAAACCCAAAAATAATAGGAAAGTTTAATAGTTGATATTTGGATACATTATTAAACTAAAGAGCTTCATTTCAAAAACACAAACAAAAATATATGAGTGATAGTACAATGAAAATTACCCTTTTTTACTTAAAAAGACTATTCTGATAAAATGAAGACTATTTTATTGTGTTAAAGAACATTTTTCACATCAAATAACTTATAAAGGACTAAATCTTAACTACAAAAAATGCACAGCTCAACAAAAAAATAATAAACTCAATAGCTATCCAAAAATGGGGAAAGAAAAAAAAGACAATTTTCCTCAAAGAAGAATTACAGATATAAATAGAAACATGAGAATGTGTTTTTCCTCACTTATTATTTGGAAAATGTGAAACAAAATGACAGTTATCACCTCAGACCAGTGACAATGACCTTTCATATATTGATCTGCTTCCATTTGCCTCTTCTTATTACTTTCTTGTAAGCATTTTTAATTTGAAGTTACTTGTGCTGTACATCTTAAGCTGTATGCTTCTTTTCCATTTTAAGTTTTAAGCACCTAAAAGGATAACTTTCTGCTTCAGGTTTTATAAATTTTTTATTTATAGAGCAGATAGTATTCCTGAATATTTGTTTATATCCATGTCTTTATGTTTTATATTTCTAAGAGTTTCTAAGATGTTTAGTTATTATTCCTCAAATATGACATTTAATACGTTATGGTAGTTTTTTTAGCTAGAGATTATTTTCATTCATATATCATGCCATTCTGTCTTTCAAGTGGTGTTTCACTTTAGAAATCTGATGTATTATGAGTGTCTCTTTAACTATACATTTTAGCTTCTTTCTTGCTACTTTTAGATTCTCTTTGGTTTTTGCCTTTTTGATTTTCAGTGGGCCTTGTTATTTTTCTCTTTAGGTTTATTATTTTGGAGGATGGACTTTGCTTTTAGAATGAATGAGTATGTTTCTCTTTTCACAAAGGAAATTTCTGCTACTATAGTAACAACAGTAATTCTTTCCCTTATTATGTCCCCTTTTCTTCTAGTGTTTCTATTACACAGACATTGAGTTTAATTCTATAACTAATATATCTTATGTTCTCTTCAGTTTTCTTGTTCTTTGGGGGTGAGGGAAGTGACACACCCAGTTGTACTCAGGACTTACTTCTGGCTTACACAATTGGGGAACACTCTTTATGTAACTGGGGTATCATACAATTTATAAAAGACCACTGTTTCCTTCATTCTTAAATTATATTCGTTATGTTTATTTATATTGATATTGTATACCTTATATTTAATGTCATAGAATTAAGTTTTTGTTGCCTTCATTCTACTTCAGAGTTCTCCAAAAGTATTTTTATGTAAATTATTCTTTAGTGCTTGTACTTATGAAAATTTTTATCTGGATGACTTCTTTTTTCATTATTTTGTCACATTTTATTGATAGTTATTCTACATATTCATGGTCACTTATACTAATTATTTCATTCTGTAAAACAGCAAAGGAATGATTGCTTTAAAATTTTCCTTAGGAAGCAGATAATTTTGATGTTTTCAAGGAACATTCTGATGTTTCTTTCTACCAGATTGAACTTCTTAGTTTTAAATTTTAATCTATTTATTATTATTTTTAGTGTTCTATAGAACTGGGTGGAGATCTAATATTAAATATAGTCCTAAGAAATGAATAAGTGTTCAAGATTGCAAGATAGGCTGATGACTCTGAATATGAGTTTGTGTGGAGCTTTAGAGTTCCTGGAATTTTTTAGTCACAAATGCTCTATATCTATTCAAGCACTGAGGTATAGACGGCCTAGTTTTTGATTGAGGATTTACAGTGGCTATTGTCTGACCACTATTATGTATTAAAGTCTGGGTTTCATGTATAATAGTGACAGCAATTATTGTCATGTGCAATTAATTACAGTTAATCAGTAAGCTGATATCTACAGTTATTTGAGGGCTTGTACTTGCCTATAACTGGCTGCAATTGTTCAGTCAACCAATGTTCAGCTAACAGTGTGGTCTGGTGCTGAAATTGTTTAAAAGGTTTTTGGAATCAAATTTGGAATCAAATCTTGTAGCACACAAGATTTTTGGGATTGTGAGAGACCAAAGATGTTAGATTTATCAACTATTTGATGCATAGGTTTCCAATCAGAAAAACCCCAAAGGGCCCAGATACCCATAACGGAAGTGCAGCTTTGCAAAAAGGAACTGTTTTATCAGAATTTGGCAGGTTTGTGTGTTTATTTTTGAACTATGTAGGCATTTACTATGTGCCCATTATTTTTTGAAGATCATATTGTTTATTAGACCCAATGGGCAGGAATTCCCTCCTCTGTGGATGCAGACCCAGCTGTTTGTGATAAAAAGAACATTGTCCATGCTGGCACTTGCCACCTCCTAGGCAGTTTCCTATTTAATTTTAAGAGCACAAAATCTCTGTAGGAATTCTAGCAGATGGCATATATCACCTATGTCTCACATTTCAGAATCTTAGACTATGGTGATGTCTGTGCCTGCACAGTAGAGAAGCCACACATAATTTATGCTTCTCCTATTTACCATTTGATGAGATTGGAAATCCATTAAAATTTTTCTGTCTGGGGGCCCGAGAGATAACACAGTGGTAGGGAGTTTGTGTTGCATGCAACTGATCCAGGACAGATGGTGTTCGAATGCCGGAATCCCATATGGTCCCCACAGCCTGCCAGGAGCGATTTCTGAGCGCAAAGCCAGGAGTAACCCCTGAGCGCCTCCAGGTGTGACCTCTCCCCACAAATTTCTGCCTTTCAGTTATAGTACTCATTTTCCTCTTGAGTTAATCTTCCATTGTCTGTCCGATCCAATGATTTACCTCTGGAAAGGTAGACCTGACTCTACTCAATTCACTTATCAATGAAGGTTTCAACATAGATAGTGAGTGATGGATACTCTTCACTTGACTATTTTGCCTCCTTCCTCAAATCAATATGTTCAATTTTGAGTGTTTAATAAATTAAGCTGCCAATTATGTTTATCTCATTGTAACTATTTTAAAATTATTAGCAATAATGTTACCATTTAAATCTAACAGTTTTAGAATAATTATTAATGACTGAGTTATTTTGTAATAACCAATATTCATCTAACTGGTATCCATTGTCTTTATAAATCATGTAGAATATTCATTTAAAGTAATGTTGTGATGTTTACTTATTTAAATTGGACAATGATATATTAATAATATATCACTTTCAAATGTTTACTTGTAATCCTGATATTGTCCTATTAATTAAATATGTTGCCTAGATGATTGATTGATGATTCCTTGATCACAAAGAACTTTATAGAAATTAAAGGTTTGCATTTGACTACCTAACTATCAAGAGTTCAAGAGAAAAGCTGAGATACAGATCACCTAAAGATAGCCAACCAAATTTGGTGCATTGACACTGTTTACCCTAAGATTATTATTAGCAACAAGCACATCTAAAAATACATATATTTTGAATATTTATTTGAATATTTATTGAATATTTTAGAATGTCTCCTTTGTGGCAATTGTTATATTGAGCATCATATGGATGCACATGTGCAAATTTTGGTTTAAAATTCTTCTCCTATTGGTCATTGTCTACTGAAGAAAACTGCATTGACATATAAAAGTTATTAACTTTTTCTCTTTAACTTTCCACAGACTGTAACTATTTTGTTTAAACACTTATTTTTACAGTGCCTGGCAACTGGCCCAGTAAACTCTCTTCTCAAAATTGTTCTTTTATTTCTGCCAGGGGCTTTAAGGTTCTTTAAAGTAGGAGACAGATTGTAAGTGCACACAGCTTCCTCTCACTCTGTGGGTATCCTTGTATCATTGATGGAAAGACAACCTGAGCATTAGGCTACCTAGGTCATATTCCAAATTTTTAAATTGTATTATGTTATGCTTAATTGGAATTGTTTCTTGGTGCTTGGGGGCAAGTCCTTCCCAATCAAGTTAAAAGTAATTAGTTGGCAACTGTGAGGTAGGGAAAAATTAAAATATCTCTATTCCAGTTGATATCATGTTTATATGTTATAATGGCTTTATATTTTTTCTTATCTGATTAACAAATTTTAGGACTTCAGTTTTTATTAAGACCACAGAATCATGACCTATTCTAAGATCTAAATAAATAAAATGAAGTCAAAGTGCACGTAGCCAATTAAGAAGGGCAAATTTGCAGGATTTTTTGAAGTTATCATGAGCATATACTTCAATTATGTATAAAACTAGTGATTTTTAAGTTGAATATTTTTTAAAATGCAGGAATTCAACTTTCATATAATTTTCTCTGAACGTGTATAGAATGAGTAGAAAATGCCTTATAAAGTAGTATGTAACTTTTCGTATCTACTTCTATTTGATATATTTTCAACTAGATAGTTCACATGGATATTGGCTGTTGTGCTAAGCACACATTGATGTAGCTTTCTAATATGTTATTATATTTTAAATGTTATTTTTCTATGTCTTTAACTACATTCTCCCGTTACCACTTTTTCTTCTGCTATACATGCCTTATTTGCCTGTTTTTCAAGATCACTAGAGTTCTGGCAGGTTTCTTAAAAAATATAATATAACTACACTTTTAATATATCTGAAAAATATTTAGTACACTCAATTAAATAACTAAGATAATTCCCATTTTAGTAGTGGCATAAACATAGTAAATACTTAGGTCTTATATTTGTTCAAAATATTTTAAGGAAAGGATGCATAATTATGTTTCTTTTTTTTTTTTTTGGTTTTTTTTTTGGGCCACACCCGGTGACGCTCAGGGGTTACTCCTGGCTATGCGCTCAGAAGTCGCTCCTGGCTTGGGGGACCATATGGGACGCCGGGGGATCGAACCGCGGTCCGTCCTAGGCTAGCGCAGGCAAGGCAGGCACCTTACCTCCAGGGCCACCGCCCGGCCCCATGTTTCTTAATAGAAGAGTGACAAATTACTTTGATCATTATATTTCTGAATCCAAGATCCTTCAATATACATAGTATATTTCTGTAAAATAAAGATGATTTGAATAGAATTGGATTACAGTAAAGTAAACCCAATATAGGAGAGCATACAATATGAGTGTATGCATGTGTGTGCTTGGTAAAGAGAGTCCAAAGATTTGATTAGCCTTTGTAGGCTACTAAAAGAGCATATACTTTGAACATTATGAAAATGTAGAGTCTGCAAAATTTTAAAAGTACAAGTAGCATGATTTATCATGTGTTTTTATAAGATGCTGTGTTGATAATAGATTGTAAATAAGGATTAAAGGTCAAATAAGCTATAGGTGAATATAAATAAGAGGTTTGAAATGTCCCAAATTATAAGCAGCAACAAATAACTGATGAATTAATTTTGAGATACTTAAAATTAGGGTCATAGTCTAGTGAGATGCCTCACTAAACATTGCATGAGCTCGTCTAGATCTTGACCCTTCAGAACTGCACTGTCTTCCAAGTGTTTTAGGTAATGATCCTTGAGCACCACATTAAAAATAATTCCTGATTACCTCCAGATGTGACCCCAAAAGCTCAAATCACCCTTATAAACGAGTCAATTATCTATATTATTGTAGAACTAGAAATAAATAGAGGGTCTGGAGGTTGAAAGGAATATTTTGTGTGAAAATGAAAATTCGATTCACCATGGGAAGGCATATTTCCTAACATAAAATAAGAGATGAACAATCCAGTTGATGACATACTAATTTTAAGATATATATTATGTACCTACATAAGAAATGCCAAGATAGCAATAGAGTATTAATGGGATGATCAGGGGACAAAATTCTCAAACAAAAATGTAAATAAGAGAAAACGTTACCTTCAGGAAATTTAAATAAGAGGAGATAAATGCAAGGGATAAAAGAAGAGACCCTAAATAATAAATGGGGAAAAAATCATGCATGGACTGAGCAAGATGGTGCTTGAAAGTAGAAGAATGGAAATGGGAGGAGGATTCACAAAATAAGGTTATTTGAGAATAAATGAATTTTAAATGATCACTCAAGGATTCAAGATCAATAAATGGAATATGAAATGTGTGATGAAAACGTCAGGAAAAAAATAAAGGCCAGAACAATCTAGCTTTCCTTCAAGGTATTTGCTATCAAATTGGGAAATAAGTATATAAAGATAGGTGGTGCATATGCAAAATATGATATCAGCAGTGCAAAAGGTAATTATTAGCAGGGTTAATAATAACTTTATAGAATAACACAATAATCATTTAAAATTTGATTTGGATCTTGAAAGAGTCTAATCCATAATTGGATAAGAAATTCCAAGTAATTAAAAAAAGCAGAAATGAAGAAGCAGAAATGCCAGAACACAATTAATTTTAATTTGCAAAAGAAAGAAAATAGGATGATTACAAAAATAAAGAGAAATAAAAGTTAAAAACTTGGAACAGACTTGTTTAAAACTTGATTATGATGGACCAGAGAGATAGTGCATGGGATGGATCATGTGCTTTGCTTCTAGGGAACATAAGTTCAGTTCCCCATATCAAATGTTCCCTAGAGAAGCATTGTTAAATATCATCTAAGTACACAGATCTGGGAGTTAACCTTGAGCAGAACACTATTAGGAAAATTCCCAAAACTATCTATCCATTTATCCATCCATCCATCTATCCATTTCTATATATTTATCTTTCCTTCCATCCATCCATCCATCCATCCATCCATCCATCCATCCATCCATCCATCCACCTCTACCTACCTACCTACCTACCTACATATAGATCTATCTATAACCTATCTATCTATATAACAATTTAATCTATCTATCTATCTATCTATCTATCTATCTATCTATCTATCTATCTATCTATCTATCTATCTATCTATCTATCTATCTATCTATCTATGTCTATGAAAGAGAGAGATGAGAGAAACTATATTAGAGGTAAAGGGATCCAAGGGTTCTTTAAGATAAGCTATTCTAAATAAAAGCAGAATAGTTTAATATTCAACTATTGTTTTCTTTGAAAAAAATGAACCTTTGCTTTTCTTTTTTTTTTTTTTTTTTTGTTTTTGGGCCACACCCGGTAACGCTCAGGGGTTACTCCTGGCTATGCGCTCAGAAGTTGCTCCTGGCTTGGGGGACCATATGGGACACCGGGGGATCGAACCGCGGTCCGTCCAAGGCTAGCGCAAGCAAGGCAGGCGCACCTTACCTTTAGCGCCACCGCCCGGCCCCCACCTTTGCTTTTCTTAAAAGTATTTTAATTGTTGGACTCCAGCTTTATATTTCTTTCTTTTAGACCTTTATCTTTGAATATAGTAGTAAGCAACAGTGTTTATTGAGAATTGTGATTTTATTATAAAAATAATTCATAGAGATTTGAGTAGCCTTTTCTATAAGCTGTTAATTCAAATATCTCCATTTTGCAACTCACAGCATAAATGGTATAAAATTTTTCATATTCAATCAGTTCAGTTCAAAGAGCATGAATTTAGCAATCTACTTTAATCCTAAAGCTTTATTCAATTAATGTGACAAAAATGAATAATGCAGAACTTCAGCCTTGATTTATCATGATTAATATCGTGAAAACCAATGTTTTAAATTTGTTTGCTATGGACTTAAAGATAAGTCATACATAACTAATATAGAGAACAGATGTACATGCTATATTGCTTGTGCAGAATTCTGGTAAAGGAGATTCCTACACACTCAAATTTGTTTAGGGGAGATACCCTATTATGATCTGGGCTTATTCTTGGCTCTGCATTCAGGGATAAGGGAATCACTTCCAGAGGACTGTGGGAATTATATATATGTATATATACACATATATATGTATACATACATATACATAAATACATACATATATACATATATATGTATATAAATCAGGTTGGCTGTGTGCAAGGCAATTCCCTACTTCTGTACTATCTCTAGCCCCTACATTTTAAAGGTAATAAATCGGGGCTGGAGAGATAGCACAGAGGTGTTTGCCTTGCAAGCAGCCAATCCAGGACCTAAGGTGGTTGGTTTGCATCCCGGTGTCCCATATGGTCCCCCGTGCCTGCCAGGAGCTATTTCTGAGCAGACAGCCAGGAGTAACCCCTGAGCGCTGCTGGGTGTGGCCCAAAAACCAAAAAAGAAAAAAAATTAAGGTAATAAATCAAGTGAATATAAAGATACACAACTACCAATAATGGTATCTAATTGAGATGGGATTATATGGATAATTATCTATTTTGTAATTATAAAAAGATTTTTATAAATGTAGATGCATATTAACAGCTTTTGTGATCTTATTTAAAATGGAAGATGGTCTTATTAAAATGGTCTTATTTTAATTCTTCTGAAATAGTCATTATATATTTTTATATCATAAATATAATGATATTTGTTATTTACCATCATTTTCATACTAAACCTAAAAGAAAATTTCCACAAAAATATTGGAAGGGACTTCTGAAGGAAAATAATATGGAAATTCCTCAAAAATCTGATATTGAGCTCCCATACGAGCCAGCTAAACCACTCCTAGGAATATATCCTAGAAACACAAAAATATAATTCAAAAATCCCTTCCTCACACCTATATTCATTGCAGCACTATTTAGAATAACCAGACTCTGGAAACAATTAAAATGCTCTTCAATAGATGAATGGCTAAAGAAAATATGGTACATATAAAAAATAGAATATTATGTAGTCATCAGGAGATACAAAGTCATGAATTTTCCTATTGGTACATGGAATCTATTATGCTGAGTGAAATAAGTCAGAGGAAGAGAGACACAGAATAGTCTCACTCATCTATGGGTTTTAAGAAAAAATTAAGGACATTATCGTAATATTGTCCAGAGACAATAGAGATCAGGGCGAAAGGACTGGCTCAAGATATGAAACTCAGCACAAAAGAGTAATGAGTCCAGTAAGGGAAATAACTACACTAGCACCTATCATGACTATTTTAATATGTGAGAGAAGTAAAATGTCTGTGTCAAATAGAGGCAGGGGTTGGGAAGGAGTGGGGCATTGATGGTGGGAATGTTGGCGAAGAGGGGCATTAATTTTATCACTGAAACCCAACTACAATCATGCTCCAGTGATGCAGACATTAGTGATGAGGGAATGAGATGGGGCAAGAAGGCTAATCTAATCACTATTTGGCACTAAGAGCAGTGGTGGCATGACTGTGATATGCTGGCTAAGAGATGGTTAACAGTAGCAGTGAAGCTAGAAAGTCACCACTTGCTTTTGTTTTTGCCAGGAGATTGTCAGGGAGTATCACCTAATTCGATTCTTATTTGAGTTGAAAGAGTTGATCCCTGGGATCTGCTCTACTTGCAGATATCCTTTTGCCTGGCCCAAGACACCCCTCCCAGGTGACCCAGGCAGGGCTTTGAGCAGGCCTGTACCTAAAACTAAGGTTCCAGAACCCAGAGAAAAGTTTTATCTTGAGACAAGCAAGATCAAAGAGCAGCAGCTCTGGTGTATAGCTTTTGACTTCGAAAGCATCATTGTGAACTCAGGCTAGTCCAATGAGAGAGTAGCTGCTCCACTTTGCTCCACAGCCATACATTTCTTCTTGGCAAGGAGCCCCATCACAACACACACAAACAACAACAACAACCAAAAAAAAAAAAAACCCTATCCTACAGCAAATGTCACAATGGGAAGACAATGTAAAACTTCATCATACTAGTGAATGATGATGGTAGTCCTGAGAATTCAAGTAATTCCAGCACTTCAAGTAACTTAGTCTCTCTGATAAAGAATTTAGAGAGAAAATGTGGAGAACATTAAAAAAAACTCGAAGAAACCATAAAATGGAACAGGTAATAAGACTCAGAGGATATGAGAGTAGAAATGAGGAAACATCAAACAGAAATAAAAAAAACTGTAAAACTTGGTAGGTAAAATGAAAAATCTCACTGGAAGGTCTCACCAGCACAGTAGTAGATGCTGAGGATAGAATCAGTAAGGTAGAAGATGAGCTGCATAACACCTCCATACAATAGAAGCTGGAAAGATCCTTAAACAAATGAACGAGAGATGGATAAAAACCTCAAAATAAGTGAACATACGACAATAGACCTTTGAGGTAAATTTAAGAGGAACAAGATAAAAATCAATGGAGTCCCAAAGAGACTGGAAGAAAACTACCATAACATGCAAGAGTAAAATCATCATTGCTAAGAAGTTTCCAGAATAAGAGAAGAGTGCATACACCCACATCGTGGTTATCTGAGAGGAAAGAAAACCTGTGTAAATAATACTGACACAGATTAAGAAATTCGAAAGTGATCAGCAAAATGAGCCAAAAGTAGGCAAGCAGAATGAAACAATAAAATGGATAAATGTTGGACTCCCATAACTTTCCAAGTTTAAACACAATGATCTGGAATGCATGAAAAGACCTATTCTGATTGAGCAATTTGAAATTTTACCTCCATGCTCTCCTGTCCCAGCTGTGGTAAATGGCGGAGTGCCATTGGTCTACTTGGGTCAGTTTCCCCCCTTTCCTTCTACTTATCAGACAGCGTGGTTCACCTTCATACGTGTCTGTCCCAGCCAGGTAATTGCTGCAGACATCCTGCATCTCAGCAAGTCGAGTGGGATGGAGTCCTTCACAAGAAGAAAAGCGGGAGCACGAGCGGACGAACGGAAAAATATTGAAAAAAATAATAACCACACACACACAGATGTGGTCAACATATCTACTAACAGGAAAGCGACGACTTTATTCTCAAGACAGAGTTTTTTTTGGGGGGTAAGCCAGTCACAGGTGTTAAGGATGAAAATTATCATAACAAACCACAGTTACTCAAAACAGTTTTTATCAATTAACCTTAAATTGCCCCAGAATTTCAGCTGCAAGAACATAAAAAAGAAAAAAAAAACATTATTTTAACTTGTAAGTTCCAAACAAGGGGTTCTCTTGTAATCTTTGGTGCTGGAATTTCTTTAGCCAATTATTTAATAGACACCACATTTTTCCTTAATATTTATAAAGGAGAGATAGTCAAATAACTAAAAATGCAATGCCAAGCATCTCTAACGAAATTCCTCAACCATCCACGCAGGGGAAAAAAGGCGTCCACAGCGGGCCTTTTGAGGAATCCTGTGGGGGTTATTTCAGTTCGCCTACCAGGAATATCTGAGGATACATCTGGTGGGCTGAATTCCCCTAAAAATTTATGGAGGCGTGGCAGGTAATGGTGGAGTGCCACCATCCGTTGGGCCTGGGTCAATTTCCCCCTCCCCTTTTACCTGTCAGAAGGTGAGGTTCACTTCCATATGTGTCTATCCCAGCCAGGTAATGAGAAATTTGAAATTTTAATCAAAATGCAAAAAAATTCAAAAATAAGTTCAGGCCAACATGTTTTCACTAGTGGATTCTTTCAAATCGTTAAAGAGGACCTACTGCCAATCCTTCTCAGGCTCTTCCAGGAAATAAAAGAAAAAAAATACTTAAAATAGTTTCTATGAAACTAACATCACCGTAATACCAATAACAGGCAGAGATACCACACAACTAGATAGAATTACAAGATTAAATTTTTCATGACCATAAAGTCAAATATATTAAACAAAATACTAATGAATAGAATCCAATAACTTATCAAGAATGTTGTATATCAAGACTATTAATTCTAAAGGTTAAAGAATATTTAATATATTCAAATCAATCAATACAATACAAAATATATATTAAGAAAAACAAAAATAATATCAAATCAATAGTTTAAAAATGCATTCATGCATAATAAAAAACTTGCAAAAAATAGAAAAACCATGTGCCAAAGTCCATTGCAAAAATTATATTAAATAGGGAAAAATTAACACCTATAATCTAAGTTCTTGCACAAGGCAATATAACTTGCCTTTTTCTATTAAATATAATGCTAAAAATAATTGCCATAGCAATTAGGCAAAAAAAAATCAAGAACATCCACATAGGAAAGAAAGAATGGAACTCTCAATGTTTGCAGATAACATAATACAAAATTTGAAAAATAAAGACTCCACAAAATACTTCTAGAAAGAATAGATTTATATAGTAAAGTGACAGTTTACAAAATAAATACACAAACTTCCATAACTCTTCCTAGTCATGCAATAAAAGAGGAGAAACATTAAAAAACAATCCCATTTACAATTGTGCCTCAGAAAAGTCAAATATTGGAGTCAATTAACTAAAGAGGTGAAAGGTCTATACAAAGAAAATTATAAAACAGTGCTTGAAGAATACAACACAAGGGAATGGAAACATATTCCATAATCATATATATTATATATATAAATATATATTTTATTAAAATGACAATGCTCCCCAAAACATTGTAGATTTAATGCAATCCCTAAAAGAAAATCCATGACATTTTTCAAAAAAGTGAATTTACTCTTTTGAAATTTGTATGGAACTACAGACATTTTTTTTGAAAAAGAAGATGGAGGAATTACTTTCACCAACTTAAACTGTTCTATAAAGCAGTAGTCATTAAAACAGCAAAGCACTTCCTTTTTAAATGACCCCAATGTTTACTGTGCCTATGCAGGAGGGAAAAATAAAAGGAAAAAATACCCAAAAGCACAAAATAATCTTTTTTTAAAATTTATCTATCTAGTTTTTGTTGATTTTTTTTGATATGGTGTAGATATTGAACTTGTCTCCATTTTTATTTTTTTTCTTTCTTCTTTTGCTCTTCTTCCATATTGTGCTCTGTCATGTTTTTTATTTCACCATGGCTATTATGTGGTGCCTATCTTTATTGCTGTAGTGCTCACTGGATATTTTATTTGATACTTATTTTTATACTGTTGTGGTGCTTCACCTTCTTTTTTCCCTTCTTCTCTCAAACTGAGGATGAAAGCCTCTAGAAGGACTCCATCCATTTTAGGCATATTTGATTTTTACCCTATTTTATTACTTTTCTCTTCTTCAAACAAAACCACTTAACTTGATCTATTTGGTCCTGCCTCCCAATTAGAGGGGGATATAATGGATGTATCATGACCAAACAGTTGTAAGATCACTAAGTAGTAAGCTAGGCACAGAGGGGACTACTCATTCTAGCAGCCCCGGGGGTGAGGGTGGAGGATATAGAAATGCAGGATGGGACCAGAGGTGGAGGGAGGACAATTTGGTGATGAGAATTCCCCTGATTCAATGTTAATATGTACCTAATATATTACTGTGAATGATATGTAAGCCACGATGATTAAAATAAAAATTATATTAGAAAAGAATTAAAAAATAAGGCTCTGGAAAGCAAAAAATATAAAAATAACAGCATAGCACTGAAATAAAAAAGATCATCAGATCAATGGAATAGATTTGAATATTTTGAAATGGACATTCAGGTAAACATTCAACCTTTAATAAAGGGGCTAGAAATTCAAAGCAAAGCAATGACTCTTCAAAAAGTGCTCTTGGTAAAATTACTCAACTACATGTACATAAATGAATTAAAATGCCTATTTTAAGCCAATGTACAAAGGTCAAATAGAAATGTATTAAATGCCTTGATATCAAATTTGAAATCATAAGGAACATAGGAGAAAATGTAGGCAGAACACTGTATGATACTGAAGCTAAAGGCATCTTCAAAGAAGAAAAAGAACTGGCCAAGCAAGTGGAATCAATTTTAAACAAGTGAGAATATATTAAACTGAGAATATTCTGTACCTTAAAGGAAATGATACTTAAGATATTAAGACTACCAAAAGAGTGGGAGTCACCCAATACTCATCAGATCAGGGGTTAATATCTTAGAAATACACTGCACTATTAGAAATCAGCAAGAAAAAAATCTAACCCTATCCAAAAATGAAGATAAATATGTATAGACACTTCCTCAAAAAATAAATAAAATATTATATATCACTAATCATTAGGGTGATGTATATAAATACAATAATAAGATACCACCTCACAACAGAGATTGGCACACATCACAAAGAACAAGAATAACCAGTGCTGGCAATGATGTGGGGAGAAAGGGACTCTGGTTTACTGCTGATGGGAATGCAGACTTGTTTACCCCTTTCAAAAAACAATATAAACATTGCTCATAAAACTAGAAATTGAGATACCATGTAATCCAGCAATATTATCCCGAGTGTATGACATTAGGTATAATCTTAGGAACACAAAATACAATACTGAAAAGTCCCCTGAACTTTTATGTTCATCACAGCACTATATAATAGCTAAAATTTGCTAATAAAAGCAAGTGCTGGGAATAAGTGAGAATTCTAAAGAAACTAAGCAAGTTAAAGAAACAGTGGTACATCTACACTATGGAATACTATGCAGCTATTAGGAAAAATAATATTATAAAAATTGCTTATACTCGAAGGTATATGGATAGTATTATGCTGAATGAAATGCGTGAGGGAGAGGAATCAACTTAGATCTCACTTAGGAATCAACTTAGTCTCACTCATTTGTGAGATATAAGAAAAATTATCTTATATCTAAATTTTAAGATATAAGAAAATAAATAACATGGTAATAATATCTAGAGACAATAGAGATGAGGAACAGGAGGACCATTTAGTTAGTGGTAGGAAGTTTGCCTTCATTAGTGGAGAGTGCAGTTTGGGTATGACAAGGATAGTTGTAACTGATCACTCTAGTCTAGAAAATAACTGGGTGTTGAACTGAGATGTTAATAAGATCCATTAACAACAGTGCTATCCACATACTCTAAAAAGAAAAGAAAGTAAAAATAAAAAGAAAGAGAGAAGTAAAATGTCTTCCACAAAGGTATGCAGTGGGGAGAATGGTAAGAAAATTGCAGAATTTGTTAGCAAGAAATATTCATGGGTGAAAGGTGATGTACATTGTAAGACTAAAACTCAATCAAAAACAACTTTGTAATCAAGATATTTTTTTAAAAAATTGGAAAAAAGAGTAAAAATAAAGTTAAAAATGCATGGAAGATTTTTAGAGATGTTTGTTTCATTTCATTTAGAGCACTGATCCTCTTTTTACACAACAAAATTGTAGATTTAGCATGTGCTCTTTTCTATTTTTTATCAGTAAGAAGGAGTCTCTATAGTAGAAAAAATGCTCATAAAATTAAAATTTCCTATGATAAAATAAGTAGTTGAATAATTATCCATAGTCATGTAATGATGTTATGAATTAGATTTATTCAAATATTTGCATTCTTTTTTTTTGTTTTGTTTTGTTTTTTGGCCACACCCAATGATGCTCAGGGGTTACTTCTGGCTTTGTGCTCAGAAATTGCTCCTGGCTCTGGGGACCATATGGGACAACAGGAATAGAACAGGATCAGTCATGGGTCAACAGCATGCAAGGCAAATGTGCTACTGCTGTGCTATCGCTCTGGCCTCAAATTTTTGCATTCTTAACCTCAAGTACTTTACAATTTTTAGAGTACAGTCAAATTAGATTGGTAATTTATGGTTTGTAATTTCAAGAAAATATCTCAAAAGAATCAAATATTCAGCTTTGTACAGAAAGACAATGCCTCTCAGATTGTACAGGTTCTATTAACTTTCCTAAATTATTACATAAAATTCAGTTCTACTGACATATAAAATAAAAAGAAATAGATGAAAATAGTCTCACTTACTCTAGAGAAGAAAATTTATTGGGATTAAGTTAGACCAGAAAGTTATTGTAGTTACGTAGCAGCCACTGCCATCATCTCGATATGGATATTGTTCATAAGAAAAAAAAAACATTAAATAATAAAATATCTTAATAAAGTTGAAAAAATTATAATTACTATTCAAATTATTGTATCCATTCTGTTTTTATTACTTTAATGCTATTTTATGTAGTATCTTGGATTTGTTTCCCTGGAAACGGATTTTGAGGCTACAGGAAACTCTAAAGCTGGACAGTCCTCACGAGTCCTTCCAAAATGAACATGAAGTGAGGGCATTTTATTCCTTTAAGGCCCAATCTCTTGTTATGGATTGCAACAAGGTCATTGCAGAATTATTCTGTCATGGGTTGTATGATGCTCTAAGAGCTGAAAACAATTGATATTCCAGTAGTCAAGGGCTGGATGCATCATTCCTAAGTAATGGATCTTGTATATTGGGATAAAACTAATTGTGTGATCCACTGTTGTGCTGATTAATGTCATAACTTTTCCCAAGAATTTTGATGAGAAACATTACAGGTTTAATCATTTACTTATATAGGATTTTATCTGACCTCTGTCAGTGTCATGGCATTTAGAATCCCTATGGACTCGAGGTGAATATTTATGTCTACGTTTTATTTGATTTGAGGGATTTCACTAAAACTAGTTTTCTACATTTTTATGCATTTTTCTTTCTTTTATCTTGAACACCACCACTCTTGACACTAATATATCATAGGATAAATGGCAAAATGCAGCAAATGGAACAATAGTGACAGAAATTAAAGCCACTTAACAAAAGACAAGTTTGTGGGTTATATTTAATTTTACTCTGTTAGTTGAAAATTTATATTTATGTATATGACTCCTTTGGTCTTGTTCTGAGTCAGTCAGAAAAAAATATCAACTAAGAGTCTAGCTCAGCTGATTTGATTTGTATGCATAGAATAAATAACAAAAGAGAACAAATATGTCAGGTTTTAACAAAGAATGAGGCATAAATATTACGTTAGATGAGTGTTAAAGAAGCATCAAGAAAAAAGTGAAAATCAAAAGTTAGAATTTTGGAATCTCATAGGTTTAGATTCTGTATTTTGATGTTGGCATATTTAGGAGGTACATCACATTTCATTAATTATAAAATGTAGTGATCTAGCTAAGACATGATAGCAATATGATAGGCCTGAATAAAGTGTTTTAATTAAAAACTAGCATTAATCACTGGTGCTGGAGAGATAGTGCAGTGCATAAGCATTTGCCTTGCACAGTACTGACCCAGATTTGAATTCCAGAACCAAATATCGTTTCCCTGAGTTCTATTAGTAGTGAACCCTGCATACAAAAATAGGAGTAGACCTAAAAGAAAAACAAAATAAAATCAAACAAAAACACTAAGGCTCAATTTATGGGAAATATCTATTAATCTCCAGGCTGGTAGATTGAAATAATGTCAAACAGTCTAAGATCAAAATTACAATAAACATATTTCTATTTGATATAAATTATTGAAGTGGTAATCTATTAAGCATGTTAACTATCCTCATTCTAAAATCAATCTATAAGCATGAGTAAACATTATTTGGTATGACTAAAGGCACATTGAAGTTGTAATTTTTTTTCATAGAGAGAACTGACTGCTATTGGTGAATACAAAAAGCAGTACATTTTTTAATTTATTTTAAACCATTTCTTTATGTTGACCAGTGGTAGTTGCCAGGTAGGAAGCAAAGTCCTCTTCTTCCTTTACTGTTAAAATCCTAATAAAAGTCTTTTTTTTTTTTCAAAATTCAGTATGTCTTTTTCTCTTTAATAGAATAAAATCATTGAAAATAAAGGAATATAATGGAAAATAAAATAGAATAAAATCATTGAAAATAAAGGAATATAATGGAAAATAACAGTGCCTCCTTGAAATGATTTTTCTAACAATCCAGAAACATAAGATTCCATATGCAAATAAGAAAATATTTATATTTTATTTTAATGGACTAGAAATATATACTATATTTTATAAATCAGCAAGATAAGATTAAATATAAAATAAGGTTGAGGAAGAATTCCTTCCTTAGTAACCTGGTGACTTTACATGTAGATGATGTTTTTTTTCCTAATAATATCTATTTAAAGACGATGTTTTCATTTTTAGTTGGGTTTCAGTCATAGAAAGAATGTCATCAAAGACACTGAAAGAAAACAGATAATTATGGAGCTTCTATGATTGAGTCAAAATACTTTTGGATTATCAACTTTTTCTTAACTATTAATAAAAATGATATCAATATACTTAAACTTGACATGAATATAATTCAGCTCTCTTTTCTATTCTCAGTGAAAGTTGCTTGGCACAAACATAACATATGGGCAGTAAGAGGTAACACATTTGATTGACAAGCACCATGAGATGGGCTCAAATATATATTCTATGATGGAGTGTTAGCACATCATAAACATAATAAAAATTCAGATGAAATAAATGCTTATGAATAATAGATAAGAGATCCATTGAACACGATTAAAATATGCAGACTTGAGTTATTGATGAATTCTAGGCAGAATAGTTCTGAAATTTAAGATAAAAGGTAAGGCCAACCAAAGAAACTTGATTAAGGAATATGAGAAGATATTACCCAAAGAGAAGAACATTTGCCCTGTAGAACAATAAAATTATATATATATATATATATATATAAATGTTCTTATCAGGTGAATAATATGCAACATGAATATGGCACCAAAAAGCAAATGTTCAATTGTGAATAAAATTTAGGAAAAATGTAACTGAAGAAAAAGTACTTGTACAATAAGTGGTTAAAGTTTATAGTGGCTATGAAAATCTTAAATGTATATCTATATGTGTATTACTATATATTAACTAATGGGGGCCAGAGTGATAGCACAGTTGTAGGGCAGTTGCCCTGCATGAGGTTGCCCAGGATAGACCTGGTTCCATTCCCAGCATCCTATATGGTCCCTTGAGCCAGGAGCGATTTCTGAACGCATAGCCAGGAGTAACCACTGAATTCACGAGGTTTATTCCCCAAACTAATATATATATATTAGTTTTATATATATATGGTTTTGTATATTTTATATATACTTATTTATATTATTTATTTATATTATATTATTTATTACATATCGTATATTATTATAACATATAATTATATATTACATATAATTATATAGTATATATAATATAATGTATTACATATAATATATTATATATTAGTTTTATATATAGTTAATATTTATATTTATTTATATATATTTTATATAATATAACAACTATATAGTTTTATATATATAAGCTAACTTAAGAACAGAAATGTTAAGACAAAAGGTACTTGAAGTAAGGAATAAACAATAAAATTATAATGGAAGGGACTAGAACAAAGTAAATTAATTTTTTTAAATACCTTCCCTCACTTTGTTGCTGTTGATGTTGTCATGATTGGTAGAAGTCACACATGATTGGTAGACTTAATCATAATATATGAGTATATTTTTGAGGAGGTTGGAAGGAGTTGCATATCGAGATCCCACATTTGTATCTCCAGTTGACTGATATCTCACTGAGTTTTGCATTCATATACTTCAGTGCTTGCATGTTTGCTCATTCATAATAATATATCTGACCAAGCACACAAATTACGGTTGTCTTACTTATCATGGGTTATAGTGGTTCCTCCTTCTCATGGTAAACAGTAGTTACACTTCCTGGCAATCCACTTACACATCTTTGCAAGTGCAATGCTCCAATATGGTTAGCATCACTTTTTATGGTGGTATTGTTAGAATTGTTGTGATGTTAAGGATCACAGACAAAGCATCTGACAGGCTCATGCAGAATAAATCCCAGGAGAAATCACTGTGCATGTGAAACACAGAAATTACATTTTTTGGCTATCTACTTTCAAAGTAGGCACTCTAAAGCACTGTGCTCTTCCTCTGAAATATCAACACCCCAATTTTAACAATGGAGAGCTCATACATAGGAGGTCAACAATGGAACATTGAAGTTTTTTTTATAAAATTAAATAATGAATCAAACATAAATATATTAATCATTTTCAACAGTACTGAAATACTATACTTAGAGTGCACATAGAGTATTACTAAAGATAGGAATCAAGCTAAAAAGTATGCATTGTAAAATTAAAGTTAAAATCTTATCTTCATAATGTAGAGTCATGCAATTGGAAATCAGTAAGAAGTTCAACAAATTGTAAATATCACAAATGTGTGGAAGTTAAAAAGGACTGTTCTGAACAACATATAATGATAAAACATATGAGGTCAAGGTAAACCAATTCTATAATGTATGCTTATAGATAGAAACAAAAATTATGAATATGAGTTATGTGTATGAATTTGTATATTATGTATTTGAGTAAATTTTTGAATCAAAATAGTGTGTTGAGAGGCCAGATATGATTTGTTTGTTTGGTTTTTGTTTTTTGGGCCACACCAGGTAACAGTCACCGATTACTCCTGGCTATGTGTTCAGAAATCGCCCTGGCTTTGGGGGACCATATGTGATGCTGGGAATTGAACCAAGGTCTGTCCTAGGTCAGTAGCGTGCAAGGCAAACACCGTACCTCTGTGCTATCACTCTGGTCCTCAGATGTTATGTTTAATTAAGAATGTACAGGTTGTAAAATTCTGAACAAGTTGTAAACAACTTATACATATTATCCAGTAGTTATTATTTCACCTAATTTCCCACATTGGGTTATAAAATTCATTTTTTTAATTAAGACAATTTCACCAAAAAGCTTGAGTAAAAATACTGATTATATACAAATTTTTAGATGTGTAAAGAGTGGTGGTACACAATAAGGCTAGGGAAGGCAGATTATATAGGTAACTAGTGGAGAAAGCAAGAAAAAAATCTACAGATTATAATGTTTCTATGATAGAGATGACTTTTGTGAGCTTAGAATTAAGTATTTATGACTAAATGAATAGAGGGAAATTTAACTCAGTTTTTATCTAAATAACTAGCATTTAGTTCAATATAATATATACAATATATAATATACTCGATATATTATAATATAATATACTGGATATAAAATAGTTTCTCTTTAAAAACTTAAACATCTTTCATTGTTTACTTTCATAATTATCTCTGATAATAAAGCAATTATTATCTTGTTCTTTTGCATTAACGTGCTTCAAATATTTTTCTTGTATATCTTTATATCAGTGTTTGTAATTTTTCTTTATCAAGGCTTACAGAAATTATTGTCTATATAGATTTCTTTGTAAAACACGATACTTCGGAGTTTTTTCCAAAGTATATTTCAATCTTTTTATATTTTATGAAATTTATTTACAATTAGGTTAGATTACTTTATATTGTGATACAGGTAACTGGATTTACTGATATTTCTATTTAGTCTCTCTGTGATACAGATCACATATTATATATTGCTACATCAATTCATCTAAATATCTTCCCTGCCAAAAGTCTTGTTTTACCATTACAACATACATTTTATTTCATATATATTAATTTTAATTTTATAATTAATAATTTTATCTATATTATTATCTGCATTATTATTCTACTATTTATCAAATGTATATTATGCCATTCACTTATGGTATTCAGCATATTTATTTTATTTACTTAATTTTTTTTCTTTTGGCCACACCTGCTGCTCTCAGGGTTTACTCCTGTCTCTGGGCTCAGAAATTGCTCCTGACTCTGGGGATCATATGGGTTTCCAGGGATCAAATCAGAGACCATCTAAGGTTAGCTGCATGCAAGGTAAATACCCTACCACTGTGCTACCACTCCGGCCTCTCAGCATATTACTAATGGAAATTTCCAAGTGCATTTCTATTAATTCTAACATATGTGTCAACTGTAGATCTGTTTTGATTGACTGATACTTTGATCTTAACTGATGTTGATATTTGATATATCTTCTCATGAATAATAAGTTATTATAGTATGATTATTATTATAGAATTTTTGTGTTTTGCTATCTTTCCCTCCAAATCACATTGTTTTTTTGTTTAACTAGGCAGATAAATTACAAAGCATCTTGAATTTTTATATACTTGGTTTCATAATGAGACTGTGATTAGGTTTTCCCTTTATCCTGGGGAAAATCCTCGGGCTATAACATAGTCTTTACTTATTGAGTTGGCCCTTTCTTTAGGAAATAGAAAGCTCAGTAAATTGCACCTCTAACTTGGTGAGATTAAAATGATAAATTCTATCTCACTTTTGGTCTCTGGCATTTGAAGTCTCTGAGCGTTGTTTTTAGTTTTCAATCAGGCACTACATTGTCTTTCCCATCCATTCCGCACTCATGATAAGTTAAGAATATGAGATTAATTTACATAAAAATGTTAGATGTCCTACTGATGTTTCCTTCTCTTTATTATTTCTACTCTTTATAGTCTTCCGGTAGTCCCAGAAAAGGGCTCACTGCTGCATGTTCTACAGAATACTCCAGAGAAAAAAAAACATATAGCTCTCATTAAATCATGCTAATTTAAATATTAATATGTTTTATAATTTAAAGGCTGTTAAAGTAACTATTTCTAACTTTATTTACATTGTCTTATAATTTATTAAGAATATGTTAAAAACTAAGTTATCTGCAAGTATATGTGCATTTTTTCCTCAAAATTGAACCTCCTGCAGAACTCATAAACATCTAGATGTTACCCATTACATTTTCTGTTTTTTTCAATGAAGAATTAGATTTCCTTCAAATAGATATACTCCAATTTCCTTATTTTGTTTGTCTTACTTTTGTTTAATTAGAATGGCACTATAAATTAAAGCCAGTAATTGTCACTTGCATTATGATTATTTTGTTAGATAAATACTTTAAATTATTTGCTCACTTGCTGATACTGCATTTTAAAATAGCCTTAGATCTAGAAGGTCATTATGCTTTTTCTAAAGGCATTTATTTAGACAATAATGCACCTCTTTTTCTTTTTTAGCCTAAAGATATCATTAATGCTATTAATAGATGTCATGATAATCATCTCATTTGTTTGGTCCAGAATAAGTATTACTTGGTAAGAGAATACAACTTTACAATATTAATGGGTTTCAGCTTATAACAGATATTTTTTAGATTTTTAAATATCTATTAACATATGAATATACTCTATTCTACACTTTATAATGCTAGTTTTTACAAGCTTTAGAAAAATATTATGCATTTAACATGTTTTTAATGTTTTTAATACCAAATAAATTTTATTTTAAAAGTGTATATAGTCCAATTTTTAACACTTCTTTAAAGTTAATTTTAATAGTTCAAATTTATCCATGTGAAAGTCTAGGAAAATGGTATAGCAACCAATCAAGTCTGATTCTGACCAATTTGAATTAGATTTCTGGCACCTCATTTGGTCCTCTAAATACCTAAGTACTTAGCTAAGAGTAAGCCCTGTGTACACTATGTGTAAAATTAGGTGTAGCAACAAAATATCAACACCAAAAATTTATTCATGGTTATATTATTTTAATAAATTCAACATTTTACTTTAATATAAGTTGTTCACATTTTTATATTTGTATCATAAGTTACTTTGAAATCAACTCCATTTTATTTGTTATAGATTAATTGTATAAAATCAAATTTTACTAACATATTTAATTAATTCTTTTCCATAATTTTATATATTTAAACCATTGTGATCTACAAGGTTTTTCATAGTTGAATTTCAGATAGACAGTAAATCAGAGCCATTCCCACCATCAGTGTCAAACTCCCTCTGCCAATGATCCCAGAGGGCATCCTATACCACCACCTTCTCTCACCAAAGCCTGTCAGTGTAACAGACCAATTTAGGTCTAGATAGTTAAAGTTTAGGTCTCTTAATTCTATTGTCCTTGATTTTGACTTGGATAATTAGTTCTGTCTTTTTTTTTCTCAGTCAATGAATATGAGACCACTTGGTCCCTGTCCCCTATACTTTCTTTTTTCCTTTATTCTTAGTTTTATAGAAAATGGAGAAATACCTGGTGAAATAAAGTAATCCCAAGGCTCTATGAAAAAGGTGGGAGGCCCTTTTTAAACGACATGAAAAGAGAAAAAGAAAGAATAGAAAGCAAAAGTAAAAAAGGTTGTGTGTGTGTGTGTGTGTATGTGTGTGTGTGTGTGTGTGTGTGTGTGTGTGTGGCAGGTTTTTTGTTTGTTTTTGCAAAGGTGCAGAAAAGATTGGGGAAAATATAAAGGAAAAAAACCTTTGTCCTAAAAACAGGGAAACCCAATTCATGAAGCATCCTGGCATAAGACTAACTACAATCTCTGGAAATTAAGTTGTTTAGCTCCAGGTTTTTTCTTTGTGGTTCCAATAAAAGTTCTTCTCAATCATGATTATCACAATCAGGTTTCTTTAATTAGATATCCTGGTTTTTGCACAGATTCGATGCCAAAGTCAGGGAGGGTGTTACAGAGAATCTTTTAGTTTCATCTCACTGTTAGGTGGCAGTGCAGGGAATCCTGCCCTGAAAGCAAGTTGTTGCTGTTTCCACGTCATCAGAATGTAATATGAATCCACTGTGGAGCAAGTTTGTGCCAGGGCATCTTGGTGCTGGTGTGGAGAAGCAGTTGAAAAGCTGACCCAGGTGGATCTTAAAAAGTGTAAAGCTTAAAAAGTATAAAGCCAGCAAGTCAGATGTAAAGGTTTCCTTTTTTTTTTTCCGTAAATCATCATTGGTGAGAGTAAACTTTACTGCAGTATGGCTTCCTGGGTTAAATTGTGTATAGAGTATTCTAAAAACAATCATAACTTTCAAGTCTAGAATAATAAGTGATATAAAAATGAGCAATGTAAGAGGGATCTACACCATATAGAATCACCTAACAGGTCTTGAGCAACAAGGTTCCTTTTCTGAAAGCTAATAGAAATCATGAGCATTATGATATAATTGTAAACAACCTTGAATTGAAAATAAATTTCAGTAGCATGAATGAGCACTGTAGCAGCAGTCTATGACATGCAGTTGCATGTACTATTATTATCTGTGAACATAAATACTAGATTAGATTTTGTCAAAACATCATAATGAGCACTGAATATTGAGTCTAATATAATAAAACATTGCATTGTGAAACTAGGGCAACTAACTTATATCTTCAACTACCATTTTGGACAAAAAGATCAAGAAATTATTATAGACATAATAAAATTAAGGCACTAAAAATTCTTACCGTGAGCACTATAGTGAGAATCCATGGCTTCCAAGTGCATTCTGCATCTGTTTTTATAGACTAATGCATTAGAACATTATTATAGACATCTATAAAAAGCAATTGGAATGATTGTTGGAAGGATGCTCAATATAAACAACTGTATCTGTTGCTAAGGTCTCTTTGAGGTATAGAAGAGAAGCTAAGCTTTTTAGTTTCTCCTCTTTCACTCAGTTCCTTCTTTTCTCCTCACTATACTCTGGGCTAATGATATGTGAGACAACTACCTTTCAGACTATTGTGTTTCTTCATTCAGTTATTCTTTTTTTATTAAATATAATTTTTATTTTAATCATAGTGGCTTATATATCGTTGACAATAATATTTTAGGTACATATTAACATAAAATCAAGGGATTTCCCATCACCCATCATCCACCTCCGTTCCCGTCCTTCTTCCAATATCCTCTTCCCTTACCCCTGGGACTGCTAGAATAAGTGGTCCCCTCTGTGCCTAGCTTACTACTTAGTGGTCTTACATCTATTTGGTCTTGGTACCTCTCTTATCCCCCCCAATTGGGATGCGGAACTAGATAGTTCAAGTTATGTGGTTTTGTTTGAAGATGAGAAAAGTAATAACCTGGAAAAGAAAAAGAAAAAAAGAATCAGATACTCCGGAAATGGGCAGAGTCCTTCTAGAGGTTTTCATCCTTGGTTTGAGAGACAAATGGGAAAAAGGTGAAACACCACCACAACAATACATAAGGAACTGTCAAATAAAATATCCAGTGAGCATTCCAAACAAACAAACAAACAAACAAAACAAAACAGAACAAAACAAAACAAAAAAAAAGGTAAGCACCATATAAAAGTCATGGTATTGAGAATAAAAAATGTGGCAGAACACTTAAGAAAAGAAAAGAAGAAAATAAATAAATAAATAAATATAAATGGAGACATACACTTCAATAGCCAAACCACAACAATGAAATTAACAAAAGATAGATAAGTAAATAATAATAAAAATTGTTTTGTGCTTTTTTTCCCCTCTTGCAGATGCACAGTAAATATTGGGGTCATTTGAAAAGGAATTTCCTTTGCCTAAGAGATACAGAGTTTCTCCACCCTTGATGTATATTGTCATGGGATTAACTATAGACTTCTTTCAGGTTCATTTACTCCCTTGATGCTTTTGTGGTGTATGGAAGACTTCTGCTCCATCCTGGGTGATAACATCAGACCTCTGTATCTAGAGGTCTCGTTATCTGTACGAGTCAAGGAGTTGAACTTATGATTATGTCTTTCTTTGTGGATCTAGAAGTTCTGTTCCCTCAGTGTCACTTTAATCCATCTTCTGTGGTTGGCGGTCCTGGTCTTTGCGCTGGTCCTAGGAAGGGGCCTGGAATAGCGTCTTCTGTTATGTTTCCAGAGGCTCTCTTTCGTTGCAATAGTCTCAGACAGACCTCTGGAACAAGGGATCATAGTTGTTATGCAGGTCGTAGCTCACACCCTAGACTATGGCTTTTTTATTGGTCCCAGATACATACAGTCTGGCCATGGTTCTGTCAGCCAGTCATCTGTAAATCACGATCTTGGCATTTGGATAGACCAAAGGGTGACAAGTCTTCTGATTTTGTCTTATACTTCACTGGTGAGGAAGGATAACTTGCTCTTAGTTCAAGTTGTTCCCATTTTCCTCGTTGTCAGGGTATCATATTAGGGCTGGCACTTGTTGGTGTCCGAGCACTGTTAAGGATGTCCTGGTTGGGATTTGTTTCCTGTGGCTGTTGTGAAGAAGTGTGTCGTTTCTATGTCTGTCGTCCAGGGTTCAAGGCTGGACAGTTGGTGTCTAATCACCTGGGGTCTAAGTTGGGTCCACATGACATATTTTCAAGGTGGGAGATACCCCTTTATTGTAAAAAGTATGAGTTCTTATCCCTAATAAATAAGAGCTCGTTTTTATACATAAGATTTCTCCCTTTTATTAGTGTGCCTTTGCAGGGAGAAATGGTGCTACATTATATTGCCGGTGCATTTGAGGGTGGAGAGAGAAGAAAACAAAAACAGGTCACACACCCAAAAAAGATAAAAATAGAAATAAAAATATGTGCTCACGTATATATATGACAAGAAAAATGATTTTTAAGAAATGAAGTAAAAAATTAATTAAAGGAACAAGGTGATGCAAGAAAGTATCTTGCATTTGGGAAAAGCAGGTAAAGAGGTAGTGTAATACAGGTTTTATACTTATGATGGTAGTATAGGTTTCCCCATTGTCTTTTGAGATTTTCTTGTGGTGTGTGGGTTCCCAGGCACCTTTTCATCTCCCAACCTGACCTTCTTGAGATTGGCAAAAGATTTGCAGCAGGGAGGACTTGGGAGGAGTTCATGCATTGGGGGATACTTGTAGAGCTAAGTCCAGTTTCAAGTAACAGTCCACGATAAGAAGGGTTGGTAAGGAGGACCACATAGCATGAGTGAGAAGGGGAGTTGGTTGCCTTTTCTTGTAGGGGGTGAGGTGTGGGTGTGAATGGTTGTCCCTTCACTCATCATTAGGAAAATCCAAATAAAGACAACAATGAGGTACCACCTTACACCAGTGAGGATGGCTCACATAAAAAATAATAGGAACAATCTATATTGGTGGGGATGCAGCACAAAAGGCACTCTCATCCACTGCTGGTGGGAATGCCCCCTAGTCCAACACCTATGGAGAACAGTCTGGAGAGTGCTCAAAGAACTCAGAATTGAGCTACCATTTGACCCAGCAACTGCTCTCCTAGGTATCTATCCCCAAGTTGGAAGGACATTCATTCCAAAGTACGTGTGCACCCCACTATTTATCGCAGCACTCAGTATAATAGCCAAGTCTTGGAACCAACCTCGATGTCCAACAACAGATGAATGGATCATTAAGATGTGGTATCTATACACAATGAAATACTACATGGCAGTCAGAAATAATACAGTCACAAACTTTGCAGCAACGTGGATGGACCTAGAACATATTATGTTAAATGAAGTAAGCCAGAAGATGAAAGATTAACACAGAATGATAGCACTATTCTGAAGCACCTAGAACATACATCTTATATACAACTAATACTCAACAATCAAATAACAGGGTTTAACAGGGTAGAAATCCCAAACACTGTAACAGTCAACATATACCGGAGAGCAGTGCCCAAAACACATGAAAGAGGAACAACACAAACACTTGACTACACACTATACCACAAAAAAACCAGTAACAGCAGAAACAGCAGCATAGAAAGACCAGGTAAGTAATCAGCCTTCTACTACAAAGGCCCATAATAAGCCTTTAGGGATCTTATACAGAATTACAGGTAAAGGATACCATGGGAAACCACTGACTCCAATGGAAGCATTCCATAAAAGTATGTTTTAATGCCTTAATCTTTCTATACTTAAAATAACCTCTCAGCTTTTCTGTCCACAGGCGTTCTTGGATACAAAGGGTGGACAAACTAAGATTGCATCTCGGGGCTCAATCACATGAGATACCATGCCCAGCTTGCACTACGAGAATGTCCCGATAAAACTCTTTAACATACCCTTTATCCCTAGGCAATACCTTCATTTAGGACTTGGAGCACGTGACCACCCAGACCACCGAAGCAGCAAATATGACCTATAGACTTATACTACAGGCCCTACTCATCGAACACACTCAGACAAACTAGCATTCCCTCGCTCTTTACTCTTCTCACTACTGTTTTTTTTCTTTTTCTTTTTTATCTTTTTCTCTCCTTTTCTTTTTAATTTATTTTCTCTTTTCTTTCCTTCCCCTTCCATATACTTTCCCCTTTCACCCCTTTGAAAATTTGACTACCCCTTCACCCCACAATCCCATCCAGATTCCCCACATTAAAACTCTCCACCCTCACCAATAAAAAAAAACCCGTCTAGGGTTTGAACTACGACCTGCACAACAACCATGATCCCCAGTTCCAAAGATCTGTCAGAGACAATTGCAATGGAATAGGGCTTCTGGAAACACAATGAAAGATGCTATCCTAGGTGCCATCCTAGGATCAGTGCAAAGACCAAAACCACCAACCACAGAAGAAGGATTAAAATGACACTGAGGGAACAGAACTTCTAGAACCACAAAGAAAGACTTCATCATAAGTCTCACTCCAGGACCTGTGCAGATACTGAGATCTCTAGATACAGAGGTCTGATTTTATCACCCAGGACGGAGCAGAAGTCTTCCAAACACCACGAAAGCACCACCGGGAGAGTAAATGAACCTGAAAGGAGTCTATAGTTAATCCCATGACAATATACTCCAAGGGTGAAGAAACCCCATAGCGCTTAAGCCAAGTGAATTTCTTTTCGAATGACCCCAATATTTACTGTGCCAGTGCAGGAGGGGGAAAAAAAAGCACAAAACACTTTTTATTTTTTATATATTATTTATTTATTATTATTATTATTATTATTATTTTATTTTTATTTACCTATTTACTTTTTGCCGATTTCTTTGTTTTGGTGTGGTTATTGAAGTTGTTGTCCCCATTTATACTTATTTATTTATCTTATTTTCTTTTCTTTATGTGCTCTGCCATGTTTCTTATCTCAAGACCATGGTGTTTGTTTTGTTGTTGTTGTTGTTTTTGTGGTGCTTATCGTTATTGTTGGAGTCCTCAATGGATATTTGACACTTCTTTTTGTACTGTTGGGGTGTTTCACCTTCTTTTTCTCCTTCGTCTCTCAAACCGATGATGAGAGCCTCTAGAAGGATTCCGCCCATTTTCGGTGTATTAGACTTTTACCCTCTATTTATTACTTTTCTCTTCTTCAAACAAAACCACATAACTTGAACTAGCTAGTCCTGCCTCCCTGTTAGAGGGGGAAATAAGGAAGACACCAAGACCAAACAGGTGCAAGACTACTAAGTAGTAAGCTAGGTACAGAGGGGACCACATATTCTAGCAGCCCTGGGGGTGAGGGAGGAGGATATGGGAGATAAGACGAAAACGGAGATGTAGGGAGGACAAATCGGTGATGGGAATCCCCCCTGATTTTATGTAAATATATATCTAAAATATTATTGTCAACAGTATGTAAGCCACTATGATCAAAATAAAAATTATATTAAAAAAAAACTCTTCACCCTCAGTTCCTATTTCATTAGGCATCAAGAATGACCTCCTACCCCAGTGAACCAGTACCCAGCACCAAGTGAAGGGACAACCAGTTATTCTAAATACCACATATAAGTGATATCATTCTATATTTAGTCTTTTTTTTTCTGGATTACTTCATTTAACTTAATATCTTCTACTTCCTTACAAGTTGCTGCAAAATGCATGCTTCCATCATTCCTTACAGCTATGTACTCTTATATATATATATATATATATATATATATATATATATATACACACACATATATATATATATATCATGTCTTTATGATACATACATCTGTTGTTGGACATCCAGGTTTATTCCAAGTCTTAGCTACTGTACTGAGTACTGCAATAATAGCAGTGTGCATACATTTTTGGATGAATGTTTCTCCGTCCTGGGGATAAAAAGGGGGATTTCTCGGTCAAATGGCAGCTTAATTTTTAGTTTAGTGAGAACCCTCAATACTGTTTTACATAGAGGTTAGATCAGGAAGCATTCCACCAGCAATAGATGAGAGTTTCTTTCTCCTAACATCCCTTCCAACAGAGATTGTTCCCAGTATTTTTGATATGTGCCATCCTCACTGATATAAGATGATATCTCTTTGTTCTTTTGATTTGGATTTCCCTAAGGATAAATTATGATGAAATTTTTTTTCATGTGTCTGTGGCCATCTATTAATCTTCCTCAGAGAAATGCCTGTTAATTTCCTCTACCCATTTATGATAGCGTTTTGTGTCTTTGTGGTACTAACCTTTGTGAGTACTTTGGATATCCTAAATATGAACCTTTAATTTGATGTGTGAGTACAAAGATTTTCTCCTATGCAGTTGGCTACCTTCTAATTTTAGCCTATGTTACTTTTGTCATACAGAAAATTTAGTTTGATGTAATCCCATTTACTTAGGCTTGATGCTATAGCTCTTGGCATTGGCATCCTATCATAAGGCTTTTTGATGCCTAAGTCTTGGAATATTCTTCCATGTTTCCTCAATTAACTTTATGGATTTGGGTCTAATCTCAAAGTCTTTAATCCACTTTAAATTGACTTTTGTGTAAGGTGTGATATATGAATCAATATTTAATTTCTTTCACTTAGTAATCATCTATTCCAACATTTGTTGAAGAGACTGTCTTTGTTTCATTTCATTTGCTTGGAAGAGACTGTCTTTGTTTCATTTCATTTGCTTGGATCCTTTGTTAAAGATTAATTGACTAAATGCTTGGGGCATATGGGAAATCAAAATAAGTTTTGTTTTTCTTTCGAGAAAGTCAGTAAAATGACTTGTCTATACTTAAATATATGTATGCTTGAAGGGTTGCCACTGGATATTCTATTATAACCCATCAGTCTGAAAATATGTCCGTATTCCTATACCATGCTGTTTTGTTACTATGGCTTTGTAGAAGAGCTTCAAATTATGTAATGAATTGTCTCCCAGTTTCATGTTTTCAGTATTGATTTGACTATCCTAGGTCTTTTGAGATTTCACATAAATTTTATAATTGATTGTTCTACGTCCTTAAAGAATGTCTGAATTTGAATAGAGATTTCTTTAAGGGCTGCTGAGTGTGTCCCCCAATCACACACACATAATCAACTTAGTGAACTATTCTATATATGAAAACTATTTTTCAAGATATTTTTTCAACTATTTCTCAAGATATTTGTAATGATGTGAAAAGAAAGACCAGGGAATGATGAGTGAGAGATTTTAAAATTAAATTTAGATAGGTTAGAGGATTGCCTAAACTAAACCTTTTTTTGTTTGCTTTTTTTTTTTGAGGGGGGGGCACACCTGGCAGTGCTCAGGGGTTACTCCTGGCTATTTGCTCAGAAATAGCTCCTGGCAGGCACGGAGCGACCTTTTGGGATGCCGGGATTTGAACCAACTACCTTAGGTCCTGGATCGGCTGCTTGCAAGGCAAATGCCACTGTGCTATTTCTCCAGCCCTTAAACTAAACTTCTGCTTTGATTTCTCATACACCATAGATGTCAGCTATAATCTTTAGGTCTTGGATTATGGATTATGATGAGTGGACTTTGCAATAATTGTGGATGGATTCATGTTCTTGTGGTAAATGTGGTAAACTGAACATATAAAAGATGCTTTAAAAATATATAAAATAATGATTCTACTACTTAAAGATAAATCATAAGACAGACCAGAGAAGTTGAAACTCATCAAAAACATTTGGACTAAACACTGAAGATAAAATATCAAAATAAAAGATTATATAGGTAGAAAGAAGAGTCTCCTCAAACATTCAAATAAAGAAATGCTTATTATTTTTAAGAAAAAAAACAAGTGATCATAATGGAAGCACTGAACATAGATATGGTCTAAAACCAGAAAATAAGCAAGCAAACAAAGAAAAGACCAAGTCCCTGGATACGCTTTGGCAGTAAAGTAAACAGGTTTTTCTGAAAAATATGTGGGCAATAGAAAAAAATTAATATAATGATGTTGGGGAGAATGTTTGCTAAATGAGCTGGAAGGACTGAAATACCTTTTTGAGATAGGTATAGTTTGGTAAATTAGGCATATGGGAAATCAAAATAAGTTTTAATTTTTCTTTCTAGATAGTCAGTAAAATGACTAGTCTATACTTAAATATACGTTTTTTACTTCCATATTTAGTTAATTCTGTGCGTCTGTTTCATGCACATTTTAGCTTTCTTTGTGTGTTTAGGACTTGGTAACACACATGCTCACCTTCACAGTTGTATAATTCAAGTTGTATTTTTCAAGACTTTTCTAATATTATAAATTAATACGGTATTGGGAATACATCTAGTTAATACATATTAAACTCAAATTAAATTAACTCATTAAATTAAATGAACTTAAATTAATTTTGGGAAATATATCTTGGTGAATAATACTAATATGTACTTGATAAAATGCTTCCTCTATTGGTATGCGGCTCTTTACCTTTTATCATGATTTTGTATACTGTAGCTCTTTGCCAAGTTTGGATTTTGTTCTGCTGCTTCTGAGGAGGGACCTCTGACGAGAGATCTCCGAGCACAGAGTCCCGTCTCCCATCCCTCGGAAATAGCTGCATGGGCCAGCGAGCAGGGGGACCCGTGGGTCACATGCTGGGTCACATCTTGCCATTAGTTTTTAGTGTGGAGGACGCAGCACACCCTCACCATCACTGCAGGATTTGTACTCTCACTCAAAATGGCAAAATGCAATATGTGTTTAATAGATTATTGTTAAAATTGTATGTTTTGTGTGAGTGTCTGTTTTGGCAGGTCACTGCGTGGTGTGGCTCTCTGACTCTCACAGTTTAAAATTTTGGCTCTTTGTGTTGAAATTGTTCGCCACCCCTGTGCTATTGTATTGACTTGATTAGTGATTTTATTGTTGATACAATAATTTTCACGAGTATACTTCTAATGAACTTTAAAATTTAATTTCTTTAAAATCATTATGATTGTCCCAGCCTTTTAAAATCTATTGTCTGTCTGTAAAATTGGAAACAAAATTTTAAAGAAAAACAAGTATGTTTCTAAATTATGAGATTAGGGGTGTCAGAGCAATAGCACAGCTGGTAGGGCATTTGCCTTACACGTGGTAGACTTGAGTTTGTTCCTTAGCATCCCTGTGGCGCCCCAAGACTGCCAAAAATAATTTCTGAGTGCAGATCCAGGAGTAACCCCTGAACAATTCTGGGTATGGCCCAAAAACAGAAAACAAAACAAACAAAATACACCTAAATCATGGGATTAAATTGATGAAGTCTCTTCTTTTTTTATATTTGTTTTAATTTAGGGTAATATGGGTTATGTTATTTTATAATTATAAAAACTATCTTATAACAGTAAAGTTTGGCAGTTAATCTTAAAGGCAAAGAAGGCATTTTACTTTTAAGAGTAAATTAAATTTATATATTTTAATTTAATAATTAAAAAATACTATTTTATTTTTTATTATAGTGCTTGATTATTTTTGGCCATATTTATTTATGATCAGGGTTTACTCTTGGTTCTGGACTTCGAAAACCCTCCTGGCAATGCTCCAGGGATCAAGTCTAGTCACCCATATTCAAAAGAAGTGACTAAACTCCTGTACAACACTCTGGCCATTAATTTAGTTTTTAAATAGCATAAAAATTATTTTAGAGACACTTTGCAGAATATGTTTCTCTGTATTTATCACATTAACTTTATTTATTTATTTTCTTGGAGTAAATTACAAACGCAAAATAAAGCTGTATTTGTGAGAATTTGTCAGAATCATCTGATATAAGGCCAGCAGATTCCTTTCAGAATGTCAGTTCACTAAAAATACTTTTCCTAGTTTGTCTATACTAGTCTATACAAATTTGGTCAAATTTGCACCTGCCCAAATAATGACACCATCATAATAGCCTTTTTATTCTATGAAACTGCCCTTCAACAGGAGTTTTAGAATCCATCTTCTTTGTCAAGCCATCTTTCTTAAAACTTCTAATTCAATTTTCTGCCATGTCAGTTCTGCCCTTTACTATTTTTAAGATAGTTGTAAATATTTCACTGAACTGTTTTCTTTGTTGTTGTTTTTTAAACTCAGTTGACTTCAAACTTAACTTAATTTTTTAGCCTCTCTCATTAATCACAAGGCTATCTTGGTTTTTCTGAAGTAAGTCAAGTCATTTTGTTTAAAGTTTCATTATGATTTATAGATTTAATTGTGAAGGTCTTTTCATCTTTTTCACACATCTTTTATTCTTGTTTTATTTTGTTCAATTTTTTGATAAAAATCAAACTAATGCTGGGGCTGAAGTGGTGGCTTCTGTCTTGCACTCACTAGCCTAGGATGGACCACGCAGAGTCCCATATAGTCTCTCAAACCATGAAAGATTTCTGAGCACAGAGCCAGGAGTAACCCCTGAGCACAGACAGTTATGACCCTAAACCAAAAAAAAAAAAATTTAAGCTTAGATCTGGCAAATTTTACTATTTGTTTTTGATAATTATTTTATTTCTTCTTTTTTCTTATGCAACATTAGACACAATTTAGTTTATGAATGTGTATATAATGAGTGTATATAATGAACACTTTATGATACAATGAGTTTATAATAAACATTTTATAAGATACATTGGATTGATTATATATAACTAAATGAATCTTATTTGTGGTCACTTCTGAAAAATCTTGTCTTGAAATGAAAATTGCTTTCTTTCCTTTATAACTATGATTTATTTTTTTATTTTTAGTTTTTGGGCCACACCCAGTGACGCTCAAGGGTTACTCCTGGCTATATCCTCAAAAATCGCTCCTGGCTTGGGGGACCATATTGGGAAGCCAGGGATGGAACTCAGATCGTCCTGGGATAGTCACATGCAAGGCAAACGTCCTACCACTGTGCTATAACTCCAGAGCCTATACCTATGTTTTTATAAGTAATTAAGTTTCAGAGAAAACATATTAAATAAAAGGGAGAGTAGTCTAGCAAATAAATTGCTGTGGCAAACCCAGGTTTGATCCCCAGCATTGAATATGGTCCCCAAAATTGCTACAGATATGATAACTGTGCACAGAGCCAGAATAAATTCTGGGGTGTGACCCAAAGCTCAAAAAAAATAAATAAAAGCACATCTCCAACAAAAGAAAAGCAAGTAAGTAATTTGATCATTAAATCAAATTGTAAAATAAAATAAAATAAATCATAATATTCTATAACATTGAAATGAGCTTAAATTGTAAGAAGAAACTGTGATAAGTTTAATTAATTTGAGGACTAATTCAAAACAGTCAAGATGGGTCCAGAGTGGTGGGGCAAGTGGTAAGGCATCTGCCTTGCCTGCCCTAGCCTAGGACAGACCGTGGTTTGATGATCACCTGGCATCCCATATGGTCCTCCCATCCAGGAGCGATTTCTGAGTGCATAGACAGGAGTAACCCCTGAATGTCACCAGGTGTGGCCCCCAAAAAACAAACAAAAAGTCAGGATGATGCAGAAAATATCTGAGTTGGTTTTTTTAGTCACCTGCAAAGTAAGAAAAGGTTGAATAATGTAAAATTCTTTTAACTATGATAAAAATAAAACTTCCATATAATGAGATATTGTCTCCTGTAACAAGAAAAATGGTCTATATATTTAGGAATATTAAGAGAACATTATGCAAGAATTTCTTTTAGGAATTGTTCTGAAGAAAAATAGAAACAAGTTTCCAGCTTAAAAATCTGTACCACTTATTTTTAATTTAATTGTATATAGTTTAATCTAGGCATATCTACATTGCTATCTGTGTGAAATACCTTCCTCTTTACTACATAAAAGCAAATTTTCCTCTTATATTTAAAAATTTAGATTGGTATTAAATAGGTAAATATTTTTATGCTACTGATGATTTCTCTAAAACATTCACTCTAAAATTTTTCACAATCTATTGTCTTTGGAATGTAAACTCAGAAATTCTGAGTGGTGCTGAGAACATGTTTATGGAAATAATGAAAATAAGAAAAGTAGAAGAATATAGTAAATGATTTGACTTAAATAAAATGGATTTTCGTAAGATTACAAAAAAATTGATATATGTCTTAAATAGATCAACGAGATACCATTAAAAGTAAACTAGCTTCTCTAAGACCAAAACACCCAAAATACAAAAAAATGACAAATTCTGAGAGTACACAGCACAAATGAGACTCTCATTAAACACTGTTGTAAATTGTATAACCACTTAAAATTAATTTCATAGTTTCATGAAGAAAATAATCACCTTAGCAAAATTTACCAATCCAAATACCAAGAATTTAACCAACAGAAGAAAATGTGTACTCTCTAGAAAATGCTATGCCTCTGTTTATAAAACGTTGATTTAAAATAAATAAAACTTAAACAACCTTAATAAATACATATGATTGGAATTATGGTAATTCTCTTATGATGTAATTTTCACAGAAACTAAAATTAATGAGCTATTGAAATACATACCAAAATTATGGATGAATATAGAAAGCATTAATCTAAAACAAAACAGATATAAAAACACATTATATGGTCTCACATGTGATTTTAAAAAGTTATGTCAGATATAGTAGTTAAAAGAAAATATGTTAATCCTAGCAACTTTATAATATTTATAAATAGTATTTTGTTTTTGTCTAAAACTCTTCTACTTGTTACCTTTCATAAGAGTAATATCACTTTTCATAATTATATCTAGAGTTTCATTATAAAGACACATTGCCAACTCCTTTAAATTCTCTTTATATTAGTCTCCCTGCAGTCCATAAATCTATTAGACAAAGGACTTTTCATATGCAAATTCTATTCTCTTGAAAAATATGATTTCGATTCTTTTTTTTTTTTGGGGGGGCCACACCCAGTGACGCTCAGGGGTTACTCCTGGCTATGCACTCAGAAGTCGCTCCTGGTTTGGGGGACCATATGGGACTCCGGGGGATCGAACCGCGGTCCGTCCTAGGCTAGCGCAGGCAAGGCAGGCACCTTACCTCTAGCGCCACCACCCGGCCCCGATTTCGATTCTTTTTATAAAGGATAAAGTTTCAGACCTGTGTAGAACTGGCATTTTATCAGGAATACCACACTATACATATGAGAAGGTATACTCACCAGTGTTAATGTTTTTTGTTTGTTTGCTCTATTTGAAGGGCTAAACCTGAAGTACTCAGGGGTTACTTGGGGTGACCATGTAGGTGGAATAGCAGGGACTGAACCTTGTAGGCTGCGTGTAAGGCAATTGCCTTTCTCATTCTACTGTAGCTCTGACCCTGATGGTTGTTGTTTCTTTTTTTTTTTAATTTTCCCCCAACAAATCAAATATAGTGTTTATGATATAGCAAATAATGAAAACACTTTGAGAAGATAAATTATGTAATTCACAATCGGTTGCTATAAGTAGTCATAGAATTAAATTTGCCATAAACATTCAATGAGAAGTCTACAAAACAGATACTTTTGTCTTTCAATGTCAAAATCTGAGAGCTTGTGTGCATATATTAATGGAATCAATAACTAGCAACAGAATTGCTAGAAAGACAGAAGCCAGGATTAAATCAATTAAGAATGTTGTCTCTATGTAAATTAGAAACAGCAACTAAATTAAATTGCTGAAAATGGGAGATTAAAAGAATATTAATGAGCTGATGAAAACTTGATAGGATTTTCAAAATGTTTTTTCTCTCTGTTTTGCTCTAGTGCAAATCAGATGGAGGGAAAATATATTTTAAAAGTTTTCTAAGCCTTATTAATGTCTCATAAAACAGTTTGGTGAAGGACACACTGCCTGAGACCTTCATAGTCTGATTTAAAAAAAAAAGACAGCCTGAGTTTTTAACACTTTTTAATCTTTCATTTACAATAGATCTTAAAAAGTGTTTTTCAAAAATTACAATGTTTAGTGCATTTATTATTTTTAGGTGCTCATTTTACTATGACAGGTAGTCATGCTGTCTATATATGTCTAAACTATACACAGGTTTAATATTTATATTTTATTTCAAGCGCTCATTTTACTATAATAGTGTGTTCAAATACAATGTCTCTGCTTTGCCATCATCATAAGTGGGGCCTCAGCATTGCTTAACAACTCTAATTGATATTGTTTTCTAAAACAATCTCAAGTTCTTTTTGGGGGGCGGTGGTGGGCCACATCCAGCAGCGCTCAGAGGTTATACCTGGATCTGGGCTCAGAAATCACTCCTGGCAGACTAGGGAACCATATGGAATGCTGGGGATTGCCTGGTTGGCAACTTGCAAGGCAACTGCCCTACTCACTCTGCTATCACTCTGACTTCTACAATCCCAGGTTCTAAAAATAATATTTTATACTACTGAAACTCTTAAAATTCCCACCACCCATAGAACGTTTATTATCTCTTGTACTCATAGTGACTCTAGTGACTACCTACATAGTCTAAGCAGTCTGTGTGTGTGGGTGGATGGGTGTGTGTGTGGGGAGAGTGAGAGTGTGTGTGTGTATGTGTGTGTGTGTGTGTGTGTGTGTGTGAGAGAGAGAGAGAGAGAGAGAGAGAGAGAGAGAGAGAGAGAGGAGAGTCAGGAGAGAGGGAGGAGAGGAGGAGGAGAGGAGGAGGAAAGAGAGGAGAGGGGGAGAAGAAAGGAGAGGGAAAGAAGAGAGAGAGGAGAGAGAGGAAAGAGAGGAGAGGAGAGTGAGGAAAGAGAGGAGAGAAAAGGGAGAGGAGAGAGAGGAGAGGGGAGAAAGGAGAGAGAGGAGGGAGAGAGGAGAGAGGAGAGAGCAGAGAGGGGAGAGAGGAGAGAGAAGAGAGGAGGGAGAGGGGAGAGAGGAGAGAGAGGAGAGGGGAGAGAGAGGGGAGAGGGAGAGGAGGAGAGGGGAGAGAGGAGAGAGAGGGAGAGTAGAAGAGAGAAAGGAGAGAGAGGAGAGAGGAGAGGGAGAATAGAGAGAGGAGAGGGAGAGGAGATAAGGGGAAGGAGAGAGGAGAGGAGGGGGAGAAGTTAGAGGAGAGGAGAGAGAGAGGATAGGAGGGAGGAGAGAGAGAGAGGGAGAGAGAGAATGAATGGGGAGGACAGGGAATCAGGGCATAGGAGAGGAGGAGAGAGAAGATGGAAAGTAGAAACCATATTACCTTAATTGCTATACATCTCATGAAGTCGGCTTGGAGGGTATGAGCAGGGAGAAAGTGATCACAGTCTAGACAGCTGGGACAAAGATGAGGCCTGTAGATTGGCCAATCTGAGCAGGCCTGTACCTCCAGGGTTTGAGAGAATGAAGGAGAGTGAAAGGCAGAGCAAATTGCATCTTGCTGATACTGTCTATCAAGCCCAGTTTGAGGAGTGTGTGTGTGAGTGTGTGTGTGTGTGTGTGTGTGTGTGTGTGTGTGTGTGTGTGTGTGCGTGCCTCTGGCCCCATTAGACCAGCCATTAGACCCTGACCCCCTCACTTCCAGTCTCTACCATTTTATACTTAGGGCAGTTGTCCATAACGGGAGACATGGTAGGGATCGTGTCCCAGTCCAATTGCAGTTACGGGGGTATCATCACCCCTTAAAGGTAAGTTGAGAGTAATCCTCTTGAATATATATATTAACATTTGTTTTTTGTGTCATCGAGGAAAAACTCAAAAAATTTTCCTTAACTTGATTCATCTTAATAACAATGTATTGCATCCTAATTAAATAGTTGTACTATTTTAATAATCATAGTTCCATTTCTCTACTCACGTTATCTTAATTATAATCAATGCCATTATTTTAATTTTTAACATATTTTGCTTTATAAAATTATATCATTTTGGGCCCGGAGAGATAGCACAGCGGCGTTTGCCTTGCAAGTAGCCTATCCAGGACCAAAGGTGGTTGGTTCGAATCCCGGTGTCCCATATGGTCCCCAGTGCCTGCCAGGAGTAACCCCTGAGCAACGCCGGGTGTGGCCCAAAAAAAACAAACAAACAAACAAAAAAATTTATATCATTTCTAGTAAAACTAAACAGTCGTTTTGCTCCTACTCATTAGAGATTTCTTTCTTACTACATTCAGAGATTAGCAAATAAGATTATGTCACTATTTTAAAATATACATCAAAAATTCTACATCTCTCTTAAAATGGAATTCAAAGTCAATGATAAAAAAATTTGCTAACGTATGCTAAACCTTGTAATTTTTTGAATTCTAGTACATATCGAGTCTTTGTAGGTAATCTTGGTGTGAGATACTCATTTTACTCTGATAAGTCAACAAGTGATCTCCCTTCCCAACAAACATACATGGCATATTGTTTTTGTGACTTACTAATTGCACATGAATAAGGTTATACACTTGTCTTACTTAAACACAAATATTTTTATTAATTATTATATTTTTTCTTTCCAGATATTACATACTAAATTCCTATTTATCTCTAAGTTGTCTAATATAATTACATATAACTTGTTTTCGTTCTTAATCGAGTATGTGAACAGATAATTTCTTATAACTGTGTTTGGAATATATTGGAGAATCAACAATATTAAAACAAAATATTATTATAATTGTATCATTTAATCTACAAAAATTTTAGCTTCTCACTTATGAGAAAATTAAGTCTCTAAAACTGGACAGTTCATCAGGAATCAAACTTAGACTACTGTAACATTGTTTGGTATTGCCTTAATTTATAATAAACTTCTCAAAGTAAGCTGTCTGTGGTAGTTAGATAATAATGAGGTATTTTCCTGAGATCCCAAAATTACACAAGTAAAACAGAGGTTACAAAATTTTAATAACCTCTTATCTTAACCTGTTCTAAGTACCTTGAGTATAGAGATGACATCCTAGGATCTTCTTTAAGCAATGTTTAAGATAATGATAGAAACACCATAAGATACATCGTAATTCTTTAGTGATTGTATTAATTTATAAAAAATAAGTATAAAGTATTTATATATTCATATGAATATATACAGAAAACTCCTTTATTATTAAAATGTAATTTTATGAGGGAATCACTGAAGATTACTAACCATTGATGTGCCATAAACTTACAGCATTTAAATCTAGGGAGGACCCTCGGAATTTGGGAATTTAATAACACCTATTTATGGAATTTAATTGTATTTTTCAAAGAACAAATTATATTCCAATTTAATATTGATAATTAAAAAATTGTTTTGTTTTATTTTTACCCTGATTCTGTTATATTTTATTCTCAGATCACTCTCTATTATAATGAATCTGTGAAAAAATAGAATAGATAATTAACATAAATTAATCAAAGGAGGCACACTTTATTATATGATAATTTATTTTGCAAAACTAGCATTGAATTCGACTATAGATGTTCTCATTTATGCAGTAAGACTTAAAATGGGAAACATATTGGAAGATGGGACTGCAAAAGTTTTTAAGTAAATTGAGTCACAAAATATAAATGTTCCATCATATATTTGACATGAGAAGTTAGTACCAGCATTCATAAGCTGTCAAGAATTTCATTAGTAAGAAAATTTCTTGCAACTATTAATTAATTAATCAAAAGGTTATTTTTATTTTAAGGAGTAGTGAAGTGTGTAATATTGCTATGGAATAAAAAGGTGTATTTAAATATTTATTGTTTATGCTTTTCCTTTTAAGAGGTTCTAAACATCAAACTAATAAATTAACCTCTCTTTTATAATGAATGTTAAAATTCTGAGCAGAGGCCAGAGTGATAACACAGTGGTAGGGCATTTGCTTTGCACGTAGCTGACCCAGAATGGACCATCCCACATGGTCCGCCGAGCCCTAAGCAATTTTTTAGCGCAGTCAGGAGTAACCCCTGAGCACCACCAGGTATTGCCAAAAAAACAAAAAACAAAAAGCCCCCCCACAAATGAATTTTTTGTTTATAGCAATAGATATTTTTGTTACCAATGCTTTACTTTTAATGCAGAAAATTAAATTCCTTTCTTACAAGAAACACTTTTTATCCTCTTTTTTGACAATTTAAGTGTACTGAGAGCAAAATACACTTTTTAATCCTCTTTTTTTTTTTGACGATTTAAATGTACTGAGAAAAAAATACATTTTTTTAATCCTCCCTTTGACCGTTTAAGTGTACTGTAGGTTTTTTCTTGGCTCTGAGCTCAGGGATGACTCCTGGAAGACTCATGGGACCATATGCTGTTCCAATAACAAAACCCTGGACAATTGAGTGTAAGGAAAGCTCCTTAAATGTTTTACTATCACTCCAACTCAAAATACATTTTTTTCACATTCTATAAGCCAATTCACACACTTCTCTTATGTTTTTTATAACTCTTCTTACTCTTACTAAATTTTACTTTAGTGGTATTCACCTAGTTCATATAAATCCTAAAATATATTAGCACAGAATTATCTGTGACATCATATTTTAACTTGATCTTGTAAACCAAGATACAGTTTTAAAAAAACATTTTTATTTTTATCAGTTATCATTGATTTTCAATTTTGTAGAATTCTAGGATATTAGCTCTATTCACCTTTATAAATGTAATTTCAACACCTCCAGGAGAGAGAGAGAGACAGAGAGAGAGAGAGAGAGAGAGACAGAGAGAGAGAGACAGAGAGAGAGAGACAGAGAGAGAGACAGAGACAGAGAGAGACAGAGAGAGATAGAGAGAGAGAGACAGAGAGAGACAGAGACAGAGAGAGAAAGAGAATTTCACATATGAAATGTTAAAAAAAAACATAGTAAGGGAGCGACAAAAAGTCAAAGTCATCATACTGAACATTTTGTCTACAAATCTAAGCTTAAATGTGGGTAGGTAGGGAAGGTTCCTTGAGACAGTGGTGGAGAGTAGTAGTGCTATAGTATATGTGGAAGGTGGAATGAAGTATCCATGAAATGTATTGTTAGCTGTCAAAGCCTCAATTAAAGAAGCTTAAAAAAATGGACTATCTGTGGGAAGCAAACTATACAAATAAAACTCAAAAATGGAGAGGTAGAGATAAGAGAAGTAGATTCTCTATTAAGGGAATGGTAGGCAATGGGTCTTGACCACAATAAATATTGGGTATATTTATTGGCAGAGAAATCTATATGAAATCTATAACTAAATCTTTGAATGAATCTAAGTTATGTGTTAAAGACAAAAACAGCTCAATATAAGTTTTCTAATGCAATGGAAATAATCCTATTTACAAACAATTTACAAACAATCCTATATACAAACAATTTAGTGATGATGGGCAAGGAAAGAAAGTGAAATGCTAAAATAAATCAATTAGAAACTATGAAAGATGGAAAATGCTCAAAAATAATCATTATCAAACAATAGAAATTTGTCATGTTTCCAGTTTTCTTCTTAATATGTGTTCTGAGTGGAAAAATATTACTGTAAATTCATATTATTCATATTATAATTTTTATATATGTGAGAAATTTTAGTTGCTTCATATAACTACAGAAAATATAATTTTACATTTTTAATAGTGTGGTCAGGTAAATATATTATTGATGTATGTTGTATGTGGTTATATTACTACAACATGCAAATAAATTTGCTAATTGACAGTCTATATCTCAGATTTTCCTTCAATATAGCAGTGCATATTAATGTGTTACAGATAAAGCATCAATCACATTATAATCACCTAATAACAATTTGACATTTAATTCTATTACAGTATGTATAAAATAATGGAAATAAAATAATAATACTGCAAATAACTTATAGTACCTTCTTCAATGTAAAGTACTTTTTTAAAATTATTTAGATTTAACTGTACTGAAAAGAAATATAGCAAGAGAAATGTATCATGCACTTTTTGATAACTAATGTTATTTTGAGGAAGTTAATTATAGGTTGAGACATAAAATTTTTAAATCTTTCCATTGTCATGAGATCTCTAATGGAAATAATTTTTCTTAATTTAAGAGCTGAAAATATTTTTAAATACTTAAATAAGTTCCAGTGAGAGTACAGGTGGTAGGGCGTTCAACTTACACAAATCTGATCAAACTTCAATTCCTGGTATCCAATATGGTCCTGTAAACACTGCCAACATTAACCCTTGATCATTACCAGATGTGGTCTGGTAACAAATAGAAAAACAAAAATTTAACAATCAGTGATTGTAATGTCAGTCTAATAGCCAGACTCATAGATTAATTAATAATAATCTCTAATAGTTAATATGTTCTAGTTCTCCTATTTTTTGTTTGCATATTTTTATAATATATAATTTTTATTTTGACCATATTGGCTTACATATCTTTCACAGTAGTATTTTAGGTACATATTAACATTGAATCAAGGGAATTCCCATCACCAAATTTGTCCTTCCTCCACTCCCTGTTCCCATCCTGCATCTCATTTCCCCCACCCTCACCCTCCAGGTTCCTAGAGTAAGTGGTCCCCTTTGTGACTAGCTTACTACATAGTGATCATATATCTGTTTAGTTTTGGGACCCTCCCTTATTTATCCCTCTGTTTGAGAGGCGGAACTAGATAATTCAATTTATGTGGCTTTGTTTGAAGAAGAGAAAAGCAATAAAGTGGGGTAAAAAAACAAATAAGCTGAAAATGGGTGTAGGCCTTCTAGACTAGAGGCCCTCAACCTCAGTTGAGAAAAAAAGGAATTGAAATACCACAACAATACAAAAAGAAATATCAAATAAATATCCAATGAGCACTACAGCACTAAAGGCAAGAACCACATAAGTGTCTCAGTCTTGAAATAGAACCATGCCAGAGCGCAAAAAGAAAAAGATAAAATAACGTAAAATAAAATTGGAGACATCAACTTCAATATCTACACCAAAACAAAGAAGTCCCAAAAAATAAAAATAAATAAATAGATAGATAAAAAAAAAAAGATTATTTGTAACCTTTTTTTTCTCCCCTGCATAGGCATAGTAAATATTGGAGGCATTAGAGAGGGGATTCCCTTGGCCTAGGAGATACAGAGTTTCTCCACCCTTGAAGTATAGTGTCATGGGATTGACTGTAGACTCCTTGTCTGTTCATTTACTCTCCCTTCGTTGCTTTTGTGTTGTATGGAAGACTTCTGCTTCGTCATGGGCGATAAAATCAGACCTCTGTAACTAGAGATCTTGGTAGCTGCAGAGGTCAAGGAATGGAGCTTATGATGAAGTCTTTCTTTGTGGTTCTAGTGGTAGGCAACCTGCGGCTCGTGAGCCACATGTGGCTCTTTACACTTTTAATTTGGCTCTTCTATGTGCCGGGCAGCAGCTCCAGGAGTCAGGACTCTGCTCCTAGCCTCTGTCAGTGCGGCTCTGTGTGGCTCTCAAAATAAATTTCAATCTTGGTTTTGGCGAGATTTGGTTCAGTTGAAAAAAAGGTTGCCGCCACTGTCTAGGAGTTCTGTTTCTTCCGTGTTGATTTAATCTGTCTTCTGTAGTTTGTGGTCATGATCATTGTGCTGCTACTAGGATGGAGTCTGGGATAGAGTCTTTCGTTATGTTTTCAGTAGACCCGTTCAGTTGCGATTGTCTCAGTAAGATCTCTGGAATTAGAGATCATGTTTGTTGTACAGATCGTAGATGAAAACCTAGGCTAGAGCTTTTGGAAATAAAGTCAAGGCACCTGTACGCAAATCATAGTTTCTCGCCTTTTAAGCCATAACTCTAGACCCAAATATTTCAATTTTGACTCATATTAATACATGTATTCCTATGGTAGGTCTTTAGATCACAAATTAAATAGAGAAATTTCCTAACAGTTTGCAAAATAGATGTTTCTGCTTAACACACAGTAGGTCTGGATCATGTAGAAAAGTGAAACATGATAGTATGGCATGAGATAGAAAATATAAGCAACTAATGTGTTTAGGCTTAGACATTCTGCCAGTATGAACTTTTTCAGTATATCAGTCAATTACATGTCTGTAGTCACATTTTGTACACCTTTTCAAGACATTTTTACAATTTCCCTCACCCTAACATATTATTTGTTAGGTTCAGTGTTAAGGTACTTTTAAACTCACGTTGTTTTTTATATCTTTGTAATGTAAAAGTTGAAATCCTATTAGATTTAAACCCTATTAGATTTAAAGAGGTTCAGAGAGTAACAAAGGGCTTAAGGAGCAAGCCTTAGAAGTAAGTGACTCCAGTTTGATCTGTGATACCTCATGTTTCACTGATTATCACCCAATATGGTACTGAATTTCCTGTGCACTACTGGGGCATTCCAGGTAATGACCAACACAACATCCAAGTGTGTCACATAAAAAAAAAAAAAAAGGAAAAAAGGAACCAAAATCAGAACCTTTTTTTCTCTTTGAAAACAAGATAAATGGGTGCCAGAGTAATAACATTGTGAATAGGGTGTTAGCCTTCCGCAAAACTGACCCAAGTTTGATAACCAGCATCCTTTATGGGCACCCAAGCCCACCAAGAGTGATTCACAGATGCAGAGACAGGAGTTATTCCTTTACACAACTGGTGTGATCACCCCCCCAAAAAAAAAAAACAGGACGACAATAAGATAAAACCAGAATAAAAATAAGCAGGGGGAAATGTAAGAACATCAGCAATAAGCCAAATAAGAGTTTAGAAGAGACAGCAAGAAAGGAATATGTTGATAAGGCAGAATGTATTCAGAAAACAAAATAAGAAACTGGATATTGATTGGTATTATGAAAAGCAGTAGGTAAAACTTTGTTTCACGTTAGACTATGACAGTGAACTATCACCACTCTTGTGTATATTATGAAATTTCATTAAATGACATTATAAAATCATCCAAACATTCTTACCATTTTTATATAATATTTTTATTTAAGCACCATGGTTACAAACATAATTTTTTACATAATATTTTATTTAAACACCTTGTTTACAAACATGATTGTGGTTCGGTTTCAATCATATTAGAGGACATCCTCCATCACCAGCGAAGCATTCCCAACACCAATGTCCCAAAAATCCCTGCTCCCCACCCTGCCCCCACCTGTACTCTAGACAGGCTTTCTATTTTCCTCATACTTTCTTATTGTTAGGATAGTTCGCAATGTAGTTGTTTCTCTAACTAAACTCATCACTCTTGTGGTGAGGTTCATGAAGTGGGATGTAACTTCCAACCCTCCTCTCTTTTGTCTCTAAAAATTATTGCAAGAATGTCTTTTGTTTTTCTTAAAACCCATAGATGAGTTCGATGTACATCCATGTATAGGAAAATTTCATGACTTCATCTCTCTTGGTGGCTGCATAATACTCCATCGTGTATATGTACCACAGTTTCTTTAGCCATTTATCTGTTGAAGAGCATCTTGGTTGTTTCCAGAGTCTTGCTATGGTAAATAGTGCTGAAATGAATATAGGTGCAAGGAAGGGATTTTTGTATTGTATTTTTGTGTTCCTAGGAGTGGTATAGCTGGATCGTATGGGAGTTCAATTTCCAGTTTTAGGAGGAATCTCCATATTGCTTTCCATAAAGGTTGAACTAGACTGCATTCCCACCAGCAATGGATAAGAGTTCCTTTCTCTCCACATCCCCGCCAACACTGCTTGTTCTCATTCTTTGTGATGTGTGCCAATCTCTGTGGTGTGAAGTGATACCTAATAGTTGTTTTGATTTGCATCTCCCTGATGATTAGTGATGTGGATCATTTTTTATGTGCCTTTGGCCATTTGTATTTCTTCTTTATCAAAGTGTCTGTCCATTTCTTCTCCCCATTTTTGATAGGATTAGATGATTTTTTTTTCTTTTAAAGCTCTGTCAGTGCCTTGTATATTTGGGATATTAGCCCCTTATCTGATGGGTATTGGGTGAATAGTTTCTCTCACTCAGTGGATGACTCTTGTATCCTGGGCACTATTTCCTTTGAGGTGCAGAAGCTTTTCAGTTTAATATATTCCCATCTGTTAATCTCTTTTTTCACTTGTTTGGAGAGTACATTTTCCTCCTTAAAGATGCCTTTAGTCTTAATGTCATAAAATGTTTTATCTAAGTGTTTTTCTCTATACCTTATGGTATCAGGTCTGATATTGAGGTCTTTAATCCATTTGGATCTTACCTTCTTACATGATGTTAGCTGGCAGTCTAAGTTCACTTTTTTGCAAGTGGCTAGCCAGTTGTGCCAACATCACTTCTTGAAGAGGATTTCTTTGCTCCATTTAGGATTTCTTGTTCCTTTATCAAAGATTACGTGATTGTATGTCTGGGGAACATTCTCTGAGTATTCAAGCCTATTCCACTGATCTGAGGGCCTGTCTTTATTCCAATACCATGCTGTTTTGATAACTACATTCTTATCATTTACATTTAAAGCATATATATCTTCTTTAAGTCGCTGGATTTTGTTTGAAATTGTACATAACCAGCTAAAAAGTTATAAAATCAGTTGAAGAAAATTATTACAATCAATATGTTTCTATTTCATGTATCTTATATTTAGTGCATATTTGAAAGTCTAAAACAGTCTTCATTTAATGTTCAGTGTTAGCAGAGCATTATATCTGATATGTTGCCCTCAATATTTTGGGTGTACAGGACTCTAAAAACATATAGGCTAAATAGGATAGGGAAATAACATTCAGGAAAATTTATGACATAGCCACCAATTATGAATAGTAAATTGATAAAGAAATTGATATTGTGTTCAGAGAGATAGTACATTTGAGGGGGTACTTACCTTGTATAAAGCCTACCTGGGTTCAAACCCAGGCAGCTCAGATAGTTTTCCCAAACACTGCCAGAAGTTTTCTCTAAATACAGAGTCAGAAGTAACCTCAGAGCACTGTTGGTTGTGATCCAAAATTAAAAAAGAATGAAATTAAGATGCTTTATAATTTAACCTGATAAACCAGTGGATATAACAATATTAAATTTTTTTATTTTGAGGATAGTGTGATTTAAGACTTTAGGGAAAAGTATCAGAAAGCTAGTACATTGAGCAGAGCACTTGTATTGCATAAAGCCAACAAGATTTGATCCTTGGCATCCAGTATGGTCACATGAGCCTGCTAGAGTAAATTTTCTTTTTTTGTTTGCTTGTTTATGCTTTTGGATGTACACAAAAATTACTTCTGGCAGACCCAAAGGACCATATTTTATGCCAGGGATCAAATCAGATCTGCTATATGCAAGGCAAATGCCTTATGCTCTGTGTTCTCACTCAGATATTTACCTATTAACTTTCTACATAATCTATTAATTGCCTAACATCATACAACATATGAATTTACTTTTCTCTTTATTAATAGAGTATGAGAGATAGAGTAATTTTTGAGAAAAATACCAAGAGTCAACTTTGAGCATTGTCAATTGTGACTAAAAAAAGAAAACTTTAGGCAAGAATTAACTTATTAGTACGCTTATTTTACTTAACAGAATTCAGTTATTACCTTTATAATTCAATTACTTGTCAATTAGTTAACTACTTCAAAATATTTTCAAAGTATCAACTGTAAAGAATTTAAATTAATTAGTAAACAAAATGATGCTATCACAAGGTTTTAATTACTAGTATCCAGAAAATAAAGGTTCTTTTAAAAGAAATACTGATTAATAACACTTTAATGGAAGACATGAGTTTATGTGTACTTAATCCTCATTAAAGCAAAAAACTTATTAAATCTTCTTTTGGAGACACTTTAGTATACAAACAAAAATCCATCACTGTATTCATTCTTGAATATAATTGTAAAGTAATATTTCTCACTAAGATTCAAATATACTAAATGTTTGGTTACACTTTTGCCAACAAATGCATGAGAAAAAATTTTTTAATTATCTGTGAATAAAAAAATGAGAAACAAAATGGGTGTCAATATTATAGTTTCTGTTTCTGATTTAATGCTTCATTCATGGTTGTAAAATATTATGACAAAGAAAAGTAGTACTATAATTTATACTAATATTATTTTTGGATACTAATATTATTTTAATTAAAAATAATATCACAAAGTTCTTGAGGTTGGATAAACAGTAGTAGGTAAAGTCCTTGCCTTTCCTACAGTTAACCTGGGTTCAATCTCTGTTACCCCATATGTACCTCTAAACCCCACAAGGAGGACTCTCTAGCATATAGCATGGCCCAACCCCCAAAAGTACATACAAACTTTGAATTGTTATTTGATTAATTTAAATAATTAATTTTTATTTATATTAGGTTTAAAAGCTAATATGCTAAATATTATTTGAAGAGTTTTATTCTTAATTTTTTTCAATTCTCAGAAGGTGTGAAATAGTTCAAGTCCACTTATCTATGACATGTAGAAGATGCTATGAGGTCCAAGGATATGCATATGCATATACACATTCCACAGACACTGAGTGTTGATACACTGAATAATTTATATATTCTATTTTTACACTGTTTATATATTGTTTTATTAACAATGTGACCTTGAAACAGTTACTAAAATTACTTCACTTTTTTGTAAAAGAACACTACAATATTACATAGAATAATAATGAAGAGTGGGCAATCTTGTGACTGATCTTAGAAAGAAAGCTTTCAACATTTCTCCACTGAATATGCTGACAATTTTGTTTTGTTTTGTTTATGTTTTTAGGCCACACCCAGTGGTGCTCAGGAATTACTCCTGGCTCTGAATTTAAGAATAACTCTTCACAAGCTTGGTTGACCATTTAGGATGTCAGGGTTCTAACCCAGGTCAATCACATGAAAGGCACATCCTGAGTTATCACTCTGGCCTCAAGCTTTTTTTTTAATTTTTTTTATCATGATTAGTGGATTTAACAATATTGAAGAATTTTCTTTTATTTTCAAATGACTAAGATTTTTTATTATGAATTTTGTTAGATCTTGTAAAATGTTTTCTCTTTTTTCTTCCTTTCATTCTTTCATCTTACCTTCCTTTCTTTTTTTCCTTTCTATTCTCTTTTACTTTTTTCTTTTCTTTCTTTATTCTTTCTTTCTTTGTTTTTCTTTTTTCTTTCTTCTCTTTATTCCTTTCTATTTTACTTTTCCTTTCTTCTTTCTTTCTTTCTTTCTTTCTTTCTTTCTTTCTTTCTTTCTTTCTTTCTTTCTTTCTTTCTTTCTTTCTTTCTTCTTTCTTTCTTTCTTTCTTCTTTCTTTCTTTCTTTCTTTCTTTCTTTCTTTCTTTCTTTCTTTCTTCTTTTCATTTCTTTCTCTTTCTTGCTTCTTCCTTCCTTTTCTTTCTTTCCTTTTATACTTGCTTTTCTTCTCTCTCTCTCTTACTTTTGGGTATTGAACCTAGGTCAGCTGTGTTCAAGGCAAGCATGCTCAGTCTGCATTATCTCTCTGCATCTGTTCCTATAATCATATCGTCTTTATTTTCCTTGCATTGATATGAAGTATTATGTTGATTGACCTATGTATATTAAATATACTTGTGCATGTTAAACAATCTTTTTATTTCTACTACAGATCCAATTTGGTCATGATATAATGTGCAATGAAATATATTAGGCTATAAGAAAGGATGAAATTGTGCAATTTGCTGCTATGAGATGGATCTAGAAAAAATGCTGTCTTGTTATAAAAAAATCTAAAGATACTAAATGTTCTCTGAATGTGTGTTATTTAAAGAAATAGTAAGGAAATAACAAATGGTCAAAGGCAATAGAACATGAGAACTGGGCTAGAGAAGAGAATATACTGAGCTTACATGGAGTAAAGGTAGGAGGGGACAGGGTGAAAGAGATGGAGTGTGCAGTTTTACAACATGTTATGCATAGACCTACCATTATCAGTTTTATAAATCATCATGCTTAAAATTTAAAAATCAAATAGGAGCTGGTCAGAAATTACAGTGTTAATTATCTAGATTTTCATGTTGCTGTCCTGGATTTCATCCACGGCACCCCATAATTTTACCTGAGCACCCCATAATTTTACCTATGACTGAACCCTATAAACACGCCAAGAGTATCACCACCACATGATAAAAAAGAACAAAAATAATAATTGTAAATAAGTAAATAAAAATATATTAGTAGCTCACAGTTATTTTATTTTCATTTTATTTATTTTATTTTTAGTGCCACACCTGGCCACACTCAAGGGTTATTCCTGGCTTGTTTTCAGAAATAACACCTGGTCAGGTTGGGGACTATATGGAATTCTGGAGATCAAACCCTGGTCAGAAACATGCAAGACAAATACTCTACCTGCTGTTTTATCTCTCCCTAACAAATAAATTTTTTCAAAGATACCCATAATATATCCTGACTAGTAAGGTGTTATAAATTAGCAGTCATAATTTTGCTAACAACAGTTAGCATAAAATATTATTTAAAGCATTGCTATTACTGTTGTTTGATTTTATTATTATTTAAAACAAGAAAATTATTAGTACATATTATGAAATTTAGAAAAGATAGTTTTTGGAATTAGACATCTAAAATTGAGAAATTACATTTATATTTTTGGAAAATTGTCTAATATTTCTGTGGCTTCCATTTTCATATATAAATTATATAATAAAAGTATTTTAAAAACAAATGCAGAATTAAATAAAACATGGAAAGTGCATATTTATATATGCATACAAATGTATTATGAATATTCATATATAGCTCTATATGAATATATATGTCTGTATGTTTTTGTATGTAGTGTGTATGTAATCAAGTTAGCAAGAGAGGACTATTCTCTGAAAGAAAAAAGGAGCTCAGAATATAGTATAATGAGGGCCGGAGAGATAGCAAAGCAGTAGGATGTTTGCCATGTACGTAGCCAATCTAGGACAGATGGTGGTTTGATTCCCAACATCTCATATGGTCCCCTGAGCTTGCCTGAGAGCAGAACCAGAAGCAACCCCTTAGTGCCACTGAATATGACCCCCCTAAAAAAAAGAATATAATACAAAAGGCAAGGCATTTGTCTTGCAGACAGCCAACTTAGATTAAAATCCCAACCCCCATATAGGTCCCTGACAATTGTGACCCTAAACTCAAAGCTAAGCATAAGTTGAGAGCACTGTCATGTGTGGTCCCAAAACAAAAACAGACAAAAAAAATAAGGAACACAGAGAATCATAATTTAACATTTCCCTGTGAAATTGCAGCTATTTATAAATATAAGCAAAACTAATATATAAACTAGATATATGCTATAACATCTTTTATAACTTTAACTCTGTTGAAATGAAAATATAACTTAGGTTGGTAAAAAATTTTTAGAAGCACCATCTTGAAGGACTTGTTTTGAAGAAGATAATTGAAGCACAAAATGTAGACTTAAGCTATATTATCTTCTAGTGATTACGCATTTTTTTCCTTTGTTCTCCTATTGTATGCCTGCAGTTATTTGGAGTCTTGTAGGCTTCTAAACTCAGTTAGATCGCAATTTTTTTTCTCCACCACAATATACAAATATTTCTATAACTCAGAAGTACAAAATCAAAGCACACTAGTAGCTTACTAGAAACTAAGGCATGCATATTCTTAATGGTTTTCTCTTTGAGTGTTCATAAAATAATTTACTAAAACATCTTCCTTAAAACATACATGCATGGATGTTTTTACTTTTAAGAAGGGTTTATCTGCTTCTCCATCTTATTTTTAAATACCTTGATAGTTATAGTTCTTTTTTATTGAAAGTACATTTAAATCCTTTTTTAAGAGGAAACAAAGTCAAAGCAAACTTTCTTTTAATTGTATTATATCCTTTATATCCCCATAAAATTCAGGTGCTAGCTAAGATGCTTTTTCATCCGAGCACCTGCATTTTATGATTCTTATGAAAGAATTTATTTTTTGCGACTCCTTAAAGTGAATTGAGATGAAAACAAAAGAAATGAGATTTATTTAATATGAAAAGGATTGGCAATATATTTATCTAAACTAATAGTTTTAAATACATATCACCAAAAATTAATAGAAACTCTGGAACAAACTCAAAAGCAATATTATATGCTATTTATTTATATTATTGTTTTCATTATTGTTCAGAATCGAAAATATTTTGAAAATATTATGTGTAGATCTTTTCTTTTTTTATTTTTTTTATTTAAACACCTTGATTACATACATGATTGTGTTTGGGTTTCAGTCATGTAAAGAACGCCACCCATCACCAGTGCAACAATCCCACCACCAATGTCCCAAGTCTCCCTCCTCCCCACCTAACCCCTGCCTGTACTCTAAACAGGCTCTCCATTTCCCTCTTACATTCTCATTATTAGGAAAGTTCAGAATGTAGTTATTTCTCTAGTTAAACTCATCACTCTTTGTGGTGAGCTTCCTGTGGTGAGCTGGAACTTCCAGCTCTTTTCTCTTTTGTGTCTAAAAATTATTATTGCAAGAATGTCTTTCATTTTTCTTAAAACCCATAGATGAGTGAGACCATTCTGTGTTTTTCTCTCTCTCTCTGGCTTATTTCACTCAGCATAATAGATTCCGTGTACATCCATGTATAGGAAAATTTCATGACTTCATCTCTCCTGACAGCTGCATAATATTCCATTGTGTATATGTACCACAGTTTCTTTAGCCATTCATCTGTTGAAGGGCATCTTGGTTGTTTCCAGAGTCTTGCTATGGTAAATAGTGCTGCAATAAATATGGGTGTAAGGAAGGGGTTTTTGTACTGTATTTTTGTGTTCTTAGGGTATATTCCTAGGAGTGGTATAGCTGGATCATATGGGAGCTCGATTTCAAGTTTTTGGAGGAATCTCCATATCGCTTTCCATAAAGGTTGAACTAGACAGCATTCCCACCAGCAGTGGATAAGAGTTCCTTTCTCTCCACATCCCCGCCAACACTGTTTATTCTCATTCTTTGTGATGTGTGCCATTCTCTGTGGTGTGAGGTGGTATCTCATCGTTGTTTTGATTTGCATCTCCCTGATGATTAGTGATGTGGAGCACTTTTTCATGTGTCTTTTGGCCATTTGTATTTCTTTTTTGTCAAAGTGTCTGTTCATTTCTTCTCCCCATTTTTTGATGGGATTAGATGTTTTTTTCTTGTAAAGTTCTGTCAGTGCCTTGTATATTTTGGAGATTAGCCCCTTATCTGATGGGTATTGGGTGAATAGTTTCTCCCACTCAGTGGGTGGCTCTTGTATCCTGGGCACTATTTCCTTTGAGGTGCAGAAGCTTCTCAGCTTAATATATTCCCATCTGTTAATCTCTGCTTTCACTTGCTTGGAGAGTGCAGTTTCCTCCTTGAAGATGCCTGTAATGTCCTGGAGTGTCTTGCCTATGTGCTGTTCTATATATCTTATGGTTTTGGGGCTGATATCAAGGTCTTTAATCCATTTGGATTTTACCTTCGTACATGATGATAGCTGGGGCTCTAAGTTCAATTTTTTGCAAGCAGCTATCCAATTGTGCCAACACCACTTGTTGAAGAGGCTTTCCCTGCTCCATTTAGGGTTTCCTGCTCCTTTATCAAAAATTAGTTGATTGTATGTCTGGGGAAAATTTTCTGAGTATTCAAGCCTATTCCACTGATCTGAGGGCCTGTCCTTATTCCAATACCATGCTGTTTTGATAACTATTGCTTTGTAGTACAGTTTAAAGTTGGGGAAAGTAATTCCTCCCATATTCTTTTTCCCAATGATTGCTTTGGCTATTCGAGGGTGTTTATTGTTCCAAATGAATTTCAAAAGTGTCTGATCCACTTCTTTGAAGAATGTCATGGGTATCTTTAGAGGGATAGCATTAAATCTGTATAATGCCTTGGGGAGTATTGCCATTTTGATGATGTTAATCCTGCCAATCCATGAGCAGGGTATGCATTTCCATTTCCGCGTGTCCTCTCTTATTTCTTGGAGCAGAGTTTTATAGTTTTCTCTGTATAGGTCCTTCCCATTTTTAGTCAAGTTGATTCCAAGATATTTGAGTTTGTGTGGCACTATTGTGAATGGGGTTGTTTTCTTAATGTCCATTTCTTCCTTATTACTGTTGGTGTATAGAAAGGCCATTGATTTTTGTGTGTTAATTTTGTAGCCTGCCACCTTGCTATATGAGTCTATTGTTTCTAGAAGCTTTTTGGTAGAGTCTTTAGGGTTTTCTAAGTAGAGTATCATGTCATCTGCAAACAGTGAGAGCTTGACTTCTTCCTTTCCTATCTGGATTCCCTTGATATCTTTTTCTTGCCTAATCGCTATAGCAAGTACTTCCACTGCTATGTTGAATAGGAGTGTTGAGAGAGGAAAGCCTTGTCTTGTACCAGAATTTAGAGGGAAGGCTTTTAGTTTTTCTCCATTGAGGATAATATTTGCCGTTGGCTTGTGGTAGATGGCTTCAACTAGATTGAGAAAGGTTCCTTCCATTCCCATCTTGCTGAGAGTTTTGATCAAGAATGGGTGTTGGACCTTATCAAATGCTTTCTCTGCATCTATTGATATGATCATGTGGTTTTTATTTTTCTTGTTATTGATGTTGTGTATGATGTTGATAGATTTACGGATGTTAAACCAGCCTTGCATTCCTGGGATGAAACCTACTTGATCATAGTGGATGATCTTCTTAATGAGGCATTGAATCCTATTTGCCAGGATTTTGTTGAGGATCTTTGCATCTGCATTCATCAGCGATATTGGTCTGTAATTTTCTTTTTTTGTAGCATCTCTGTCTGGTTTAGGTATCAAGGTGATGTTGGCTTCATAAAAGCTATTTGGAAGTGTTTCTGTTTGTTCAATTTCATGAAAGAGTCTTGCCAGGATTGGTAGTAGTTCCTCTTGGAAAGTTTGATAGAATTCATTAGTGAATCCATCTGGGCCTGGGCTTTTGTTTTTCGGCAGACCTTTGATTACCATTCTAATTTCATCTATGGTGATGGGGGTGTTTAGATATGCTACATCCTCTTCCTTCAACCGTGGAAGATTATAAGAGTCCAAGAATTTATCCATTTCTTCCAGGTTCTCATTTTTAGTGGCGTAGAGTTTCTCAAAGTAGTTTCTGATTACCCTTTGAATCTCTCTCATATCAGTAGTGATCTCTCCTTTTTCATTCCTAATAGGAGTTATCAAGTTTCTCTCTCTCTCTCTCTCTCTCTCTCTCTCTCTCTCTCTCTCTCTCTCTTTCTTTGTTAGGTTTGCCAGTGGTCTATCAATCTTGTTTATTTTTTCAAAGAACCAACTTCTGCTTTCGTTGATCTTTCGGATTGTTTTTTGGGTTTCCACTTCATTGATTTCTGCTCTCAGCTTTGTTATTTCCTTCTGTCTTCCTATTTTTGGGTCCTTTTGTTGAGCATTTTCTAGTTCTATTAGCTGTGTCATTAGGCTACTCAGGTAAGCTCCTTCTTCCTTCCTGATGTGTGCTTGCAAAGCTATAAATTTTCCTCTCAGTACTGCTTTTGTTGTGTCCCATAAGTTCTGATAGTTTGTGTCTTGATTGTCATTTGTTTCCAGGAACCTTTTGATTTCCTCCTTGATTTCATCTTGGACCCACTGGTTATTGAGTATGAGGCTGTTTAACTTCCAGGTGTTAAGGTTTTTCTTCTGAGTCCCTTTGGAGTTCACAAATAATTTCAGAGCCTTGTGGTCAGCAAAGGCAGTCTGCAAAATTTCTATCTTCTTGATCTTATGGAGGTATGTTTTATGTGCCAGCATGTAGTCTATCCTGGAGAATGTCCCATGTACATTGGAGAAGAATGTGTATCCAGGTTTCTGGGGGTGGAGTGTCCTATATATATCCACTAAGCCTCTTTCTTCCATTTCTCTCCTCAGGTCTAGTATATTCTTGTTGGGTTTCAGTCTGGTTGACCTATCCAGTGTTGACAAAGCCGTGTTAAGGTCCCCCATGTGTAGATCTTTTCAAGGCAGCTGTTTATATGTTATTAACCAAAATAACATCAGGCTTAAAAACATAAAATTCTCAACTTTTGTATAACTCAAATTAATTAATTACATATTTGAGATGATAAAAAGAAAATGCTTCCCTAAAATTATTAGTGATATTTTCATTAATTTTGAAGAATGATAGAATTTTAAGTGTAACTTCATAATGATATTTATTTTATTTTTGAGTATTGCAGACATAGTAGGAAACCAAGATCTCAAAATAGATTCAGATTTTATAGTTTAACCTTAGGGCATAGGGGAATATTAAGGGAAATATGTATATATGGAAAGTAAGGAGGATTTCATGAAGACTAGTTTTTTGAAAACTACATTTTTGATTAAATTTGAAAGACTTTGGGGAAATTTATTTTTTTCATAAATTTTATTAAGTAATTCATAAGTGAAAATAGGCTTAAAATGGTAGATATTGGTCAACATTGATTGTACATGTGATACAATTGCTTTTATAATTATTATCATAAAATATACCATAAAGAGCACCAATATATCATGAATATTTTATAGAAGCCACATCCTCAAATACAGTTGTATTTTCAGGGATGGGTGATTGTTTTCAATATAACGCATAATATCTCAAGAAAAAGTGCTTTACATTTAAATTAGAAATTCAGTCTAATCTTAGAGGCTGTGACCTTTAAGTAACAACATCATATCTCTAAAGGCAATGAACTCAACTGGAAGATGGACAAGTAAAACAAATCTGCCTTATAAGGTCATTTGGTGAATAAATATCAAAGTCCTTCATGTAGCAGTGCTGTCATGCTTTGAAATGATTGGAAATGTTTATTGGCTCTTTTATTAGTAGAAGGAATACAAATTTATTCTTTAGCATGGCCAGGTCAAAATAGGTTTTATTGTATCTGGTGTATTTTCAATCAACATCATGTTTGCTCAATATGGATTTTTATAAAAGATGCCTTCACCGTAAATTGTGTCTCATATTTTTTGTCCTTTCTCTCTCTGAGTACCTAGTATCTTGATATCTTCATGTTTTATGCACATTGCATATTCTTCAATGTAAATCAACTTTGGATAACAAGTTCTTGAATTCTCTTTTTTACAAATGTAACACTTCTCTTTTTTAATAAAACCACAGGAAGTAAGTGAAGATAAATGTGATGGAACACATTAAACATTTAGATTACCAAAGTGAATAGATAGAAAATAACTGAAGGCAATAAAATGGACTGCCTACTTCTAAATCTATACTCTGTCCCTTACAAACTTGATTCTCTATGGCTCAGTTTCCTCATCAGTGGGTAATAATTTAGGATTCTATAAGAATGTTAGGGATAGAAATGCCTGCTTTATATTTTGTATGTTTAAAACAGTACTTACGAATATTATTTAATTCTAAAAGATGTGGAAATTAAGGAAAGATTGGATTATATTACTATGCAAGCCAGTTGCCCATGCTAATTTGTGCTCAACTTGCAAATTAGGAATTGTGTTTCTGTAATTGGCCATTTTAGAATTGATTTCATTGTTGTCAGCTTTATTATGATGAGCATATAAATGGCTAATGCAATTCTGATTCTGTCCTTTAATAACCTAATGAAAAGAGATGCAGGAACAAGAACAAATAAGCCATTCTCACATATTTTAGTCATTAAGAATAACCCCTTGAATCGACCATTTGAAAAGAAATTAATTTGCACATACATTAGCTGCAGGTGGATACTAGAGCCACTTATTCAGAAAGATATGCCCAAGGCCTCACATGCTTAAACAGATATTTTCACACTGGGAGGAAGTTTTAAAAGTGTTTTCGATAAATTCAGAACTTGGAAAAAATTTACATAAAACTTTAGCAGTCACAGAGAAATGTGTAAGAAAACTGGGTAAGAATACAAAATTTAGGAGTCAAAGATATAGTGTAGTGTAAGGTACCTTGCATATGACACCTCCCTTGTTCTTCCTCAGCACTGTATATAGTCGACAAGTACCATCAGGAGTCACTCTTGAACACAAATACAGGAGTAAGCCCTGAGATCCACTGTATGTGGCTAATCCCCACCTCTATTAAAATAATGGAATTTTTTATCCAGAGAGATACTGAAGGGTTTAAAGTGCTTGCATTTCATTCTACCTATTGTGCTGTTGTGATATAAATACCCAAATTAGAAACCCGAACATTCATGTGTTCCCCCTAGTAAATTAATAAAAAATGACATTTTATCCAAAGTAATTATCTGATCTATTGTAAGCAAAATAAAATTCATATTTAAAATCCTGATTTTTATTTTTCCTTTAAAAATGTTAAGTTAAGGGGCTAGAGAGATAGCATGGAGTTAGGCTGTTTAACTTGCATGCAGAAGGATGGTGGTTTGAATCCCGGAAACCCATATGGTCTCCCGAGCCTACCAGGTGTGATTTCTGAGTGTAGAGCCAGGAGTAATCCCTGAGCACCACTGCAGGGTGTGACCCAAAAACCAAAAACCAAAAAAAAAAAGTTAAGGATTAATTTACCTTACATTTTGGTTTTATTTTAAATAACTATATTCAATATTAAAATGAGATTTGTACTGAAGGATTCTAACAGTAGGAGAGTTTCACCTAATCTCTAAACAGACCAATTCCTGATATATTTAAAAATGACATAAGAAAGATTATCAAAGAATATAAACTTTAACATGGATCCCTAAAGAGAATTTTTTTGAATTTCCATTTTATTCTGACACCTAGCTTTGTGTATTATAGAATCCAGAAGCTTCTCTATACCAGATTATAGCATGTGGATTTATTTTCTTAAGTTACTATCTGAATAAAGGTCACCTGTTATTTTGCCTGTAATTTTGTAGGTATTTAGTAGTATTCCTCACATGTTCCAGAGAGAGGTAAGGGCTTAGGTTCTTGTCTTGCATATGGACTACACATGGTTTGTTTGACACCAGGCATTATAAATGCTTCCCTGATTATATTCAGGAATGATTCCTCAGCACACAGCTAGGACTAAGCGCTGAGTACCATCATAAAAGGTCCAAAAACAAAATAAATATCAATTACCTTCTACAGAAAAAGTAGAATGAATATTTGAATACATATAAAATATTCTAATTGCTTCTTAAAGTTAACTGCTGGTTCTTTGAGTACATAACAGTTTAGTATTTTCCCTTTTGCTGTAATGCTTTACAGACATTTTTCTTAAAATAATTAAAGGTAGAATTTTGAAAAGACTTCTATTTTCAACTTTTCCTGTTGTTATACCTTAAATGTATTAATTTTTATTTCATCTCTATGTTTGTATTATCCATAAGCCCAAAAGCACAAGTTATGGCATTTAGATAAAATCATACAACCTTTAGAAGTATTCTACTTCTTTATTTGAAAATTTAAGTAAGGCTGAGTGAGTAGAAATCTGCTTCAAATCTGTCAGTCTCTTTTAAAAAATGAGAAGACAAAGGGAGATATTTATATTCTGTGATCAATTTCACAGAAATCCTGCTGAAGTGGGAGATATATAGTGCCTCTTAGAATTGAGACTGTTCTACTTAATGGATTATCAAGCATTTATTTTGAAAGAAATTTGCTTTAAATTTAGGCAATTTATATCTCTGAAGGAGAAAAGCTCTGTGAACAACCAAGTTCAAGGAGAACTTGTGTTCTTTCTTTTATTCCACTCTGCATCTTTTGTTACCTAACCCAACAAACAGATGAAAACTATGTCTTGTGAATTTGACTTCCCCATTTTCATATATCACTGGAAAAATAAGATGATAAAAGGTAATTTATAACGTATCCCAACATCCAGTTTTACTTTTTTTATATTTAATATAATTTTTATTTTGATCATAGTGGCTTACATATTGTTGACAATAATATTTTAGGTACATGTTAACTTAATATCAGGGGGATTCCCATCACCGAATTGTTCTCCCTACACATCCATTCCCATCCTACCTCCCATATCTTCCTCCCTCCCCCGCCCCCCCCCCCCCGAGGCTGCAAGAATACGTGGTCTCCTCTGTGCCTAACTTGCTACTTACACCTGTTTGGTCTTGGTAGCTCTCTTATTTCCTCCTGTAACTGGGAGGCGGGACTAGATAGAAAAAGTTACATGGTTTTGTTTGAAGAAGAGAAAAGTAATAAACTGGGGTAAAAATCAAATACGCCAGAAAACTACTGCCAATCCATTTCAGGCTCTTTCAGGAAAATGAAGAAACAGAAAAGTATTTATGAAGCTAACATCACCCTGGTACCAAAACCAGACAGAGGAGCTGCAAAAAAACAAAGAGAACTACAGACCAATATCCCTGATGAACACAGATGAATAGATCTTAAAAAATAATCTAGTAAACAGGAGCATCAAGATCATACACAATGACAAAGTAGGTTTTACTCCAAAATACAAGGTTATAGTTTTCCAAAAGTAAATCAATCAACATAATACACCATATTAACAACAACAAAAAAAACTTTGTAATCATATCAATAGATGTAGAGAAAGCATTTGATAAGGTACCACACTCATTCATGATAAAAACTCAACAAGTTGGGAATTGAGAAAATGGAGAAACTTTTCTCAATATAATCAAGAAAATATACCACAAGCCAATGGCAAATATTTTTCTCAATGGAGGTAAACTAAAACCTTTTTGTCTAAAATCTGAAACAAGACAAGGCTGCCCTTCTTATCCTTCCTATTCAACCTAGTATTGAAATATTTTTAATAACAATTAGGCAAAGAAATACATCAAGGCATCAGACAGGAAAGGAAAAAAGTAAAGCTCTTACTGTTTGCAGATGATATCTAGAAGACTCTAAAGACTCTACCAAAAAAGCTTCTAGAAATAATAGATTTGTATAGCAAAGTGGCTGGCTAAAATTAACGTGCAAAATGACCTTATTAATAAATAATGATAAAGATTAAATGAACATTAAAATAATTCCATTCATGACAGAGCCACACAAACCCAAATACCTTGGAGTCTACAAAAGAGGTGAAGGACCAATACAAAGGAAACTAAAAATTACTGCTTCAAGAAATAAAAGAGGACACAAAGAAATGAAGACACATACCCTCTTAGTGGATTGGGAAAATTAACATAATTAAATGGCAATTATCTTCAAAGCATTGTACACATTTAATGCAATTCCTTTAAGGATACCCAGGAAATCCTTCAACGTGAATCAAACACTTCTGAAATTCATTTGGAAAAATAAACTCCCATGAATAGCTAGAGCAACCACTAGGAAAAATATTGTAGGCATCACTTCCCTCAACTTTAAATTGTACCACAAAACAATAATCATTAAAACAGCATAGTTTTGAAATAAAGATAGACCCTCTGATCAATGGAATAGATTTGAGTATTCAAAGAATGTTCTTCAGACATACAATCAATTAATCTTTGATAAAGGGGCATGGAACGCAAAATAGAACAAGGAAAGCCTCTTCAACAAATCGTATTGGGACAACTGGTCAGCCACATGCAAAATAGTGAATTCAAACCTCCATCTAACAGCATACACAAAGGCCAAATCCAAATGGATTGAAGACTTTGATATCAAACCCATACCATAAAGTTTATCAAAGAACATTCCTTTACATTGAGATTAAAGGCATACTATTTTTTTTATCATTTTGCAATCATTTTGTGCAATCTCTGAATTATTTGACTCAGCATAATACTCTCTATTTCTATTAATGTATAAGAAAATTTCATGGCATCACTTTTACTGACAGCTGCATAATATTCTATTGTATAAATGTTCTGCAGTTTCTTTATTCACTCCTGTGTTCTCAGGTACTTGGGTTATTTCCAAATTCTGGCTATTGTGAAATGTGTTGCAAAGAACATAAATGTGCATCCCATATGGTCCCCTGAGCCTGCCAGGAGCAATTTCTGAGCATAGAGCCAGGAGTAACTCCTGAGCGCTTCCGGATGTGACCAAAAAACTAACCAAACAAACAATCAAAAAATGTGCAAATAACTTTTCTGCATTGTGTTTTGGGGGCTCCTCGCATATATTCCTAGGAACAACATTTCTGGGTTCTTATAGAAACTTTAATTCTATTTTTTTGATAAATGTTCATATTCTACTCTTTTATAAAGCATGTTTGGATTTATTTTGTTTTTGCTTATATATTACATTTTGTTTATATTGACCACACTGTTTCTCATAACTCATTTTTCTTCATATAAAATGGTAAAGTAACCTAAAACATTAAGAAAATGTGGTTTCTTTGTTAGATCACAGGACCTTGAATGGAAGGTTATCCTGCATGATCAATCTATTAAATACAGAGCTCACTCTAGATCATTCTATTATAGAAACACTTTATACCACTTTTGTGTGTAGCCATATCTCTTACTTTATGAGATTCTCTTCTATATTTATAGAAGTTTGACTTATATTTTAAGCATTTGTTATCTTGTTTGTTTTTGGAGTCACACAGAGGTTCTCAATGACTACCCTTGACCCTTCCTTGTGGTTCTCTGAGAAGTCATATACAGTTCTGGGGATCAATGAAAGGCAAGTATTCTGTATTCTGCAAGGTAAAAACCTTAACCTGTGCCTAATTTATTGTCTCTCCATTTAGTTTATTTATTCATTTATTTATAGTTTGGGGGCCATATTTGGTGCGGCTGGCTTACTCCTATCTGTGCAGTTGGGGTTTACTCCTGGTATATTTTGAGTAAAATATGGAGTGTTGGGTATTAAACCTAATTCAGTTGTCTACAAGACAAGCACCTTCCCCACTGTACTATCTCTATGGCCCCAACTTTTACAGTTTGATTTTATATAGTTTTTGGATCAAATATTATTTTATTCATTTATTTTTGAAATAAAGACAGGTTCTAAAATAAACCAATATGGTGAAAATAAATTAGAAAGTGCATAAATAAACAAATGGTATAAGAATGGAGAAATTAAATAATAATACCCATTTAGATTTGGTTTCCATATTTTATTGGTCTTCACCTTAATTTTAACATAGCCTATTATTGATTTAGTAGTATTAAACTAGTATTGCATATTAGAATTTTAAAGTATTTGTGTCCCTTCATTGTGTTAACTAGTTAAGTGACTACTCTCATATACTGGAAACTCTAGAACATAAATTATATTTAAATTTTCCCAAATAGAGAAGAGAAAGCCAGACTTAAGAACACTAGATTTACACATTGAATGATCCTATGGGTGGGAGTGAAGTGTTGAGAAAAAGCTGCTGTGAAATGTTAGCAGACAATATTTGAAATAATTAAGATGTACATAGAACTAGAAAAGATATAATAATTAATTACTTGCCATATTAAAGAAAAATGACAATCATTATGGTAATGGTGGATTTCACATGAAAACGTCATATTTGATACTGAAATACATCTGTATTTAGAATAATTGAATGCCTTTTTTTCTGAGTTGTTTTAAATAACCCAGGTAATTTAAAATTTCACTAGAAATTTATTATTGTTCTATTTTCTTTAAAATTTCTAAAAATGTTATTCAACTATATTAAATTTATATACTTATTTTGGTAAATAGCATTTTTATTATTAATCATTTTTCCATGCATGTGAACAGTTGATTTCTTATCATATTTACTGTATTATAGCTTGTGGTCATGAATCACCAAATTGAACATTTTTATTGTTACCAAATAATGTTTTGGAAGAAAAGGTTAATATATCTGTCAAATATCTGTCCACAAGACTTGAATACTTACATAAAAGACATAGTAGGATTATGTGTTAGTATTTTATTGATCAATTCTATATGTGAAATTATATATGAATATATTGTGAACAATATTATTATATCTGTTTCTCAGTTCAGAGAAGTCTGGTTCTTTAGATAATATAAAACATTGTAATGGAGATTTAACTAAAGACTTAGTCTCTCAGCATCTATTTTTAAAACGAAATAGATATTTTATATTTATATTTATATATATAGATATATTATAACTGAAAATAAACTTTAAAATATAAAATCATGATGTTTTGAAAGTTTGGAAATGCATTTGTATACTCAATTATCATTAAAATATTAACTCATATTCTTTAGTGCATATTTAATTAATTCAAGTCTTTCCTATTATTTATACTTTCTTTGAGGATCATGAAAATATGACAACATAAGTGTAAAAATTATTCAGTGGTTTTATTTGGTCTTTTTTCCTCCATCTCCCTCTTTTTCTTTTTCTTTCTTTCTTCTTTCTTTCTTTTCTGCTTTCATCCTTTTATTCTCTTTCATTCTTTCTTTCTTTCTTTGTCTTTCTTTCTTTCTTTCTTCTTTCTCTATCTTCTTTCTCTCTCTTTTTTCTCCTTCCTTCCTTCCTTCCTTCCTTCCTTCCTTTCTCTTTCTTCTTTCTCTCTTTTTTCCTTCCTTCCTTCCTTCCTTCCTTCCTTCCTTCCTTCCTTCCTTCCTTCCTTCCTTCCTTCCTTCCTTCCTTCCTTCCTTCCTTCCTTCCTTCCTTCCTTCCTTCCTTCCTTCCTTCCTTCCTTCCTTCCTTCCTTCCTTCCTTCCTTCCTTCCTTCCTTCCTTCCTTCCTTCCTTCCTTCCTTTCTTTTCCTTCTCTCGTTCTTTTTCTTTCCTTTCTTTTCTTTTTCTTTTCCCTGCGTTCACACACCTAGCAATTCATTCTAGATCTGTGTTTAGTAATGACACCTGGAGGTGGTTGAAGGCCTATATGTGGTACATTAGCTCAAACCGGGTCCTGCTGCATTGCAAGGCAAGCATCATAACCTGTTCGCTTTCTCTTTACCTCCATTAGCAGTGATTTTTAATCTTTCTTGGTTTGTGGAAAAGAACTGTACAAAAATCCTTGGAAAATTTGTCATAGCATAATAAAAAATGCTTAATTGTGTTCATTGTTTATATTTGTTTTTGTTTTTGTTTTTGTTTTGGGGACTCACCTGACTGTGGCTCTCTGCTCAGAGATCATTCCTGTTGGGCTCATGACACTAAGTGGGAATCCAGTGATTGAATCTTAGTTGGCAACCTGCAATGAATTTGCACTACTGCCTACCTGCTGTACTATCTCTCTTGACCCTCATTGTTTATATTTGATATACAAAATTTCTCGCTCCTGGCCTAATGGACTTTTCAAAAATAAATGTTAAAATTTAGTCATTAAATCTTTTTTATATTTATGTGAATGATTTGTGTCTCTTGATACATCATTTAAATATTCTCTTTTATATAATTTATATGATATTTTTGTGTGGTTATTCATTAAAGACATTTGATAATTATGTCATTATTGAAAATATATGTCATATTTTTGGTATAAAAGAAGCAATTATTATGTTTTAGAAATTTTATAACATTCACAATTTTAATTATCAAATCAGTTATTAGTAGTTTTTATTATGTGCTCATTTTTTGTCATAATATTATGTTAGAAATATAAATATATAAGCATGTTCTTCAGTTATTAGTAGTTTTTACTATGTGCTCATTTTTGTCATAATATTATGTTAGAAATACAAATATATAAGCATTTCTTATATGAATCAGTCATTTAAAATGTATTCAATTATATAATAAATATTTTTGAACATTATATTAGGGCAAGTCTTATGGCAGGTATTTCAATAAAGTGTTAAAGGAGAAGTTATAGTAGGTTGTTAAAATTATTAAAATGTTTTAATTTATGATTAAATTTTATAAATAAATTTAATTGTAATTCATTACAATTAATAATTATAATTTTATAATTGAAGTCATAAATATTAAAATCATAGAAAAGAGTCATTACATATAATTGATAATAACTAGTTACAAGAAGTTTTAAAAACGTATGGTTCCAAAAAAATTGGATGAAAAATACAGTGCTTACTTTGTACCTAGCCAACTGGTGTTCAATTTTTTGTACCCCATGTAGTACTAATAGTGCTACCAGGAGTAATATTTAAGCACAGAGCTTAAAGTCCTGAGAACTAAATCCAAAACCAAGAGCAGAGATAAGTTTTAAAACTTAGTAAAGAGTTTCAAAAATGATACATTTAGGCAGGAGAAACAGACACATAAAATCTAAAGAACTTTTCAATTAATGTGTCTTACTTTGATAAATATGAATAAAAGAACTGAAAGGTTCATGCTACATTTGGGTAGAACATAAGGATCAGTAGTTGGGCACCACATTTGGCTGGTTTACTCTATTTTATTTTTCTATGCAGTAAGTGGTGATGGCACAAAGAAGTCAGGTCTGAAAGGTCTTTCTAAATGGACCTGAACTTGATGGAAGGATGTTCTTATATACTACTGTGAAAGATTCTATAAAGGAAAATCACATACATTTATTGTCTCATTTAGAGACATGTAGTGTGTGTGTAATATGCCAGATGCAAATTGAAGAAATATAAATAAAATAGAAGATGATGATGAGTTGATGATGACTAATAGGAACATAGTCAATAATTTGTGGAGGATCAACAAAGACAACTTTATAACACCTATGTTGAGTGCTTTGTTTATGAAGTTGTCTCCAGGTGATTAACAAAGATTGTTAATATACTAGTGGAAGATACAGAGTGAACTACTGCTGGTAGATCAAACTGTTTTAGTATAGATCTTGGGTTAAGAATGGTATACACAGAAATAAAATACACAATAAAAATTATGTGTGAGGCTCAAAGCACTGGATTGCATGCCTGTTATATATAAGGCCTTCCAGACCCCTTGCTGTAGTAATCAGCACTGCTCGACAAAGCAATACCACCTCATAACCAGACATAGCATCAAACCATCCCACCTGCACAGTCATGATGAATGCTTCTGAGGTTAGTCCTCAGGCCTCATGATTAGGAGATACTGATCCCTCCAGTGATATGATAGTTGAATTTTAGTCATTTATAATTCACTGATATCAAGTTGTTCTTGATTGTTCTGAAGCTGCTTTTGCTTTAATAGAAAAATTTACTAGTTGTTACAGATTATATGGTTCACAAAATTTAATATTGTTTATTCTAAAGAAAACAAATATTTTTTAGGTGAAGCAAAAAAGTTTTTATTGAAACTTAGAGATAGGTGAGGGGAGAGTGAAAAGGAGAAGTACATATTAGAGAATGAACCTGCGGAAATAAGCAAAGCAATATAGAGATAAATAAGTGAGATTCCTGTTCAATAGAAAACAGAAGGTTTTTTTTTTTTTTGGTTGGTTTATTTTGAGCAACACCTTTGCTTAAAGTTTACTCCTGGATCCTCACACAAAGGTCAACCTGAGCAGGGTCAGGGGACCATATGGGATTCTGGGGATGGTAGGCCATGTGCAAGGCAATTGCCCTACCTACTATCTCCAGCTCCAAATCTGTTTATTTCTGAAAGAGACTACTTATCTACTTGTTGGCTCAGTCCTGAAACATCAGGAACTACTATATAGAGTCATGCTTTTTTCTCTTTTATTGTTTGTTTGTTTGTTTTTTTGGGGGGGGGTTCACAGCTGGCAGTGCTCAGGGGTTACTCCTAGCTCTGCTCTCAGAAATCGCCCCTGGCAGGCATGGAAGACCATATCCAATTCACTCTTCAAATAATCACAAAAATATAGGAGAGGAGAATTCTCCTAAATTTACATCTTGATACTTAGATATGGTTGTATAGATATTTTTAATATTTAAAAATAATAGGGATGTCTGGAAAATATATAGATCCCAATAGTTACCTTGAATATGGTGAGCTCTGGTTCAAATGCTGGCACCTGAGCCATGACTGCCAGGAGTAACTCATGAGCACAGATCCCAGATTGAATCCTAGGTGTTGTATAAAAATCAATCTGGGTGATAATTTGGTGGTCCTATGAAAATTATATATAAGCTAGCAACCCTCATATTAATTCAACCAATGCATTTCTTTCTAGCACTGTCAGATTTCCCTATGACCTCTAATACCTGTAGGCTGAACAGCAATATAACCTGTCCCAATCAATGGAAGGTTTATTCTAATTGATTAAATCTCAACAGGAGTGAGCCCCAAGAACACTTAATACTTTCTGAGGAGCCTCTTCCTGTTATCTGACCTACCCCAATCCTGCTGGAAAGAATGAATATCATATAAAAATATTGACCAAAATTAAATGGGACTTCCATTATATTTTAAAGAATATATGGCTATGTTTCATCTGTCATATTCCTTCCCATAAAGAGCAAGGTGATGTATCACTAGAACTAGACCTTTCAGCACACATTTATATCTGAAGAGAAGTTGACAATAGTAGTCTTTTGCTTAAATACATGATTGTTTTAAGCAAGTTTTAGCCAAGTGCTGAATAAACTAATGTAGTTTGACACCAATAATAAATTTTGCAAATATCTGTGACCTTCATTATTCTGTTTGTATCAAATGTCACCCAATTAGATAAATTATGGCAAGTAAATGAGGAAAGATGATGGATTGTGTCCATGGTTGTGCAGTAGGAGAGTCTGATAAAGAACATATTGGCCCTTGAAATTGGGTCTTGAAACTGATAAAATCATTTTCCTTTAAAAGTATGTGGCAAAGCATTTTTTCATTGTATCATTCTGTTTATTTGTTCCTATTTGGATTCTATATGCTCTCAAATAAAAATTTATTCTTATTCAATGTTTCCACATTCTCTCCTTTTATATATGACTTATATTACTTAGTTATCAAAGAAACATCATGTTTTCACAATTTAAAACTATGGTCTCCTGGGGCTGAAGCAATAGTGCAGTGGTAGGGCATTTGCCTTTCTCGCAGCTGATCCAGAACAGAACAGGTTTGATCCTCAGTGTCCCATATAGTCCCCGAAGTCAGGAGTGATTTCTGAGCAGATAGCCAGGAGTAACCCCTAGGCATCGCTGGATGTGGTCCAAAAACAAACAAAACAAAATAAAATAAACTATGCACTCCTAAAAATTTGTCACCATGAATAGAAAACATTCTTTTATTAGTTGGAATTATACCACTTTTCTACTGCTTTGTCAGCCCAGAAAAAAAAAAGAGCTTAAAATTATTTATTTATTTTTTTTGCTCTTGATCATATGTGCGGCTTTACTTACTAAGGTAGAATGAGTTTATGAAGTTTATGTATCTATTCTAGAGAAATAAGTTTGATTTGGTATCATAGATTTACCAACAGCAAAGCCAGTTATGTCTTTGACACTATTTCAGAACTTTATAGAAATTGCCTTTCTTCACATGTAATCCACTTATGAAAAAATTGTTAAGTATAATTAAATTATGTTTAATATGCAGAGAGGTAGAAAGTTTCCAAGAATTGGAGAGCTTTCAGAAGTTGATATTAAAATAACTTTTTTCCATATAATTTATTAGTCATTCTTGGTAGTTACAATAAAGAGAAGTGCGTGTTAATGTCTTTATTAAAAGGTCTTTGTTCGTTGGGGAAGCACATTCAGTTGTGCTCAGAAGCTACTCCAGTCTTCTTTCATGGAGTGTGGGGGGTGTACATTCTTTCTTGTGTTCAAGGAACTTAGTTAATATAGAAATAGAATTCCAGTTTCCTCTACTAAGCTATCCATTTGTAAAAATTTGATTTCCAGTATTAACTTAATTATGGAATAAAAGTAGGAAAGGTCTGTGAAACTCATAAATGTAAGAAAATTAAGTTACCAGTATAGATTTATCTTTCTTATAGATTTGGCAACTAAGGATATCTAAATCTCATTGTATATGCAATCCATTAGTATTTTATTTACTCCTTAGTGTTTTATGAACTTTGATTTTATTATAGATTTGTATATTAATATAGAGATGTGGATAATATACTACTTTCTATTTAGTTGATGAGAAAAACAAATTTTAAACTACTATACAATTTATGTAACATAACAGGTTTTTAAATGCATCACAAATAATGATCAAATTTAGTCTCCTCTGATGGAAGGGAATTTTAGTCTCCTCTGATGGAAGGGAATTTCTTTTTTTTTTTTCGCTATAGTTTTTGGGCCACACCTGGTGATGCTCAGGGGTTACTCCTGGCTCTGGGATCAGAAATCAAAATTGCTCCTGGCTTCGGGTACCATATGGGGCTCTGGTGGTCCGTCCTAGGTAAGCTGCATGCAAGGCAAACACCCAACCGCTGTCCCACTGCTCCTGCCCCAACAAGGGAATTTCTTAAAAGATTATATTGTTGGCTATAACGATTCATCAGTAAGTAAATTTTGGAAAAATGAATTAAAAGTCTTTGGCCATCATTTTCACTTTATTACTATAAAGATTCACTGAATATTTGTCTTGCTTTGCTCTATTAAAGATAATTATGTATTGAAGACTACTAAAACAACTTTATGTCATATTTTGTAAAATTTAAGTAAGGTAATAATGTTAACTTTAAAAGTAAATATTAATTCCTAGGTCAACCTTCAGACAGGTTGACAAGAATGTTTTCCTATTAATTTGGAGATTCATGAAAACAAGTCTTCCCTACATACAATCTGAGAGGTGTTAGGGTCCAGAGTTGAAGAAAAGGACCAGACAATTGAAATAAAGCAAAGCAAGATTTTACCCCATCAACCGAAAAGATACAAACTGATGTGCCACAGCCATCTCTCACAGAAGGCAACTCCATTCAGAGGTCACAAGCCAGATAATATATGCTAGAAGCAGAAAGAGATCAAAACAACAATGAGATACCACCTCACACCACAGAGAATGGCACACATCACAAAGAATGAGAACAAACAGTGCTGGCGGGGATGTGGAGAGAAAGGAACCCTTATCCACTGCTGGTGGGAATGCCGTCTAGTTCAACCTTTATGGAAAGCAATATGGAGATTCCTCCAAAAACTGGAAATCGAGCTCCCATACGATCCAGCTATACCACTCCTAGGAATATACCCTAAGAACACAAAAATACAATACAAAAATCCCCTTCCTTACACCTATATTCATTGCAGCACTATTTACCATAGCAAGACTCTGGAAACAACCAAGATGCCCTTCAACAGATGAATGGCTAAAGAAACTGTGGTACATATACACAATGGAATATTATGCAGCTGTCAGGAGAGATGAAGTCATGAAATTTTCCTATACATGGATGTACACAGAATCTATTATGCTGAGTGAAATAAGTCAGAGAGAGAGAGAGAAAAACTCAGAATGGTCTCACTCATCTATGGGTTTTAAGAAAAATGAAAGACATTCTTGCAATAATAAATTTCAGACACAAAAGAGAAAAGAGCTGGAAGTTTCAGCTCACCTCAGGAAGCTCACCACAAAGAGTGATGAGTTTAGTTAGAGAAATAACTACATTTTGAACTGTCCTAATATTGAGAATGTATGAGGGAAATGCAGAGCCTGTTTAGAGTACAGGCAGGGGTCGGGTGGGGAGGAGGGAGATTTGGGACATGGGTGATGGGAATGTTGCACTGGTGATGGGTAGTGTTCCTTTTATGACTGAAACCCAAACACAATCATGTATGTAATCAAGGTGTTTAAATAAAAAAAAAAGAGTTCACTATTTTAAGTTTATTGGCTGTTATGTAGCATGTTTCATTGTGTTCTTTAATGGCTACATATCTAGGGAGGTATATTGTGATTTATAGTTGCCTGTTGTCTGAGTAATTATTTTTGATAAAGAAACTTTGCACTTAAATGGAAAGTTAGCCTTTTTAGCTTTAAATAAAAACTTAACATTAATTACACAAAATAAAGTCCCTTCTGTGCTAGGCTTCACAAGAGGTAGTCCTTTTGAATTAATGATTGTTGATATGGGTCCATGATTTTTTGTGATAAGATGACCAGCTACTTGCTTGTTCATTTCCCCCATAGGACATATTCTCAGTATCCTAATTCTTTTAATACTTATAACATAAATATAATTATTTTATTTCTATAATAATCCTGTTTAGAATCCATGGAATTTTCAAATTGTTATGTTAAATATTATTTAATTATAAAATACCATTTTACAAAGATATGGACAGGGTATATATCAGCCACCCACCCACCCACACACACACACATGCAGCTTTAATGGAGTTACATAAGGCTAGACACTGATAATAGTAACAACAAATACAGTTAACAGGAAGAAAAGTCAAATAGATCAAGTTATTTTGATCAAGACACAGTCAATCAGCACCAATGTAGAAGGTGAAGGAAACCAGATTTCAATATCCAGAATTATTTTCTAGGTCACCCAATCTCTACTTTCTATTCACTCAATTCAAATCTTTGCACTAATTTATTTCAGTGATAGAATGTCTTTATCATTGTTTCAAGTCAATTATAGAATTCAGAAGACTTAAAGATTTTTTTTAATTTTCTTTTATATATTTTATTTAAACACCTTGATTACATACATGATTTGTGTTTGGGTTTCAGTCATGTAAAGAACACCACCCATGACCAGTGCAAAATTCCCATCACCAATGTCCCAAATCTCCTTCCTCCCCACCTGACCCCCGCCTGTACTCTAAACAGGCTTTCTATTTCTCTCATACATTCTCATTATTAGGACAGTTCAAAATGTAGTTATTTCTCTAACTAAACTCATCACTCTTTGTGGTGAGCTTCCTGAGGTGAGCTGAAACTTTCAGCTCTTTTCTCTTTTGTGTCTGAAAATTATTGCAAGAATATCTTTCATTTTTCTTAAAACCCATAGATGAGTGAGACCATTCTGAGTTTTTCTCTCTCTCTCTGACTTATTTTACTCAGCATAATACATTCCGTGTACATCCATGTATAGGAAAATATCATCACTTCATCTCTCCTGACAGCTGCATAATATTCCATTGTGCATATGTACCACAGTTTCTTTAGTCATTCGTCTGTTGAAGGGCATCTTGGTTGTTTCCAGAGTCTTGCTATGGTAAATACTGCTGAAATGAATATAGATGTAATGAAGGGGTTTTTGTATTGTATTTTTGTGTTTCTCGGGTGTATTCCTAGGAGTGGTATAGCTGGATCGTATGGGAGCTCGATTTCCAGTTTTTGGAGGAATCTCCATATTGCTTTCCATAAAGGTTGAACTAGACTGCATTCCCACCAGCAGTGGATAAGAGTTCCTTTCTCTCCACATCCCCGCCAACACTGTTTATTCTCATTCTTTGTGATGTGTGCCATTCTCTGTGGTGTGAGGTGGTATCTCATCGTTGTTTAAATTTGCATCTCCCTGATGATTAGTGATGTGGAGCATTTTTTCATGTGTCTTTTGGCCATTTGTATTTCTTCTTTGTCAAAGTGTCTGTTCATTCCTTCTCCCCATTTTTTTTGATGGGATTAGATGTTTTTTTCTTATAAATTTCTGTCAGTGCCTTGTATATTTAAGTTATGTTGAACAATTTTCCCCTCAATTTGTCCAAAATCATCTTCTTGGATTCCCCAGAAGCAAAAGTACCTGTATATGCATTATCAAAGAAATTGATATGTGGTATTATTTTTGCTGCTTTGTTTTCTATCCTCTTCTCAATTGAGAAAGGTAAACATAGAACCTGTGCTTTACTCACACTTACAAACAAAATATAATAAAAATATTGATTTATACAACATAAATGTGTTCAATAAATGAAAAATAAAGGAAGAGATTAGAAATTTAATAAAATTTAGCTGCATTGTTTTCAAATTTAATTAAAACTGAGACACATTTTTGAATATTAAGTATTTGTGAAGGAAACTAGATTCTATAATATAAACTGTTATTACAATGTGATTTCTTTATAGAAAAGATTGTCCCATAAATTGTTTTTTTTCTCTAAAGATCTTAAAACTATGATTATTAAAAGTTTGGCTACATCAATGCAATGAAATATCACTCAAATACAGAAAATATTGTGTAGTACTCAACATTCAGTTTACTTTTCATAAAAATAATGTTCAAAAAATAACTGATTTTAATATGTATTTTGTGTCTGAATACTTGATCAAAGCTGTATAAATATAATGCATTTTCTACATTAAATTATTATTAATATGTGATAATTTATAATTTTATAGATAAAACCTTTAACAAGTGTCTTTAAACTACAATATTCATGCAATTATAAGTCATTGGATGACTTAATTCTAAAATACAATTACTCCAGTTTAATGATAAAGGACTGAGTTCCTTCGATAAACCTTAAAATAAGGTTTAATAGTTCAATGGTTACTATTACTATTTGCTTTGATTGCAGCCAACTCAAAATTTGAACCCCAGCATCCCATGAGGTTCCCTAATTCTGCCAGAAATAATGCCTGAGTATAGAACCAGAAATAACCCCTGATCACTTCTGGGTGTGGCTGTAAAACAAACAAAAAAAGCCTTAAATAATTTTCAGTCGAAAATAATGCCAGTACTTGGGAAGTAAAGTTGAGTGTTGGAGAAAAGTGAAAAAAAAAGTGACTCTTCACAATGACAGCTATAATGAATTTTACTAGTCTGACAACATTATAGCAGGTGAAAGTGGGTCATATGTATCATTAATATGAAATATAATAGGGGCTTTGGATCTATATCTTTGCTAGCCTCAAGTATTATTTCTAATACAACAATCCCTGTTTGCTTTCTTCTGTCACTTTGTTTTAAATCACTGAAATGGTTGTTTTGATATTTTGCCAAGGAATATAATATATGTTTAGTTTATAATTGCTTTTATCCTCAATGCAGTCTATATTCATACTTTTATTCACATTATTTTTTCAATTATATTCCTGGAGAAAGTAAAGAAAGAAAACTATATTCAAATGCCTCATAAAAGAATTGTACACTGAATATTGAAAGTGATGCTACTACATTGAGTAGTGTTCCTGCCATATTGTATAATTTCTACTCTCCTTTCATCCTACATTTCTTAGATTATTGGTATACATAAGAGTTTCTGAATCGTTTTTAGTCTTTAAAATATAAGTTTATAAAATATAATAAAATATGTTTATGTTTTTCCTTCATAAGATTAAAATGCTCTTTTTACTTTTCTTTATAGAAAATATCTTTCAGACTCAACAGAAAAGACTTCTTCATATCCTCTCATAACTTAAAAATGTCAGTCATATAGAAAACACCAATCCATTTATAATATAATACAGTTTATATAATGGGATATGAATCACATTTCTGTACCAAGTAGAAATAGATTTGACAGTCTGAGATGGATTGCTCAAAGCTGATGCTAAGGAAATTTCTATAAAAAGAAATATGTTTCCTTAATCACTTCTCTTATAGTACTGGGGAAATGCTTGCACAGTGAAAAATACTATAGATGACAAAATTGAAATTTAACTAGAGGTGGAGTAGGAATGTGTAGTTGGTATGGGAGAAGGGGTGCAGTATCGTAATTCATGATTATATTGCATTTTCTTACTTTGTGAAGCTCTTTCTTCTATTATTAATTTATCCTCTTGAAATTTACACATAAAATTTCCTTTCCTTCTTAGAACAAATTATTTGCACTATTATAGGTAGTTATAGCCCCAACTCTTAGATTTTTAGACTTTAAAAAAAATCATAAAGTCCATTTTTAATAATATATGGTAATTTATAAAATAATAATGTTTAAGATCTGAATAAAACATAAACAAATAGCTTTGTAAACTGTTCTGCTCCCCAAGACCAGAGAAGTGGCATTTTACTACAGTTCTAATCATGTTCTTCTCTTTTTAGGCATTCAGACTGACAACTCTAATATCCAATAAATCATAGCCTGGGTCCCATTAAAATTAAGATTGCATAAAGTTTCCATCTTTATGCAGGTAGGATCTACAGACCCTTTATAAGAATGAAAATGTTACAGAAGTCTGACTTCACAGATTTTCCCCTTAAAAGATTTTAAGGTGTGAAATACCTGGGGGTGGGAAGGAAATGAAGCAGACAAGTAAATAGAGAAGGGCCCCCAATATGGCAATGTTTGTTTGTTTTTGGTATGTAATAAAATTTTTGACAACAATAAAACTAGAGATGAATTTGAAAAAAAGTTACTATTGACAATAGTCCTAAAGCTATGGATATACCTTGAGTATACTGAAATTAAGACCTGATAAGGAAAAAAAGGTCAAAGAGAATTAACTGATTCTGACCCTTCCCTCTGGCAACCACAACAGGACTCTGACCTCTTAGGAAGCCATACATGGGACAGGTTGGAGACATCCTATGAACCAACCTGGAATAAGGGAGATGCTCACATGTGCTCCTGAGGCCATGAACATGATCCTTTCCTACACATGTAACTCACATTTTCTTATTTGAGAAGTGTATTTTTAGATATTTCTGTTTTCATATTTGTTTTTATATTAGAGTTCTCTCCACCGTTAGAGAAGCCTGAATGCTCTCTTTCGTATCTTTTGTATCTTCTTTCTCTTTCATCAGAATTTCCAAATAAAACCTGGTTGTGTTTTTTTAAAAAAAAAAAAGAAAAACCTTATTATTTGCTTTTCTGGCTTTTCCACTTTGTTGGGTCACCAGACATCTACAAGATGTGACTTCGGGGTCTCTATGCAAAAGCCTAAAAATTCTTTCCAGCTAATGATTTTTTTAGGAGGTACTACTCTTGGTTCTGTGGTCAGAGCTCTCTCCTAACCATGCTCAGTAGACCATATGATGTGTGAACTTGATAACGTACAAGGAAAACTCTCTACCATTGTGCTATCTCTATATATCCTAAGATCAATTTTAAAAATCTTTGAACTAGTTGCACTGAATGGAATTTGGAAACTGCCTCCTTTTTCTATCTACCCGCTAGGAAAAAAATCACCAGCACTAGTACCCACACTAAAACCAAAAACCACAAGATTAAAGTAACGTTGTAAATGTGTCACTTTAACCAGTGCATATAATTTATAGGCAAGTGGGAAACTAGAGAGACCATTAAGTGATAAAGTACTTTTATAAATGCCCTGGTAACTGTATGGGAGAAATTAGAGCAGCAACTCCAGTCACCATTACATGACAATGAAAATAATCTGAATAGTGAAACCTAATGAGTAGTCCATTCATGTAAGTAACTCATACGTTCAGTACTCAGGAAAGTAACCGTAAATTTTTAAGAACAATGAGAAAACAAAGGCACTCAACCTCACTGACATATAGGGTCAAAAGCCTAGGCAATTCCTCAA